>NC_134553.1:15654844-16355138 GCF_025594145.1 Primulina tabacum
ACTATTTGACCGAATTCCCAAAATTCTTCCTCAGAAGAGCAGGTTGAACAATCAACTCATCAGCTAGAGCCATCCCAAAAAGCAGTTGCTGAACTGACTGAACAAGTAACTGCTACTTCTTCAAAGGATGCTCAACTGTCACCTTCTTCTCTTCAATCTTCTCCCAAAGGTCTTCAACTATATACTGATGTTGAGTTATCACTAGCCAATATCGATGAAGTCATAAAATCAGTCGCCGCTGATATCCAGTTTAATGTTCTAAATAGAGATGCTGTTGAAGGACCAAGCCTAACTGAACAACCAGCCTCAGAGGCTATTTCGCAAGAAACTGAAGAACAAGTTCAGTTGCTTGCCACGATTGAACAGGTAGTTCTAGCTGAAGCTGAAGTGGCTCAGCTGCACTCGAATCCAACTGAAGAAGTTCCAAATGAATAGCCAACTGAAGTATCAATTGTTAGACCAACTGAAGAGCCTTCCAGCTCAACTTTTGTTCCGAATTCCACTCCTCTTCCAGAACTTCAACGGGAAGCAGTTACACACATGGTTACCGTTGTTACTGAATCAACTAATCGAGCCTTGATGATTTTTAATGAAGAAGAAAAGGAGCAAGAACCAGAATTCTCTGAATCTATGTCTCCCAAGATACCAATGGCTATTGATTCAATGATAGAAGACATTCAGTACAACCTTCTCCATTTAGTTTCTTCTATTTTTGATATCAATTCAACCCAAGTACTGCATACCTTGAAGATTAATTCTATAAAGGAGAACACAATGAAGAACCTTAAACAGGTAACAATGGATATTACTTCTTTATTTCTCCAGCTAGATCAATTAAATAAAGACCGAGTGACAGTTCAAGAACATATCTACACTCAAGATATGTTCAAGAATTGCATTGAATTCTTGGAAACTGTACTGACAAAGAGAATGAATCTGATGCAAGAACAAATAATGAATGACATATCTAATGTCACCTCGGAAGTTCGTGCTTTATCCAGCAGAGTTAATGAGTTTGACAAAAATGGGAAGAGGAGAAGACCAACAGAAGCTATCCAAGAAGAGACATAGTCAACCGACTGATCAAGGACCAGTTGATAAAAAACAAAAGAAATAAAAGATCCAGATCAGTTAGAAGACAATCTTTATTCCTATTCAGTTGAGAAAATTTGGCAAATTTTGAGGGTTTTTAATCAGTAAAAGATTCTTTTATTCTTTCATTCTTTGTACGAATCTGTATATTGAAAGATTTGTCTATAAAAGATTATTTTATCTACGAAGAGTTCAGTTTGACCAGTTCATATATTCTAAGTTTTGTCAAAAACCCAAAAGAGAGAAATTGTTGGAAACTTAAGTTCGGAGTTTAACAAATTGAGTGTGAGAAGATTGAACAACTGATCAAGATGACTGCAAATAATTGAACTAAAACAAATCGTAAACTGACAGTTGCCCAAACTGAAGATTAGTGCGTATTTAAGGCAACTCAACCAAGCTAACTGAACTTTGTAGTCAACTGGATGATCAGTTGGAACTGATCAGTTAAACTACAATCAGTTGAGAGCAATCAGTTAATCATATTGGCTTTTTCAAATGATAAATCAGTTTGACAGGGAGCAGACTGCAACGAGTCGGAACTCCGCATTTCAAAAAAGTTACAGTGTAAAATTATCAGAATAATGTTGACGTGGCTATACAACGGATATAAAGATTCAAATGAATTTATTGTTACCGTTGAAAGCAAAGCCTATAAATAGTCGAGAAGATCAGCTGAACAAGAGTGATCTTGAAATCGAGCGATCAAGTTATCAAGAAAAACTCTATGCATACTCTTTCAATTCTAAATCTCTCAAAAGCTCACGCTTAATATACATATTCATAACATCCAAGGCTGTACGTCGAGCTTGAAAGCACGAACATTCACTAGTGTATTATTCGATCTTGTATAGATCGGTTGTGCTAAGTGGTTACTTATCAGTTGAGTATTGAAAAAATTGTATTGGAACAAAAAGTTTCAGTTTTGGCATTTTTAAGTCCAAAATTGAAGTGGGTTTGTACAAATCTTTGTATAGATCAAAGTCTTTTAGTAAATATCCTATCTTCGAGATAGAAGAGATGACGTAGGAGTGTTTGAAATCTCAGAACATCCACAAATCTTGTGTCCCCTAATTTCAGTTTTTATTCTATACATCATTCAGTTTATATCTGCGCTTAATTAGTTAACTGATTGATATTGACAAAAAAGATTCCTGAATTCAGTTTATCATTAAAGTGATTCATTATTCGAAGAACTTGTGAAAACTGTTAAGTGTTAATTCAACCCCCTCTCCCCCCTTCTAAACATTTTTTCGCTCACAATTGATCCTAACAAGTGGTATCAGAGCAGTTTAATCTAGTTCTTGAATATTCCTACCTACAAAAATTGTTTACCATGTCTTCCTTCAACAAAATTCCAATGTTCTCCAGAGAAGAATTTGACGATTGGAAGATTATAATACAGGCTCATCTAGCTGCACAATATGGTGATATGTGGTACTTTATCACTGACAGACCCATGATAATACTCAAAACACTATTGTTACCATAACTGATGGTGCACCACATCGCATTGAAAATTCTAGAGAACAATGGACTGCAGAAGATAAGAGAAAAACCAATTTGGACAATGTGGCTAAAGATATCTTGTACAAAACGCTGGATAAAATTGCTTTCAGCAAGATAAAGATGTCCACGACAGCAAAAGAAATATGGGAAAAGTTAATTCAGATATGCAAAGTGTAACGTCCCAGATTTGACGACTGTCCTCAATGTATCAAGACGAGTCTTTCCAGCGTGCTTATGTCCTCACTCACACGCACCCTGGGAAACTTCCCAGGAGGTCACCCATCCCAAAATTTCCCCAACTCAAGCACGCTTAACTTTAGAGTTCTTATTTGATGAGCTACCGAAAAGAAGATGCACCTTCGTGTTATGAGTAGTACAAATCAAATCTTTTTAAGCCCTCTTCAACTGTACAGTCCATTACAATGAACAGTCTCGGAATCCCTCTCATTCCCGTGTGGGATCGGTTCATTCATGTTCCCTCCATCTAGAAGCCTGCCAGGAGCCGCTCATTGTCCGTGCAACTGATGGCACCGGCGATCACCCCCCGCCCTCTTCGGCCCCGGGCCTCACACGAAGGCAATGAGCAAACCAAATAAATTAAACTCTCAGTTGCTATTCAGAAGTTCGATAATATTAAAATGAAGACTGGAGAATCTATAAACGAATATGATGAGAGTTTGGTTTCAAACCAAGTGGAAGACACTAGAAATAATCCTTTGTTAAGAAAAACAGATCGGTTTTATAACTTGTACAACTGAATAACTGAAAATTACATGGGATCAGTTCTGGCTTATATCAATTCAGTTATTACATAACTGAACTGATCAAATCAGTTAAGAACAAAAACAAGCAGTTAAAAAGAAATAACACAAGATATGTTTATGGATGTTCGAATACTTCAAGTGCTCTTACGTCACCCCTTCTAACTCCTCGAGTAGGTACCACTAGAAGACTTTGATTAATTACAACAAGTGTAATAACCCACCCAGCTTAGTACTTACCCACTACCTAACTGAACTCCTAGTCTAGACTGGAGGACAGCACCTTCCAGCCAACACTTGTTTAATGCCTGTGTGTCAAAAAATACATATACATGTTTTACGTCTTTGTGAAAGATGGAATTTGAGTGGTGGTGTGTGCGTGTGTGAGAACTGTTCTATGAAAACAACCTGAAATTGTTCTCACACACTAGGGGAAATAAGCTGATATAACTTTGAAGTGTTTCCTCTGGGCTGATTGCTTCTTCAAAGCTGATAAGCATTATGCGTGCCCGCTCTGTATTTTATCTTTTCACTCGTCAACTCTCATCCTTGTCTTCACTGAGCCTCGGCTTCTATTTATAGGTGTTTGGCTGAACGTATATTGGGACTCAGTGAATGAATCCGTTGAAGTTTGAATTTGTTCTCCCAAATAGATATCTGGAACATTTGGTTTTAAGCGTTGCTGCAACGTCTTTTATTGTACCTTGATCGTACAATAGCTTTTGTACCTTAGTGCACAGCCGGATTAAGCTTGTCGTATCTGCAAACAGGTTCGCTCCTAACTGATGTTCTGAATTGGTCAGTTGAACTGGTCTTGAACTGGTGAGGTGAAATCAGTTGACTCGTCAGCTGAACTAATTTCACTGATTCAGTCGAACAGGTTAGTTGGACTATTCATTAGTTGAACACTTCATCAACTGGTCGGGCTTCTGAAGGTATTCTGCTGAACCACCTAACAACTGGACAGTCAGTTGAACTGCTCTTGATACTTCAGTTGTAAAGGTTCAGTTCAATCAATCAGTTGGCACTTTCAGTTTTGTCTCGATAGCTTCAGTTTAAGCTTGGTAGCTGATCAGTTTCAGTTTCTGCGGACTTAGGTTAACTCATTAGAAACAAATAAACAAGTTTTGTTAACATCAAAATCAAGATTGCGACATGAAATGTTCTAAAAATCTCTCTCTTTTTTATGATCACAAAATTTGAACAGTTAAAGCAATTTAAAATAAATTTAAACAGTTAATAATTCTCCTCCTTTGTGAGAATCAAAAAGGTTTAAAAACATTAAAGCACATAAAAGAACTTTCAGTTCAAGGGATAGCAGAAAGAAAAGTTCCCCCTCAACAACTAAACAATACGATTTGAAAACAATTTTTCAGTTTGAGGGATAGCAAATTTAAAATCAATTTTAAAGAATATCTCTCCCTCAAGAACTGAATCAAAAACTCCTCCTCAAAAATATAATCGTTGCGCGATTTTTAAAAGAATGTTAAAAGCAATAAACACTCAAGCAGTTAAGGCAACATATAAACTGGAAAAATATGTTCAGTTACATGCAAACTTAACTGGATACACATGATTTTAATATAATGCATTACGCGTCTCTTATATTAATATAAAACACACCATCTTATGTAAGGGAATTGCTACTACACTTAGCAAATATCAAATAACATCAAGTATCAGTTAGTTTTATAAAATAGAAATGAGTGTAGCAAAAATTGGTCGCCTAGAATGCTTGGAATGCTGCATCAATTTTGAGTTTCTTTTGACATAAGAACAGCTAATTGCCTTGGACTCAATCTCTGTACTGGCTAACTAGTCTAACTGATGCAAACTGGACTCAACTGATGTTGAACCGCAATCTCAACTACTAGGATCTGATATGGCAATGAAGCGGCGGCACTTCTGATGATTAAGCTCCACTTAACTCATCAGTTTCAGCTGGTAATTCGGTTTTGTCTGTTGATCAGTTGAACTAGTAAGCTAGCAACTGAAATCTTGTCCGCTGATCATTTTATCTATCCTGCAGTCATTTAAACTCAAAAATCCAGCAAACAGCTAAACAACAAAAAAGCACAACAAACATATAAAATATTATCAGAGGATTTTGAAAACCATTTTAAAACACATTTTAAAAAGACTATCAGTTTTCAGATGTCCTTCTTTAGAACAACTAGCTCAGATATCAATTGATGGATAGGTTCCTTTGAGCACCCAATACGTACGATGCTTCAAAGACACGAATATTCTCAATGAGCTGCAATAGCTCGTGATACCCATATAAGAGTTCGAGTCATGAATGACCCGTGAAACTAAATGGATAGCTTAAAACAGAGCCAATATGCCGGGTACTCGCGTAATCACCCAGGCATTTATATTCTTCCCGGGAGATCAAGAGCCCGGGCTCTCATGCAAGCTCTCGGGAACTTTCTACCCGAGAAAATTCACACTCGAGTGTATCGGTATGGGTAGTCTAATATGTTAGAATAGTATGGGTTTGTCATGTGGCAAAAGTCATCAGAAATTATGGCCAGCCAACTTGCCACACCTAGTGGGTGGCAATGAAAACTAGGTAATGATGGGATTTTCTACTATAAATATCAGGTATTAATGTCATTTACAGATTTTGAAACTTTTGAACTCTCAAGCACACATATATTCTCCCATATATAGATTGTTTTCTTGGTTTTCAACCTGCTGACTTTGTCATTTGAGTTGCCTCGCCGGACACCCCTCCGACGCCTATTCACGAGTTCCTTTCATTGTTTGCAGGTCACGATCAAAGACATCTACTTTGCTCATTTTCCTGAATAACATTATTGATTCGATCTGGTGGAGCACCCGACCTGGCTCATCCGATTCTCTAGGATCGCATGCATTGGCGACTGTCTGCGAGAAATTGAGACAAAGACGTTGATATGGCTCATACAAGAAGAATTAACCAGGACACTTCCCGAGTTCCTGGAGATGGTGCGCATACTTCGGGACAAGGTGGTGCTCCTCTCACAGGATCTAACCTTATCACTGTGTCTCCGGAAGATCTGGCTCGAATGGTATCCGAGACTGTGAAAAAAGCTATGGCCCAGAAAGACACTTCTCATCATTCTACCCCTCCGTGTAGGGAAGAAGAGCAAGAGCAGGAGATGCGAGAAGAGGATGGGGAGTCTAGTGCCGGGTCCAAAACCCCGACTGTGGCGGAAGAGCTGTTGGACTTGAGACAGAAGATGAAGCTTTTGGAGGGACGGTTGGAAGGTTGTAGTCTTTCCCGGGCAGTTTCCAAAGGATACCCATTTGCTGAAATTATTGTCCGAGAACCTCTTCCCGGGAACTTCAAATCTGCCAAAGTTAAAGACTACGATGGTAATGCAGACCCAGGGAGAACACCTGGCCAGGTTCGAAAATATGGCCACGTTGCACTGCTACACTGATAGAATTAAGTGCAAGGTCTTCCTGACAACGTTGGTGGATTCTGCTCAAAGATGGCTTGAAGGGTTGGCCCCTCAAAGTATTAATTCCTTCAAGATTTTCAGAAGGTGTTCTTACACCATTTTAGCAGCAACAAGAAATACAAAAAGACTGCATTTAGTCATTTTGAGGTCAAGCAAAGCTCGAAAGAGAGTTTTAGGGCTTACATTAGAAGATTCAATAGAGTGGCTCTGGATGTTCCCACCTGTGCCACCGAGACAAAGACAACTGCCTTCACCCAGGGCTTGAGGGAGGGTGAGTTTTTTCGATCATTAACCCATAAGGTGCCCAGGGGATTTAGAGGATTTGTTGTCTCAGGCATGAAAAGTATATTAACATGGAGGAAGCCTAGAAACAAAAAAGAGAAGCAGGGAGGAGAGAAATGGGAGACCGGGTGGCAAAGCCGGAGGAGAGAGGTCCGAGGAAGAGAAATCATGGGTATTTCGCTCATCACGTGCCCTTGAAGATTAGCCGGTACCGGGAGGTCCAGGAGTGTAGCAGGGATTTGCTGCCATCTCAGCAGTTCACTAGGCCCGAGAAGAATGGATTATGTACTCTTCATGGGGTGTGTTATCATAACACTGAAAATTGCAAAACCTTGAAGAGAGATTACGTCCCGCCCTCCATCCAAGGACATAGTCAATCCAGCAAGAGGCCGAGAGTGCCACCTTGTACTTCTCGGCAATCAGGACCCAGCACCCGGGGAGATTCGAGGAATGCCCCAAGAAGTGATGTCAATAGGAGGAGAGAGCCGGAGCCTGAAAGGAAAAAACCTCGTCCCCCGCTGTGGGTTTAATAAAGATGATATCGGGAGGCTCCAATGATGGAGGCTCCAACCAGGCGAGGAAATCAAGATGTAGATGAGATTGTATGGAGGTGGAGGGGATGAGGAGGAGTGAATCAGTGATCAGTTTTGGCCCTGAAGATTTGAAAGGTGTAAATCTGCCCCACAATGATGCCTTGGTTATCCAAGCGCGGGTGGCTAATTATGACATTATGAGAGTTTTTGTGGACTCGGGCAACTCTGTTAATATCATCTTCAGGGAAGCCTTTGCACAAATCGACTTGCAGGGGTATCAGTTAGAGTCTGTGGAAACAACAATTTTTGGCTTTGCTGGTCATGCTATTTATCCTGAAGGAGAAATTGTTCTGCCTTTAACTTTGGGTACCGGAGAGCTCAAGAAGACAGTGATGGCTATTTTTACTGTCGTGGATGCCCCATCATCATATAACATCATTTTGGGGCGGCCGACCATGAATGAGCTAAGATCCGTGGCATCCACCTATCACCAAAAGATCAAGTTTCCTGTGGGAGGCCGGGTAAGTGAAGTCCGGGGATATCAACCTTTCTCTCGGAAATGTTATGTGAAGCCAGTCTAGGCTGATCAGAGTAAAACCAAGAGGGAGGGGAAGAAAGCGAGAATTGATGAGATAGGAGGAAGAGTGTTGGAGAAAGGTGAGGTGCATTTTGTGGCCAAGGAAGAGCAGGAGATTGTAGAAGTCGGACCAGGCCAGCAGATCCGGTTGGCTCGAGACCTCAATTCAACCACCCGGGTCAGTTTAATCAACTGTTTAAAAACTAATATTCATGTTTTTACCTGGTTCCAGCAGGAATTTACAGGGATCTCACCCCTGATATCGGAGCATCATTTAAATATTCTCCCGGGATCTCACCTGGTAAAGCAAAAGAAGATGCACTTGGTCCTGAGAAGGACAAAGTTATTGGTGAACAGGTGAGAGATCTGCTGAAGGCCGGCCACAATCGGGAAATTCAATTTTCTACCCGACTCTCGAATGTGGTGTTGGTACCAAAGTCCACCGGGAAGTGGAGAATGTGTGTGGACTTTCGGGAACTCAACAAATCTTGCCCCAAAGATCACTATCCCTTGCCCAGGATTGATCAATTGGTGGACTCCACCTCGGGTTGTGATCTGCTAAGCTTCATGGATGCTTACCAGGGGTACCATCAAATCCCCCTGGCCAAGGACGATCAAGATAAGGCCAGCTTCATCACCTCGGGAGGTACGTTCTGTTACAAGGTAATACCTTTCGGGTTGAAGAATGCCGGGGCCATCTACCAGCGTCTTATGAACAAGGTATTTGAGATGCAGTTGGGCCGGAATGTGGAGGTATATGTGGATGATATTTTGGGCAAGTCTAAGGAGGTTGTGGACTTCAATGCTGATTTGGAGGAAACTTTTGCCACTCTGCGGCATTATGGAATCAAGCTCACCCTGCCAAGTGTATCTTTGGTGTGAAGAGTAGCAAGTTTTTGGGTTTTTATGGTGACATATCGGGGAATTGAGGTGAATCAAGAGAAAGTCAAGTCTGTGTTATGCATGTCATCTCCCCGATCTGTCAAAGAAGTACAAAAGCTGACCAGAAGGATTGCTTCTCTTTCTCGATTTATATCCCGGTCAGCACACAGAAGTTACCCTTTCTTTAAGGTCTTAAGGAAGGCCCAACAATTTGGGTGGGATGAAAGGTGTGAGCAGGCCTTCCAGGATTTGAAGATTCATCTTGGAGAGCTTCCTGTACTGATAAAGCCAGAACCCAGGGAGAAATTATTTGTTTACTTATCTACTACAGAGTATGCTGTTAGCTCACTACTGATAAAGGAAGAAGGCTCTGATCAGTGGCCTGTCTACTATGCTAGTCATGCTCTAAGGGCCCCAAGCTCCGGTATAGTGAGGTAGAGAAGATAGCCATGGCCTTGGTTATTACCGCCCGAAAACTGCGGCTTATTTTTTCTCGCACCAAATCATTGTTCTTACTAATAGTCCTCTTGTGAGGATTATGACTCATGCGGAGGTATCCAGACGGATGATCAAGTGGGCCGTAGAGTTGGGCGAATACGATACTGAATATAAGCCTCGGGTCGCCATCAAGGCACAGGCCTTGTCAGATTTTTTATCAGAGATGGTTCAGCCCGGTGAAGAGGAAGTATAGAGAGTTTTTGTGGATGGGCCGTCTAGCCTTGCTGGATGTGGAGTAGGGGTGGTAATAATATCTCCCCTGGGAGAAAAGGTTAAGCTGGCCATGAGAATTGATTCCCAGGTGACTAATAATGAGGCTGAGTATGAGGCTTTTCTTGCCGGCATCAGAGCCGCCCGGGAAGTTGAAGCTTCCCGGATCATTTTATACTCTGATTCACAGTTGATTACACAACAGATCAAGGGTGTTTATGAGGATAAGGATGATAGGATGCTCAAATATTTACAGCTCATCAAAGCCAAGTCAGAATTCTTTGTGGATTGGAATATTGAACAAATACTAGGGAAGAAAATGATGAAGCAGATGCTTTAACAAAAATGGATGCTTCTTTGTCAGAAGCCAATACCCGGGAAATATTGCAGGTTTCTCGGCTAGTCCTCTCCACAGAAGAAGAAACATTGACAGCACCCGAGGACTCCTGGATGACACCCCTAATAAAATTCATCATAAACAATGAATTACCTAAAGACAAAGCCCGAGCCCAGAAGATCAAGAGAGAAGCTCCCAGGTTTGTTCTCTTAAATAATTTCTTATACAGGAGATCATTTCAGGGATCCCTATTAAAATTCTTACCCGCGGGGGAGGTGGATTATATCCTCCGGGAGATTCATGAAGGATGTTGTGGTTAACATCTCGGAGGAATATCTTTGGCCCAGAAGACAATGCTTGCCGGATTCTGGTGGCCAACTATTAGCCAGGACTCTTGCCGGGTGGTACGGGCTTGTGAAGGATGTCAGCACCATTAAAACTTTCAGAACAGTACGGCCACTCTTATGAATCCTATCTGGGCATCTTGTTCTTTTGACCAATGGGGTATGGACATCGTCGGTCCTTTTCCTATTGCTTGAGCTCAAAAGAAATTTTTGCTGGTGGTTGTGGACTATTTTTCTATGTGGGTAGAAGCCGAGCCCCTGGCCAAGATCACTGAGCAAGAAGTCTTGAAATTTCTATAGAAGAACATAGTATGCCGGTTTGGAGTACCTAGAAGATTGATCTCAGATAATGGAAGACAGTTTCAGGGAAAAAGGATTACATCCTGGTGCTGGGAAATGAAGATCACTCAGCCTTTCACCTCTGTTGCCTATCCTCAAGCTAATGGCCAAACAGAGGTTGTGAATAGGATTCTTGTGCAAGCATTGAAAACTAGGTTGCAAGGTAAAGGAAAAGACTGGGTGGAGGAATTGCCTAGTGTTCTTTGGGCGTACAGAACTACTCCCCGGGAACCTACTCAAGAAACTCTTTTCAACTTGATATATGGTTCTGAAGCAGTCCTTTCGGTTGAAATTGGGCAATCATCTACCCGGGTAGAATCTTACCCAAGTGACAATGATAATTATCGGGCCGTGGAAAAAGACCTAGTAGAGTAGAAGAGAGATCAAGCATTGATTCGAATGGAAGCATATCGAGACCGGGTTTTGAAATCGTATAACAGAAAATTCCGAATCGGAGACTTCCAAGTAAGGGATCTGGTCATGAAGAAAGTCAATCTAGCTGGGGATGTTGAAAAGCTGGAAGCTCGGTGGGAAGGGCCTTATATAATAACCCAGAGGTTTAGCTCGGGAGCTTTCTATCTGGAAGATGACCAAGGACGTTCTCTCAAAAGGCCTTGGAATGTTTTTAATTTAAAGAAGTATTATGCTTGACAGATGTAATTTTTATTTGAAGATATAATGAGAATCTATTTTCTCGGAGAAGTGTTGAGCATCTAATTATTATTTACCCGGGAGGTACAAAGCCCCGGTTAATTAAAAGCCCATGGCACTACACTCTGGCTCGGGGAACCACACATTGACCATTAAAAGCCAAGGACACTACACCCTGACTCGGGGAACCACACCTTGACCCTTAATAAGCCCAGGGCACTACACCATGGCTCGGGGCACCACACTCGACCATTCCCAAGTCCTGGGACATGCTCCCCAGCTCAAGGCTCTACACTTTGGTTATACATACCAGGGCTTTATATCCTGATGCAAGAGTTCTACAATTGGATCAATTACTAAGTACGGGCCGTTTTATTCGTTGCCGCGGTCAAAGTACCAAATAGTTATTTAAAGTTACAGGTTAGCTTTCAATGCTTAGAAGTTTTTGTGACTTATAAGTCATAATTAGTTCTAGTGACCAAGTATTGAGGAGTTATCAAGACATTATTAAAAGAACACAAAGTGAAAATAATAAAATTTCATTAAAAAGCCCGGAGGCTAGAAGAATACAAGGAAAGGAAATAAAAACATGCCTATTCTACATTTATTGGACTAGACTGCTCCCCGGACTCCTCCTCCAGAGCCTTCTCTGTATCCTTAGTGGTTGCATCGTCCTTGGAAAGGGAATCAATGGCCTTATCTATATCCGGGAAGCCTTCTTTATCTGCAGGAAGGAGACCCTCTTCCTCGAATTGCTCCCGGCACTTTTCAAAGCCGACTTTGAAGTAATTATTAGATTTGTCTTCAACAGCCGCCTGAAACTCGGAAGACTTAAGGAAAGAGGTTCGCCACTCCTCTTGAGAAAATTACGGGTCCTGCAGCTTATCTTGTGCAGCAAAGGCGAGGATGTTGCTGCTTGCTGGCTTCATCTTCAAGGAAACGTGTCCTTGACTCCAAGGAAGCAACCCGTTTTTGCAGGTTTTCTTCTCGCCACAAAGCATCATCCCGAGCAATCTCAGCAGAGGACCGTTGCTGATTGACCGCTTCCAGGAAGGCCTGGATCCCTATTATTTCTTCCTCATGGATCCTCTTGACCCTGGCCAACTCCTCCTGTATTTGACCATAGAGGTCGTGATTGGCCCGGGCCTTGCCAGCCTCTTTCTTGGCCACTAAGGTCACGTCCCCAAATGCCAAGATTAGCATTTGAACGCCCTATTCAAAAAGGAATAGAAGGAGTTAGTATTTTTATTAAAAAAGAGGAAGGGAAGAAGATAGAGTATACTTAGAGAGAGAATGCGGTTGGAGCCTTCCAAAAGTTTCGGATTGGGGCCGAGACTCTTCAAATAAGCTTCTTCGTCCGGAAGAAGCAAGCTCTGGAGAAGGCGGATGCTAGTAGGGGAAGGCCCCTCAAGAAAAATATTAGCCCGAGGGAGCGGCTGTCGGGACGTTTTGGAGGAGGACGGAGCCTGATCCGTCACAGGAGGGCGCAGCCCAAAAGCTTGAGATGTCGGGACCTCTCCTTTAGGGGCAGCCATCGCCCTCCTCTTACGTCGTTGAAGAGAGATATGATCTACATCATCTTCAGAAGACCGGACCGAGATAGTAATTTGAGGAAGTGGGCCCGCTCCACTTGGATCGGCCACTGGAGTTGTGGCCGGGATCTCAGTCTCTGTGGCCCTCCGAGCCACAGTCTTTGCAGCAGTAGCCTCTTTTAAGGTTTTCTTCTTGTCAGGAGCTTGTTTCTTCTTGGCAGCCGCTGCCTTCTCAGCTGCTCGTCTTTGTGCAAAAGCAGCCTGCATCTTGTTCTCACCCGCAGGCAGGGTTATAGTTAATATTGAAATTAAACAAGAAAGTAAGAATGAGTACAAGCAAAAGAATTTTCCCGGTTGAGCACCCGAGCCGGCCACTTCATCGATCACCCTGTTCATAGGGTCCTCAGCCTGGGTACTCAACCCGTATGTAACCAAATTTTCCTCCTCAAGGAGGATAGAGGAGTAGAAGTTCCTCTCCCCAACCAGGTCATTGCTCCGGGTGTAGGGCTCTTCAAGTTTGTAGTCGTGGGGGAGTTCAGGTTGGGTAGGGAGATTGGGTAAGAATCCAGTTAGGCAGGGAGGTCTGGAAGGAAGTGTTATGAAGAAAAATCTACCCTTGAGAGAAGAAGGGATATCTTCAAGGAATCGGCTTTTCAGCCGAGCAGAAAGGGAAAAAGTATTGTCACCAAAGCGACAAAAGAAAAAATATAAGAGGATGAGAGGGTTGATGAAAAGGTTGTGCGTTTTAAAAAGAATAAAGACTGAGGTCATGATCCGGAAGGAGTTAGGATGGAGTTGGTTTATGGGGACCCTAAAGAAGTGGGATACCTCGGTGGAGAAGAAAGGGATGGGAAATCTAAGGGCACTACGGAGTTTGTCTTTAAAGAATGTGTAGAAATCCTTTGGGGGCTTGTTTGCCCTGTCCGAAGGGCCGGGGATAAGGATGGAGTAGGAAGAGAGAATGGAGACCAGAGTTCTAAGCTCCTCCTCAGCCCCTGGTCGAAGAGTGCTTGCCATGGTAGAGAACCAGGGGGCACTCGGGGCCTCGGAGGAGGGTGGGCTGAGAGCTAAGGTTTTGCCCTTCCCTTCTTAGAAGCCTGAGAGGAACCTGCCGCAGAAGGTTTCACCCTCGGTTTCTTTGATTTCAGGGAGGGGACGATCTTAGAAATTTTAGGGGGAGGGGAAGGGGAGGAATCGGAGCGAACCTTCGATGATTCATATTCCGATGAACCTTGCGCGTTCGCCTCTGTGGTGGAGGAGGTAGAGTTTGACATTTCTTAAAAGAAATAAAGAGGAAACTTACAAGTTAAGATGAAGAGTGGTGGCTATGCAAACAGAGAGGTGACCGTGATTGGGAATCGCCGGATTAAAGGAGTTGCTGCGCTGTGAAGGAGGGAAAGAAAGATTTCAGAGATTTTGAAATTCGAATTTGCTAAAAGTGACAAATGAAGGGGGTGCGTTGGTTTATATAGGGGAAGGGAGTTAATCTCCACCGTTGATTTGAAAGAATTGGACGGTCGATATTGATCTTGGAAATTGCGCAGACATATGAAAGAACGCGTACAGATATCGAGGTGTCAGACTTATCAGATTCTTGTAATGCAGAACGTTTTTTCGGCTGGATTTATTGCTAGGGTACACGTCATCATAACAATAACCATGTTTCCCGAGAATACTAAACGACAAAATATTTTAAGTACGGGAGATGTGAGGCCCCGGCACATTATTCAAAGTCCGAGAGATGTGAGGCCCCGTCACAATATTTAAAGTCCGGGAGACATGAGGCCCCGGCATATTATTAAAAGTCCGGGAGACATGAGGCCCCGGCATATTATTCAAAGTCCGGGAGACATGAGGTGTAACGCCCCAAAAATTTAAAAGTCCATGCGGACCACATGCACGAGTTATTAAATTCTCTTGTATTTTAATTAAATGTTATAATTGCATGAAATTAATTATGGTGTGCATATTTGCATGATTAAAATATATTTTCTACATGGTTGCGTTAAAATGTATTTTTAAAAGCTTATTCGAGTTGCGATCGAGTAACGAAGACCGACGGCTGAAAAATAGAAAATATTTTTATTAAGCAATTGAATTTAATTATTTAAATTAAAAGTAAAGATTTTTCTTATTTTTGAAAATATGGGGTTTTGAGGTGATTTTATATGCCGGAGCGTAATTTTTATCGGTGTTGGATTTTCAACAAAAATACGAACGTTTTGGCAACCCGGCTAATAAATTCATAAAATTATATTATTTTAAATATTTTAATTAAACAATAATGGACTAATTGGGCCTAATTAACCTTCCTAATGGACCTAAAGTTTAATTAGTGATTTATTTACTATAAAATACACAAAACCCACCCATAACCTTTTGGAAACACACGCCCCACACTCCATCACAATTCAAACTCCTCCCCCACCAGAAATTCTTCACGGCACACATTCAATTTTAAAAAGAAAGTTTCGAAGGTTGCCAAATAATTCAAGCCAAGGATCTTCGGGTCGTCGTTCTTCAATCGTCAACGAATAATCGTGTGTTAAACACGCAAAGGCACGCCAAATTCTCCCTTTACTCATCTTCACACCATATTATGTAATTTTTTATGAATTTGCATGAAAACAAGTCACACAAGTTTTATTTTCGTAACTATGTGCATATATGCTTTAAACTTGTGTTATTTGATTCCAAAATCATGGTTTTATGTGTTTAAAAGGGCTGCCATGATTAGGACATGATTAAGCATGGATTTACACAAGTTTTCAGGGTCATAAAAATGAACCAAATACGCTGCAAAAGGGAGAGAACACAAGCCGGGAGCGAATTATGTCATGGTGTTTGTAGGCTCAATTTTCATGTCTTGATGGCTTTGCTTGGTCAGGGCTTGGGTCCAAGGCAAGCTAGGGTCTGTTATGGGTCGTGGGAAGAGTCCTAGCCACGCTAGGACTCGAGACCATGGGCTGGGGAGGAGTCCTAGCACACCCGAGAGTTTCAGCAAAGGGTAGCGCTTGGGTGCAGCAGCTTGTGCAGGTTTGGTTGGCTCGGCCAGGGGCTTTGGGCTGGGCTAGGATAGGTCCTTAGGGTCCTAGAAGGGTGCTAGAGGGGATGGTTCAGGACCTGGTTGGGTTGGCTAGGTCCTAGGCAACAGAAACAAGAGTTATAGTGCATGTGGGTTTCTCGGCCATTTTGTGTTGCTGGGATGTATGGCTTTCGGTTTGCAACTGGGGCTCGAGTCCTATGGGTTCTAAGGGTCCAGGAAGGTGCCTAGAGGGGCTGGTCATAAGTTGGTGCAGGGTGGCTCGACATGGCTCGAGCCAAACACAAACACATAAAGGAGAAGCTCATGACAGCAAGTTAGGCGAGAGGTTGCTGTCAAGATTCAGGGGTTCGCTGCTCGGGTTTAAGGATCTGGGCTGGGTCTGTACGCTCTCTAGGGATGGCTAGGGTCAGGTGGGGCTCGGTGGTTAAGGGCTGGTAGATTCTTAGGCGGCTAGGAGTCCCAATACATCAAGAACACCTCACGCACACACAGCACATGCAATTGGGTCGGTTTCCAGGAGTGAATGTGAGGCTTAAAGGTTGGTTCTATGAGCTGGGCTTGGTCAAGAGGGTTCCTAGATGGGTTGGATAGGGTTTTGTTTGAGGTGGCTAGGTAGGTTCATTAATGGGTCAAAAACGAAAATAATAAAGCTAAAATTGAATCCATGGGTCCACGGGTGTGACTTATCACTTGGAAGGATAGAATAAATACTAAAAATTTTATGTTTAAAGTTTGGGTTCAAAATAACGAGTTTTGAATTTATCCGGGATTTTATCGCCGCACGAAACGTTAATTAACGAATTAATTGAAACGCCTAGTTTAAGCTTTATAAAATTATGGAAAATTATATTTAAGCTCGAATACTTATTAGAAGGATAATTATTTAATTTGGGAATTTTATATTAAGGTTTGGTTTAATTCGAGATTAAAACGTATTAATATGTCTTATTTAAAGATTAATTTAAAAGTCATCGATTTAGGCCAATAAAAATATGAAAAAATTCATGTAAGCTTAAATAATTATTTAAGACATGTTCGAGTCAATGAAATTAAGAAAATGACAAAAACGTGAAATTTTACGTCTAGAGATAAAACGGTAATTTTACACCTAAAAATTACAAAACTTCATGGCAGTGTCCTGAACGTTGTTTTACATGCTAATATGATTATTTCAAATGTTTATAAGTTTTTATGACAAGGATTTTAAATGTTTACGATTTATTATGTCAAAATGTTATTTTAAAAGGTTATGATTTAATATGTTAAAATGTTGATTTTAAATGTTTATTATTAAATGCATATTTTAAATGTTTATGATGTTGAAATGTTTATTTAAAATATTTATGGATTTGAATATGTTAAAAGGTTTCATTAATGTCTATGGATTTTTACGAGGAAACGATAACGTTAAAAAATTTATTGAATGCTTGTTTTTAAAAGGAAAATGATATTAAATGCATGATTTTATAAAGTGATGAAAATGTAAATCATTGGAGGAGATGAAGTAATTGTGACTATTGAGGATATGAGGATTTGACATAAGAATATGAATATTGTGAGCAGAAAAGGCCCCAGAGAGATCCCATTTTTAAAAAAGGCCCTAGAGGGAGCCCATGCGTGGAAAAAGTCCCTAGAGGAAGCCCTTCTATGGGAGAAGGCCCCCGAGGGAGCCCCGACGGTCGTATTTCCATTCGATGAGGATAGGCCAGGGCCAAGTTGACCGGTGAGAGTGTTGCTGGTGTCCCTCACCGCCCAGTACTGCGGTTTCATGTAGATGGATCCATCGACTTTTTGAGGTTTGATAAAAGTCACAATTAACGATCTGAATTCAATAAAAAAGAAATATGCATATGCTCATGATGAAAGGAT
This sequence comes from Primulina tabacum, assembly GCF_025594145.1. Taxonomy (NCBI): domain Eukaryota; kingdom Viridiplantae; phylum Streptophyta; class Magnoliopsida; order Lamiales; family Gesneriaceae; genus Primulina; species Primulina tabacum. The sequence goes on from NC_134553.1 coordinate 15,672,756, forward strand.
TTATGTTATAAAATGAGAAAAAGAAAATGTTAAGGTTTATGTTATGCATGTTCATATGAATATGTTGATGATAATATGAAAAGGTTTACGAAAATGTTTATGAAAATGTCTATGTTTAAGGCGATGCATCATTATGAAATTTTTTTATTTAAAGTTCAGGCATCATGAAAATGTTTACGAAAATGTTATTGTATAAAGCTTATGAATTTTCATGAAAACGATATTTTAAATACGAGTATTCTTCACTGTTGTATGTGATCTGTACATGTATTACTTGTTATCAAGATTATGGCGTGTTTAGTCTTTAGACTCACTAGGTGTGGTTGATGCAGGTGATTATGATAATAATGATTATGGAAGGTCTTGATGGTTGACTTTGCTAGACTGAAGGTGCACATAGCCAGATGACCGACGCTGGTTTTCCGCCCAAGTTATGATTTATGATTTTAAGTTATGTAAAAGATATTTTATGACTTTTATTTATGTTATGAGAGATTTTTGAGAGGTTATAGTATGGGCTATACTTTTCAAATATTATTTTTAGGTTGAGTAAAATGTTGGATAATTTTATGCTAAATTATTTCCTTTGGTTTTCAAATTATAGTTGGTTGAGTTATTTTAAAATGATATCAAAATATTTTATGGTTCAGCCGAATGTTATGTGAGGTTTTAAAAAAAAATTCTAGAGCTTTTTATGAAAACGAATAAGCAGACGTATCATTTGGTATCAGAGCAATGGTTCTGTAAAGGGTTGTGCCACCATCAGTGCCAGGAAGCTCAGTCGTCAAGCCTCAAATTTGTAAGTTTTTATGCTTTATATGATTTATATGTTGTTACCTGTATGACTACATGAATTATATGTCACGCCCCGTGTTCGAAGCGTCAGTGACATCCGGCATTGTTTAGCAATTATATTGAAAACAATAAAGCCTTGTATCAAATCAAACCAGTCTTTTTCATAAATATAATATTGTCTTACAATGACAAAAGAATAAGCTTTTACATCAGAGTTAACAGAAGCTTAATCAAAAGAAAAGGAGTACAATTCTCGATTTTTCCATTCTCGAATATCTGATCACCATCCCCAGAACGTTTCTTGCTCTTCTTCATTTACTTGCTCTTCACTTTTATCTGAAATTTGTAAGGGTGAGTGTTTTGGGAAACACTCAGCAAGTGAGGGTCGATCGATTCCAAAGATACATATAGAACTTAGTTTTCTTAAAACGTCTTTTAACAAACTTTCAAAACTTAATATTCTTAACTTATCATGACAGAAGCGAATCAAATAAATGACAGAATTTATCAGAGGATTCAGAGCAATTCATAAACAGAACAAATCAAACGGACACAACACTGTTACTCATCTCATTTCCATGGTCAAAAATTGTCCCCAATATGTTAGTCCTCTAAGGGGTGAAGCCAAAACATGGTTTTATACCCACCAATGGGGGCCAGAACAGAACATGGTTTATACCCACCAATGGGGGCCAGAACAGAACTACAATTCTCGTCCCATTTCAAATTCGAATCTTAACAGTGCAACAGAATTCAGAAGTAACAGACAGAACTTTTCATATTTTCAGATTTCAGAGTTTTCATACAGAGACAGCGGAACCAAAGATTTCGAAGCATAGAAGAGAACACATAATCGATCGAAATTTTAAACAGAACATATTAATATTTTCGAAAAAAGGGACACACCAACATGCATGTCTCATTATGTATATCAAAGTTTAAAAATACAACAAATTATATAACGAAAGCCCACTTACAGTAATTTGAAGGTAGGTTCGAACGTTAAAGATTTTGGCACAAAGTTTCCTTCCGAAAATTTGGCAGCACTTTGACGTAACTTTTACAGATGACGTCTTTAATTCAGCAGCACTTCGACACCGGTCTTTAGCACTTCAACCTCACGAGCAGCACTTCCTTCTTGTTGAATTGGCCGAGAGTTCTTATGGTGGGGGAGAGGGAGCCGAATTTATAAGGCTTTTTGAGTGTATTCTTCTATCATCTTTGACGTCCTATTTATAGGAAAATTTTTGGCCTCCTCATCTCCTTCATGGTCGAATTCTTAGCCTCCAGGAATGGAGTTAAATGTGCTCATAAAGATGGTCAAAGGTAATCCAAGCACCAAAGGTCTTTTCCTGCATCATTAATGCGTCCTGGTCTCTCAGCTTCTCCCTTAGCTCCTCAAAGGTCATCTCTTGCATATTAAGTTTGTCCTATCCTTTAGCTCTTCCTTTAGCTCCTTCCTTGGTTATCTCAAAGGTGGCTTCTTGCATAATAAATTTGTCCCATTTCTTTGGTTCATCTTCTAGCTCCCTTTTTGGTCTTGTAAGGACAAGCTTGGTTGAGCTTCTTCGAGCTGAAGGATGGAGTCCTTGAGCTGGGGTTTTACTCCTCCCGTGACAATACTTCGATTGATGCGGTTATTCGCAGCTTGGCCTCCTGTTGAGCTAATCCCTTGAGCTTTGAAGTTACTTCCTCGAGTTAAATTTTGATGAAATCTAAGTTCATATTTAAGTTCTATAGTTAAAATAAAGTTGTTAAGCTTAGTTTGAGTTAAATTTCAAGTTGAAATTTCTTACATGATTTGCTTCGGATCGGAAAAATTCTGGGTTCTCACATCCCTCCCTCCTTATTGAAAGTTTTGTCCTCGAAACTTGGATCAGCTGGAGCTTGTGAACAAATAAGGGTATTGTGAGCGCATTTTCTCTTCAAGCTCCCAAGTGGCCTCCCTCTCGGTATGATTTGACCACTGCACTTTGATGTATGGGATTGTTCGATGCCTCAACACTTGGTCTTTTGTGTCCACTATTCAGATGGGGACTTCTTCGTATTTGAGTTCTTCATTGAGGTTTCCTTCAATCATCAATGGTGCAACTTTGAGTACATGACTCGGATCTGGGACATACTTTCTCAGTTGCGAGATGTGGAATACGTTATGTATCCTGGACATATTAGGTGGTAAAGCCAGTTGGTAGGCTAATGTTCCCACCTTCTCGAGTATCTCGAACGGTCCCACATACCTTGGGTGTAACTTTCCGGACTTACTGAACCGAACTACTCCCTTCATAGGAGAGACCTTGACATAAGCCTTTTCACCAATCTCCAATTCTAACGGTCTTCTCTTCAAATCGGCCCAGCTTTTTTGTCTATCTTGGGCGGTCTTAAGCCTTTCTTTGATTATAGCGACCTTGTCAATGGTTAATTGAACAAGCTCTGGTCCAGTAACGGCCTTTTCTCCGACTTCATCCCAATATAGAGGTGACCTACATTTTATACCATACAAAGCTTCATACGGAGCCATCTCGATGCTACTGTGATAGCTGTTGTTATAGGCGAATTCTATCAGGGGTAACTCTTCACTCCAATTTCCAGAAAAATCCAGTGCACATGCCCTCAACATATCCTCGAGGGTTTGAAATTTCCTTTCGGTTTGGCCATCAGTCTGAGGATGATAGGCCGTGCTGAGAGTAACTTTGGTCCCCATAGCCTTTTGGAAACTTTTCCAAAATCTTGATACAAATCTTGGATCTCTGTCAGACAGTATACTTGTCGGGACTCCGTGTAGCCTCACTATGTTGTCCATATACAAGGTAGCGAGCTTATCCAGGTTGTAAGTCATCCGCACTGGTAAGAAATATGCCGACTTAGTCAATCTATCAACAATTACCCATATTCCATCATGACCTTGTCTTGACTTTGGTATCCTGACTAAAAAGTCCATGGAGATATTATCCCACTTCCATGTTGGTATTTCCAATGGCTGTAGTAGTCCTCCAGGCCGTTGATGCTCTGCCTTGACTTGTTGACAGGTTGGGCACTTGGAAACAAAGACAGCCACGTCTTTCTTCATTCCGTTCCACCAGTAATTATTTTTTAAGTCTCTGTACATTTTAGTAATCCCTGGATGTACCGAAAATCTCGATTTATGTGCCTCGGCCATTACCTCTTCTCGAATTCCATCGACAGTTTGGCACATACAATCATCCTTTCATCCAGAGTATCCCATTTTCATCAATTTGAAATTCTGGAACTTTTCCTTCTTGGATTTGTTCTTTAATTTTAAGGATGGAGGTGTCTTGACTCTGCTTCAATTTGATGGTCTCTCGGAGATCTGGTTGTACTGATAGTGAAGATAAGTTAACCTTCCCAGGGTTCCTCCGGCACAACGCATCTGCCACATTATTTGCCTTACCCGGATGGTAATTGATTGACAAATCATAGTCCTTGAGAAGTTCCATCCACCTTCTTTGCCTCATGTTTAATTCCTTTTTTGTGAAAATGTATTTGAGGCTCTGGTGATCAGTAAAAACTTCGCATTTTACTCCATAAAGGTAGTGTCTCCAGATTTTAAGCGCAAATACTATTGCGGCTAACTCCAAGTCATGAGTGAGATAATTTTGCTCATATGGTTTTAGTTGCCGTGAGGTTAAGCGATTACCTGACCCTCTTGCATAAGCACACACCCTAATCCTCCCTTTGAAGCGTCACTGTATATAGTGAAATTCTTACCATCCTCGGGAAGAATTAGTACTGGTGTGGATGCGAGTTTTGTCTTTAGGATTTCAAAAATTCTTTCACACGCTTCATACCAAATAAATTTCGAGTTTTTCTGAGTAAGTTTAGTGAGTGGAATGGCTATCGAAGAAAATCCTTCCACAAATTTTCTATAGTAGCCAGCTAAACCCAGAGAACTCCTTACTTCAGTCACTGTCTTTGGTTGTGGCCAATATTTGATTGCTTCCACCTTCTTAGGATCTACTGACACCCCTAATTCTGAAATTATATGACCTAGGAATGCCACACTTTTTAACCAAAATTCACATTTCTTGAATTTGGCGTATAGTTCTTTTTCTCGCAGTGTTTGCAAAGTGAGACGCAGATGTTCTATGTGTTCTTCTTCACTTGGTGAGTACACAAGGATATCATCTATAAAAACAACCATAAATTTGTCGAGGTATGGTATAAATACCCGATTCATCAGGTCCATGAATGCTGCAGGAGCATTTGTTAGGCCAAAAGGCATTACTGTGAATTCGTAATGTCCATATCTCGTCCTGAACGCAGTTTTAGGGATATCTTCGGCTTTGACCTTCAACTGGTGGTAACCAGATCTCAGATCTAGTTTTGAGAAAACTTTAGCTCCTTTTAGTTGATCGAAAAGATCATCTATTCTCGGGAGTGGGTACTTATTCTTTATGGTGATCTTGTTTAACTCCCGACAGTCAATACATTGTCTCATGCTTCCGTCTTTTTTGTTCACGAATAGCACTGGGGCTCCCAACGGGGATGCACTAGGACGGACCTGATTTTTGTCCAGTAACTCCTGAAGTTGTTCTTTTAACTCTTTCAATTCTGCTGGAGCCATTCGGTATGGTGCCTTTGATATGGGTGCAGCACCAGGGACCAAGTTGATTTCAAATTCTACTTCTCTATTGGGTATCTCACCCGGTAATTCCTCGGGGAAAACATCTGCAAATTCCTGAACAATTGGAATATCTTCCAACTTTGGGGTTTCTTCCTCTTTGACTTCATTGATTACCGCCAGATAAATCTCTTCACCTCCTTTTATGGCCTTCCAGGCTTGTGAGGCAGATAGTAGAGATTTTCGTTCTTTGGATTTTTCGTAGTATATGACTTCCTCCATAGTTGGAGTCTGAAGTTTTATGTCTTTCATTTGGCAATCTACTATGGCATGGTTTTTAGCTAACCAGTCCATTCCAAGAATGACGTCAAACTCAATCATGTTGAGTTGGATTAGTTCTGCTTCAAAATCCTGTTTACTGATGCAAATTTGACAATTTCGATACACTTTGCGGGTTTCAATTATTTTACTGGCAGGTGTTGCTAATCTTAACGGTTCACTAAGTATATCATGCTCAAGTTTAAGCTTCATAGCAAATCTTCTAGACACAAATGAATGTGTGGCACCACAATCAAACAAAGCGTATGCAGGCATTTTATTGAGTAAGATGGTACCTGCCACCACTTCGTTAGTATCAGCTTCCTCTTGGGTTATTGCATAACCCGAGCATTAGTTTTGTTTTCATGTTGTTTACTGGACCCCGACCCTTTGTCCTTGTTGTCTGGATAGTCTTTAATTCTATGACCCACCTTTCCGCACTTAAAACAAGCGCCTGTCTTCCGATAACATTCTCCAACATGCTTCTGTTGACATGTATCACACCACTTTCCTTCGGTGTTGCCTGCCCTGTTAAAATTTCCTCTTGGAGGTCCACTTGAATTATTCGGCTTCTTAAATTTGGGACCATTTTGAGTAGTTTGGTTAACCAAGGGTCTCTTATTCCTGTTCTCATCTTCACGGCGCTTAATATCTGTTTCCTGCGCTCATCAAATCAGCAAAGTTGTTTGGTTTGAACACCGACAAAGCCGATTGAATCCGGCTGTTCAGTCCTCTCTTAAAACGATGCATCTTCAAGGTTTCATCAGACATAATTGTTGGGACGTAGGTTCCTAGATCATTAAACCTTGAGGTATATTCCAGTACTGTCATATCCGGTGTCTGCCTGAAATTTTCAAATTCATTCAGCTTCTGCAGATGAAATTCGGCTGGGTAGTATTGTTTCAGAAACTCTCTCTTAAAAATCTGCCATGTGATATCTTCCACTTCAGCTAGAGATGGTGACACGGTTTCCCACCATTTTCGTGCTCTGTCCTCCAGAAACGGTGTTACAACCTCTACTCTCAATTCTTCAGGCACTTCAAGTAGGTGTAATTGCGATTCGACATTTTTGAGCCAGTTGTGGCTGACTTCTGGGTCTGGGTTCCCATCGAAAGTTGGAACTCGATTTCTTCGGAGGGATTCATAATGGTATTTAATTCCACGCGGTTGTGGTTCTTGAGGTGGTTGAATTGCGTTAGCCAATAGGTTCACGAATCCTTGCAACGTCGCTGCTACGATAGTAGCTACCGCCATCATATCTTCTTGACTGAGATTTACTCTCGGAGGTGGTGGTGGATTTTCATCTTGGTTGGCGCCACGAGGGTTACGATTATTTCGGGGTGGTCTGCCTACCATATCCTATAAACATGTATTTTATTAATTTATTCACCATAATGTAAAATCAAAATAATTTCATTAAATTTTGAAATTCATATAATCAAAAGTTTCAAAACAAATGATTAATTAGATAATTCTGAATACAACCAATGCCTAATCTAGAGTCCTCTCTCTACTCGTCTATAACTTCTCCGTCTCATACGGCCTCATTAACTTCTTCTTCCATTGGGTTTTCTTCTAGTTGTCCCATGAGTTCTTCCATGTTGACCATTTCATTTTGTAGGTGCTCAATGTAATTCTGCAGTTGTGTGTTGTGGTGATCAAGGTTGTTTACTTGATCCTGTAGTTCTTGTATTGTTGATTGGCTTACTTTTTCATCGATTTCTTGCTCCCCGATTCGTTCTTCAAGACGGCGCTGCGTTTTGAGGAGACTATTACCCCGGATTTCGAGCGTAAAAATTCTATCTTGCGCTTTCTTCAACTCTTGCTTGGTGATCTCGTGTTGACGCTCCGACTCTAGATGATAAGCAGCAAAACGTCTAACGTCTTTGCGTAGTTTCTTCTCTTCCACTCTGGCCTCACGAAGATCCTCCATCATACATACGTTATTCCCATCCAACTGGTAGTTATCTCTTTCGAGTTTTTCATTTTTTTCTTTTAGTGTTTTAATTTCGGACTCCTTTTCCTGAAGTTGTTTCTGAAGTTCATTTATAATGCTTTGAAAGTCCATGTTGGCTTCCTATAAGATAAAAACATTTTTATAAGATACTCATCAAATTTTAAATATGCAATAGAAAGATAATAGCAAGTTTCAAAATAATTTGGCACACATAATATTTTTCCAGTCACAAGTTTACTACAATCCAGACACTTTATTATAATGCCAATCTAATCGAACATTTCTCCGCCGTCGCTGTCACTGGCACTATCGTCTCCGGCCACTTCCATTGGTGCTACCTCCTCTTCCTCCATGTTCTCTATCACTAAATGTAGGTAGTTGTTCTGATCTTGAAGTCTGTCCATAGTGCCGTGAAGCTTCGAAATGTACCGGTCCTGTTTGGCGTTGAATTCCTCTTGGCGCTGACGGGCCTGCGTAGCACGTCCTCGTTCTATCTCTACTCTCTCTAGTAACTCCCTGTTGAGTGAGGCTAAGCGCGCGATGCGAGCTGAATCAGTCGGTATCTGTAGGAGCTGGCTCTCAGCCAAGTCCAAGTGATGAGTCAATCGATGTACGTCAGTCTAAGTATGTGTTTGATTTCACTAAGCTCCTGTTTTTCCAGTTTCTCCCTAGCCAGTTGTGCCTTCAGAGTCGCAATCTCCCTACCTTGATTATCTATGCTAAGCTGACGCATAAGAAGAGTAGCCTGAGCGCAAGTACATGGAGCAGCCATTTCCTAGGATAAAAATGGAAGTAAAGCACCAGAATCGTATAAAGGATAGAGAGGCGCAAAAATAGAAACAAAGTTGTGGTGGAAAGTTTTCGATACTAAGGATTTTCGGAATGATTGGAGGGCTAGATTTTCGAATTTCTCAAGGAAAATTTTCGGAAAGGATGAATGTCGGATTTAGATAGGATTGCACCAGGCTTTTGACAAAATTTGATTGTCAAATTTTGTCTATCAAAATCCCAGCGGGATTATGAACCTGGCGGCTCTGATACCACTTAAATGTCACGCCCCGTGTTCGAAGCGTCGGTGACATTCGGCATTGTTTAACAATTATATTGAAAACAATAAAGCCTCGTATCAAATCAAACCAGTCTTTTTCGTAAATAGAATATTGTCTTACAATGACAAAAGAATAAGCTTTTACATCAGAGTTTACAGAAGCTTAATCAAAAGAAAAGGAGTACAATTCTCGATTTTTCCAATCTCGAAATCTGATCACCATCCCCAGAACGCTCTTTGCTCTTCTTCATTTACTTGCTCTTCACTTTTATCTGAAATTTGTAAGGGGTGAGTGTTTTAGGAAACACTCAGCAAGTGGGGGTCGATCGATTCCAAAAATACATATAGAACTTAGTTTTCTTAAAACGTCTTTTTAACAAACTTTCAAAACTTAATATTCTTAACTTATCATGACAGAAGCGAATCGAATAAATGACAGAATTTATTAGAGGCCAGAACAGAACATGGTTTTATACCCACCAATGTGGGCCAGAACAGAACTACAATTCTCGTCCCATTTCAAATTCGAATCGTAACAGTGCAACAGAATTCAGAAGTAACAGACAAAACTTTTCATATTTTCAGATTTCAGAGTTTTCATACAGACACAGCGGAACCAAAGATTTCGAAGCATAGAAGAGAACACATAATCGATCGAAATTTTAAACATAACATATTAATATTTTTGAAAAAAGGGACAAACCAACATGCATGTCTCATTATGTATATCAAAGTTTAAAAATACAACATATTATATAACGAAATCTCACTTACAGTAATTTGAAAGTAGGTTTGAACGTTGCAGATTTTGGCACAAAGTTTCCTTCTGAAAATTTGGCAGCACTTCGACGTAACTTTTACAGATGACGTCTTTAATTCAACAGCACTTCGACACCGGTCTTTAGCACTTGAACCTCACGAGCAGCACTTCCTTCTTGTTGAATTGGCGGAGAGGTTTTATGGTGGGGGAGAGGGAGCCGAATTTTTAAGGCTTTTTGAGTGTGTTCTTATATCATTTTTAAGTTTCTATTTATAGGAAAATTTTTGGCCTCCTCATCTCCTTCATGTCCGAATTCTTGGCCTTCAAGAATGGAGTTAAATGTGCCCATAAAGATGGTCAAAGGTAATCCAAGCACCAAAGGTCTTTTCCTGCATCATTAATGCGTCCTGGTCTCTCAGCTTCTCCCTTAGCTCCTCAAAGGTCATCTCTTGCATATTAAGTTTGTCCTATCCTTTAGCTCTTCCTTTATCTCCTTCCTTGGTTATCTCAAAGGTGGCTTCTTGCATAATAAATTTGTCCCATTTCTTTGGGTCATCTTCTAGCTCCTTTTTTGGTCTTTTTAGGACAAGCTTGGTTGAGATTCTTCGAGCTGAAGGATGGAGTCCTTGAGCTGGGGTTTTATTCCTCCCGTGACATTACTTTGATTGATGCGGTTATTCGCAGCTCGGCCTCCTGTTGAGCTAATCCCCGAGCTTTTAAGTTACTTCCTCGAGTTAAATTTGATGAAATCTAAGTTCATATTTAAGTTCTATAGTTAAAATGAAAGTTTACTTCCTCGAGTTAAATTTGATGAAATCTAAGTTCATATTTAAGTTCTATAGTTAAAATGAAAGTTGTTAAGCTTAGTTTGAGTTAAATTTCAAGTTCAAATTTCTTACATGATTTGCTTCGGATCGGAAAAATTCTGGGATCTCACATTATATGTTTACATCACATGTTTAATATTTTTATGACTTATATGCTTTAGAATTTTTATACGTGATACGATATGAAATAAGAAATTATATGATTTCATCGCATGTGGGCTTTGTGGTGGAATTGGACTATGTGATTTTTGGGTTTTAGTATTGACGTTCTACTTTTGGGTCATAAGTTAATCATTAATATTATGAATGCTTTTGGGACACGTAGATTTTTCTAAAAAAAATACTGATAAATCGTGGGTACTAGTTGAATTAATTTTTGGGAATTACTCATAAGTAATAATGATTCTAAGACTACAATGATCTTTGAAAGTAAGAAAATATATAAATTGGGATTTTAAGTTTGATGAAAGGTAAGATTGGTTATAGCAATTGATTTTGGGTAAATAAGTTTAAATTATCGAAATTTATGTTATGAGAAACCCGTAGAAGAGAATTAAGAATGTTAAGAACTTATGGGTTAATCGTAGTATTTTGAAATTAAGGACCAATTAGGATAATTTTTGAGGAAATTAAGATTTTTTTTTTTGCAATTATTAAAGAATTTATGGGATTAATTTAAGAATAAGTGAGAATTGAATGTGTTAAATGATAAGAATTTTTGATGATTTAGACTTTTAAGAATATTTATAACCTTGGGATATATGGGTTATAAGGTTATAAGGAATGTTAATCAAAGGTTTTGTAGGATGAAACAATATTAGGCTTGAAAATCTAATTGTTAGCAGATGCATTTGAGATTTTAAGATTGAAATTTGATAAGTTGATGAACATTTTGGGAATAAATAAGGAAAATAATATACGATAGGTATGGTCAGCCATCATTTTAAATTGAGAATTTTAAGAAAAGTCAAAATTCGATGTTATAATAACACAGCGCTAAGTCATTATAGGCCTTTTCAAGTTGCGAAATGCAAAATAAAGATTTAGAAGGAAAATTTATTTGGGATCAAGCAGACGTAATGACATTATAGAGCTTAAGTTTTATCAGAATAGCGCAGCGGAAGCTGTAGATTTTCGGGATACTAGAACTAAGTCTAAACTTTTGATTATCAAGGATAATTCGAGAACGAAATTCAATTTAAGGGGAGGGGGGATTGTAACGCCCCGAAAATTTAAAAGTCCACGCGAACCACATGCACGAGTTATTAAATTCTCTTGTATTTTGATTAAATATTTTAATTGCATTAATTAATTATGTTGTGCATATTTGCATGATTAAAATATATTTTCTACATGATTACGTTAAAATGTAATTTTAAAAGGTTATTCGAGTTGCGATCAAGGAACGGAGACCGAGCGCTGAAAAATAAAAAATGTTTTTATTAAGCAATTGTTTTTAATTTTTTAAATTAAAAGTAATGCTTTTTCTTATTTTTGAAAATATGGGGTTTTGAGGTGATTTTATACGCCGGAGTGTAATTTTTATCGGTGTTGGATTTTCAACAAAAATACGAACGTTTTGGTAACATGGCTAATAAATTCACAAACTTATTTAAACAAAATTATTTTAAATATTTTAATTCGACATTAATGGACTAATTGGGCCTAATTAACCTTCCTAATGGGCCTAAAGTTTAATTAGTGATTTATTTACTATAAAATACACAAAACCCACCCCGTAACCTTTTGGAAACACACACCCCACACTCCATCACAACTCAAACTCCTCCCCCACCAGCAATTCTTCACGGCACACACTCAATTTTGAAAAGAAAGTTTCGAAGGTTGCAAAATAATTCAAGCCAAGGATCTTCGGGTCGTCGTTCTTCAATCGTCAACGAATAATCGTGCATTAAACATGCAAAGGCACGCCATATTCTCCCTTTACACATATATAAACCATATTATGTAATTGTTTATGAATTTGCATGAAAACAAGTCACACAAGTTTTATTTTCGTAATTATGTGAATATATGCTTTAAACTTGTGTTATTTGATTCCAAAATCATGTTTTTATGTGTTTAAAAGGGCTGTCATGATTAGGACATGATTAAGAATGGATTTACACAAGTTTTAGGTTCATAAAAATCAACCAAATAACCCGCAAAGGGAGAGAACACAAACTGGGGACAAATTCTCTCATGGTGTTTGTAGGCTCGGTTTTCATGTCTTGATGGCTTGGCTTGGTCAGGGCTTGGGTCGAGGGTGAGCTAGGGTCTGTTATGGGTTGAGGGAAGAGTCCTAGCCATGCTAGGACTCGAGATCATTGGCTGGGGAGGAGTCCTAGGAAGCTAGGACTCAACCCGAGAGTTTCAGCAAAGGGTAGCGCTTGGGTGCAGCAGCTTGTGCAGGCTTGGTTGGCTCGGCCAGGGGCTTTGGGCTGGGCTATGATAGGTCCTTAGGGTCCTAGGAGGGTGCTAGATGGGATGGTTCAGGGTCTGGTTCGGTTGGCTAGGTCCTAGCAACAGAAACAAGAGTTGTAATGCATGTGGGTTTCTCGGCCAGTTTGTGTTGCTGGGATGTATGGCTTTGATTTGCAACTGGGGCTTGAGTCCTATGGATTCTAAGGGTCCAGGAGGGTGCCTAGAGGGGCTGGTCATAAGTTGGTGCAGGGTGGCTTGACATGGCTCGAGCCAAACACAAAAACTTAAGGCAAAAGCTCATGACAGCAAGTTTGGCGAGAGGTTGCTGTCAAGCTTCAGGGGTTCGCAGCTCGGGTTTATGGGTCTGGGCTTGGTCTGGGATGGGTCTTGGTGTTGTCCAAGGATGGCTAGAGTCAGGTGGGGCTCAGTGGTTAAGGGCTGGTAGAGTCTTAGGCGGCTAGGAGTCCCAATACATCAAGAACACCTCACGCACACACATCACATGCAATTGGGTCGGTTTCCAGGAGTGATTGTGCAAATTAGAGGTTGGTTATATGGGCTGGGCTTGGTTAGAAGGGTTCTTAGACGGATTGGCTAGGGTTTGGCTTGAGCTGGCTCGGGCGTAGCTCGAGTAAATTGGGAGATGGCTTGGTAGGTTCATTAAGGGGTCAAAAACAAAAATAATAAAGCTAAAATTGAATCCATGGGGCTACGGGTGTGGCTCATGACTTGGAATGGTAGAATAAATACTAAAAATGTTATGTTTAAAGTTTGGGATCAAAATAACGAGTTTTGGATTTATCCAGGATTTTATCGCCGCACGAAACGTTAATTAACGAATTAATTGAAACTCCTAGTTTAAGCTTTATAAAATTATGGAAAATTATATTTAAGCTCAAATAATTTTTAAAAGGCTAAGTTTTTAATTTGAGAATTTTATATTAAGGTTTGGTTTAATTCGAGATTAAAACACGTTAATATGTCTTATTTAAAGATTAATTTAAAAGTCATCGATTTAAGCCAAATAAAAATATGAGAAAAGTCATGTAATATTAAATAATTATTTGGAACATTTTAGAGGCAATGCAATTAAAAAAATGACAAAAACGTGAAATTTCACGTCAAGGAGTAAAACGGTAATTTTACACCTAGAAATTACTAAACGTCATAGCAGTGTCCTGAATGTTGTTTTACTTGCTAATATGATTATTTCAATTGTTTATAAATTTTTATGGTATGAATTTTAAATGTTTACGATTTATTATGTCAAAATGTTATTTTTAAAAGGTTATGATTTAATATGTTAAAATGTTTATTTTAAATGTTTATAATTTAAATGCATATTTAAATTTTTATGATGTTGAAATGTTTATTTAAAATATTTATGGATTTGTATATGTTAAAAGGTTTCCTTTAAAATGTTTATGAGTTTTTACGAGGAAACGATAACGTTAAAAAATATGTTGCATGTTTGTTTTTAAAAGAAAAATGATATTAAAAGCATGATTTATAAAGTGATGAAAATGTGAATCATTAGATGAGGTGAAGTAATTGTGACTATTGAGCAATGAGGATTTGAGGTAAGAATGTGAATATCGTGAGGGAAAAAGGCCCCAGAGGGAGCCCATTTTCTGGAGAAGGCCCTAGGGAGCCCATGCGTGGGAAAAGGCCCTAGAGGGAGCCCGTCTATGGAAGAAGGCGAGGGAGCCCCGACGATCGTATTTCCATTCGATGAGGATAGACCAGGGCCTAGTTGACCGGTGAGAGTGTTGCTGGTGTCCCTCGCCGCCCATTACTGCGGTTTCATGTAGACGGATCCATCGACTTTTTGAGGTTTGATAAAAGTCACAATTAACAATCTGAATTCAATAAAAAAGAAATTTGCATATGCTCATGATGAAAGGATTTATATTATAAAATGATGAAAACAAAAATGTTGAGGTTTATGTTATGCATGTTCATATGAATATGTTGATGATAATATGAAAAAGTTGACGAAAATGTTTACGAAAAGTTTATGAAAATGTCTATGTTTAAGTTAATGCATCATTATGAAATTTTTTTTGTTTAAAGTTCATGCATCATGAAAATGTTTACGAAAATTTAATTATATAAAGCTTGTGAATATTCATGAAAACGATAATTTAAGTACGAGTATTCTTCACTGTTGTATGTGATCTGAACAAGTATTACTTGTTAACAAGATTATGACGTGTTTACTCTTTAGACTCAATAGATGTGACCCGAGGAACGACGCTAGTTTTTCGCACTAGTTATGATTTATGATTTTAAGTTATGTAAAAGATATTTTATGGCTTTTAATTATGTTATGAGAGATTTTTTAGAGGTTATAGTATGGGCTATACTTTTCATATGTTATTTTTAGGTTGAGTAAAATGTTAGATAATTTTATGCTAAATTATTTATTAGGTTTTCAAATTATAATTGGTTGAGTTATTTTAAAATGATGTCAAAATATTTTATGGTTCAGCCGAATGCTATGTGAGGTTTTAAAATATATTCTAGTACTTTGTAAGAAAACGAATAAGCAGACGTATCATGAGGCCCCGGCATATTATTCAAAGTCCGGGAGACATGAGGCACCGGCATATTATTCAAAGTTCGGGAGACATGAAAAGTTCGGGAGACATGAGGTCCCGACATATTATTCAAAGCTTGAGAGATATGAAGCCCCCTATGCTTTTATAAAACAAGATTGATTATCTCTTAGGGAATCCAAGCACGACTGATCAGGACAGCGAATATGACTATAGCCCGATTATTTAAGGGATGGGTGGTGATACTCCTATAAGAGTTTGGGTCATGAATGACCCGGGAAACTAAATGGATAGTTTATAATAGGGCCGATATGCCGGGTACTCGAATAATGACCCGGGCATTTATTTTCTTCCCGGGTGATCAAGAGCCCGCACTCTCATGCTAGCTCCCGGAAACTTTCTACCCGGGAAAATTCACACTCGAGTGTATCGATATGGGTTGTCTAATATGTCAAAATATTATGGGTTTGGCGTGTGGGAAAAGTCATCAGAAAGTATGGGCATCCAACTTAACTTACCTAGTGGTTGGCACTGAAAACTAGGTAATGATGGGATATTCTACTATAAATAGCAGGTATTAATGTCATTTACAGATTCTTAAACTTTTGAACTCTCAAGCACACATATATTCTCCCATATATAGCTTGTGTTCTTTGTCTTTAACCTGCTGACTTTGGCATCGGAGTGACCACGCCGGACACCTCTCTGACACTCATTCAGGAGTTTTTTTCATTGTTTACAGGTCACGATCAAAGCCATCTACTTTTCTCATTTTCCTGAATAACATTATTGATTCGATCCGGTAGAGCACCCGACCTGGCTCGCCAGGATCGTATCAGCTCGTGTTCTAAGAAAGTATACACCGATGAATTAAATCGAGTTTTGTTTCAAACCAAGCGGAAGACACTCGAAATAATCATTCGTTAAGAAAACTGATCGGTTTTATAATTTGTGCAACTGAATAACTGAAAATTGCATGGGATCATTTCTAGATTATATCATTTCAGTGATGGACAGAACCGAACTGATCAAATCAGTTAAGAACAAAAACAATCAGTTAAACAAAAATAACACAAGATACGTTTATGGACGTTCGGAGACTTCAACAGCTCCTACGTCACTCCTTCTACCTCCTCGGGTAGGTACCATTAGAAGACTTTGATTAATTACAATAAGTTTAATAACCACCCAGCTTACGACTTACCCACTACCTAACTGAACTTCTAGTCTATACTGAAGACAGCACCTTCCAACCAACACTTGTTTAATGTCTGTTTGTCAAAGACTACATACACATATTTTACGTCTTTGTGTAAGACGGAATTTGAGTGGTGGTGTGTGCGTGTGTGAAAACTGATCTCTTAAAACAACTCGAAATTGTTCTCACACACTAAGGGAAATAAGCTTCTAAACTAAGCTGATATAACTTTGAAGTGTTCCCACTGGGCTGATTGCTTCTTCAAAGCAGATAAGCATTATACTTTCCCTCGATGTATTTTATCTTTTCACTCATGAACTCTCATCCTCGTCTTCACTGAGCTTCGGCTTCTATTTATAGGTGTTTGGTTGAACGTACAGTGAGACTCAGTAAATGAATTTGTTGCAGTTTGAATTTGTTCCCCCAAATAGATATCTGGAACAATTGGTTTTAAGCGTTGCTACAACTTCTCTTATTGTACTTTGATCGTACAATATCTTTTGTATCTTTGTGCATAGCTGGATTAAGCTTGTTTTATCTGCAAATTGGTTCGCTCCTAAGTGATGTTCTGTACTGGTCAGTTGAATTGGTGAGGTGAAATCAATTGACTCGTCAGCTGAACTGATATCACTTATTCAATCGAACTGGTCAGTTGGGCTCTACATTAGTTGAACACTTCATCAGCTGGTCGGGCTTCTGAAGGGCATCTGCTAAACCAGCTATCAACTAGACACTCAGTTGAACTGCTCTTGATAATTCAGTTGTACTGGTTCAGTTCTATAAATCAGTTGGCACTTTCAGTTTGCGTCTCGATAGCTTCAGTTTAAGCATGATAACTGATCAGTTCGAAGCCTGATCAATTTCATTTTATGCGCACTTAGGTAAACTCATTAGTAACAAGTAAACATATTTTTTTAACATCAAAATCAAGATTGCGAATATAAAATGTTCTAACACTAATGGGCCTAGGCTTACACTATGAGTTTAATTAAAATAAAAAAGCCCAACCTTACCCCAAAACCCCATATACCTCACGCACACCACTCCACACACACAAGGATTCCTCTTGGCAACCAACAACAGCATACACACGCACATGATTTTTCAAGGGAAGCCACGATTTTGAAAGGAAATCAACTAGGGTTCCGTTCATCGACGTTCTTCGCATCTCAACTAGTTTTTGTGCGTAATACACGCAAAAGCATGCCTTAATTCTTTATTTCTCATCTATCACATCATATTTGTAACGACCCATATTTTTTATATATATATATTTTTTGCGGAAGAAATAAAAATTTTCTTATTAATACAAACTCGAGTCGTTACTAAAAATAAAATACACTCATGCAACATAAATAAGTATTTTTGCAACACACAACCCAATTAATACTATCATAATATTGAAAATTCAAGTTTATAAAATACATAAATAAATACAACACTGGTGGCCCTCGGGTTTTCAACTGCCACAGTCCGAGACCACTCACTGATCACCGCCCCTTAGCCTCCTTATCAACAACATCTGAATCAATCAAGTATAGTGAGTCTAAAGACTCAACATGCATATACATGGATAACAAATAATACGTAATAAAAATCATGTGATTTTAACATATGTGATACATGGTAACTTGAACATGAATAAATAAATATGTATGACTTGGCTTCTATACATGAAAATAATTTCCTGAGAACAAACTGTATTCTCACATAAATATTATAATATGACGAGAACATAACTCGCATGAAACTGTGTGAGGCTGGAATATATTGTTCATAATATTGAGATCTACTTTTCGAATCGTGGCACACATGAATCGTTTGATCAAACTATACCATAGTACTAGGCCTGCAAGGATCATTCAAGTTCTAGGTCTGAATGTCCAATCATAACATATATAACTGAATTTGTTGGATAGTTTGCCAGATACGTGTACTGTGGGTTCCTAACCCATATTTTGGAGTGTTCACTGGTCACGATACCCGGATTCCAAACCCGTAAAATAAGTGGCCACAAGACAGTACAATATCTCAAAAATATATTTTTAAGACACGTCATACCTGATATCATAGTTACAAACTTTGTAGACTTCGTTGGATTGTTCCCGGGTTCGCTGTAATTGATCTTGACATACAACTCAAAACTAGCCCCAAATCGTATACGTGTAACTCCCAAAATTCATTCGATGACTTAGGATCTACCGATTGACTCGATACTCGAATCAACCTTAAACAACAAGTTAACTTACTGTCCAAAAACCCAAACCATGACCAAAACACTTTCGAACAACCCAAAATAAAATAAGAAAGCTTACAACTCTAGCCAATCCCAAGAAATGACGCTTTAAAGCTTACGAAAACAATAAAATTTCTAAACACAAACCGACTCGAATCAACCTCGAACAAAAACTTAGACTCAACCCTTAGACACTTATTAAGACCATGATATTGCTCAAAACAACTCATGAAATGATCTCAAACCCAAACACACACCAAAAACGTGAACAAAGATATTCTCGCACAATTAAGACATCTTGAGCAGTTTTAAGAGAAAAATCATAAATCTTTCGTTTCTTGTCCAAAAATTACGAATTTGGTATCGAATCAAAGATAACACAATAAGATACAGATTTTGTGTTGTGTGTTGAAAGCATTTTCAGAAAATGGACGGATAGATACCAGAATTTAAAAATACATAAGATCAGATTTCAAGAGTTTGCTGTCAAAAATATTCTTCGGACAGATTGTGCGGTTTTGCAAGAAAAATCATATCTCCCTCATTTCTTATTTAAAAATTATGAATTTGTATTGAATCGAAGATAACATGACGAACTACAACTTTTATGTTGAAAGTTTTTCAGAAAATAAACCGATTGATACCAGTTTTCGAAACAATGAAAGTAAATACACACCCAGAAACTTACTGCACAATGAATTCATGCTATCAACTCTTACCACCCAAGTCCTATAAATCCTCAACCCACATACTAATATGGTTCTAAAACATATATGAACATGATCATAAGCAGCCATGTTAGCCCGGAACCATCCAACGTCGCCAACAACATGAAAACGTGAGAAACAAGTTTATAATCTTGACATGAACATAAATCTTGAACATACTTGCATGAAAATGTTTCTCAAAAACATGAATTCTTGAAAATCCATACTATTACTTGATTGCATGAGAAAAGAAACGTAATATACATGCCTTTGGTCTTGAAACGTAGAGAATCTCGCAAATCTCGACGATCCAGACACGAGGAAGAAATTTGGAGCTTCTTGCTATTCTCAAATGTTAGAACCGATGAAAATGGAGCTCAAGAACACTTGAGGAGAGAAGGGTATTAATGAGGGGAAATGGAGGAGAATTGATAGGCATGTGAAGTTTCTTTCGGAGAAGACTTGGCCAAAGTCTTGAAATTTGAGGCAAGTGGGGTGGATTTAGGGTATTTTAGGGATAATTTAAATATATTGATTAGGTTTAAACTAATTAATCAATATATGGTGTAGTCCAAATAAAATTTTAGACTACTCGAGGCTTGAAAACTGATACATAAAATATTTCTAAATTTACAAATTTTGCACAACAATTAAGAGAAAATAAAATACTAATTGTCAGAAAATAAATTACTCCATAACTTAAAATAATTTTTTTTGGGCATTGAATTTGGCTCAAAAATAAATATATCAAATATCCTATCCCCGGTCTGATCTCGTGTATCTGCATGAAAAACTGGAACTCAAATAATACAATTAAATATATACATGAATAAAATAATATGTAATTACATAAATATATTTATAACAATTGAAATATGGTGCATGCATAATTTAAATTGATATAAATACATCATGTTTGATTTTACGTGTACTATTAAATTTTCGGTGCGTTACAATCTACCCTCCTTATATTGAATTTTGTCCCCGAAATTATAACTTACCAAATAACTCGGGGTAACGAGCTATCGTCTCGGCTTCTGACTCCCATGTAGCTTCTTCATCTGAATGATGCAGCCACTTGACTTTGATCAGACTGATAACTTTGTTCCGTAATTTCCTTCCCTGTCTGCCTAAGATCTTTATAGGTCTTTCCACATAAGACAAGTTAGGAGTAAGCTGCAACGGTTCAAAGTTCAAAACATGCGAAGGATTCGCCATGTATTTTCTTAACATAGAAACATGAAACACATTGTGTACTCCAGCAAGATTTGGCGGTAGAGCTACACGATAAACTAGTGTCCCCACCCGGTTGAGTATCTCAAATGGCCCTATGAATCTCGGGCTCAACTTGCCTTTCTTTCCAAATCTCATAACACCTTTCATAGGTGCTATCTTTACAAACACATGATCTCCTACAGCAAATTCAAGATCTCTCCGCCTTCTATCAGCATAAATCTTCTGTCTACTCCGAGCAGTCTTCATCATGTCTCGGATTTGTACTACCATGTCTGCAGTCTGCTGAACAATATCTGGCCCAATCTCTGACCTCTCGCCAACTTCATCCCAATGAATTGGCGATCTGCATTTTCTTCCATACAAAGCTTCATACGGAGCCATACTTATCGACGATTGGAAACTGTTGTTGTAGGTGAACTCCACTTGAGGCAACTTTGATTCCCAACTCCCATGAAAATTGATCACACAAGCACGCAGTAAGTCCTCCAAAATCTGAATCACCCTCTCTGATTGTACATCTGTCTGAGGGTGGAAAGTTGTACTGAAGAGTAGCTTGGTTCACATGGCTGTATGCAAACTCTTCCAAAAATATGATGTGAACCTTGGGTCTCAGTCAGACACAATCGAAACTGGGATCCCATGAAGTCTGACTATCTCCCGGATGTATAACTCTGCATATTGTGTCATGGTAAAAGTCATCTTAATCGGTAGAAAATGAGCAGACTTCGTAAGTCGATCGACTATCACCCAAATGGCATTAGATCCCCTCACTAATCTAGGCAATCCCACTACAAAATCCATGGTATTGTTCTCCCACTTCCACTCATGAATGGGAAGTGGCTTGAGAGGTCTTGTTGGTCTTTGATGCTCTACTTTAACCTGTTGACAAGTTAGACATTCAGATACAAATTTTTGAATGTCTATTTTCATACATGGCCACCAATAGAGCAATTTCATATCCTTATACATCTTTGTACTCCCTGGATGAATGGAGTACGGAGACATGTGTGCCTCAGACAAAATATCACTCCTGATTGAATCAACACTAGGAACCCACATTCTACCTCTATATCTAATAATCCCATCAACCATTGTATAGATCATTCTGCCCTTGGATTCATCTCTCAGTCTCCATTTTTGCAACTGATCATCAGAAGACTGTCCATTACGAATTCGATCGGTCAAGGAAGATTGAATGATCAGTGTGGATAATCTAGGAATTGTGTCACTAGAACAAACCTCCAGGTTCAACCTCTGCATCTCCAAATAAAGAGGTCTCTGTATTGTCAACTGTGCTACGACTACTATTTTTCAGCTCAAAGCATCTGCAACTACATTAGCTTTCCCCGGATGATAACTAATGTCACAATCGTAGTTTTTTACCAACTCTAGCCACCGTCTCTAACACATATTCAATTCCTTTTGAAGTGAAGAAATACTTGAGACTCTTGTGATCTGTAAATATCTGACATTTCTCACCATACAAGTAATGCCTCCAAATTTTTAAAGCAAAGACGACGGCGGCTAACTCAAGATCATGAGTAGGGTAGTTCTTCTCATGTACTTTCAATTGTCGAGAAGCATATGTAATTACCCTGTCATGATGCATCAGAACTGCACCCAACCCGAGCTTGGAAGCATCGGTATACAACACAAAATTTCCTTGCCCTGATAGCATGACTAACACTGGTGCTGTAATAAGAGCTTGCTTCAAAGTATCGAAGCTCTTCTGGCATTCGCTGCTCCACAAAAACTTGGCATTTTTCTTAGTCAAGGAAGTAAGAGGCACTGCAATCGAAGAAAAACCCTGAATGAAATTTCTGTAATAACCCACCAAGCCAAGAAAACTGTGAATCTCTGACGTGTTCTTGGGAACAACCCATTGTTTCACTGCTTCCACTTTAGACGGGTCAACTTCAATGCCACTACTTGATATTATATGACCCAAAAATGCCACCCTTTCCAACCAGAATTCACACTTGCTAAACTTTGCGTACAATTTATGGCTTTGCAAAGTTTGCAACACCGTACGCAAATGCTGACTATGTTCCTCACGGCTCTGTGAATAGATAAGAATTTCATCAATGAATACTATGACAAACTGATCTAAATACGGATGAAACACGCGATTCATGAGATCCATGAAGATTTCTGGAGTATTAGTCACAAATAGCATCACTAAGAACTCGTAATGCCCATATCGAGTCCTGAAAGCTGTCTTGAAGATATCAGAATCCTTTACCCTCAACTGATGTTATCCAGAACGAAGATCTATCTTTGAGAACACTGACGCTCCCTGAAGCTGATCAAAAAGATCTTCAATCCTTGGTAATGGATACTAGTTCTTCACCGTCACTTTGTTCAACTCTCGGTAATCAATACACAGCCTTAAACTCCCATCTTTCTTCTTTACAAAGAGAACTGGTGCTCCCCATGGTGAGAAACTAGGGCGAATGAAATCTTTGCTCAACAACTCTTGTATTTGTTGCTTGAGTTCAGACATTTCCTTGGGAGCTAATCGATACGGTGCCTTGGAAATTGGCACAGTACATGGTAACAGATCAAGAGAAAATTCCACCTCTCCCTCCAGTGGAATACCAGCAACGTCATCTGGAAACACGTCAGTAAAATCCCTGACCACTGGAACATCTGATAAAGACCGGATGGGTACTTCAGGAGTTGAAATGATATTGGCTAAGAAAGCTTGATAGCCCTTGAGAATGAGTTTCCTCTCTTTAATACATTAAATAATTCGAGGTAAATTTCTGAACCTATCAGGCTCAAAAACAAATGGTTCCTTGTCTATAGGTCTCACCAAGACTGTCCTCCGCCGAAAATCAATTGAAACTCTGTTGCTTGTCAACTAGTCCATCCCTAAAATGACATCGAAGTTTTGGCATTGGTAGCAAAATCAAATCAGCACAAACTAGATGGTCCTTGAATTTCAAGATCTGTCTTTGACCATATTATTAGCCGATATTTCTTCTCCGGATGGAATTAATACAGAGTAATTCACTTCTATTCTAGTGGACATAACATTCAGCTGACTTGCAAACACATCTGATATAAAAGAGTGAGTAGCTCCAGTATCTATCTGAATCTTCGAGGCTACCTCAGATATAAATATCTTTCCTGTAATAATAGTAGTATTGCACTAGATATATTTAATATCCTAAAATTCCCATAAATTGAAATTTTCATCCAGATAATTACCCAATTAATCAGCATACTAATATCACTAAAAATTCAATCAAGCAAGAAGTGACTCGAGGGTTCAGTAGGGTCCCAAGTAGGTCTGGTCAAGGGTTGGCTAAAAGTGGCTTTGGTGTGGCTCAAGTAAATCGTGAAGTGACTCGAGGGATACAAGTTAGGGTTCGAATTAGGATAATAATTGCTAAGGGATTCGAACCATGGTCAATGGGAGTTGATTCATGGTTCACGAGGGTAATTTGGGTATAAAATGTCTATGTTTCAAAATATGGGATTAAAATATTAAGGTTTGAATTCATCCGAGAATTTAACGCTTTACGAGTTAATAATTAGGAAATTAAATTGAAAGCCTTGAATTTAATCTAAATAAAAATATGAAAAATTTAATTTAAGCTTAAATAATTACTTAAGATGGTCTAGAGTAAACAAAAGTAAGAAAAAGTCAATATCGATAAATTCTAAGTCTAGGGATAAAACGATCATTTTACACTTAAAAATAGTAGATGTTCTGGCAGTACCCTGAATGCTGTAAAATATGTTAATATGCTTATTTTAAATGTTTAGGAATTGATATGATGAAACGTTAATGTCAAAAGACATATTGCATTTTTACTTTAAAAGAAAAATGATTTATATATGCTTAAATTTTTATAAGTGATGACAATACGAAAGGCTGAAGGAGGTGAAATGATTGTAACTAATACGATGATACGATGATTATGATGATATGATGATATGTAAGGTCAAGGCTCAGTTGACAGGTGAGAGTGTCGGTGATGTCCCCGCCGTCCAGTACTGTGGTTACACGTAGATGGATCCATCGACCTTCATCTGAAACGAAAGTCACAATTAACGATCCGAATTCAATAAAAGGAAACTATATACGTATATGATGAAAAAGAAAATTTATATGATGAAAGAAAAAATGCTATGTTTATGCATGTTCATGAAAAGTAGTTTAAGTAAAAATAATTTCACTGTTTCATGTGATTGTATATGTATTACTCGTTATCATGGTTAAGGTTTGCTGAGTCAATAGACTCACTAGATTTGATCGATGCAGGTGAGCATGATATTGATGTTGTTGAGGTACTTGATGGTTGATCTTGCTGGACTGAAGGTGCACACAACCCGAGACCAGCGCTAGTTTTCCGCATTTAAATTAAGTTTATGATTTAAGCTTACGTTAAAGATTTTATGACTTTTACGATGTTTTTGAGAGGTTTTTGAGAGAGTGTTAGAGTTAGTTTATTTTAAAATTGTGAGAACCCAAATTTTTGGACACGTAATTATTAAATATAGACATGTATAAGAATTTATTTTCGAGTTATAATAAATTCGAAAATATAAATAATACATAGAAATCGAAATTCGGTGCAAGATACACGATAAATTAAGGCTGGACATCTACTAAATTTGGAAGAAAATATTACACACAAGGTAGATTTTCTCAACAAGGTAGCATCCTAATATTTAAGAAATGAGTATCTCGATAATTATGGAATAATTATCTCGAAATTATGGAAGAAATATCAATCGAATTATGGTAGGATTTTTACATCACCCTTATAAATAGGAGGACCCTCTCATTCAGAATTTACATCAATTTTTCGAGTTCCTCCCCAAATTTTCGAAATTTTGCTCCTAAAATTCTGCACGAGTCATCAAAATTCTTTCGAAGTTCAGAAATTCGTTTCTCTCGCTCAGTTGCTTGGAATCCGATCTCCACCGTTCAGAATATGCTTTGATATGTTTCGAATAACATATCTAAATTTCAGAAAAATCCAACGGTTAGTTTTTTGTTTACAGTCTTTGCAAGAAAACTGCCCAGATTTTAGGCGAGAATTCAGCATACCTACGGTTTTTGTTCATAAGCAGGTCAAAAAGACATCCAAACTCGATATCCACCATTCATAATTTATTTAACATACTTGTCAACGTACCTCAAAAGTTTGAGCCCGATCCAACGGTTCAATAAGGTGCAAGAAATTTTACAAGACGGCTGATTTTTCGGTAGATGTGATGTTGCGTTTTTGAAACATGATTCTTCTATGGTTTCTGAGTTCTTCACGTGTTCTTCCAGTATAAGGTAAGTGGGCTTGTTTTAAAATATGTTGCGTATGAATTATTTCATTTTCGAATGGTTCGGTTGAGCACCTTCACTCTGTTTCTACGTTTTTTTTTTTTGCGATTTTAGTACGTTACGTGTTGGCAGTGAGAGGATTCCCTGAAAATGAGTGGAATTCCAACATATGGCCCTTTACGGTGGGATAGAACCGTTTTATGGCCTCGCGCCCTTAGAGGATTAAAACTTAGGGACTGATATCAGTAAACTATAGAAGGTGGAAAAATCGCAGTGCTGTTATGATATGAATATGATGATATGTTACGAAAAGCATGATATGTTTATGTGTTATTTTCGAAAATGGTGTAAATATTTTTATGTTGTGCTCGAACGGCCTCCACTTGCTGAGTATTTCCCAAAACACTCACCCCTTACTCTATCCTCTCCAGATAAATCAGAAGAAGAAATAGAGAAAAAAGAATCGAACACCAGTTCTTGGACTGATCGTGGACGCATGAAGAATTTTAATTAAGAATATGTTATTGTGAGTTTCTAATCCAAGATATAAACGCTTCCGCAGATTTTTATCGTTTCAGATGTACTATTGTAAAGACGATTCATTTTTATGGTATTTATGATATATAAACTGGTTTTGGTGTATACTGTACTACGAGGCTTGTCGTTTAGCAATTATGTGATTGTTGAATAACGCCGGTGTCAACTAACTCCGGTCTCGGGGCGTGACATTTAAGTGGTATCAGAGCCGCCAGGTTCATAATCCAGTTGGGAAGAGAAATTTGTCAGATTATGGCAAAAGGCTGATGCAGTCCCGTTCGGAACTTCCAACAAGTATTATTCACAACTTTGATGTGAGGCGTGGTCCGAAAACGAGAAAATCTTTCGTTTAGACCTCCGAAATCGCGTTTTTTGCTATTTTAGGAAAGTTTCGTAGAATTCCTAACTTTTCATAGGAAACTCAGAATTTAATTCCGTCGACTGTTCTAGAATCCTCTCGACGTATTCTTTCTATCCATGGGTCAATGTCCAAACTTTCTCCTTTTGGAAACTTTCTCGAAAACCTCGTTCAACGTGTTTCTTGAACTACTTGTCGATTTTTTTGAAATTTTATTATGAAGACAATTAGTATTTGTATTTATTTTGGGAATATATCTATCAGAGATAAGTTGACTTAAGCTTCTGATTTAAGGAAAATAAAATTGACTCGAGGATGATAAGTTATTTATGAAAACTAATATGAGAAAAGTTGATATAAGGATTATATCATAAGTTTTGGGTACTGTACTATAGAAGTTGATTTTGTGTCGATAGTTAATTGTGTGAGCAATATGTTTGGATTATTAAGAATATTAAGCGCTAACTTTAAATATGTAGGACATTGGAATATCTTGTGAGAAAATATCATCAGGTTAAGGAATTTATATTATTTTGGGATAACAACTAGGCTACGACCTTACGAAAAAAAAGTAAGTTATGAGATATTGATGGGTATCAAGGAAAGTATAGTACAATAAGTTTTGACTATTATGGTACTAAGAATGATTCAAAGAGAATGACATTCAATGAACTCCTTTGTTTTAGAGCGTGATATGCTCGTGATCTTGATGAAAGTAATATTTAGTAAAAGAATAATTATTTGAGGTTACGACTAGGTTATAATTTTCGGGATTTAAGTCAATAAGCTATAGACCAATACTGAGTTAAGTTTCAATATTCTATATGGGTTTTAAGTTTTGAGATAGTAATTGGGATAATTTCAAGATAAGATCAAATTAATATCAATTCGCATATATTCAGTGCCGACTTAATTCAACTCACTTCGGTAGATTTCGACGCCATCCTAAGGATGAACTGATTAGCTAAGAGCCATGCGAGAGTAGATGGCCAGAGTAAAAATGTCAAACTCTGAACCCCAAACCAAGAAGAAATCAGATACCATGGCTATGCCAAGGAACAGAAATGCATTTTTTCTGTTACCCAGAATTGGAAAGCCATAATATCGGGAGAAGAAGTTTACCTAGCAATGATGAACAAAGTGCAAGAAGGAGATAAGCTGAAATTGGAAGATATTCAAGTAATACGAAAATTTTCAGACGTTTTTCCAGAAAAGCTTCTTGGAATGTTCTCGGACTAAGAAGTAGAGTTCGAGATAAATTTGGTACCAGTGATGCATTAATCTCCAATAAATTGTACCGAATGGCTCCAGATGAACTCAAGGAGCTAAAAGAATAACTCCAATAGTTGTTAGATAAAAAAAATATTGGATTAGGCCAAATGCATCTCTTTGGGGAGCCCCGGTCCTATTTGTAAAGAAGAATTATTAAAGTATGAGATTGTGTATAGATTATAGAGAACTCTATAAGATCACAATCAAAAATAAAATATCTTCTTCCAATGATAAAAGATCTTTTCGATCAACGTAAAGGAGCTATAGTCTTCTCCAAGCTTGACCTGAGGACATGCTATCATCAGCTATAGGTCAGACCAGAAGACACCCCAATGTCAGCATTTAGAATAAGGTCATGTAAGATCGAAATCAAAGTATCAGTGATGAAATTCTAAGTTATCCGAAACATAAGAATGCAACAGAAATTAGAAGTTTCTTTGGATTACCATGCTATTAGCTGAAATTCGTCGATGGCTTCTCTACAGTAGGCGTATCACTGAGAGACTCGCACAAAGAACTATGAATTCAATTGAAGAGAAAGATGTGAAAGAGCCTTTCAAACATTAAAGGAGAAGCTAGCATCTACACCAATTTTGGTATTATCTACTGAGGACAATGATTTTACCATCTATAGTAAAGCATCAAAGGAAGATATCAGATGCGTACTCATGCGAGACAGGCGAGTCAACTGAAGCCGCATGAGCAAACCTATGCTACTCATGATCTCGAGTTGGCAGCAGTGATCGTTGCTTTGAAAATTTGGAGACGCTATCTCTACGATGCTAAGC
The DNA here is from genome assembly GCF_025594145.1 of Primulina tabacum. NCBI lineage: Eukaryota > Viridiplantae > Streptophyta > Magnoliopsida > Lamiales > Gesneriaceae > Primulina > Primulina tabacum. The sequence goes on from NC_134553.1 coordinate 15,701,647, forward strand.
AGTGAAATATTCACAAACCACCAAGCCTCGAGTATTTGTGCATGAAAAAAGAATTAAAAATGAGGCAAAGAAGGTGGATAGAGTTACTCAAGGCCGACATTGACTTCACAATAAGCTACCACGCCAGCAAGGCAAATAAGGTAGCCGATGCTTTGATTCAAACATGGGTAAGATAACATAACATCACTCTCTGCGAAACAATGCCTTCGGGAAGCAGTCAAGTTAAATCAGAGTTGAGACATGACACTAGAAAAGTTCAGTGAACAAGTCAAGGAAATAAAGTAGTCAAATTTTCAAGTGGATCCAGACGGAATCCTAGGGATGAGAGGACGATTGTGTGTGCCAGACATCGACAATATTCGATAAGAAGTGATGTAAGAGGCGCATAAGTCAACATTCCAGATCTATACAGTCAATACAAGGATATATAAAGATTTGAAAGAAAGTTTCTGGCGAAACAGAATGAATATAGATGTCGTCGAGGTTATATTTAAGTGACAAGTATGCCAATAAGTGAAAGTCGAGTATCAACGACTAGAAGGACTACTGCAAGCCTTAGAATCCTAGAATGGAAATGAGAACATATTTCCATGGATTTCGTTGTAGAATTGTCAAAGTCAATACAGAGTCACGACAGGATACGTATAATCGTAGATAGACTCATAAAATCTGCGTACTTTGTACTCGTCCAAAGAAATTATAATATTGACAATTTGGCTACTCTATACATGGATAACATTATACGGCTACATAAAGTGCCTACAATCATAATGTCGGATAGAGATCCAAGATTTGTGTCACGTTTGTGGTAGAGCTTTCAAGAAGCCATGCGAACAAAAGTTACTCTTAGTACGGCTTATCACCCTCAAACTGATGGCAAAACAGAGAGAATGATTCAAACCCTAGAGGGTTTGATAAGGGCATGTGCCATAGACTTCAGTAGTAATTGAAGTGAATATATATTCCTGATAGAATTCTCCTACAATAACAGTTATCACGGAAATATTGGAATGAATATATTTGAAGCTTTTACGGACGAAAGTATCGATTACCACTATACTAGGACAAAATAGTGTAGATAGCCATAGCTGGGCCAGAACTAATCCAAGAGACAATGGAAAAGTGGCCGCCATCAAAGACAGACTCAAGGCTACATAAGACCAACAAAAGAGTTAGTCTAATCTTAAAAGGAGACCAATGGAATTCACATTTGGTGAAACACCTTATATATGGGTCTCACTAATGAAAGAATCATTAGATTCAGTAAAGTTGAAAAAGTGAATCCTCGGTACATAGGACCATTCAAAATTCTGGAGAGATTGGCACATTGGCTTATATAATAGCATTGCCACCAGATATATCTAGAATCTACAATGTATTCCACAAGTCCAAACTAAGAAAATACATCCCAAACCCAAATCATGTTGTGGAAATTAAACCGCTCACGATCAAAGGTAACTTGGGGAAAGAGCTAAATATAAAGATGTCTATATTCATATGATGGAAACCAGGGACCAAGTACTGAGACGACGTATCATTCCCTACGTCAAGGTGCAATGGTCAAACTACACAGAACAAGAAAAGTACATGGGAGTTTGAAGGGAAAATGTACAAGCAATACCCCTACCTTTTCCAAGGTCAAGCCGACTCAAGTTTCGAGGACGAAACTGCCAATAAAGAGGGAGAGATGTGAGAACCCATCTACTAAATTCGAAAATTCGAAAATATAAATAATACATGGAAATCGAAATCCGGTGCAAGATACACGATAAATTAAGGCTGGACATCTACTAAATTTGGAAGAAAATATTACACACAAGGTAGATTTTCTCAACAAGGTAGCATCCTAATATTTAAGTAATGAGTATCTCGATAATTATGAAATAATTATCTCGAAATTATGGAAGAAATATCAATCGAATTATGGTAGGATTTTTACATCATCCTTATAAATAGGAGGACCCTCTCATTCAGAATTTACATCAATTTTTCGAGTTCCTCCCCAAATTTTCGAAATTTTGCTCCTAAAATTTTGCACGAGTCATCAAAATTCTTTCGATCAGAAATTCGTTTCTCTCGCTTAGTTGCTCGGAATCCGATCTCCATTGTTCAGAATATGCTTTGATATGTTTCGAATAACATATCCAAATTTCATAAAAATCCAACGGTTAGTTTTTCGTTTATAGTCTTTGCAAGAAAACTGCCCAGATTTTAGGCGAGAATTCAGCATACCTACGGTTTTTGTTCATAAGCAGGTCAAAAAGACTTCGAAACTCGATCTCCACCGTTCATAATTTATTTAACATACTTGTGAACGTACCTTAAAAGTTTTAGTATGATCCAACGGTTCAATAAGGTGCAAGAAATTTTACAAGACGGCTGATTTTTCGGTAGATGTGATGTTGCGTTTTTGAAACATGATTCTTCTATGGTTTCTGAGTTCTTCACGTGTTCTTCCAGTATAAGGTAAGTGGGCTTGTTTTAAAATATGTTGCGTAAGAATTATTTCGTTTTCGAATGTTTCGGTTGAGCACCTTCACTCTGTTTCTACGTTTTTTTTTTTGCGATTTTAGTACGTTACGTGTTGGCACTGTGAGGATTCTCTGAAAATGGGTGGAATTCCAACATATGGCCCTTTACGGTGGGATAGAACCGTTTTATGGCCTCGCCCCTTAGATGATTAAAACTTAGGGACTGTTATCAGTAAACCATAGAAGGTGGAAAAATCGCAGTGCTGTTATGATATGAATATGATGATATGTTACGAAAAGCATGATATGTTTATGTGTTATTTTCGAAAATGGTGTAAATATTTTTATGTTGTGCTCGAACGGCCCCCACTTGCTGAGTATTTCCCAAAATAGTCACCCCTTACTCTATCCTCCCCAGATAAATCTGAAGAAGAAATAGAGAAAAAAGAATCGGACACCAGTTCTTGGACTGATAGTGGACGCATGAAGAATTTTAATTAAGAATATGTTATTGTGAGTTTCTAATCCAAGATATAAATGCTTCCGCAGATTTTTATCGTTTCAGATGTACTATTGTAAAGACGATTCCATTTTTATGGTATTTATGATATATAAACTGGTTTTGGTGTATACTGTACTACGAGGCTTGTTGTTTAGTAATTATGTGATTGTTGAATAACGCCGGTGTCAACTAACTCCGGTCTCGGGGCGTGACAAAAATATTGCTAAATTTAGGTTTGGTAAATGATAATTGGTTGTTTATTTTTAAATGGTGCAAAGTTATTTTAAAAATATATATATGTATAGTTGTAATTCGGCCGAAGCTTAAAAAAAATTCTAGTTCTTTTTAAGAAAAATGAGTAGTGGACGTTTCAAGAACAAAAACCTCTACTTCATAACCTGACCCTAACCTTCCGGGTCTAAGCCAAACCATTATCCGGACCGGCCAATGGCCAGGTCTAGATACAATTCCACTTTCGGAATTTGGGCACTTTGAAGTTTCAAACCGATTAATTAGGTAACTCACAGATATTGACATCCTAAATATAATGACCCATAAACACGTCTTTATCATATGACCTAGTATATTAAATAGTAATAATTAGATAAAACAAAAAGAATATTTTTCCTCTTACAATCTAAAATCATGTAAAGTTTAAAGTAAGAGAAACCTCATTTTATTGATTCCACGTGAGCAAATACCTTCGGCAGCACAGAATCTAATTAATTATTTATAATGTTTCATAATATCGATAGACGAAAGGACACCTGTAACTTTCCATGATTGTTGGCTCGAAAATAACTATGAAAATAATACTAGCAAAATAAAGAACAATTACCTTAATTTTGTAGTAAAATTAGTCTCTGACGCTGTCATTTTTAGAGGTGGTTGGTACCGTATCGAAATTTCGGATACCGTATATTGTACCAAAAAATAACGGTATGATAAAAATGATACCGTCATCGTACCGAAAAGTCGGTACAGTATCGGTAAAATACCTTCATACAGAAAGTATATGTAAAAAAATTTCTTTTCTTGTATTTTTCTGATCGGTGATTACCAATACTAAACAAATCCCTTAAGACAGTCAAATAGATCATGAAAGATATATACAAAACAAATCCATCAAGACAATAAACACCAACCGCAACATATGTCTGGAGATCCAAGACATCAATGAACACTAATAAACTTCAACTGCAACGCTATATTTGCAACTATGTCTGAAGTCCTGTGATTTTTGAAGCATGTCAGCTTTTCAACAATTCTAAGCTCAGCATCCAGTCCTCTAGCTAGCTGTAAGGTTAAGCTACAGAGATAAGACTTCTCAAAAGTTTAAATTCTCAACTATGAGTCGAGTTGCTTCACTCAACTTTGATTTGGATTATTCCAACATTATGAGTCCAAACAGAAGTTAAATTCTTTATTTTGGTACGGTATCGATATATATCGTTTTATACCAAAAAAATACCTTATAATTTTTAAAAATTTAACTTTATTATTTAAAAATATTATATCTTTTTTAATTTTTATATATTATTTCGATATTTCAATATATACCGAAATTTTCAAATTCTATATCGTTATCGTACCGAATATTTCGACATCGGTACCATACCATACCGAATATTTTGGTAGACCAAAAAATTCGATATTTTTTTGTACGGTAACCTCGCGATTAGGGATATTGCTTGACAGATATGAGTTTATATGATAAAAATAATGTAAGATTATAAATTTGTGTTTTATCAAAACTAAGTGTTGTGCTAAATGTTACAACATTTAAGACAACATGCAGCGAAATATTAAAGTTTGTAATACAAATTGACTTCAAATAAATACAATGTACAATATTAAATTTGCATAAGTATAAATACTTGCTCGGTGCCTAAGGGCAAAAATTAATCACTACAAAATCAATGAGTTTTCACGAAAATAATACCAATAGTGATTACTACTAAAATCGATTTTCTCAACACGTTGAGAAAATAAATGCTTTCTAAAACCAAATAACAAAAATAAAACTTATCCAAGAAAGCAAAAACGTAATTCCAAAAACGTTGAGCAACAAAACCCGATCTTCAGCCAACATTTGCACGCGTGTTGTCTGAAATGTCTCCAAAAATCACGGCAGCACGTGCAACAGCACTCTTGAAAACCGCAACGTCCTTGAAAATGTTTTTCTCTGAGAACCACGATGTGTATACGTTTGTGAATGACCAATTGAGGAAGCCGCCGCTCTCGTATCCTAGTTTCTCTTATTTATAAGATATCTCCACAAGGAAACCTATTCCACAAGGAATGTAGAGTTTTATTAAAAACTAAACTCCTTTTGAACATTGATACCATATCAAGATAATATTTGCATATTTATCTAGAAAGACAAAATCTTATTAAATATTATACACAATCAAATCAACAAAAAAAATATAATATTAGGGAAATCATTTAAATTAAGAAATTACTATTCACTTCAATCTCCCCTTTTTGCCTTTTTGTACAAAATGAGTTCAAACCCATTTATCCAAATCAGCTCAAGTCATCTCCCCCTGAAATCAAGAATTTTTCTCTCCCTGAATAAAATAGAGTTAGCACGGCTGTTGTTAGTTTTGTTGGCAGCACTTAGGGCAACACCTACAAAATTTCATTTTCAATTCACTTAAACAAGATTTCATCAAGCACAATGAGAAAACATAAATCCTAACAAACTGATAGAACAAAAGATGAGAAAAGAAACATCAACTCAACACACTCATTTCTCATCCCCTTCATCATCATCATCTTCAGCTTCACTGTCCTTGGTCCCCTTGGTCCCTGATGGACCAACTTCTTCAGCAGCAGCAGCAGCAGCAGGCATTTGAGTATCATTTCCCCCTTTTTGTCCAGAATGGACACCCACTTCCAGAAGCAACCGGTAATCTGCAACAAAACTTTCATAATTGGCAATATAAGCCTTGGCTTGAACAATTTTGGACAGGGCATACTCTATTTGGGCTTGGACTTCAGCATTTGTGAGCAGTATGAATCCCGTGGGTGTAGAAGTGTCAGGCTTGCTTAGGTGAGTGGCACTCATAGCAAGGGGCATTGGGAGAGGCAAACCACGGAAGAACAATCTTCCAGTTCCCTTTAAAGAATGCAGGAGCAATCTTGAACATTTCACTGATATCAGACAGTTGCTCCTAAACATCCCGAATAAAGCCTTGAGAGACATGCATCCCATAGATCAAACTGAGAAACGGGAGTTTAGACGCCTGGAGGCCTCCATAAACATATTGAAGCACCGTTTTGAACACAAGCTTCCCAAAGTTAAAGACTCCAAGCGTCCAATGGAGTACAGAAACATTTCCTGGTGTCTGGTCACAATGGTTGTGTTTGTGGACGGTGTCTAGTTGCATATGGCAAATTTGTGGATCACATAGTACAACGTTGTAAGGTTGGCGTCTGAAAGGCGCTGAGGATGGGCTGGAAATTGAGTAAAGAGGCCCCCCTATGAGTCTGGAAGTGACCATATGAATGTCAGGGGCAAGTCCATCCTCATCCTCTGCTGGTGTCTGATAGTGGGAGTTTATTGCGGCAGGACTGAACTCGTAGATTCTGTCACGAACAAAAAACTTTCCCGTACTTAGCAGACATTTCATCACCTACACCAGATGATAGATTGGAGTAAAATTCCAACACAGGTTTTTGGCTAAATGGTGTGACAGTAGAGACTGTAGAGAGGAGGTGGCATTGTTTAAGGAAGGTGAGCAAATTGTGTCTCGCAAAGACATCAGCATCGACATTCTTCTGCTCCACGAAATCACGATGCGCATATAAATGCCACTAAGCAACTGCCTGCTCAGTGTAGAACTTGTCACTGAAGGCAGTAGTGAGATCATATTCAGAGAGATCGGTGTTGTCCTCAGTGTTCTCAACATCTGGGGCAACATCTAGAGGAGTAGGGTAATCTGCATTGCATTCAGTAACAAAGGCAATAGCCTCATCAGGAACTTCATCTGAACTGGGTGAGGATGCACTAGAGTCTTCACTATCGGGGAGGCTGTCGTTAGATTCTTGCATTGGCTCAAGTGCGGGCTTGTCATCAGAGAAGTGTGCAGCAGATGCAGGGGAAGGTTTCTTGGCTTTCTTCAAATCAGCCAACACTTGGGCCAAAGACACTTCGTCCTCATCAGACGAAGTCGGATCCTTCTATTCAGCCGGTGGTATTGTGTCAGTGGAGTTTGAAGTGGTCTCACCAGATGATGTAGAGGCAGACTCTTCAGCATCAGTCAGCGTGGGCTTTTTCCTAGCTACTAACTCATAGTCCGCACAATCAGAATCATCGTTGGAAGTATTTTCTGGATCAGTAACGAAAGGACGACTCGGACCTTCACCTTTGCGGCGAAATCGTTTGGATGCAGTTAAATCAGGGTTATACCCTGCTTGTCTCTTGGATCTTCAAACTGGAGGTGGAGGTGGACACGCCCTTTTTAGAACAGCAAATTATGGAAGATTCTCGATATCTATTTCATTTCTCGTCTCGCCCGGGGCAATCACTTCCAGCAGTATGGGCTGTTCAGCAACAGGGACTATTTCCCGAGATGGTTCTACAGTAGGTGTGTCTGCAGATGTTGTGACAGATGTTGCGGGGGTAGAAGTAGGATCGTCGTGATAGCCCATTTCACTCCTTATTTCATGAGGATCATAACCACACCCTGCCATTGATACAAGTTAAATTGCAAGTAAATAGGAGAATCGCAAAAATTGCAGAAAGATGGGAGAAATATCACATAGAGGAAGTCACAAAATCTTGTAGGATGAATTTTTCGGATGATGAGGGGTGAAAAGGTGTGTATTGAAGTGATAATTATGAAAGGCACAGTGCAAAGGTAAAAAAAATCTTAATTTATTCGATCCAACGGTAAGAAAATAACGGACGCATTTTAACCGTAGAAGCTTTCCAAGGTGACTGAGATAATTTTCGCTCAATATCTTTTAATGGTAATTTCCAGAATTAAAAACCAAGTCGATTTTAACACCACTAAATCATCAAAGATCGCACATATTCAATTTCTTGTAAAAACTGGATTTTCATCGAATTTTCTTTGTCGAAATACTCATGACCTCATGAGACACCTATATTCACAATGTTATGTTTATGCATGACCTAGTTATGCATAATAACAGAATGTAACAGAAATAAAAACATGAAAAGAAATATGTGATATGTTCACAAATGAAGTTGTCACAAATGTTGGAAACATCTTCCGAAACACGTTCAATTCCAAAAAGTTTGATTCTTATGTACACTTAGAGACTTATTAAATTTCTGACCATAGAAGTGGTAGCTCCCACACTAGAAAATTGTCTTCTTTAGGACTCCTATAGGTAGCTTTTTCTAATTTCTTCTATTTTGACTTTTGTATTTAAATTCAGAAGATGTAGCTCCCACACTAAAAGTACAGTATTCATTGGACTCTTTTAGGTAGCTTTTTTTTATCTTTTTTCTGATACAGAGCATATTCATAATGTATTTTTCTTTTAACTCAATCTTCTCAAGTCACCTTTCGTATCGGTAAATGTCATGGAATACATGAACATTCTTCAACTACTTTGTGATTTGATCAGATTGTTAATCATATCCAAGTGTTTTTTAAGTTTGAATAGAACAAGAAATTGTAAGTGCACCAAAAGATTATGCAATATTATTCCAGTATATCATATCACAGTATGAATGAAATGAAAAATGTCTAGGTCCTAAAAATGCACATGCATGTTAGGTTTTGTCTGAGATGTTGTAACATCTTAGACAATATCTATTAATATTTAGACTTGAGCACATGCTGAGAGATTTCCTAATGTTGGAGAATCTCTCGAAATCTAATGTTTTTTTGAATATGTCAGCCAGTTGGTTATTTGTACCAATAAATGCAATTCGAATCAATCAGAATAAAGTGATGTCTAATGCCAATATGTTTTGTTCGAGAGTGTTGTACTGGATTTTTTGAAATATCGATTGCACTTATCACAGTACACAACTATAGTTTCACTCTTAAGCCCATAGTCTTTTACCATTTGGTTCATCCATAAAAGTTGAGAACAACAACTTCCAGCTACCACATATTTAGATTCAGCAGTTGAAAGTGAAACACAATTTTGTTTCCTACTATGCCACGAGATCAAATTATTGCCAAGGTAAAAACAACCTCCAGATGTACTCTTCCTATCATCTAAGTCATCAGCCCAATCAGCATCAAAAAATCCTACCAAATTGGAATTTGTTTCTTGAGTGTACCATAATCCTAAATAAGTACTTCCTGCTATGTAACGTAGGTACGCTTCACAGCTTTTAAATAAGAGATTTTAGGGTTGGCTTGATATATAGCACATAAGCATACACTAAACATGATGTCAAGTCGATTGGCTGTCAAATACAGGAGGCTTCCTATGATGCTATGGTATTGAGTGTTGTCAACATTTTCGACAACATCATCTTTGCACAATTTTTCACTCTAGCACATAGGTGTTCTCATGTGTTTGGTGTTTTCATTTGCAAATTTTTTAACCAAATTCTTAGCATATTTACTTTGACATAGAAAAATGACATCATGCACTTGTTTAATTTGCAAACCAAGAAAAAAACTCAACTCACCAACCATGCTCATTTCAAAAGTAGATGGCATACACTCTACAAAATCATCAGCATGCTTTTGAGATGAAGATCCAAACATTATATCATCAACATAAACTTAACAAATATGAATCTCACCTTTGGATTTCTGAATAAAAAGAGTTTTGTCTACCTCATGTAATGTCCGAGGATTTTGATATTGTAATATGAAATGATTTGTTGATAATTGATGTGATTATAGACGGAAGAGATCGGACCGGAAAAGACGAAAGAAGAATGGAAGTATGTGCGAGGAATGAGCCTCGCGCATATGCGCGAGACGTGCAATTCCAAGAATGAACCACTTGGCATGGACATGCATATTTAATATATAATTCCTTCATTCTTCAGTAATGGCAAGGAGGAAACAATCGAGAGCTTCCAGGGAGAATTGAATTCTTTTACGTACTAAAATTTAGTTTGTGAACGATCCGTCCGTCTGATTTTCAATCCGACTTCGGTATCGTGTTCCTATCAACAAAGACTTCAACTGGACGTAAGTTTTCTTATGTTTTGATATGATTTGAAAATCTGATATAAGAGGAATCATGATATGACTGTTATTATCTGTTCCTGAGATTGTTGGCATTGTATAATCGAAATCAGATTGAAGAACGGATACCGTATGAAATTGTTATCATTTTCAGAATTGAATTGATTGAGATTATTCAGTTTTGATATCAGATTTAGTTTGTTATAGATTATGAATTGAGATTGATATTTGTTGATATCTGTATTGCTGGATATATTGATATTGTGAGGTTATGTCATTGAAAAAGAATTTGATTGAGTTCTGATTATATCCAGTATTGATTTGAGTGATATATTGATATTGTACTCCTCGATATTGTCATTGCCAGATTGAGTGTTGACAGATTCGAATTCGAGACTTCGACTTCGTCAGATCGACAAGATAAAGGTATAAATCAATGTCGAACCGGGAGGATACGACTCGAGTTTGATTTGACTTGAGTTTCCCAAAACCACATACTTTACTTTATTGCATTGATATTTGAAATTCATGAGATTGATATGGTTAGCCTATTGATTTATAGCAAAGCATGTGTCGAGTCATGGGCGGATGTGCCTAGTCATTGGCGGAGGTGCCAAGTCTTTGGTGGATATGACAAGACACTGGATGTTTGGTTTATATCGATGTTGCGTAGGATCGGACTGACTTCTATTGCGGAGATTCGATATAGTACGCCAATTGTCCAGGAACCGGGATCCCTAGATTAGAGATGAGTCGAGTCTGAGATGAGGAGTAAGAGTTTGATTTATAGTTTTATATCGATTCATGTCTTTCAGATTTGATACATGTTATTGATATTTGTTTCATGCTTTTATATCTGTTTATATGATTGCATGTATACGTTATTTATACTGAGATTATATTCTCACTGGCGTTATCCGGCTGTTGTTGTGTTTGTATGTGTGCATGACAACAGGTGGGACATGATCAGGGTCACGAAGAGGATGAGAGATACAAGTTTAGCGTGGATATCCGGACTTAGAGTAGATGGTTTTCAGTAATTGATGTAGTGACTGAACATTACTTTGAAATAAATGTACTTTGTACAGGACTCGTACTTTACTGTTGATATTTATATCAGACTGATTTCATTATGTTCCGTAGTTATGTATTTGAAAAAAAAATTTAGACCCAAATTAATTAAATGATCCTAATAATGATTAAAAAGACGAATTAGGTTCGGGTCCCTACAGCAGGTGGTATCAGAGCAGTAGGTTCCTTAGATTGAGATAGAAGCTAGTGAGTAGGGTAGATTGAGTTTTCTTTCCTGCTTTTATATGCTAGCATGACAGCATGTTTTACTGCTTTAATACATGTTTACCTGATTATCTGATTTGATTGGAAACATGTGTTGTGTAGAATGAATCAGAACCGATTCTTGATCAGCAGTAAGATGATCAGAGGAGGACTGAAACAGATTTGTTCTATTTGGATTCTAACCATTTTGATAATCAGATATGCCTCCTCGAAGAGTCCCAGAACTGGGTAGTACTTCTACTAATCCGGTGGATGTCACAGCAACTTCTATGCAAACACTTCTGAAGAGATTTCAGTCGTTTAACCCGCCGACTTTGAAGGGCACATAGAATTCTGTTGAGTGTGAGAGTTGGCTCGATGATATTGAGATGCTGTTGGATTCACTGGATTATACAGATGAGCGCAGAGTTAGATTGATTGGACACCAATTGCATGATCTTGCAAAGAATTGGTGGATCACGACGAAGAGGGCTTTGGAGCATCGAAGTACGGTTATTACTTGGAAGATCTTTAAGACTGAATTTTATCAAAGATTTTTCCAAGTATCGTACAGGAAAGACAAGGGTGCAGAGTTTGCCAATTTGAGACAGGGTCAGTTGAATATTGAGGAATATGTGGCCTAGTTCTCTACCTTGCTACGATTTGCTCCACATGTTGCTGAGAATGATGAAGCTGTTTCTGATCAGCTCATTAATGGGCTGAATCCTGAGATATTTACATTGGTGAACACTGGAAGACCGAACAACTTTGCTGATACTTTGAACAGAGCCAAAGGAGCCGAAGCTGGCCTGATTAGACAGAAAGGAGCTTCGTATGTTCCTCCAGTACAGAAACAGCAACCTCCCACTCAGTTCCACCAACCACCGCCCAGATTTGAGAGTGGCAGTAGCAGTGGTGGGAAGAAAGACTATTTGAAAGCCCGAGGAAAACAGTTCAAGAAGTCAGGGAGCAGTTCCTCTAGCTCCAGTGGTTCCAGACGGAGTTATACCGGGGCTTATTGCAGAACTTGCGGAGGGAGACATCCCACAGAGCAATGCCAAGGAGTATCTGGTAGTTGTAATATCTGCAGATAGCAGAGACATTTTGCGAGTGTATGTCCACAGAAAGGTTCCGAAAGATCCCAGGGAGCCGAGTCATCTGGATCAGTGGCTCAGACTGATAGACGATCCGCTATTGTTCACTCATTCCAGCCACCGACTACCACTATGTCACAACAGAGGCCAGGAGGAAGCGAGACTGTTAGCCAGCCTCCGAGACAGCAGGCTAGAGTATTTGCTTTGACTGAAGAACAGGCACAGGAAACACCAGATGATGTTGTTGCAGGTAACTATTCTCTTTGTGGTTATCCTGCTTATGTATTGATTGATAAGGGTGCATCCCATACATTTATTTCTGAGCGATTTGCATTGATTCATGCATTGCCTGTTGAGTCATTATCTGCTGTAGTATATGTCTCTTCTCCTTTGGGGAAAGGTTTGATATCAGTGAAGTCTGTGAAACATTGTATGCTACAGTATGACGGGCATGAGATTGAGTTAGATTGTATTGTACTTGGGTTGTCTGATTTTGACTGTACTATCGGTATTGATATGCTGACCAAGTACAGAGCTACCGTTGATTGTTTCCATAAGATTGTCAGATTCAGACCTGAGATGGCTGATGAATGGAAATTTTACGGTAAGGGTTCTAGATCTAGAATTCCTTTGATATCTGCTATGTCTATGACTCGATTATTACAGAAAAGAGCGGAGGGATTCCTTGTGTATTCGGTTGACTTACTGAAATCGATCCCATCATTGGCTGATTTGCCAGTGGTATGTGAGTTTGCGGATGTCTTCCCAGATGAGATTCCGGGTTTGCCTCCAGTCAGAGAGATAGACTTCAGCATTGAATTGGTACCAGGTACAGTTCCGATTTCTAGAGCTCCGTACAGAATGGCACCGATTGAATTGAAAGAATTGAAAGAGCAGTTGGAAGATTTACTGGCCAAGGGTAACATTAGACCAAGTGTTTCTCCTTGGGGTGCTCCAGTACTGTTTGTGAGAAAGAAAGACGGTTCAATAAGACTCTGTATTGACTACCGGCAACTGAACAAGGCTACGGTAAAGAACAAATACCTTTGCCTCGTATCGATGATTTATTTGATCAGTTGCAGGGTTCTTCTGTATATTCCAAGATTGATTTGAGATCTGGATATCAACAGTTGAGAGTCAGAGATTCTGATATTTTGAAGACAGCGTTCAGAACCAGGTATGGCCATTATGAGTTTATTGTCATGTCGTATGGTTTAACTAATGCTCCAGCTGTATTATGGGTTTGATGAACCGTGTATTTCAGAAGTATCTCGATGATTTTGTGATTATTTTTATTGATAATATTCTGATTTATTCGAAGAATATGATTGATCATGCTGAGCATTTGAGAACTGTGTTGAGAATTTTGAGGGCTGAGAAACTGTATGCAAAGCTGTCGAAATGTGAGTTTTGGCTTAAACAAGTTGTATTTCTGTGTCATATTATATCTGGAAATGGTATATCTGTGGATCTGCAAGGTTGAGGCTGTGATCAGGTTGGCCTAGACCGACATATGTGCCAGAGATACGCAGTTTTATTGGTTTAGCAGGCTATTATCGTCGATTTATTAAAGATTTCTCGAGTATTGCTAAACCTATTACTCAGTTGACGCAGAAGAATGCACCATTCATTTGGTCAGAGGAGTGTGAGTCTAGCTTTCTCGAATTAAAGAAAAGATTGACCAGTGCTCCGGTGTTGTACTATCCCGTCAGGTACTGGTGATTTCGTTGTTTATTGTGATGCTTCTCACAGAGGATTGAGTTGTGTTTTGATGCAGCGAGGACATGTTATTGCCTATGCCTCAAGACAATTGAAGCCACATGAGTCTCGCTACCCAATTCATGATCTTGAATTGGCAGCCATCGTATTTGCACTGAAGATTTGGCGACACTATCTATATGGTGAGAAGTTTGAGATCTATTCTGATCACAAGAGTCTGAAATATCTATTTTCACAGTCAGAGTTGAATATGAAGGCAGCGAAGATTGCTTGATTTGCTTAAAGATTTTGATTGTGAGATCAAGTACTATCCGAAAAAATCCAATGCAGCAGCTGATGCACTGAGTCGAAAGGTATGTTCTTTATCCTTATCGATGATTGGTGTTTCAAATTTGATTGAAGATTGATGTTTGTCTGGATTAGTATTTGAGACAGATTTTAAACCTATGAGATTATATGCTGTTCAAGTCGAACCAGAGCTGATTTTGAGGATTAAAGCGGCTCAGAAAGTTGATCAGAATGTGCAGAATTCGATATCGATGGTCAGAGCAGGGCATCGATCAGAGTATCAGGAACGTGATCAGGTACTGTATGTGGATAATCGTATTGTTGTGCCAGATGTTTCAGATTTGAAATGACAGATATTGTCAGAAGCGCACAGTAGTCGATTCAGTATTCATCCTGGTGGCAGAAAGATGTATAATGATATGAAAAGACAGTTTTGGTGGAAACAGAAGAAAGCTGATATTGCCGAATTTGTATCAAAATTCTAAATTGCCATCAGGTGAAAGCAGGAAAGAAAGAAACCAGAAGGTCTATTACAGAGTTTATCTATTCCTGAATGGAAATGGGATCACATTTCCATGGACTTCGTGACGAAACTACCACGATCCTCCCTTGGTTGCGATGCGATTTGGGTTGTGATTGACAGATTGAACTAAATCTGCATGTTTTATCCCGTACAAGATGATGTACAGACATGACCAGATGGCAGAGATTTATGTCAGAGAAGTGATCAGATTGCATGGAGTGCCGAAGTCGATTGGTTCAGACCGTGATCCTCGGTTTACATTCGCACTTTTGGTACATTCTGCAGCAAGCTCTAGGTACGAAATTACATCTAAGTACCGCATATCATCCACAGACCGACGGACAGTCAGAGCGGACTATCCAGACATTGGAGGATATGTTGAGAGCTGTAGTGCTGGATTTTGACACTAGTTGGCAAGAATCTTTGCCACTTTGTGAGTTTTCGTACAACAACAGCTATCAGACTAGTATAGAGATGGCTACGTTTGAAGCGTTGTATGGCAAAAAGTGCAGATCCCCTCTTTATTGGGATGATATTCCTGAGGTACCTGAGATTGGGCCTGATATGATTCGAGATATGACCGCGAAAGTGAAGCTAATTCGACAGAGAATGAGAACAGCTCAAGACAGACAGGCCAAATATGCCAACGTTCGACGTCGACCTCTAGTATTTGAGACAGGAGACCTAGTATTTTTGAAGATTTCTCCTTTCAGAGGTGTTGTCAGATTTGGCAAGAAAGGGAAGTTGTCTCCCCGTTATATCGGTCCTTATGAGATTCTCGAGAAGATATGAGACCGTGCCTATCGACTCGCTTTACCGCCTTTTCTATCTGGAATATATGATATCTTTCATGTATCTTTATTGTGGAAGTATCTTCCAGATTCATCTCATATTATTCAGCCAGATGATGCCGAACTTGATGAGACTCTGAGTTATTTTGAGAAGCCGATTCAGATTCTTGATCATAAAGAAAAGCAACTCAGAACGAAGAATATTTCGCTTGTGAAAGTTCAGTTGAGTCGTCATGGCATTGAAGAAGCTACGTGGGAGACTGAATCAGATATGAGACAGAAATTCCCAGAGTTAATTCACTGATGTGAGTCTTCTTATTTAGCTTCTATTCTCCAATGCTTATTATATCTGATTCGTTATCTGATTTGATTGACTGTGATTTCGGGGACGAAATCAGATTTTAGAGAGGGACAAATGTAATGCTCGAGGATTTTGTTATTGTAATCTAAAATGATTTGTTGATAATTGATGTGATTATAGACGGAAGGGATCGGACCGGAAAAGACAAAAGAAGAATGGAAGTATGTGCGAGGAATGAGCCTCGCGCATATACGCGACCCAGCCGGGCGCATATGCGCGAGATAGGCAGAGAACCTCGCGCATATGCGTGATAGGACCCGCGCATATACGCGAGATTGGCAGAGAACCTCGCGCATATGCGCCGAGAAAGGGCGCGCATATGCAGCGAGCTGCCGAGAAGACACGCGCCGAGACATAATGTCTCGCGCATATGCGCCGAGGAGGGTCGCGCATATGCGTGAGACGTGCAATTCCAAGAATGAACCACTTGGCATGGACATGCATATTTAATATATAATTCTTTCATTTTTCAGTAATGGCAAGGAGGAAACAACCGAGAGCTTCCAGGGAGAATTGAATTCTTTTACGTACTAAATTTAGTTTGTGAACGATCTGTCCGTCTGATTTTCAATCCGACTTCGGTACCGTGTTCCTATCGACAAAGACTTCAACTGGACGTAAGTTTTCTTATGTTTTGATATGATTTCAAAATCTGATATGATAGGAATCATGATATGACTGTTATTATCTGTTCCTGAGATTGTTAGCATTGTATAATCGAAATCAGATTGAAGAACGAATACCGTATGAAATTGTTATCATTTTTAGAATTGAATTGATTGAGATTATTCAGATTTTATATCAGATTGAGTTTGTTATCGATTATGAATTGAGATTGATATTTGTTGATATCTGTATTGCAAGGTATATTGAGATTGTGCGATTATACCGTTGAAACAGAATTTGATTGAGTTTTGATTATATCCAGTATTGATTTGAGTGGTATATTGATATTGTACTCCTCGATATTGTCATTGCCAGATTGAGTATTGACAGATTCGAATTCGAGACTTCGACTTCGTCATATCGACAAGAGAAAGGTATAAATCAATGTCGAACCGGGAGGATACGACTCGAGTTTGATTTGACTTGAGTTTCCCAAAACCACATACTTTACTTTATTGCATTGATATTTTCAATTCATGAGATTGATATGCTTAGTCTATTGATTTATAGCAAAGCATGTGTCGAGTCATGGGCGGATCTGCCTAGTCATTGGCGCAGGTGCCAAGTCCTTGGCGGATGTGCCAAGACCCTGAATGTTTGGTTTATATCGATGTTGCGTAGGAGCGGACTGACTTCTATTGTGGAGATTCGATATAGTACACCAATTGTCTAGGAACCGGGATCCCTAGATTAGAGATGAGTCGAGTCTGAGATGAAGAGTCAGAGTTTAATTTACAGTTTTATATCGATTCATGTCTTTCAGATTTGATACATGTTATTGATATTTGTTTCATGCTTTTATATCTTTTTATATGATTGCATGTATACGTTATTTGTACTGGGATTATATTCTCACCTGGCGTTATCCGGCTGTTGTTGTGTTTGTATGTGTGCATGACAACAGGTGGGACAGGATCAGGGTCACAAAGAGGATGAGAGATTCAAATTTAGCGTGGAGATCTGGACTTAGAGTAGATGGGTTTTCAGTACTTGATGTAGTGACTGAACATTACTTTGAAATAAATGTACTTTGTACAGGACTTGTACTTTATTGTTGATATTTATATCAGACTGATTCAATATGTTCCGCACTTATGTATTTTAAAAAAAAATTTAGACCCAGATTAATTAAATGATCCTAATAATGATTAAGAAGATGAATTAGGTTTGGGTCCCCACACCTCACCTCGTTTGAAGCTAATTTCGAGTAGATATTCTGTTAATCTTCCATATAACGCATGTGGTGCTTGCTTCAAACCATAAAATTTCTTATTCAATTTGTAAACATGATCCAAATGATGTGTATCCTCAAAACCCTTAGGTTGTCTAACATACACTTCTTCACTCAAAATTCCATTTAAAAAGGCACTTTTGAAATCCATTTGAAAAAATTTTACTTTCATATAGTATGCAATAGCTAGCAATAGTCGAACTGACTCAATACGGGCTACAGGAGCAAATCCCAATACGGACTGATAGATGGGACGATTGTTGAAGATATTCAGACATAATTCAGCAGCCAAGGAGTCTAGAGAGGGAGAAAAGCTTGGAGCAATTGCTTGGAGTTGAAGATTCGAAGATTTCCGGGCACAGTTCTTCGCAGATCTCGTCTCGTCTAGTATTTTTTATTTAGTATTTATCGTTTAAACATTGTGTTGTTTATTTTCACCATGAATTCTAGTAGCTAAACTAAAATATTTGTTGGGATTTAAGGGGATCCTACCCCGAAACTGATTTGGTTAATTCGTATTTCAATTGTTTGTTTATTCTTGATTATGCTACTGTTTTCATTATAATTATTAAAGTATAGCTAACTTTAATAATAATCTTATATTGCGAGTGAGTCCGAGAGAATATCTTGTGATAAGAACGAGTAGAATAGTCCGTGGATCTACAATTTACATAGACATATGAAATTGGATACGCGTCGATAGTCATAGTCCGGTCGGGCAAAAACTATGGGATTTCATATATCGATATGCGATTCACTCTTGATAAATAATGAAAGACATTTAACTAATTCACTGAGTAGAATTTGTTTGGCATAGCTCGAGAGGGTGTGTTCAATTGAACTGAAAATCCTGTCGGAAGCATACATTACTATCGAACGAATTAATTAATTAACGAGGTGTAGCTGAACTGAAATTCCCAACAAATCCATTTCTCACCGAAATCTATTTAAATGGTTAAGAGTTTATATTTTAGCATTTAATTCTTGACTTGTTCATTGAGTTTTATTTAATTTTAGTTGTCATAAACAACCATTCAAATTTCGTTGCTAAAGATTTGATAACTGAAAAATAATAATTGCAAAATACAGTCTTCAGTGGAACGATACTCGTACTCGCGTGCACTTGCTATTAATTTTCGAGCATACAAAATCATATTTTTATTAAGGATTCCACAGTGCACGTTTTGCTCGATCAAATTTTTGGCGCCGTTGGTGGGGACTGTTAATTCACAATTTTATTTTTAGTTATTTTCGTTAGCATTGTTTTATTTTTCTTGAGCTAACACTCCATATTCTATTCCAAATATCTTTTCCAGTGCATGCCAAAGTCACTTGATGTGGATCTTGAGCAGTTTGACCCGGAAATTGAAAGAACTTTCCGCAGAAGAAGACAGCAGCAGAGACTGAAGGAACTGATGGAGAGGCACGAGCACGAGCATGAGGAGGAACACCATGAAGATAGACATGTTGAGATACCACACCGCATACCGATGCTAGAGTATGCCCAGCCTTCTTTGTATGGTGCACGTCCCAGTATTGTGAGGCCTATTGTGCGGGCAAACCACTTCGAAATCAAGCCAGCCATAATTCAGATGATTCAGAATACAATCCAGTTTAGAGGATCTGCAGTAGATGACCTAAACACGCACATCGCATATTTCATTGAAATTTGCGATACTTTTAAATTTAATGGAGTTTCTGATGACGTTGTTAGGTTGCAGTTTATTTCCTTTCTCCTTACGTGACAAAGCTAAATTATGGCTAAATTGTTTGCCTGTAGGTTCGATCACCACATGGGAGGACATGGCGAATGCGTTTCTTATTAAATACTTTCCTCCATCTAAGACCATGAAGCTGCGGGCAGACATAACCAAATTTGCTCAATTCGAGAAGGAGTCTTTATATGAGGCATGGGAGCATTTCAAAGATCTGTTGCGAAGATGTCCTCGTCACGAACTGCCACTTGGGTTAGTCGTTCAAACCTTTTACTATGGCTTACTCACTCCTAATCATACTATGATAGATGCTGCTGCCTGTGGAAACCTATTGAGAAAAACTGCTGAGGAAGGATATGAGTTATTGGAGGAGATGGCTGCTAGCAGCTATCATCCTCAATCTGAAAGGAACAACCAACAGAGAAGTGCAGGAGTTCACCAGGTAACTGACCTTTCTGCTATTACTGCACATCTTGATGTCTTGAACATGAAATTGAACGGCTTGAATATGGGTGGCACGGCTATGCGTCTTCAAGAGATATTCTGTGATAAGTGTGGAGGTGAAAACTTTGTGAAGGACTGTCAAGATGTAAATCCCTTTTATGTGCAAGAAGGGGCACCAGTGAATCAAGTGGGAGTCCAAAACCGTCCAAGAATGATCTGTATTCTAACACATACAATCCTGGATGGAGGCAACATCCCAACTTCTCATGGGGTGGCCAAAACAGTCAGAATCGACCACATGGAAGACAACATATGGGAAACAACCAATATACAGATCTGACCCTCCTAGAGAAAAAAAAGTCTAATTTGGAGCAATTGATGTCTAAGTTTATCTCGTCCACTGAAACTAGACTCCAAAACCAAGATGCATCAATAAAGGGGCTAGGCAATTAGATTGGACAGTTAGCAAAGATGATAACAAGTAGAGAGCCGAGAACCTTGCCAAGTAACACAGAGACCAATCCAAAAGAGCAAGTGAAGGCCATTGAGTTGAAGAGTGGGAAAGTTTTAGAGTCCAAGGAAAAGGAAAGAAGTCAAGTACCAGATGAACAAACTAAGACATCCAAAGTAAGTCTTCTAACACTACATCAGCACCCACTGCACAATCAAAAATTGTTATACATCCTCCTTTTCCTGCAGCATTGAAAAAAGCAAAACTTGATGCGCAATTCGGTAAGTTTCTTGAGGTGTTTAAAAAACTCCATATCAATATTCCTTTTGCCGATGCTTAATGCAAATGCCTAGTTATGCTAAATTTTTTAAGGATATCTTAGCAAACAAGAGAAAATTGGAGGATCACATGACGGTAAATCTAACTGAAAATTGCTCCGCTTTGGTGCAAAACAAAATCCACCGAAACTTAAAGACCCATGGAGTTTTTCTATTCCTTGCATGATTGGTGATGTTGTTTTTCATAAAGCTTTGGTGATCTTGGTGCAAGTATTAATCTGATGCCTTTGTCTGTGTTTAGGAAACTTGGATTGGGAGCCTAAGCCAACAAGTATGTCTTTACAGCTAGCAGACAGATCCATCAATTATCCACGGGGAGTTACAGAGGATGTGCTAGTGAAAGTGGAAAAATTCATTTTTCCTGCAGATTTCGTGGTGCTCGACATGGAGGAGGATATGGGGATGCCTTTGATTTTGGGAGACCGTTCCTTGCAACTGGCAAGGCTCTAATTGATGTGCAGGAAGAGAAGTTGAGATTGAGAGTGGGAGAAGAGGAGATTACTTTTGACGTTTTTAATGCACTTAAGCACACACTGCATTCTGATAGTTGTTATAGAATTGATGCTTTTAATTCTCTTGTGTTTAACTATGTGCAGGATGCTCCTAGGGATCTTTTGGAAGCCACTCTCACTACTGAATTAAAAGAAGACGAATTGGATGCAGAGAAAGCCGAAATAGTGGCATACCTCAATGCCAACCAGCCATGGAAGAGGCCAATAAGGATGAGATTAGAGGACTTGGGGGATCGAAGAGACTTTATCCCTCAGAATTCAAGCCTAGAGGAGCCACCAACTCTGGAGTTCAAACCATTACCTCCACATCTGAAATACGTCTATCTAGGTGAGAATAATAAACTTCCTGCGATTATTTCTTCTTATTTGACAGATGTGATGGAGAAACTGCTGAAAGTCTTGAAAGCGCACAAGAGTGCATTTTCATGGAAAGTGACGAATATCAAAGGGATCAATCCATCAGTCTGTATGCACAAGATATTAATGGAAGAAAAGTACTCACCCCTTGTGCAACCTCAGAGAAGATTGATTCCAAGGATGCAAGAGGTAGTAAAAGCGGAAACTATCAAACTCCTTGATGCAGGTATTATCTATCCTATATCTGATAGTGCATGGGTAAATCATGTTCAATGTGTGCCAAAAAAGGGTGGGATTACTGTTATCACAAATGAACAAAATGAATTAATACCCACTAGGACAGTTACGGGATGTCGTGTGTGCATTGATTATAGGAAATTAAATGATGCTACTCGTAAAGATCACTTTCCACTGCCCTTCATTGATCAAATGCTTGAGAGGTTAGCGGATCATGAGTTTTATTATTTTTTGGATGGGATGTGATGAGCTACCGAAAAGAAGATGCACCTTCGTGATATGAGTAGTACAAATAAAATCTTTTAAGCCCTCTTCAACTGTACAGTCCATTACATTGAACAGTCTCGGAATCCCTCTCATTCCCGTGTGGGTTCGGTTCATTCATGTTCCCTTCACCTAGAAGCCTGCCAGGAGCCGCTCATTGTCCGTGCAACTACTGATGGCACCGGCGATCACCCCCCCGCCCTCTTCGGCCCCGGGCCTCACATGCCCACCAGCTTCCGCTTGGTTCGTCCCCGAACCACACCGTACTAAGAGAGGTCGGCTCTGATACCACTTGTAACGCCCCAGATCCGACGACTGTCCTCACTGTACCACGACGAGTCTTTCCAGCGTGCTTATGTCCTCACTCACACGCACCCTGGGAAACTTCCCAGGAGGTCACCCATCCAAAAATTGCCCCAAGTCAAGCACGCTTAACTTTGGAATTCTTATGTGATGAGCTACCGAAAAGAAGATGCACTATCAGGGTATAACCGAATCATGATTGCACCCGAGGACCAATAGAAAACCACTTTCACTTGTCCTTATGGCACTTTTGCTTTTAGATGGATGCCCTTTGGTTTGTGTAGTGTCCCTGCCACTTTTCAGCGATGCATGACCACTATATTTTATGATATGATAGAAACTTTCCTTGAGATATTTATGGAGGACTTCTCGATATTTGGCTCTTCTTTTGATGACTGTTTGCATAATTTGAAGGTGGTGTTGATGAGATGCAAGGAGAGAAACTTGGTGCTGAATTGGGAAAAGTGTCATTTTATGGTACAAGAAGGCATAGTATTGGGGCACAAAGTATCAGAGAATGGAATAGAGGTGGATAAGGCAAAAGTCGAAGTTATCAAGAACTTACCACCTTCGACATCCATAAAGGGAGTTAGAAGTTTTCTAGGCCACGCCGGTTTTTATCGGCGTTTTATTAAAGATTTTTCAAAAATTGTCAAACCTCTATCTTCTTTACTAATGAAAGATGTGTCGTTTGATTTTAACTCTTACTGTCTGTAGGCATACGAGGATTTAAAGGAGCGCTTGGTGACGGCTCCTGTTTTGGTGGCACTGGATTGGGATCTACCCTTCGAGGTCATGTGCGATGTCAGTGATACTGCGGTGGTAGCTATGCTTAGCCAGCGGCAAAACAAGGTATTTCATACATTTTACTACGCAAGTAAGCCCATAGATGAGGCTTAATTGAATTATGCAACAACTGAAAAGGAATTACTTGCAGCAGTATTTGCGCTTGACAAATTTCATTTATATCTTGTTTTGTCCAAGTCATTGTTTAAACAGACCACTCTGCACTTAAATATTTACTTGCCAAGAAAGTTGGAAAGCCACGCCTACTTCGTTGGATTTTATTGTTACAAGAATTTGATTACAAATAAAAGATAAGAAGGGTGTTGAGAATGTGGTAGCAGATAACTTGTCTAGATTAGAATTTATTAGTAATAATTGTGTTGATCATGCTATTAATGATTAGTTTCCTGATGAGAAGCTATTTGAGGTGAAACACTGTCCTTGGTATGCAAATTTTGCTAACTTTCTTGTCACCGGCACACCACCACCAAATATATCGTTTCACCAACGAAAGAAATTCTTTTCTAACGTGAAACATTATTTTGGGAGGAACCATTTTTGTTTAAGATTTGTGCAGATTCCATGATAAGAAGATGTGTTGCAGAGGAAGAGTTTGGTCAAATTCTCAACCATTGTCATGACCGTGAGATAGGTGGCCATTTTGGGCCAACAAGCACGGCATCTAAGGTACTTGAATGTGGCTTTAATTGGCCAACCCTCTTTAAAGATGCTCGTTCTTATGTGCTAGCCTGTGATAAATGCCAGCGGACAGGTAAAATCTCTAACCGTCATGAAATGCCATTAAATAATATCATTGAGTGTGAGGTTTTTGATGTGTGGGGGATAGACTTCATGGGATCATTTCCCAGTTCATGCACGAAAAAATATATTTTGGTTGTGGTTGATTATGTGTCTAAGTGGGTAGAGGCAGAAGCATATGCCACTAATGATGCTCAAGTGGTCCTGAAATTTTTAAAGAAAATTGTTTTTAATATATTTGGAAAACCAAGAGCAATCATTAGTGATGGTGGCATCCATTTTTGCAACAAATTATTTGAAAATTTTTTGTGCAAATATGGTGTCACACATAAGATCTCTACCCCCTATCACCCCCAGACGAGTAGTCAAGTGGAAATGTCTAACCGAGAGATCAAGCGGATTTTGGAAAAAGTGGTAGGTGTCAGTCGAAAAGATTGGTCTGTGAGGTTAGATGATGCTCTTTGGACATATAGGACTGCTTTTAAAACACCTATAGGCACTACACCATATAGGTTACTGTTTGGTAAAGCATGTCATTTACCTGTAGAGTTAGAGCATCGGGCATACTAGGCAACAAAAGCACTAAACTATAACTTTACTGATGCAGGTGAACGACGTCTGCTTCAACTCAATCAGTTGGAAGAATTCCGGAATTGGCATATGATCTCGCATTATCATACAAGGAGAAGACAAAGAGAGCTCATGACAGGCGAATCATCGAAAGGGAATTCAAGGAACGCGAAAATGTCCTACTCTACAACTCCCGGTTGCGACTGTTTCCCGGAAAAGTGAAGTCGCGATGGTCTGGTCCATTCGTGATTTCTAAAGCTTACCCATCGGGAGCTGTGGAACTGCAAGATGGAAAGGATGGCACATTTACGGTCAATGTCTAGCGACTGAAGCACTACATGGGTTGCTTAAGTGAGCCACAACTTGGAATCACCCGGTTCCAAGACAATCCGAACTGAAACTGACCGACAATCCAGCTCTCGACTATAAATTGAGAACTACCTCTTTTCCCTACTTCATTCGATTTTACTATTTTCGTTATTTATTTAATTTATTTTAAAAAATAAAAATTTGGGGGGCAGCGCATGAGGTCCGCCTGGCTGGAAACTTATGTCCTCCCGGGCGCGCCGCTTTTAAAAAAGAAATTTTATAAAAAGCTGTGAAGCATCCGCCCGGGCGCGCCTCTTTTTCAAAGAATTTTTTTTTTTCAAAAAGCCGCAAGTCATCGCGGAAACTCATGTCCGCCCGGGCGGGTCGTGGAAATTTTAAATCTGCATAACTTTTTTTTTTCTCTCCCCCATTCGAACCCTACCCTTCTCCTCTCAATTTTCCACCGCCTCCTCTCTCAATCTCACTCAAGTAACTTGTTTTGTACCAATTTCAGGTAAAATCATGTGTCACCACCTTCACCAAGCATCAAGAAGTGATTTTTCCGACCACTACTACACATTTCCGGCCACCACTGAATTTCTCATGCCACCACTGAACTCTCCGACAGCCACTGAAGAATTTCCGGCGAGGCATTCTTCCGACAACCCACCTCTTACTCCGGGCTTCTTGTTCTTCACAAATATTCCACGATGCCGCCTAAAAAAGATTGGGTAAGTCATGATGCTTCTTCGTCTTCATCGCGTATTTCCCATTTATTTGTGAATGATGCCGCTAGAGAACTCTTTGAAAATGGAAAAATACATCGAGCTCCAATTCGAGAGGGTGGGTTCCAACTTGTGGTCCAAATTGGTATTATTAATCACATTACTAATTGAGGATGAACAAAATTTTGTGCCCAACCGCAAGCCGCGGTGGCACTGGTAGTGAGGGAATTTTATGCCAATGCGGCTAAGCGGAGCGATAATAAAGCATATGTGAAGGAAAGCTGGTGGATTTTAGTTCTGTGGAGATTAATACGGTGCTTGAGACACCGGCTGTGGATGATTCGGCGTATATGGCTTGGGCAGCAAACCCCGATTTAGACTTGATGATGCACAGAATCTGCTATCCGAGGTCTCCGTGGAAGACACCTGGATCGTAAACTTGTTTCGTCAAGAAATATTTGTTAGTTCCGGCTGCGATGTGGTATGAATTTTTTGCCACACGATTGATGCCAGTCGGGCACACTAGAGAAGTATAGAGGGAGAGGGGTGTGTTGCTTTACGCACTGATAACCCATATGCCAATCAATGTGGGGAAAATTTTTCATTCACAGATCCAGCTGAGTATTCACAATCCGAATGTGGCATTATTCTTTCCCCACATTATCATCGAGCTGTGTGCGGGTACTGGGGTCATTTTTTAGGATGATGATGAATGGTTGCCACCGACCAAGGCCCTTGATGACGCTAGCTGGCTACAGAAAACCGTAGTACGGCGAAAGGCTTTCCCGCAGCTTGGCCCTATTTGGGACAGCTTGACATTCGATCCACTGCCACATCAGCCCCCACCACCAGCCCCGAAACCTCGACGTCGCCTTTTTCCGGACCAGATGGACGAATTTACTGCATTCGCTGACCATCAGTTACAGTGGCAGGCCGTGAGTCGGGCATATCAGATCGCTACTGATGCCATGCTGCGTCTGTCCCTGAGCCACAATGGTATTTACCCGGCTCTTATGCCACCATCTATGCCAGCTTTCCCGCCGTGCTTCAGTTTCTCTATGCCAAAGCACCAAAGCCGGAAGCTGGCGTCATTCCCCCGGAGGAGGATGATCATTGAGATGGGAGTCACTTCTATCCTTTCTTTTATTTCTTGCATTTTGTTGAGATCATTTTATTTATTTCTGTTTATGTTGCATGCTTAGGTTATATTGCATGCATTTTGTTTTGCACTATCTGTCTCTTTTTCTATCGTCTGTTGCATTGGGTATAATGCTCGACTTTAGTTATTGGGAGGTGGATGGGTGTTGCTTTGTGTGTTCAGATTTGGTGCTTTGTTGGTTTTATTTGTTGGCATTTAGTTTTTGTCGTTTTGCATTGGTGTGTGTGTCAGCCGACAGTGTTCAAAGTAGTACTTATTAGCCGAGGATGATTAAGATGTGATGAGACATGCTCTATCTGTCGTGTACTCGCATTTTTTTAGCACATATTGCGGTAAAGACATGAAGTTTTATTTAAAACATTGAATTCTCTTTGCACGAATGTTAGAACTAGAAGCATGCATGATAAGATGATAAAAATTTAAAACCAAAGAGGGGAACGAAGATGTTTGAAGGTGTGAATTGAGCTTGACTATATTCTCTTGAATCGAGGTATTTATCAGTAGCGTTAAAAAAGATAACGATGGAGATGTAAGGTGTAGGGGAGCCGAATAAAGGCATGAAATCCTATTCCTGTCTAAAGTTGGAGATGTAAGATGCTGGGGAGCCAAATAAAGGAATGAAATCCTATTCCTGGCTAAAAAAATGTAAAACACATGGGTTTGAATCTGAAATGATAGGTTCTAACACAGTCCTTTTACTACTGTATTCCAATTCAGAAAAAAAAAAGCTGCTGGTGATTACTTAGTGCATAGGAATAGAGGAGAGTAAGATTCACACTAACAGGCTGATTTAAATATCTGACGATGGTTGAGAATGGATCCCTCTGTCATTTATGATGCTAGGACTAACGATACACACATACACGTTCAGGTTTTATTTGAAACAATGTCTAGACCAAGGAAAGTGCGAAGAGTTGTGCTTTTCCATTGATCGGCAAGGAAATATGTTGAGTTTTGCTGAGGCTAATTGAGACTATGAACTCACTGTCGAGCTTCTTTGTGTCAGATTCCGTTTTGTCGTGTCACATGTTTTGCTCGAGGGCGAGCAAAAGGTTAGTATTGGGGTTAATATAGGTGGATTTTACGTGTTTTTCATATTGTGTGCTAGCTCATTGTGTTGTACATATCGTTTAGATTGCATGCATTTTTTGACATTTTGGCATATATTATGTTTTATTGTTGCTCATGTGTTTCGTGGGTGAAAATTCAGGAAATTCGTGCCTAAACTGAAGAAAATTCATCAACTTGCGAGAGACCTCCGCCTGGGTGCACATTTATGTCCGCCCGGGCGTGTGCAAGGTGTGAGAAAAAAAAAGAAGAAATTTGCGAAACTCATCCGCCAGGGCGGAAACTTATGTCCGCCCAGGCGCGTTTGATTTTTGGAAAGATTTGCTGCCGATCTTTTTCCTAAATTTCGAAAGGAGGCTGATAGATGGGACGATTTTTGAAGATATTCAAACATAATTCAGCAGCCAATGAGTCTAAAGAGGGAGAAATGCTTGGAGAAATTGCTTGGAGTTGAAGATTCGAAGATTTCCGGGCACAGTTCTTCGCAGATCTCGTCTCGTCTAGTATTTATTATTTAGTATTTATCGTTTAAACATTGTGTTGTTTACTTTTACCATGAATTCTAGTAGCTAAACTAAAATATTTGTTGGGATTTAAGGGGATCCTATCCCAAAACTGATTTGGTTAATTCGTATTTCAATTGTTGGTTTATTCTTTATTATGCTACTATTTTCATTATAATTATTAAAGTATAGCTAACTTTAATAATAATCTTATATTGCTAGTGAGTTCGAGAGATAAGCTTGTGATAAGAACGAGTAGAATAGTCTGTGGATCTAAAATTTACATAGACATATGAAATTGGATACGCGCCGATAGTCATAGTCCGGTCGGGCGAAAACTAGGGGATTTCATATATCAATATGCGATTCACTCTTGATAAATAATTAAAGACATTTAATTACTTCACTTAGTAGAATTAGTTTGACATAGCTCGAGAGGACGTGTCCAATTGAATAGGAAATCCTGTCGGAATCATACATCACTATCGAACGAACTAATTAATTAACGAGGGGTTGGTGAACTGAAATTCTCAACAAATCTATTTCTCATCGAAATCTATTTAAGTGGTTTAGAGTTTATATTTCAGCATTTAATTCTTGACTTGTACATTGAGTTTTATTTAATTTTAGTTGTCATAAACAACCATTCAAATTTCGTTGCTAAAGATTTGAAAACTGAAAATAATAATTGCAAAATGCAGTCTTCAGTGGAACGATACTCGTACTCACGTACATTATACTATTACTTGATATCGTGCACTTGCTATTAATTTTCGAGCATACAAAATCATATTTTTATTAAGGATTCCACAGTGCAAGTTTTGCTCGATCACATTACCATGGTCAGGAGGTGGAACCAAGTACCACACATCATTTCGAACAAATTGTTCAAGCTCATCATGCATTGCATTAATCCAAAATTCTTCTTTTAAAGCATCATCAACATTTTTGGGTTCGAAATTGGATATAAGACATGAAAATCTGACATGCGAGAACATAGAGCTAATGCATATAAGTCCAGCCATTTTGCGTTAATCCACTTTTTTTTTCTTTCGAGTTGGAACATCTCCACGCATATTTCCAATTATTTGAGATGATGGATGATTTTTCTGAATTTTACTTGGAATATTATGTCCATCATCTTCAGCATCATCATTATTCTGTGTTTCTTGCTCAGATTCAGTGACTTCAGTGTCAGTGTTGTGCTTGGTGTTGCAACATCTGGGGCAACACCTGCATTTTCCAATGACAAAGGAATTTCCTGAAGCTCTTCCACATCATCTTCAGTTGTTTTTTTTAGATCTGCACAGTCATAAAAAACAACATTAATAGATTCCATAAAAGTCCTAGTTCTAAAATTAAACATGCGGTAGGCTCGATTTTAGTGGCATATCCCAAAAATATACATTTATCTTATCACTCTTTGAATCAAATTTTTCAAGTTGATCATTTTCATTCATAGTATAACAAACACAACCAAAAACATAAAAAATATTTCAGATTAGGCTTCTTTCTCATTATTATTTCATAAGAAGTCATGGTTGAACCACTTCTCAAATACACCTTATTCGAAATATGGCAAACTATATTAAGGGCCTGTTGGGTGCAATAATTGTCTCTGCTTGGTAGAGAGATCGAACCGTGGTACTTGAGCTGCTGTGCGGTTTAAAAGATTTGAGTTGCACCATTACCACCAACTATAGCTTTTGGTAAAGCAGTAAGCACTCGGTTCTACAATTGGTATCAGAGCATGTTGTTCTAAGAAGAACATTTGAAGAAAACTGTGTTTTAAAATTTTTACTTTAAAATAGTGTTAAAAGCTATTTAAAATTATTTCATACTATTTTCAAAACTATTTGAAAATATTTATATGTCGCTCTTTAGTAAAGAGTTAAGAGAATTGGCTCTGCAACTAATGTTGTAGCCACTTCTTTAGACTCTTTGCTTAGGGGTTTTAATCAGCCTGCAGGGGACTGAGAATCATCTACAAAGATGCACAGCTAAATTGCACGTTGAACAAATTTTCAGTTGCAAGCCTACCAAGTCAGCTGTTCTTCAGACAAAACTCATCCATGCTAGGACGTTGGTTGATTAAATCACCATCTATATTCCAGTTGAGCCTATCAGAGTCTGCTCGACCAGTTAGTCTGCGAAGAAGTCAAGTTCAAGATGTTTAACTCGTTTCTCTAGTAAATTGAACTCACAACCGATGCAGCATTTCAAGCAGTCAAGCAACCAGTTGATGGTATATCCAGTTCTATTGCATAAACTAACTGATATCTGATATTGTTTAAAATATGCTACTGTTGTAGTAATTTTTCTTGTTCAACTAATGTATGTGCTCAGATGCAAATACAAGGAAATTTATTTAAACAAACATCATATTTGTTCATCTGTGTTTCGTTGTGACTGAATGGATATTTCCAGATCTCTTATCTACATTGCTTGAATGGTTATAATATCTGAATTAATGATTATATAAATATCTTTCAGAAACGAGTCTTTTTTCAGTTTTTGAGGGGGGTTTTTTTTTAAACTGAAATTATTGTCAATCAGTTTTAAAAATTCAGTTGTTAAGAAAAATTCTTTCCTTTTCATCAACTGAAAAATATTTTCTCAAATTCTGGTTATCCCTCTTAAAAATTTTTTCAATTCAGTTTTGGAGGGGGAGTTTTTCAAAAACTTCTTTAAATTCAGTTATAAAAGGGGAGCTTTTTTAATGATGTTTGAATATACTAACCCTTGAACTGAATATATTGCGCTTAACTGCTCAAGTCTTTGTAATCATCAAAAAGGAGAGATTGTTGGAACTTTTCAAGTTCGCAATCTTGATTTTGAGGATAACAAAACTTGTTAATTATGTTAATAATAATCTACCTTAGTGTGCAGCATCTAGGATCACTCACGAACTGTTTACATCGCAAACTGAAGACCCAACTGATCGCATAAACTGAATCAGTCTAACTGTTATGTCAATTGAGCAGTCTAGCTGATTGTCCAGTTGATAGATGGTTCAACAGGAGAACCTCAGAAGCCTGGCCAGCCGAAGAAGTGTTCAAGTGATGAAGAAACCCACTTGATCAGTCCAACTGAACAAGAGTAAAATCAGTTCAACTAACGAGTCAACTGATTTCATCAGCCCAACTGAAGATCAGTTCTGCTGACCAGTTCGAAGAATCAGTCAGAATCTTTCAGTTATGGATGAAGACAAACTCTTTCAGTGGAGTCCAGCTGTACGTGAAGGTACAAAACCATTGTCCAGTCCAAGGACAATAATGGACGTTGCATCAGAGCATTAAAGACAAAACATTTCAGAAGGGCAGTCGAAAACTCGAGACATAAAGTTCAAAAAACGAATTCAAGATGAAACGGATACAATAAATGAGTCTCACTGTACGTTTAGTTTTCCCGCCTATATAAAGAGAAGATCAGTGAAGACTCAAATATATATACCACAAGAAGAAGCTGAAGAAAAAGAACGAGATTCAATACAAAAAGCTTCTTCAAGAGAGAAAAGAAAGGGCACGCACATTGCACATCTGCTTTCAGAAGAATTCAGCCCAGAAGGACACTTTAACGTGTTATCTGCTTAGTTTAGAAGTCATTTTCCCTCAGTGTGTGAGAACATCCTTGTTCAGTTCTTGTACACAAATTCTCTCAACCACTCAAATACATTCTTGCACAAAGACGTTAAACTTGTGTGTGTAGTCTTTGACACATAGACGTTAAAGAAGTGTTGGCTGGAAGGTGCTGCCTTCAGTCGTAGCTAGGAGTTTAGTTTAGGCAGTAGTGTAAGCCTAGCTGAGTGGGTTTGTACAAAGAGTTGTATAAATCAAAGTCTTCTAGTGGATCCTATCCGAGGCGGTAGAAGGGGTGACATAGGAGCAGTTGAAGTCTCCGAACATCCATAAACATATCTTGTGTATTTAACTGATTAACTATTGTTTTCAAAATGTTTGGATCAGTTAGAGTATCCGTCAGTTCAGTTTTCACCATAACTGAACTGTTGAATGCAAAAACTAATCTACCCTTTTTCGGTTATTCAGTTTACATAAGTTAAAACGTTTTCTAATATAACAGTTTTCTTCACGAATGATTACTTCGAGTTTCTTCCGCTTGGTTTTTAACCAAACTCGATTTAATTCATCGGTGGTAATATTCTTAGAACACGAGCTATTGCGGCTCATTGGAGAATATTTTTTTTGATGCATCTGAAATATGCTCAGCAAACAATCATTCAGAGCCTCTGCCCAAAAATGTTTTGAAATATTCTTCGAATCTAGGATTACCCTAGCCATTTCTTGCAACGTCTTGTTCTTGCGTTCGGCAATGCCATTTTGTTGTGTGGTTTTTGGTGCTGAAAATTAATGTGAAATTCCTTTCCTGTTACAAAAAGATGAGAATGAAGATTTTTCAAATTCCTTACCATGGTCAGTCCTGATCTTTCTCACCTTCAAATTATGGAAGTTTGCGATTCTTGTGACCAACTGTTTAAACACATCGAAAGTGTCTGATTCTCCCTAATGAAACTAACCCATGAAAACCGTGAAAAATCATTAACACATACAAAAGAATACTTCTTAACTCCAAAGCTTTCAACTTCCATAAGACCCATAAGATCCATGTGTAGCAATTCGAGACAGCGTGTTGTCCCAAAGTGGGGCAACATCTGGTGCGACACGCGAGTTTGCTTACATCTTTTGACAATCGCCACAAACATATGATATACCAGATGAAATATTAGGCATACCTCGTACTGCATCGTACTTACATAAATTGTTCAGGGTTTTGAAATTTACATGTCCAAATTTTTGATGCCATAGGTCGAGTTCACTGACTTGTGCATGTTCGCATGAAAGTTCTTCACCTATTTGATAGCAGCTATCCAAAGACCTTGTACCTGTCATAATGCACATGTTAGTTTCATCAAAAACTTCACAAGTATGTTTATCAAACTTGACATGAAAATTATCATCACACAATTGGCTTATGCTTATCAAATTTGAAATTAATCCTTCAACATGAAGCACATTGTGTAGCTTTGGTAGTCCTTCAACATTTAATGTTCCTTTTCCAACAATCCTTCATTTTTCTCCCCCTCCATAGGTTACTCTATCACCCTTTTGATCAACATAGTCAACGAGATGTTCTCGTGATCCTGTCATATGGTGTGAGCTGCCACAATCAAAGTACCAATGACCTGCAGTGTTAGTTTTCAACGAAGTATTGACAACTTTACAGTGAGTTGTTACCTTTGGTACCCAAATTTGTCTTACTGTATATTGATGGTTGGAGGTGTTGCGGGAATTATGGGGCAATATTCGGGGCAACTTCTGGCTCGTCTTTTGATTCATGCGGTCATCCTTGAGTTTAAAACAGTAGAGCGTGATATGTCTAGGCTTGAAACAGTAATGACATACATACCTGCGTTTTTTTCTTAGGAACGGATGCAGCAGGTTGTCGTTTTGATGGAGAACTTTTGATTGAGGGCGTGGGTTGTAACTGTGTGGA
This sequence comes from Primulina tabacum, assembly GCF_025594145.1. Lineage (NCBI taxonomy): Eukaryota > Viridiplantae > Streptophyta > Magnoliopsida > Lamiales > Gesneriaceae > Primulina > Primulina tabacum. The sequence goes on from NC_134553.1 coordinate 15,735,721, forward strand.
ATATCAGCTTTTCCTTTCACAAAGACGGTTGATTTCAAAGATTCACAAATTTCAAACACACTGTCTTTGAAACCTAAGTCTTCTTGTCATCTCTTCCCATTAACAGTATGAATTCAAGCTTGGAAGTGCTCGAATAGAACTTAGATAAAGTCTCAGTTGAGTTTTGAAACTCATCTTTGGTCTTGCCTAATTCCAAGACCTTTTTGCTCATGATTACTTCAAGTTTGGCAACCACAGCTTTTAGTTCGGTGTTCTCCTTCATGAGAGTTGAGTTAAGCTTGTTTCTTTTAATCCAATAGTACAACTCTTCATAAAGCTTTTGTACACTCTCAAGAGTGATTTCTTCATCATCAGCTTCCAACTCATCATCTACAGTCGACTTTCCAGAAGATGTAGATTTTAAGCATACTGATTTTGAACACGTGTTGCGCCCAGGTGTGGCAACACCTAAAGGATTTACTTGCGGCCAGCACTTTTTTGTCAACAGAGTAGTCAAGGAGGTTTGATTATCTTCATGATTAGATTTCTCTTCCTCATCAGATTCTTCATCGCTTAGAGAAACATTATAGCCGTTGTTCTTTCGTAATTTGTTAGCACATTCGTTGGCATAGTGTCCAAATCCTTTGCATTCTCTACATTACACTGACTCATACTTCTTCGAATGAAATTGACCTTTGCCTTAATTCATTGATCGAAACTGTTGTTGGACAGGAAGATTATGTGGCTTTTAAAGTGCTAGTAGACTTGGAAATCTTGATGTTTGTTCAGTATTCTTTTTGTCTCTGATCCTTTTCAAATAGTCCCCAAACTTCATCGTAATATATTAGATAGAATTTTCACAAAGGTCTGAGTTATTTACCTCTTGAGATAGTTGAAGCAGATCATTATTCGAGTCATTTGAAACTTGGAATGCAATAGTCTTCCCCTTGTCCTTTTTCTACATTTCCATGTTCATCTCCAAGGTGAGGATGGAGCTTATCAAATCCTCAAGTGCAATTAGAGTTGTATCTTTTGCTTCTTCAATTGCAAAAATTTTGATGTTGAACCTGAGAACTTTGCTGACCAACCTTTCATTTGAGATTGGATCGCCTAAGCTGAAAGCTTCATTGGCAATCTCTATGAGGCATCCGTCATAGCCGATGATGGATTCAGTTTCTTCCATTCTCAGATTCTCAAATTTGGATGCAAGCATTCATAGTTTCGTTCTTCTCACACTTTCCGAGCCTTCATAGTGTTTTTGCATAATTTCTCAAGAATCCTTAGCTGATACACAGTTTGTGATCAGTCTGAACATGTTCAGATCGACTGAAGTGAAGATGGCAATCAACGCCTTTGAGTTGTAATTCAAAACCTGAACTTCATCGTCATCGCTTGCAACACAGTACCCGGAAGCACCCAAATCTGAGCCCATCTTCTTCAACCGACATAGTCATTGCGAAACCCTGCTTCGCCGCCTCTGCACGCTTGGTGAAAATTTTGGAATTAAAAATTAAAAAATTTTGAGTGGGTGTTGCTGACAATGATGTGCAACAAAAATCTAATGACATAATAGATCGGAATTTTGAAGATTTGAGAGATCGAAGCTTACATATTTGAGTGAAACGAATCACATCATCTCCAGTGTAGTATGTCTAACAATGTAGCTAGCGGAAGCGTTACATAAGGGCACCCACATTGGTTGGTTAATGGGTGTTAATAACACCCATTAATTTTCGCCCACCAATGTGGGCGCAAGAATTAATAATCTCGGCTGACATGGCAGCCAAGAAATTCATCAGAATGAACGGCGTTATTTCGAAATTTGCGACGGTTTTTCGTAAACCATCGCAACTTTGCGACGGTTTTTCGTAAACCGTCGCAAAGTGAAAATCGTCTGTTTTTTTAAAAAAAGGTCGCTATTTGCGACGGTTTTTTAACACCCGACGCTATGTGGGTCGGTTTTTCAAAAACCATCGCTAATTATCACCAACGGCTATTTTCAAACGGCAAAATTATGCACCAACGGCTATATTCGATTATCGTAATTCGTTTTCTTTGTATTTTGTGTTTTTTTTAAAGAGATTGTGTTGAATAATATTTTAAATAAAAGAGTCCAACTTTTTTTCATTTCTTAATAATATTTTAATGAATATTGGAATTAAGTTATTTTTAAAATAATAATACTATTTATTTTTAGTAATATTTGTTGTAAAATTTTAAAAATATTAGAAAGATATTGAAATATTAAAAATAAAAAAAAATGAGTAAGTGGACAGTGGGACCCATAAATAATGAAAGTTGAAATTAAATGAATGTGGGTGTGTGTTAATAATGAGGAAGTGTTAATGTAATGAATATGTGGCTCAGTGGACCCCATCATTTTTGATGAGATGGAGAGTTATTAACATTGATTAATTCCGACGGATGCGGATGCCCTAATGATTAACTAGTTGATTCACGTAAAATAGTGATGTAGCAGAAGAATATAATAATAATGATTGATATTTTGATTCAAACATAACGGTAAGAGAATCTCGAAAGTAATGAAAAAAACACTTACAATAATTTTTCTTAAATGGTAAATTTTCATATTAGTCAAAACCATGTCGGTATTCATTCGACTAACTTACAATAATCATGTCCGGAAAAGATTTCCAGAAATGGAAACATATATTTAACAAAAAAAAATTATTATCTATTATGGAATAAGGAAATCAAATCAAATTTAATTTAATTTTCCTAGGATTATTTCTTGCCAAAAAAATACCGAAAAGGGAAAAATATGAACTTGAAGTCCTAAATGAAGGAATTTGCCAAAAAAATCCTCGTGCTCATGGTAATTGATGAGTTTTGTTAGTTGGCATCTTTACAGTAAAAGTAACATTTTTATTTTCAGATCAGATTGTTGAGACATCATATTCTATCATATAAGACACAGCGTAAGTTTAAAATTTTTGTTTTGGACGTCGTGTGTTTAGAAACATTCGTAGGATGTTCTAAAAATTTTACATTTGCGTTATTAACGCTTGGACTCTAAACTATTACGGTGTTTAGGCAGATACAGTCCTTTTTGTAAATTCCTACGAATAGCTCTTCTCATTTGATCGTCTAATTAGGTCCACGATTGAAGACTGTCTTCCTCGCTTGGTTTGCAATAAAAAATTCAATCGATTTTTGCGTTGAGACTCTAGTCTCCGAATTTCCAAAATCCGGAGACGAAGTGATGCGATGGTGGAATAAGAGAAGTGGCTAAAACTTTCACAAACAATTTGTGAAGTGGCCGTGAGTTGCATGATTCATAACCATGGATTTTTGCTTAATTGATTCTTAATCAATCATTAACAATATTATTGGTTTTTAATAAATAATTAAGCAAAAATAATTAGTTTTTTGTTGCAAAATTTCTTCCAATCTTTCAAGATGTGGCCGTGAGGTTTTGTTTGCAATTCGGAGGAGGAATTTTTTGTAAAATTATGGTATGTCCTATTGGTGTATGTATAAAGGTTGACTCCTAATCACATTAAAAGCATCTCTCCCACAAGAACTTCAATAATTTCATTATATTAAAACTCTCATATAATTAATATATAATGTATTTATTACTTTTTAATAATACATGATACAATAATATCATGTACTCATATTTTATATCACCATATAAAATATATATGTACATTAATTAAATTAAATAACCATTATTTAATTTATAAATTAACTCATGATTAATTTAATTCTAGACACCTCTAGAACATATATAAGAATTTGTGCATGTTTGTAGTCATCAATACTAGCACAATAATTTAATTAATAAATTCCAAATTTACAAAAAAATGATTATAAACTCACTATAACCCCGATCGACGATTCGAGAGCGTCGATGTACCAAGAATGCAAATCTTGTTTATATAATGAAAATCGAAAATTTCGAAAATCAAAATTTCCATTTACCAAATTTGTAACTCACCATATATAGCAATTACCATATTTGGCAGCTGTCAGTTTTGTAAACTACTTTACTAAAACAAGCAGTTACACTCTCCTTCCTTATTTAGCAACCATGCTAACTTCCATTTCTTACATCCTGTAGAATCAGCTCATAAATTCCTTTATCAACTTCTTGTTTGATCTCCATCAAACTATAGTCGTCAAATTCCAACTCCTTGAAATTTGATTATCTCAACAGGAACAAGGAATCCAATACTTGTGTGACCATTAATGGTTAAGGAATACAGCTAGCTGTGGATTCACATCTCCATGTGATTCAGAATAAAATTTATTCTTATTCGGGTTTACCCTATTTAACCTCCATTCTTTTCGTCAACTCTTTGATCAAGAATGTCAGAACTCATTTCTGATTGCGCCAATCAGATCATGGTAAGAGTGTCTAGTAGCATCGCCGCATGATCCCTAGGTATCACTGATAGTGTAAGGTCCGGGAAATTTAAAGTACGTAACCTAAATGCATGCAATCTAGGAGTTATTTCACAATATTTTTAAAAGTTCACACATTAGGATTTCTAGATGCATTTCGCGCTCGACGAGGAACGGAGACCGGGAATTATTAGGAAATATATTTTATTACATGATTAATTTTAATTAATTAATATGGGGTGTTTTTAAGCGTGTTTTTGAAAAATGGGCTTTGGTGGATATTTTTACTCTTTGGGTCGTATTTTTAACCGGTACACAAATTTTAACGATTCAGAGGACTTTTTGAGAGCTCGTACAATATTTTCAAAAACATACCTAAACGAAATATTTTCGAGAGTGTGTTTGGACTTAATGGGCTTATTTTTAAGCTTAATGGGCTCAAAACCCTTTTAATCATTTTTTTAAATCCAATTTAGGGCCCATTAGCACTTGTTTATCTATTTAAATACTACATAGCAGCCGCCCACCCCTCTCCCTCAGCAGCATTCCACGTGAAATCCAGCAATACCTTGCTGTAAAATTCGGCCCCTCCATTTTCTTTCAAGAAAGTTCCCTCCCCGCTCCTCTAGTGCTTCCCCGACGCGATTTTCTTCAAGCTTTCGATCATAAAACCATCAAGGCACGCTATGCATCTTCTTTTCAGTTGCTCATCACATAAGAACTCAAAGTTAAGTGTGCTTGGCTTGGGGAATTCTGGGTTGGGTAGCCCCTTGGGAAGTTTCCTAGGGTGCGTGTGAGTGAGAACATAAGCACGCTGGAAAGACTCATCTTGGTACAGTGAGGACAGTCGTCGAATCGTGTCGTTACAGTTGGTATCAGAGAAAGGGTCCTATATAGGGTTGTGCCACCGCCAGCTACTGCAGCTCAGTCTTCACGCCTCAAGTCATAAAGCTTTTATGTTTTAAATGATTTACTGCTATCACCTGCATGTTTACATGATATACGTTTTACGATGATTTACGGTGCATGTTTAGTTACTTTCATGGTTAAATGTTTTAAAAACTAGATTAAATTGCATGATGGGTTACGTTTAGAATTTGGACTGTATTCAGATATCATGCCTCCCGACGCGACCCCAGCGTAGATAGACAGGACGATATTCCTACAGGTGGCAGAGGCCCACCACTACCATCGTCGATGGATGCAGCCACCGTGTACTGGAGGGTGTGGCTAGGATATTGGAGCAAATGCAGCAGGCTCCCAGACCTCAGACCGATATTTTTGAGCAATTTAGGGCTCAAACCGAAGGTGATCGGGTTTACCACGGACCCATTCTCGGCAAAGAGATGGATTCGATCGTTGGAGTTGCATTTTGAGTATCTGCAGATGTGGGATGGCGACTGAGTCAGGTGTGTCACATATATGTCGAGGGACGATGCATCCCTTTGGTGGGAGGGATCCGCTCATGCCGTGGACTTGGCTACTCTCACCTGGGACAGGTTCAAAGAGATATTTTGCGTCAAGTATTTTCCAGCTGATGTCAGGGGCCGCCTGACGAGGGATTTCACGGAGACTTATCTATGGTGGAGTTTATCTGGAAGTTTGACAGGGGCTATCATATCGTGCCCATGATTGCTAGAGATACCGCTCAGAAGCTGAGGCATTTTATGGTCGGACTGATACCCACCCTGCGTCGGGATGTTATGTTGATGATATCATCGAGCTCTGACAAGGCCACCGCCTGTGCTTTTTAGGCGGAGCAGGCACTGCGAGACATTGACTTTGAGGTGCAGCGGAGGAGACAGCAGACTCAGTACAGTTCCCAGCCGCAAAAGAATAAGTTTACTCGGCCACCGAGGTAGCAGGGGCAGCAGAAATCCCATGGACAGATTAGGAGGCCTCAGCAGCAGAGACCTCCTCAGGCACCAGGGGCGCCTAAGCCAGAGGACAGACAACCTTGCAGATAGTGTAATAGGTTCCATTTCGACAAGTGCATATGGGGAACTTTTAAATGCTTCATTTGCGGACAAGAGGGCCATAAGTCAGCAGACTGCCCTAGGAACAAGGGCCCCACTACTGGCCGAGCATATGTGATGTACGCCGAGGAGGTTGAGGCGGAGCCAGATTCTATCTTGATCATCGGTAACTTTTACGCTTAAGTTTTATGTGTTTACCGCTTTGAATGCATTAAATGATTTGATTATTATGGGAATTATTTACTGAAATTAGAAACATAGAAGGGTTAGGTTGCATGTCCTACACAGTTGGGATTAAGAATTTAACTAGAGAAATTTTAGGACCTAATTGTAATAACCAATAAAATGAGGACCTAATTGCTACAATCGAGATTTTTAGGGGACTATTTCGAACTTCTGAAATTTTGGGGGTTTGATTCTAATTTTTCGAGAATTTGATGATTTTATGGGGTTAGAATTCGAAACTGTTCAGGGGAGAATTTGCAATATTCGAAAATTTTCATAAGGCCAAAATGTAATTATCGAAACTTTAACGGCTAAATTTCAATTTCGAAAATTTTGAAGTCAATTTCCCAAATTTTGAAGAATATTTAGGTTAATTCGATGAATATTGAGGAATACTTGGGGATTAATCCATTGAATTTTTGAGGATCTTGGGATAATCGCCAATAAGAAATTTCTTAAGTTTCAACACGATTAGATTTGATGGTATGTTTTGTTGCATGGAGGATATATATTTCAGGTGTAGCTACGCATGCACTGCTAGATTCAAGTGCTACGCATTCGTTTATATCCGAATCTTTTGTCAAGATATTAGGAATCATACCAGTGGCGATGGATTCAGGGTTCAGAGTATCGAATACATTCGGGGATTAGATGTTCATTTCCCAGATAGAGAAGAGATTGGAGCTTGGGTTACAGAAATATACGGTGCAGGCAGATTTGATAGTGCTACCATTGCCGGAGTTCGACATTATTCTGGGTGTAGCTCCCTTACTCAAGCCACTAATAAACAGACTAATAAACATGCAACATTAAACTTAATAACAACAATTAAACAGCGGAAACCAAATACTTAATCATCTTACAACCCAAATGAAAACAGAACAATAACAGCAGTCTTATACATTAATACAACCATAACAAAAACATAATTATGAACGAGAAAACGATAAACCACATAAAACTTCCACTAGATCACCACCAAAAACCAACTGCTCTAGTCACTGCCCTGGTCGTCCGAACCGTCCAATCTAATACCTGCCCTGTGGAATGGGGTGCCCAAGATTAAAACAAGGACGTGAGCGACAATCGCCCAATACGAGAATGTACCAGTATACAAACTGATATGATGCATGCGAAATGCAATATGTTCGGATATCAAGGATCAAGTCAAGAATCTCATGCTCGGTCTAGAGGCGCCTGAGTGTGTAGTCTCTGATCTGCCGTAGGCATGTTTTGGATCCCACAATCATCATCAAGACATGGACCTACAATGTCCAGGTCATCAGAGCCCGCGAGTACCGTCAGACATTGTAGCTCTCGATGCCCCATCATCCACAATATAGAATAGGCTGAGCAGGGCCTAACAAACGAGGTATGTCTCAAAAGATATCAGGCTCAACATATATGTCATGCATAATATGCCAAAGCAGTAAATCATGTATCATGCAATAGATAAATATGCAGCATATAAGTGTGTATACTACGCTTGGATATCTCAGTCAGTACATCATGTACCTCACTAAAAAAAATCTGACAGAGAGCTCTGAACCTAGACAATATCAACATAATGAAATCACTATCAAATGATATCAAACATGCTACAAGGTTCTCCCTAATAATCCTTAAATCACTATTTAAGGCTTTAGGATTATACCTGCGTCATTCGTCAGCCTGCTGATTATGTCTCGATCTCAGTTTACTGACCCTTCCTCGAGTCTACACTAGCTCCGAAACTTCCCGACACCAAAGTGCCGTAGAAACTGGTTAGAAAACCTAAGCTATATGGCTAGAACTCTCTATTAAAAATGCGGTGTAGGAAACAAAAGAAATCAGCTTCAATTTATAGGCTGCATCTGGAATAGTTCAGAAAATCCGAATCTTTTCTGCCACGTGTCAGAATCTCATTTGTCTTGTTGGATTTCTCGGGATAATGTAATCTGATGTAGATCGGGTTATCCCTTTTTCAATTCGATGGATCCCAACAGCTTGATCCCGAATTATCAATTCCTTAATAATACTTAATGAACAACTCTTTAATTATCTCTTAATTTGTATTTCATTCAAAATAAAGATTCGGGTAATTACATCCTCCCCTCCTTACAAAGATTTTGTCCTCGAAATCAAAACTGAAGTATAATACAACTGAAGAAAATACAACTCAAAACAAAGGTGGATACTCTGAGCGCATACGACTCTCTAACTCCCAAGTCGCTTCTGCAGTACCTCGGCATTTCCATTGCACTAAAACAAGTGGAATGGTCTTGTTTTTGAGTTTTTTCTCTTTCCTATAGGATTAAAAGCGGCTGTTCGACATAAGTAAAGTCTTCTTCAACTTGAACATCTTTCGGACCAAGAACGTGCGATTCATCTGCTACATACCGTCGTACCAACGATACTTGAAAGACATTATGAATGTTGGACAGATACGGCGGCAAAGCCAATTGATATGCCAAATTTCCAACACATTCCAAGATCTCGAAAGGTCCGATGAATCTTGGGGCTAATTTTCCCTTGCGCGCAAATCTCATCACCCTGCGGAATGGTGAAACTTTAAGGAAAACTTTTTCCCCTGATTGAAACTATAGATGTCTACGCTTGGTATTCGCGTAACTCGATTGACGATCTTGTGTTGTCTTAATTCTCTTCTTAATCAATTCCACTTGATCAATCGCTTGTTGCACTAATTCAGGTCATTTCACTTGTCGTTCTCTTACTTCGTTCCAAAACAATGGATTATGACGACGTCTACCATATAATGCTTCGAACGGAGCTATACCAGTGCTGCTGTGGTAGCTATTGTTATATGCAAACTCTACAAGAGGCAGAAGATCATGCCATGCTGGTCCAAAATCCAAAGCACAAGTACGCAACATGTCCTCGAGTGTCTGAATAGTCCTCTCAGACTTAACTTTGGTCTCTGGATGATAGGCAGTACTCAGAATCAATGTCATTCCCAATGTTTTTTGAAAACTTCCCAAGAACCTTGAGGTAAAGCGTGGATCTTTGTCACTGACTATACTTGATGGCACACCATGATATTTAAGAATATCTTGGATTTATAGTCTTTCCATGCAATCGAAACTATATTCCTTACTATACAGAATGAAATGTGCTGACTTAATCAGTCGGTCCACAACAACCAAAATTACATCACAATTCTTGGAAGACAATGGGAAGTGGGTGACAAAATCCATCGTCACATGCCCCCACTTCCACTCAGGGATAGGAAGACTCTGAAGTAATCCTCCTGGTTGTCGATGTTCAACTTTCACTTGCTGACAAACCAAACACTTGACTACAAACTGGTAAACACTTTTATTCATATCTTTCCACCAAAACTTGGTCTTCAAATCCTTATACATTTTCACACTTCCAGGGTGGATACTCAACTTACTCCTATGGGCTTGAGATAAAATCTTGTCTATTAATTTAGAATCTTCTGGAACTGCGATTCTTCCTGATAGACACAAGGTTCCATCTGTTTGGAATGCAAAGATAGATGTGTTGTCTCTGTTAGCTAACCTTGCTATCTTTTTCTCCTTCGAATAAGAAAACTGAGATTCTCTGATTTTTGTACACAACGTCGGGTCAGATAAAATGCTCGGTACTCGAATGTGTTCCATTCATTTCTTATGACGGAAGTGAAATCCCATAGAACAACAATCTTGGATTACACTTGATATGAAACTTGTCTGAAGTGCAGATAATCTCACCTTGCGACTAAGAGCATCAGCTGTAAGATTCGCTGATCCTGGATGATACTTGATTTCGCAATCATAATCCTTTAACAAATCCATCCATCTTCTTTGGCGTATATTCAACTCTGCTTGAGTGGAGATATACTTCAAACTCTTGTGATCTGTAAAAGCTCAAATTTTTCTCCTTAGAGATAATGTCGCCAGATCTTCAAAGCAAACACAATCGCTGCCAATTCCAGATCATGAACTGGATAATTCTCTTCATGCTTCTTCAACTGTCTGGATGCATATGCAATCACATGACCATTCTGGGTTAAACACACCCAAGTCCTTGAAGTGATGCATCAGTGTACACAATGTACCCTCCTGATCCAGATGGCAGAGCTAAAACTGGTGCAGTTGTCAAAGGTTGACGCAATTCATTGAAACTATTTTCACAATCATGTGTCCATTCGAACTGCACATTCTTACATGTCAGTTGTGTCAATGGTTTGGCAATCTGAGAAAATCCTGAGATGAATTTTCGGTATTAACCTGCCAAACCTAGAAAACTTCTTATCTCTTGAGATGATTCCAGTCGTGCCATACTCAACCCTGCTTCGATCTTGCTAGGATCCACCGATATCCCATCTTTTGACATAACATGTCCCAATAAGACAACTATGTCGAGCCAAAACTCGCACTTGTTCAACTTAGCATACAGTTTGTGATTCCTTAAGGTTAGCAACACAATCCTTAAATATTGTGCATGCTCTTTAAGGCTACGATAGTATACCAGTATGTCATCAATAAAGACAATGAAAAACTTGTAAAGATACTCCCTGGAATACTCGGTTCATCAAATCTATAAATATTGCTAGAGCATTCGTCAAACCAAACGGCATCACTAGAAACTCATGCCCATACTTTGTTCAAAATGCAGTCTTAGGGATATCACGTTGATGAACTCGAAGTTGATGATACCCAGATTGTAAATCGATCTTCGAGTACACTGAAGTTCCTTGTAGTTGATCAAATAAATCATTGATCCGTGGTAACAGATATTTATTCTTGACTGTTACTCGGTTCAACTGTCGATGATCTATGCAAAGTCGCATAGACCCATCCTTCTTTTTAATGAAAAACACCGGTGCTCCCTAATGAAACACACTAGGTCTAATGTATCCCTTGTCAAGAAGATCTTGTAACTGTTGTTTCAACTCTTTCATCTCCGTTGGTTCCAATCTATAAGGCGCTTTGGAGATAGGTGTGGTTCATGTTACCAACTCTATCTCCGCTTCCACTTCCCTCTCCGAAGAAAATCCAGGAATTTCATCAGGGAAAATATCAGGAAATTCATCGACAACTGGAATGTTCTTCACGTCAATTACATCCTTTGATTCGTCAGCAGCATAAATGAGGTATCCTTATCCTCCTTTCGCTAAAGACCGTTGTGCCTTTACGGCAGACAATACTGGCATTGGAGGTCGAGCTCCCTCACCGAAGAAGAACCAATTCTCGTCTCTTTCTGGACAAAACTAAACGAGACGTTGATAACGATCTACAGTCTCTCTATAATTAGTCAATAGGTCGATTCCCATAATACAATTGAAATCTTCCATAGCCAATATCATCAAATTGGCAGACAAGTATTTTCCCTCAAACTCTAACAAAAAGTCTACTACAAGTCGCTTAGCTAAAACCTCTTGTCCCATCGATGTAACACCGACACCAAAAAATCTAATGACGCGTAGGGTAGTTTATTCTTCTTAACAAACATTGATGCTATGAATGAATGCGATTCCCCAGTGTCAATTAATATATATGCAAGAATACAACATAAAAGAAAATTACCTGCAATGACTCTCTCGTTTTGCTCCTCAGCTTATTCTTTGTTTAGGAAAAAGCTTGCCCCTGAACTCGTGAGCGTTACTGAGATCCTTATGATATTCCACCACGACGAGAACCTTGAGCAGAAAAATCTTTCTGTTGCACAGTGGCCTCAGAATGTTTTCCACCGTAAGACCCTGTCATAGAACCTCCGCCTCCACTCTGATTCTCCAAATTAGGGCAATCATCTTCATGTGACCAAAACCACCACAATTGAAATAAACACCTGTTACTTTTCAACAATTCTCCGTCTGGTGATTGCCTCCAAAGTGGCCATATTGCATCTTTTTCCTACAAAAGCTGTGCACCCCTCCAGAACTGAAAGAGGAAGAAGAAGAGACAGACTTCTTGAAAGACTGACTCCTCGGTCCCAACGAACTAGAACTTTTGCTAGCTTGCATAGCCTTCCTCCTAGCAATATTGATCTCAGCTTGACGACAACGATTCACTAATCCTTCGTACAAAGTAGGATTGTCACATACAGAAACCCGATCAAAAATCTCCTGGTTCAAACCATTCAAAAAATGAGAATATTTTGCTGCAAAATTCTCACTAATATGAGGAGTGTACGGCTACAGATCTATAAAACGCTTTTGATAATCCTCAATGCTCGAATCTCCTTGCTTAATAGTCAACAGTTCCATCTCCTTCGCCTGGTGAAGAGCTGGCGGAAAGTGAATGACTGATAAAGGCCTTATGGAAATGTTCTCAACGAATATGCCCATGCTACTGAACTAGAATGTTAGAAACACGTTTCCAACATTTCCGAGCTTTTTCTTAGATCATGAAATCGGCTACCTCCATCTTCTCATCATCGTCATAGAGCAGCACTCGAAAACACTGCTCCATGATATCGACCCAAGCTTCAGCAACATCAGCATCCTCATCTCCGGTCAACGGTGGAGGTCCAATCTTCATGAAATCCATAATGTTGACACGATTCATACGTCTCCTTTCATCATGATATCGGTGACGCCTTCCATCACGATTTTTACAACGATGTTCTCGGCCAGACTTATCGTCGCCATAACGGCCATGTCCCAAACTTCTGGGACTGCTTCCACTCTAACATCTGAAAGGAAACCAAAATCAACCTCTAAATCCTCAAAAGAGAATTATTAATGTCCCTAAAATCTTTGCATGCTCTGATACCACCAAATGTAGCACCCTTACTCGAGCCACTACTAAACAAACTAATAAACATGCAAATTAAACTTAATAACAACAATTAAACAGCGGAAACCAAATACTTAATCATCTTACAACCCAAACGAAAAGAGAACAATAACAGCAGTCTTATACATTAATACAACCATAACGAAAACATAATTCTGAACGAGAAAACGATAAACCACATAAAATCTCCACTAGATCACAACCAAAAACCCAATTGCTCTAGTTTTGCCCTGGTCATCCGAATCAGTCCAACCTAAGACCTGCCCCGTGGAATGGGGTGCCCAAGATGAAAACAAGGACGTGAGCGACAATCGTTCAATACGAGAATGTACTATTATACAAACTGATATGATGCATGCGAAATACAATATGCTCGGATATCAAGGATCAAGTCAAGAATATCATGCTCAGTCTAGAGGCGCCTGAGTGTGTAGTCTCTGATCTGCCCTAGGCATGTTTTGGCTCCAACACTCATCATCAAGACGTGGTCCTACAATGTCCAGGTCATCATATCCCGCAGGTCCCGTCGAACATTGTAGCTCTCGATGCTCTAACGTCCACAATACAAAATAGGGCTGAGCGGCCCCAACAAACAAGGTATATCTCAAAAGATATCAGGCTCAACATGATATGTCATGCATAATATGCCAAAGTAGTAAAACATGTATCATGCAACAAATAAATATGCAGCATATAAGTGTGTGTACTACGCTTGGATATCTGAGTCAGTATATCACGTACCTCACTAAAACAATCTGACAGAGAGCTCTGAACCTAGACAATATCAACATAATGAAATCACTATCAAATGATATCAAACATGCTACAAAGTTCTCCCTAATGATCTTAAATCACTATTTAAGACTTTAGGATTATACCAGCATCCATCGTCAGCCCGCTGATGATGTCTCGATCTCAGTTCACCGACCCCTCCTCGAGTCGACACTAGCTCCGAAACTTCTCGACACCAAAGTAGCCTATAAACTTACCAGAAAACCTAAGGTATATGTCTAGAATTCTCTATGAAGAATGCGGTGTAGGAAACAAAAGAAATCAGCTTCCATTTATAGGCTGCATCCGGACTAGTTCGAAAAATCCGAATCAATCCTATCTGCCACGTGTCAGAATCTCATTTGTCTTGTTGGATTTCTCTGGATAATGTAATCTGAAGTAGATCGGGTTATCCCATTTTAAATTCGGTGGATCCAACAGCTCGATCTCGAATTATCAATTCCTTAATAATACTTAATTAACAACTTTTTGATTATCTCTCAATTTGTACTTCATTCAAAATAAATATTCGGGTCATTACAATGGGTATGGAATGGATTTCGTTGAAAGGAGCTGTCATAGACTTTCGACAGATATCAGTATCTCTCTGACCGTCCAACGGTAAGCTGTTTATTTTTTAGATAGCCAGACATCAGCAGATGCCTCACATCATTTCATGCATCTGTGCGAGGAAGCTTATGAAGAGAGGCTGTCAGGCGTTTTGGCCAGTATTGTATTAGTGTCTGACCCAGCCAGTCAAAGGCTAGAGGACGTTGATGTGGTCAGAGTTTCTACAGTGTTTTTCCTCACGATGTTTCAGGCATTCCACCAGACATAGAGGTGGACTTTTCTATTGAGCTCATGCCAAGTACAATGCCGAATTCTAAGGCACCCTACCGTCTAGCACCGACAGAGATGAAATAACTAAAAGATCAGATACAGGATTTTCTAGACTAAGGGATTCACTCCCCCTAGCTTTTCTCCATGGGGCGCGCCGGTACAATTCATTAAAAATAAGGATGGCAGCATGAGGCTTTGCATTGACTACCAAGAGCTGAACAGGGTCACAGTCAAGAACAAGTATCCGTTGCCGATGATCGAGGATTTGTTTGATCAGCCTCAGAGAGCATCAGTGTTCTCAAAGATAGATCTTCGATCCGTTATGCGACTTTGATTATTGCACTACCAAGAGCAGGTTGTCCACAAGTAGTATAATTCGGTGAGTCCGATATCGTATACACAGGGAAACTAAGGTAATTACAAGTCAACTACAAATTTTTTTTGTTTTGCTTTTGTTTTTTTCTTTTAATTGTTTGAATCTTTAATTGGTATTTTTAATTGTTCAAATTTTAATTTAAGTAGTTGAGATTAAAGGATCCACTCTTGGTATTTTAATAAAGTTAACAATAATTAATATTATTGAAATCCACTTAATAAAATGGTTCCAATATATTAAATAATCATATTTATATTATGTTGTAAATTATTATCTTATAAGTATATAATATATTCCAAAACTTATAAATGTTATCAAGTATTTATTGTGCTATATATATATTTGTAAACACTAAATTAATGTTCCCACTTTAAAAGGTTGGTAAAACCAAAAAAACATTTAAATGGTACCATGAAATTAATATTATGATATATTCATATATAATAAATCAAGACATCCACTTTAAATGGTTGCTAAAACCAAACAAACATTTAAATGGTACTAAAAAATTAATATTATGATATACTCATATATAATAAATCAAGGCATCCAATTTAAATGGTTGGTAATACCAAACTAACATTTAAATGGTTTCAAGAATTTAGTGTAACATAAGCAAAAATAAATCAAAACTACCACTTATAAGTAGGGTATAATAATGCTTAAAGAAATAAATATAATATAAAAAATAAATAATGATTAAATAATATAAAACATAGATTCTTATCTTTTAATAACCTTATTATCATGTCAAGAGTTTCACCTTTTCATATTAACTTTGGGAAGTTAGCTACTCATTATTCAAAGTGTAAAACTTTGAATATGAAATTAATATGCTAATTTTATTTAATTGAAGAAATAAAGGAAAAATAAAGAGAGAAATATTATGAGCTCAAAGATTTATTCATAAAACGAGAGATATCTCAATACATTACAATGCATCCCTATTTATAGCCAAATTTGGAGAGACAACCACAAATAAATATTATTTTTTTACATAAAAGTCTTCATTTGTGTTCCAAGAAATTATGTAATCATACACTTCACTTTTGAAAATCTTTCTATCCGAATTTTCTTTTCAACATAAAACAAAACTTGTAGATAATTGAGTTGTTTGAATTGTTGCATTTTTTTTAACCATTTGACCAAGTAATTTGAGAGATATGTCAAAATGCTAGAGCATGGTAAAACTGTCACTCCTTTGGTAACTTTATTTGTTGCTTAATTTGATCTCAATTGTGAGAAGATTTTTATCTCATGCTTTTCACCAATATTGTAGATATTATCATCATTCTACAGGTCCAAGAATCATCTTAATCCCGTTTGTAATGCCAAGGTTATTCTTGTTTTATCGAACCTGTAAAAATAGTAAAAACTTATAATTGCACAACAACATATTTTTTATACACTTTATTATAAAACATAAATATTTAAACATTTAATAAAACAAAAACTATAAATTTATATTATAAAACATTTAATTAATGTACAATTTTTATGTTTATCAATCCGGATACCATCAGCAGAAGGTGAGAGAATCTGACGTGCATAAGATAGCCTTCCAGACGCTTTATGGGCACTATGAGTTTGTGGTGATGCCCTTCGGTTTGACGAACGCGCCAGCGATCTTCATGGATCTAATGAATCGCGTGTTTCAGACATACTTGGATCAGTTCGTCATAGTTTTCATTGACAATATCTTGATCTATTCGAAGAACAGGGAGGAGCACAGTCAGCATATGAGGATCGTACTGCAGACTCTACAGGACAGATGGTTGTATGTCAAGTTCAGTAAGTGCGAGTTCTGGATTGAAAGAGTAGCATTCTTGGGCCACATTGTATCTCGGGATGGTATTGAGGTCGACCCAAGTAAGGTCGAAGCAGTCAGAGATTGGCCAGTGCCTAAGAGCGTGACAGAGATCTATGGCTTATTGAGATTGGCTGTTACTATAGGAAATTCATTCGGGGCTTCTTTTCCATTGCGGTGCCTTTGACCGCCTTGACGAAGAAGAACGCCAAATTTATTTAGGGATCTGAGTGCCATGAGAGCTTTGACAGATTGAAGCAAGAATTGACCACTGCACAAGTTCTAGCTATGCCATCAGGGCAGGGAGAGTTTGTGTTTATACAGATGCTTCGAATCTTGGTTTGGGTGCGGTTCTAATGCAGCATGACAGGGTTATAGCCTACGCATCCAGACAACTGAAGGTCCATGAGAATAATTATCCGACTCATGATCTCGAGCTAGCAGCAGTGGTATTTGCCCTGAAAATTTGGAGACACTATCTGTATGGGGAGAAGTGCAGGATTTTTACTGATCACAAGAGCCTGAAGTACTTCTTCACACAGAAAGAGGTGAACATGAGATAGAGAATATGGCTAGAGCTAGTGAAGAACTATGATTGTGACATTAGCTATCATCCGCGTAAGGCTAATGTGGTTGCAGACGCTCTGAGCAGGAAGCACGCAGTGATTGCTCATTTGTCGGTACAGAGACCGCTACAGGCATAGATTCAGAGATTTGAGCTTGCATTTTATGCCAGGGGCAATGCCCCAAATCTTGCTACTCTTAAAGTACATCCGACATTGAGAGACAAAATTCGGGCAGGGCAGACATCTGACGAGCAGGTTGCAGAAGTGGAGACAGAAGGGACGAGGCTAAGGGCCAGATACTGTATATGGTTGTGGAGGGCATAGTCAGATGTAGGGACTGTCTATGGGTTCCTGACGATGATTCCCTTAGAGCAGATATCTTGAGCGAGGCCCACAGCACCTCGTACTCCATACATCCAGGGAGTACGAAGATGTATAAGGATCTGCAGACTCTTTATTTGTGGCCGGGCATGAAGTGAGATATTCTGCTATTCGTCTCCGAGTGTTTGACATGTCAGCAGGTCAAGGAAGAGCATCAGATACCTGCAGGGAAGCTGAGACCCCTCCCTATTCCCGAGTGAAAATGGGAGAACATCAACATGGACTTTGTGACATGGCTTCTGAGGACTACTGGAGGATATAATGCCATCTGGGTGATAGTTGATCGGCTCACCAAATCAGCTCATTTTTTACCGATCAAGAAGACTTTAACCAGGACTCAGTATGCATAGTTGTACATCAGGGAGTTATTCAGACTGCACGGGATTCCATTGTACATCGTGTCAGACAGGGATCCGAGGTTCACGTCTGCGTTCTGGAAGAGTCTACACCAGGCATTGGGTACTAAGCTGCTGTTCAGTACAGCCTTTCATCCTCAGACAGGCAGTTAGAGAGGGTGATTCAGATTCTGGAGGACCTACTCCGAGCTTGCATTATCGACTTCCAGGACAGCTGGAGCCAAAGTTACCTCTCATGGAGTTCACATGCAACAACAGTTATCAGGCACGATCGGTATGGCTCCTGAAACGTCTGCTTAATCGTTTTCTTAAAACGTACTAGAATTTTTTTTTTCAAACCTCACATAGCATTCAACCGAATCATAAAATATTTTGGAACCATTCTAAAAGAAAACAACCAACTATTTCATCAACCCAAAATATTATTTGAAAAGTATAGCACATACTATAACCTCTCAAAAACCACTCTTAAATAAATCGTCGTAAAAATATCTTTAACATAACTTAAAATTATAAATCATAACTAGTGCGGAAACTAGCGTCGGTCCTCGGGTTATGTGTACCTTTAGTCCAACAAAGTCAACCATCAAGACCTCCATAAACATTATTATCATAATCACCTGCATCAATCACACCTAGTGAGTGTAAAAACTCAACACGTCATAATCTTGATAACATGTAATACATATACAGATCACATACAACAGTGAAAAATACTCGTACTTAAAATATCGCTTTCATGAACATGCATAAACTTTATACAATAACATTTTCGTAAACATTTTCATGATGCATGAACTTTAAACAAAAATATTTCATAATGATGCATCAACTTTAAACATAGACAATTTAATAAATTTTTCATAAACATTTTCGTAAACCTTTTCATATTTTCCTCAACGTATTCATATGAACATGCATAACATAAACCTAAACATTTTCCTTTTCCTCATTTCATAACACAAATCCTTTCATCACGAGCATATGCATATTTCCTTTTTATTGAATTCAGATCGTTAATTGTGACTTTCCTCAAACCTCAAAAAGTCGATGGATCCATCTACATGAAACCGCAGTACTGGGCGGCGGGGGACACCAGCAACACTCTCACCGGTCAACTGGGCCCTGGCCTATCCTCATCGAATAGAAATACGATCGTCGGGGTTTCCTCGGGGGCCTTCTCCCATAGACGAGCTCCCTCTGGGGCCTTTTCTCCTCACGATATTCTCATTCTTACCTCAAATACTCATATCCTCAATAGTCACAATTACTTCACTTCCTTCAACGTTTTACATTTTCATCACTTCATAAAAACCATGAATTTAACATCATTTTCTTTTAAAAAACAAGTATGCAACAAATCTTTTAACGTTACCGTTTTATCATAAAAATCCATAATCGTTTAAACTAAACATTTGAACATATTAAAATCATAAACATTTAAAATGACATTTTAACCTCAAAACCTTTAAAACAACATTTTTACATATTAAATCATAAACATATAAAATTCCCTAAACATTTAAAACATCATTTTAAAATATAAAATTCCATAAACATTCATAACTATAGAAAATAATAATATTAGCACATAAAACAGCATTCAGGGCACTGTCATGTCGTTTACTAATTTCTAGGTGTAAAATGACCGTTTTACCTCTAGTCGTAAAATTTCACGTTTTTTACTTTTTCTTAATTCCATTGACTCTAACATGTCTCAAATAATTACTTAAGCTTAATGAATTTTCTCATATTTTTATTTAGCTTAAATCGAGGACTTTTAAATTAATCTTTAAATGTGACATATTAATTCATTTTAATCCCGAATTAAAACAAACCTTAATATAAAATTTCCAAATTAAAAAATTAGACTTTTAATAATTATTTAAGCTTAAATATAATTTTTCATAATTTTATTCCGCATCAAAATAGGCTTTTCAATTAATTCGTTTATTAACGTTTCGTGCGGCGATAAAATCCCAGATAAATCCAAAACTCATTATTTTGAACTCATATTTTAAACATAACATTTTTATTATTTATTCTACCTTTAAAAGTCATGAGCCACACCCGTGTACCCATGGATTCATTTTTAGCCTTTTAATTTTTGAAATAGACACCTTATCGAATACACCGAGCCATCTCCTAACTTACTCGAGCCACGCCCGAGCCACCTCAAGCCAAAACCTAGCCAACCCATCTAGGAACCCTACTGACCAAGCCCAGCCCGAAAAACCAGTCCTGGCCTGCTCAAAAACTTCCTGGAAGTCAACCTAAAATTCTGCACGTGTGTGTTTTTGTATTGTCCTTGTTGCATTGGGACTCTTAGCCGCCTAAGACTCTACCAGCCCTTAACCACCAACCACCCATGACCCTAACCTCCCCTGGACCATGCCCAGACCATAGCTAGATCAACCCAAGCCCCTGGACGTGAGCAGCAAACCACTGAACCAGTGGCAGCATCCTCGTGCGTACATGCTTATCCATGCTTCATCATGTTTCTACTCGACCAGCAACCAACCAAGCCTAACCAGCCCCTGTCCAGACCATTTTGCACTCACCTAGGACCATAAGGACACACCCTAGCCCAGCCCTTGACCCCCAGGCCGAGCCCCCAACTCCTGCACCAGCGCTGAAGCTCTGCCCTTCCTTAGCAGCTCTCGGGTAGGAGTCCTTGTTGGCAAGGACTCCTCCCAAGCCCCTTAGCTCGAGTCCTATAATGGCTAGGACTCTCACCTTGACTTCTCCATGACCTTGGCTAGCCCCTGGAACCAGCCAACGCCCAGCCGATCCATCATGGACCAAGACCGAACCCCCTTTTTCCCATGACAGCAACATGCTTCTCAAGATTTTTTTTTTTGTGATTTCCAGCATGTGTAGCATTTTTGGTTGAGTTTTATGACCCTAAAACTTGAGTAAATTCATGCTTGATCAAGTCCTAATCATGGCAGCCCTTTTTCAACACATAAAACATGATTTTTGGAATAAAAAACACAAGTTTAGAACGCATAGGCATGTAGTTACGAAAATTTCAACTTGTGTGCTATGTTTTTCCTTAAAAATTATGCATAAATAATTACTATGGTGTGATAATGAGTAAAATGAGAATATGACGTGCCTTTGTGTTATAAACGCACGATTATTCGTTGACAATTGGCGAAGAACGGAGGAAGACCTTGGCTTTGAACTTTCCTTTGAGCTTCGAAATTTCTTCTACCAAATTGTGATGAGTGTGTGCCGTGAATAAGGTGGAGAGAATTGTGAAAGTGGCGTGGGAAATTTTGTGTAGGGTTTGGGTGATTTAACATATATTATATACTAATTAAACCACTAAATAAGGCTTAGGCCTAATAAGCTAACACTTTAGGCCCATTAGTCTCAATTAGGGTTTAATTAAAATATTAAAATGGTTTTTGTAAAAATAAGTTTGTGAATTTATTAGCCGAGTTATCAAAAGTTCGTATTTTTGTTATAAAACAAATACCGATAAAATTTACGTCCTGGCGTATAAAATCACCTCAAAAACTTCTTATTTTCAAAAATATGAAAAAGCATCACACCTACTTTAAATAATTAAAAACAATTATTTAATAAAATATTTTACGTTTTTCCGCTCTCTGTCTCCGTTCTTCGATCGTAACTCGAGTAATCTTTTAAAAATACATTTTAATGCAACCATGTAGAAAAATGAATTTTAAACATGTCAAAATGCACAACATAATTAATTAATGCAATTCAAACAATTACTTAAAATACAAGAGGATTTAATAATTGCATGCATGTGGTTTACGTGGACCTTTAAATTTTCGGGTCGTTTCAATCTTCCCCCCCTTAAATTGAATTTCGTCCTCGAATTTCTTTTATCCTCGATAATCAAAACTTTAGACTTATTTCTAGTATCCCGAAAATCCATGCCTCCGCTGCGCTACTCTGATAAAACTTAAGTTCTAGAATGTCATTACGTCTCCTTGATCCCAATTAAATCTTCCTTCTAAATCCTTATTTTACAAATTGCAGCTTAAAAAGACCCATAATAACTTAGTGATGTTACTATTATAACCTCAAATTTCAAATTTTCTTACAATTCCAAAAAATAAAAATATGGATGACCATACTTATCGTATATTATTTCCCTTATAATATACCCAAAATATTCATCAACCTATCAATTTCAATCTTAAAATTACAAGTACATCCGCTAACGCTTAGATTTTTCAAGTTTAGTATTGATTCATCCTTAAAAACCCTTGATCAACATTCCTTATAACACTATAACCAAGATCCCAAGGTTCCAAATATTCTTAAAAGTTTAAATCATCAAAAATTCTTATCATTTAACCCATTCAATTCTCACTTATTGCTAAACTAGTCCCCAAATTCCTTAATAATTGCAAAATAAATTCTTAATTTCCTCAAAAAAATTATCCTAATTGATCCTTAATTTCGAAAATCTTACGATTAACCCATAAGTTTTAGGCATTTTTAATTTCTTCTACAGGTTTCCCGTAACATAATTTCAAAATTTTACACTTATTTACCCAAAAATCAATTCTCATAACCAATCTTACCTTTCATCAAAACTTAAAATTCCAATTTGTACATTTTTATATTCTCAGAGTCGTTGCAATCCTCGAATAATTATTACTTATGAGTAATTCCCAAAAATTAATTCGACTAGTAACCACGAATCATAAATATTTTCTTAAAAAATCTATGTGTCCCAAAGCATTCATAATATTCATGATTAATTTATGGCCCAAAAAATAGAATTTCAATACTAAAACCCAAAAATCAAAATAGTCCAATTTCCACCACAAACCAACATTCGTTGAAATAAAATAATTTCTTATTTCATATCGTATCACGTCTAAAAATTTTAAAGCATATAAAACATATATCATCATAAAGCTATTAAACATGTGACGTAAACATATAATTCATATAATTATGCAGGTAACATCATAAAATCATATAAAGAATTTAAACTTACAAGTAGAGGCTTGACGACTGATCTTTCTGGTGCTGATGGTGGCACAACCCTTTACAGGACCTTTGCTCTGATACCAACTGAAACGTCTGCTTAATCGTTTTCTTAAAAAGTACTAGAATTTTTTTTTCAAATCTCACATAGCATTCGGCCGAATCATGAGCATATGCATATTTCCTTTCATCATGAGCATATGTATATTTCTTTTTTATTGAATTCAGATCGTTAATTGTGACTTTCCTCAGACCTCAAAAAGTCGATGGATCCATCTACATGAAACCGCAGTACTGGGCGGCGGGGGACGCCAGCAACACTCTCACCAGTCAACCGGGC
This sequence comes from Primulina tabacum, assembly GCF_025594145.1. Classification (NCBI taxonomy): domain Eukaryota; kingdom Viridiplantae; phylum Streptophyta; class Magnoliopsida; order Lamiales; family Gesneriaceae; genus Primulina; species Primulina tabacum. Next base: position 15,759,432 of record NC_134553.1, read on the forward strand.
CTTGACCTATCCTCATCGAAAAGAAATACGATCGTCGAGGTTCCCTCGGGGGCCTTCTCCCATAGACGGGCTCCCTTTGGGGTCTTTTCCCACGCATGGGTTCCCTTTGGGCCTTCTCCCGAAAATGAGCTCCCTCTGAGGCCTTTTTCCCTCACGATATTCTCATTCTTACCTCAAATCCTCATATCCTCAATAGTCACAATTACTTCACTTCCTTTAACGTTTTACATTTTCATCACTTCATAAAAATCATGAATTTAATATCATTTTATTTTTAAAAACAAGCATGCAACATATCTTTTAACATTACCATTTTATCATAAAAATTCATAATCGTTTAAACTAAACATTTGAACATATTAAAAATCATAAACATTTAAAATGAAATTTTAACCTCAAAACCTTTAGAATAACATTTTTACATATTAAATCATAAACATATAAAATTTCCTAAACATTTAAAACATCATTTTAACATATAAAATTCCATAAACATTTATAAATATAGAAAATAATCAGCATTCAGGGCACTGCCATGGCGTTTACTAATTTCTAGGTGTAAAATGACCGTTTTACCCCTAGTCGTAAAATCTCACGTTTTTGGCTTTTTCTTAATTCCGTTGACTCTAACATGTCCCAAATAATTATTTAGGATTACATGAATTTTTCCATATTTTTATTTAGCTTAAATCGAGGACTTTTAAATTAATCTTTAAATGTGACATATTAATGCGTTTTAATCTCGAATTAAATCAAACCTTAATATAAAATCCCCAAATTAAAAACTTAGACTTTTAATAATTATTTAAGCTTAAATATATTTTTCCATAATTTTATTCCGCATCAAAATATGTTTTTCAATTAATTTGTTAATTAGTGTTTCGTGCGGCGATAAAATCCTAGATAAATCCAAAACTCATTATTTTGAACCCATATTTTAAACCTAACATTTTTATTATTTATTCTACCTTTCCAAGTCATGAGCCACACCCGTGGACCCATGGATTCATTTTTAGCCTTTTAATTTTCGAAATAGACACCTTATCGAACACACCGAGCCATCTTCTAACTTACTCTAGCCACTCCCAAGCCACCTCAAGCCAAAACCTAGCCAACCCATCTAGGGACCCTACCGACCAAGCCCAATCTGAAAAAACAGTCGTGGCCCTCTCAAAAACCTCCTGGAAGTCGACCTAAAATTCTGCACGTGTGTGTTTGTAGTGTCCTTGTTGCATTGGGACTCCTAGCCGCCTAGGACTCTACCTTCCCTTAACCACCGACCATCCATGACCCTAAACTTCCCTGGACCATGCCAAGACAATAGCCAGACCAACCCAAGCCCCTGGACATGAGCAGCAAACCACTGAACCAGTGGCAGCATCCTCGCGCGTACATGCTTATCCATGCTTCATCATGTTCCTACTCGACCAGCAACCAACCAGGCCGCAAAAGCCCCTGTCCAGACCCTTTTATACTCACCTAGGACCATAAGGACGCACCCTAGCCCAGCCCTTGACCCCCAGGCCGAGCCCCCAACTCCTGCACCAGCGCTGAAGTTGTGCCCTTCCTTAGCAGCTCTCGGGTAGGAGTCCTTGTTGGCAAGGACTCCTCCCAAGCCCCTTAGCTCAAGTCCTAGCATTGCTAGGACTCTTCACTTGACTCCCCCATGACCTTGGCTAGCCCGTGGAACCAGCCAATGCCCAGCCGAGCCATCATGAACCAAGACCGAACCCCTTTTTTCCCATGACAGCAACATGCTTCTCCAGGTTTTTCTTTTGTGATTTCCAGCACGTGTATCGTTTTTGGTTGAGTTTTACGACCCTAAAACTTGAGTAAATTCATGCTTTATCAAGTCGTAATCATGGCAGCCATTTTTCAACACATAAAACATGATTTTTGGAATAAAAAACACAAGTTTAGAACACATAGGCATGTAGTTACAAAAATTTCAACTTGTGTGCTACGTTTTTCATTTAAATTTATGCATAAACAATTACTATGGTGTGATGATGAGTAAAAGGAGAATATGGCGTGCCTTTGCGTTTTAAACGCACGATTAGTCGTTGACGATTGGCGATGAACAGAGCAAGACCTTGGCTTTGAACTTTCCTTTGAGCTTCGAAATTTCTTCTACCAAATTGTGATGAGTGTGTGCCGTGAATAAGGTGGAGAGAATTGTGAAAGTGACGTGGGAAATTTTGTGTAGGGTTTGGGTGATTTAACATATATTATATTCTGATTAAACCACTAAATAAGGCTTAGGCCTAATAAGCTAACACTTTAGGCCCATTAGTCTCAATTAAGATTTAATTAAACACCGATAAAATTTACGTCCCGTCGTATAAAATCACCTCAAAAACTCCTTATTTTCAAAAATAAGAAAAAGCATCACCTCAAAAACTCCTTATTTTTGTGAAAGTCGCACCGATGAAGGGTGTGATGAGATTTGAGAAGAAGGGCAAGCTTAGCCCTAGATTCATCGGACCATTCGAGATTCTAGAGAGAGTTGGGATACTCGCTTACAGAGTTGTATTACCGTCGAATCTAGCGGGATTTCATAATATGTTCCACGTCTCTATACTGCGGAAGTACATGTCGAATCATTTTCATGTGCTGAACTATGAACCCCTTCAGCTGACATCGCACCTGTCATTTGAGGAGAGACCTACGCAGATTCTGGACAGACTTGAGAGAAGGCTCCAAAACAAGGTGATCCACATGGTCAAAGTCAAGTGGCTGAATCATTCTGAGGAGGAGGCTACTTGGGAGACGGAGGTCGAGATGAGGAGTCGCTACTCGGAGTATTCGGTATGTCTTAAATTTCGAGGACAGAATCTTATTTTAAGGGGGGAGAGTTGTAAGGTCCAGGAAATTTAAAGTACGTAACCTGAATGCATGCAATCTAAAATTTTATTTAAATTAGATGTTTATTTATTTTATGCATTTAAGGCATAATTATTGCAAGGTTAGAAGTTATTTCACGATATTTTTAAAAGTTCAAACGTTAGGATTTCTAGATGCATTTCGCGCTCGGACGAGGAACGGAGGGGATTATTAGGAAATATATTTTTATTACATAATTAATTTTAATTAATTAATATGGGGTGTTTTTAATTGTGTTTTCGAAAAATGGGTCTTGGTGTGTATTTTTACTCGTCGGGTCGTATTTTAACCGGTACACAAATTTTAAAGATTCGTAGGACTTTTTGAGGGATCAGACAATATTTTCAAAAACGTACCTAAAGGAAATATTTTTCGAGAGTGTGTTTGGACTTGATGGGCTTATTTTTAATTTAATGGGCTCAAAACCCTTTTAATCCTTTTTTAAATCCAATTTAGGGCCCATTAGCACTTTGTTATTTATTTAAATACTACACTAATCCACCCTAAACCTAGCAGCCTCCCACCCCTCTCCCTCAGCAGCATTCCACGTGAAATCCAACAGCACCTTGCTATAAAATTCAGCCCCTCCATTTTCTTTCAAGCAAGTCCATTCCCCGCTCCTCCGGTGCTTCCCCGACGCGCTTTGCTTCAAGCTTTCGATCAAAACCATCAAGGAACGCTATCTATCTTCTTTTCGTTAGTTTATCACATAAGAACTCCAAAGTTAATCGTGCTTGATTTTGGAATTTTGGGATGGGTGACCCCTGGGAAGTTTCCTAGGGTGCGTGTGAGTGAGGACATAAACACGATGAAAGACTCGTCTTGGTACAGTGAGGACAGTTGTCGAATCTGGGGCGTTACAGATAGTGCCTGCAAGAACCTTTAGTCATGGTTAGCGTACAGTACGGTCCCTTCATCGCATATATCTCGATCGAATCTGCAACCATTGATATATCGAGAGTTGCATATGAATTCGATAACGATGCGATTTATCTTTGAGTACTAATAGTGGCATGATATGTGCAACTAGGAAAATACATTACCCTAAAGCACATTTCTAGGCTAGAGACTCCTTGCACTATTAGCTCATCATGTCACATAGGATATCTTCACCTATAGACGAATGGTGAATCCCCGAATACAATGCATTTGATCCTACGTATTTCGAAACCACACCCAACCTCGCCACCTGATGACCCTCAATGGAGTCGATAAACGGATCAAAGTACATGTTAGTACGTATAGCCCCTACATTGTCCTGGGTCAAAAGACTAATTGTGTACAACTATAACTATGGACCATTCACTCGATAAATGAGAACCACTTGGACAGTCCGAGGAAGGGTTGTTCAGTGCATGATCACACGATCACACATCCTTGTGAATGGACATCTCCATGCCCTTGCCAATGAAACATGTCGTTTACATCACAGATGATAGTCTTGAGCTCGAGCGACTTTTATCCTTATTTTAGGCGGCTGAATCGACTAGGAACCTGTTTAGAATATACGGTACACTTCTTAATGAGTTTCATGGTCTTACATTGAGAGGCAGACCTCATGGTACTTATTGTATATTCAAGAATTTTATCTATGCAGCTTGCATGGTACACATATAAAGCATATATGTCTTATCGTAAAATATTATTAAAATAAAGATTATTTTACATTAGAATAATAAAACCGGAGCCACAAGTTGGCTTGTCGGACACCTACTCTAACACCGACATAATCCAAAATCTATTATTTAAAATTGACGACTTGTCTTGGTTGTTATTGGATGATCCCACCGAGCCAAAATGGTTTCGTTTATCTTATAATCACCTAGTCGTAGGTAATTATCCAATAAATCCAATCGCACAATTCCGAAAAATTTACAGATCAGCTAGCCATATTAAACTATTTTCTTGATTAATTTTTCTAGCTAATATAAAGGCAAAAATCATTAGGACAACCATCCATCCAACAGAAAACATTGCTTTTCTAATCCATTTGTTTGAACTTGCTGTATTAAATATATTATATACAATTTCAACATCTGCATGAAGCCAGAAAATAGCACATTATAATGAGCCAAGGCACTGTACGTTATTTCAATACCCGATCAGAAAACAAAACTTAGAAGTTTCCGATGGAAGAAAACCCGATTTGGATATCCCAATTCCCTCCGGGAATCAGATTTCACCCCTCGGATGAAGAATTAATTACATATTATTTACAAAGGAAAGTTAAGTCCCTTCCGTTGCCGGCCAATGTGATTGCTGATATAGAGCTTTATAATTATAACCCTTGGGATCTACCAAGTTTGTTCTTCTCTAAAACTTGTCTTATTTGTTTATTTTCTTTGTTGAATGTTATTTTTTTTATGGGAAGTCAAATACAGGGAAAGCTTTGCTTGGAGACGACGAATGGTACTTCTTTACACCAAGGGACAGGAAGTACCCGAATGGAGGAAGGCCTAATAGAACGGCTAGATCAGGTTATTGGAAGGCGACTGGTACTGATAAGCCGATTCTGAATTGTTCGGGATCAAGAAGAATTGGAGTCAAAAAAGCTTTAGTTTTCTACAAAGGTAAGCCACCAAAAGGTGTTAAGATGGATTGGATCATGACGGAGTATAGAATGCCAGAGTCACCTCGTACAGAGAGGTCCAAAGGATCCATGAGGGTAAGTGTTAATTTTCGTTACATTCTTCGTTCGCTAACGGGTCTGCCTACATCACCTATATCCCATCTGAATTTAAAAGATGGCCTGATCTTGATCATGCCATGTCGAGGTGATACACATTGAGAAGTTGTTGGATCAAGTTAGCCATAAACGAATATAGAGTTTCTATATGTTATATGATTTATCAAACACCAAATTCAATGTGTATTGATATAAAAATACAAGGTTTTAAGTCTCCCCATCAGATAAATCTCAAGATCCAACACCTTTCAGGATGAACATATATATGTAGATGTCAATACAAGTCTCAAAATGTTTTGATATATGTGTAGTTGGATGACTGGGTAATATGTCGGATTCGACAAAAAGGCAACAAGTCAAAGAATGCACAACATGATGATCAGGAGGACCAGGTCCTGGATTCATCTGAATTCCAGGATTATCTACCCAAGATGGATAGGCTTCCATCAGTGACGATTAACAATATTGGCAGCAGAGACATACTGGTGGACTATTTGCTGTCTAACGAGTTTCATGTGGCGGTCTCGTTACTTACTGGACACGACCCCAAAATGGAGAGAATCAACGGGACATCCTATCACGACCACAATAACAACATCAACAACAGGAACATGAACGGAAAAGTACTCGAAAATAGACCAGAAAAACTGAACAAACAGCCTACTTTTTCTTTGATTCAGGATTGTTTCAACTCATTTCCAGGCCGGGGTAAAGAGGATAATTGGTGTGTAAATCTCCTTAGTCCTACCGAAACGATGATGAATGAGAAAAAAGATCAGGCGGCTCGATCAGATGATGAGGTAAACATGCAAGATCTTGATATGCCAGCATTATGGGATGATTTTATCGGGTGAGAGAACCTTTTTATTTTCTGGAAATCTTGAACTTCAATAAGTTGACCCCAGACGATTAAATCCCGAAAAATTTCATGTGTGTCTTCAATAATGTGTAGTATGTAAATGTTGTGAGGCTATCACGTAATGTTTCTATACATTTATGAAAATAATGTGAATAAAATATAATTCAATATGTGAAATGAATAATTAATGGTCTAACTGTTGCGGGATTCCGGCTAATTTTGTTGTTCCAATCTGTATTAGTCAATGCCCCAGGATTGTTGTTGGATTGGATAGCAGCATCAATAAGAACGAGAGCTGGATGGGTAAATTAGTCTCAAAATATTTTGGGTGGGAAAGAGACATTAACAATCCGAACTTGTCATTCGGCCAAAACCTGTAGTATCTTGTTATTAATTTAGTTATAAGTATAAAATAGTTAAGTTATATACTTATAACAAATTAATGGATATCATTTAATCCTTTCTGGCTATCATGTGTTAATCAATCACTTAGAGTATATGTCTAACGAGCTAACTTGTGGCTTATATTTATTAATTCTTATATAAAAACAATCTGTAATTTAATAATATTTTATGGTTTTATTCAATTACGACATTTACTTTATCCATATACACATGCAAGCTGCACAGATAAAGACCTTGAATATATTATAGGTACCTTGAGGTCTTCCTCTAAAAGTAAGATCATGAAACTCATTAGAAAGTGTATTGTATATTCTAAACAGGTTCCTAGCCAACTAAAATAAGTATAAAGATCGCTTGAGCTTGAGACTAGCATTTGTGATGCAAACACTATGTTTAATTCGTAAGGACATGAAGATGTTCATTCATATAGTCTACTGTTATGGTTGTACACCATTAGTCATTTGACCCTGGACAACATAGAGGCTTTATATGCCAACATGCACTTTGTTCCGTTCATAGACTCAATTGAAGGTCATCAGGTGACGAGGTTGGATGTAATTTTGAAATACGTAAGAGCCAATGCATTGTACTTGGGGATTCAACGCTCGCCTACGAGTGAAGATATGCAATGTGATCTAATAAGTTAACAGTACAAGGATTCTCTCGCCAAGACAAAACATGCGCTTTACGGAAATATATTTTCCTAGTTGCACATATGATGTCAATATTATTACTCAAAGATATATCACATCGTAATTGAATTAATTTGGAACTCTCGATATATCAATAGTTGCAGATTCGATCGGGATATATGAGTTGAAAGAACTGTATTATACATTAACCATAACTTAAGATTCTTACATGAACTATCAGTGATACTGTGAGGTCCGCGGCCGAAGACAGCGGGGGGTGATCGCCAGTGCCATGTGGTTGGACGGACAAGGAGCAGCTCCTAGCAGGCTTCTAGGCTAAGGGTTTAGGAATGAACCGATCCCATACCGAAATAAGAGGGATTACAAAACTGTTCAGGTATGAGACTGTGCAGTTAAGTAGTGATTGAAAGATTTGATATGTACTAGTCATATGAAAAATGTAGAGCCCAAATTCAGTACACGTATAACCCATGCATTTATTTAATTTTAAAATGAGTCTTAGTGGTGCATGATTTCTTTAAACGCATTACTTTAAATTATTTACGTTTATGTGATGCACGTTAAAATATTTCTCGAGTTTCATGTTTCAGTCGATTATTCGAGGCGGGATTGAGGAAAAGAGATCGGTGACGATTTTTGGTAATTTTAAATGTGGTATTTTATTTTAAGTTAAGAATGGAGAATTTTAAATAAATTAAACTAGTTTTAGCATTTTAAAACCTAAGTTATCTATTTTATGATTTATAAACTTTTAAAAGTTATGTCACTTGTGCAAGTTATTTTAAATTTAGAGATTTTATTAATTAAGGGAGAGTTAGCATTTTAAATTAGATTGTTAATTATTAATTAGGTAAACTTTCCTCCTAATTAACACTAATCACACACACTAAATAACGACTAAAGACACACACACACTTCACTATTCAGATTTTTTTATTTTGAGAGGAGAAAACTAGGGTTCATTGTAGAGAGAGCAGCCGCCCCCTTCCCTCACCATCTTCCAGCAAATTTTCGTGTGTTTTCTTCAAGGATTTTAGCGCCACAATCGTCCCGGATCAATCCTCGCGCCATCTTCGCTTCGGTATCGTCGGTTCGGTAAACTTTAACATCATAAGGCACATATATTCTTTTCTTTCTGCGTCGATCATGTCATAGTATGTGTTGCATTGTTTTTATACGTAAAATCCATGTATGATGTGCAAGGTTGGGCAGAAACATGTTGGATCGATTTTGAAACGTTTTTAGATCTAAAATTTCGAAATTTACTGTTCTTTTGAAAACTGCGATTTTTCGGTCGTGATTCTGAGAAAACTTTCAACACAAAAATTGTAGGACTTTTGGATACCTTCGATTTGATATAAAATTCGAAATATTTGGATAAAAATTGAGAGAGTTATGATCATTTTCGTGAGACTGCTCAAACTGCGTTTTCTGAAAATTATGTTATTGATGTGTTCTTGAAGTTTTATTGTTGCAGGCTTCGTTGGGGATCGATAGGTGATCGGTGCTGCATTTAGGTATGTTTAGTATGATGTTGGGTTGGTAATTGGTGCACCGGTTAGTGTCGATAGGCACTTGAATTCATTAGAAGTCGTAAGAAGCGATTTTGATGTCAAGTTCCGTGTTTTGAGTTGCATCGTGTCGTAGGCTGGATGTCGTGAATTCGTGGTGTGTGTACGGGTTGTATCAAAGTAGTAGCATCCTAGGATGGGTCTCGAGGCGTCGGGTCAGAGTCCATATAATCATGTTTAGAATGTTGAGCATCACATGTATTGAATTTTCGTGGGTTTCTTTTCACCGAGGGTACACGGACCCAGACCCGTACCCAGGCACGGGGTCCGTTCCTTTGTTCCTTCCGAAGTGTCATTTTTCCGAGTCTACACGGACCATTACACGGACCTAGGCATGGGGTCCGTGCCTTCCCTTTCCTTCACACGTATTTTACAGTACCTACACGGACCTGGGCACGAGGTCCGTGTACCTCCTGTTTGGGAATAATTTAAGGTTCCCTTTGAGATTGTTTTGGGGTTCTATGTCATGGATTAATACAATTATTAAACGAGGTCAAGTTCCGAGAGATTTAGAACGTCATAAGCTATTTATTTACTTCGGTTGTGAGTACAAGTACCTACGTCCAAGCTATGAAAGTAAGCGTTCGAACTCATGTTAGTATGTTGCAACAGTGGCCCCAAAGCGAGATCCAACGAATCCCTCAACGTCAAGTAAGTATGTTCGACGTGCAAAGGAAAATATTTTCAAGTTTTTGAGGTATGCTAAATGTCTTGTTACCAAATTATGAATGGGTTTGGAAGTCGGTGAACAAGGCCGAGGACCTCTCCACCCCGTTAAAGCATGAACGGGTTTAGATCGGGATTGAAAAGCGTTAAAGCATGAACGAGGACCGAACGGGGACCAATCCACCCGTTAAAGCCTGAACGGGGATCTCATGTATGTGGCGTTGGATTCGTCACTGTCAGCCAAGTACTGTGGTTTATTCTGATCAGGCGTATTATGTATGGGTCACTTGCTTTGAAACATGCCTCTACGCAAAATGATGAAGTTATGTATGTTCAAACATGTTCAAGTATGCAAGCAAGTTTAAGAAAAGTTTTATGTTTATGGCACGTCTATGTATGTACGTATGTAAGTTCAAGTTTAAGCGCAAGTTCAAGTTCATGTATGTACGCTCTATTTTAAGTTGCATGTGGTTTTATTATGTACTACTCGTTACTTACAGTTTATACTTGTTGAGTCTTTAGACTCACTAGACTTGATCGATGCAGGTGAGGATGATTTCGAGGAGACTAGGGGTGGGGACCAAGGAGCTGGCTTGGACTGAGCAGGAGGCTAGGCCCGAGGACCGCCCATGTTTTAAGTTTTTTTGAAATGATCAAAATACTCTGATTTATGTTACTGGATATGAGATTTTAATCAGACGCTTTTGGGAAACTTTATTTTTAGAGCTTTTATTGCAACCACTTTTGGAGACGTACAGTTCATTTTAAATCAATATTGAGAGTTATTTCATAATCAAGAAAATATTTAATTTTTCCGCAAATTTTAAGTAGTAAAAAGTACGGTACGTTACAAAAAAGGTGCATCTTCTTTTCGGGAACTCATCATATCAGAACTCCAAATCTAAGCATGCTTGACTTGGGACAATCTGAGATGGATGACCCCCTAGGAAGTTTCCTAGGGTATGCGTGAGTGAGTACATAAGTACGTTGGAAAGACTCGTTGTGGTACAGTGGGGACAGTCGTCGAATCTGAGGCGTTACAGTTGGTATCAGAGCCGACCTCTCCTAGTACCGTGTGGTTCGGAAGCTGGTGGACATGTGAGGCCCGGTGCCGAAAAGATCGAAGGGTGATCGCCTGTACCATTATGTTGTACGGACAATGAACGGCTCCAAGCAGGCTTCTAGGGGAAGGGTACATGAGTGAACCAATCTCACACCGGAATGAGACGGATTCCAAAACTGTTCAGTTATGGGACTGTGCCATTGAGAGAGGCTTAAAAGATTTGATATGTACTACTCATATCAAGAAGGTGCATCTTCTTTTCGAAAACTCATCACATAAGAACTCCAAAAATAACCTCTTGACTTGAGACAATTTCGGGATGGGTGACCCCTGAAAAGTTTACTGTGGTGCGTTTAAGTGAGGACATAAGTATGCTAGAAAGACTCGTGTAGATACAATGGGTACAATCATCGAATCAGGGGCGTTATAAATACCTAGTGGATCATGGGGCGAAGATGCTAAATGCTATTACCATGATCCGATTAGTGAAATCAGACTTGAGTTCTGACGATTTGATCAAGATTTTGATGAAAAGAATGAGGCTAATAAGGGTAAGCCCATATAATAATAAATATTATTCTGAATCACATGAAGTTGTACCCACCGCTAGTTGTATCCCTGAATCATTGAAGGTCACACAAGTATTGAATTATGTGTTCCTGTTGAGATAGTCAAGTTCAAGAAGTTGAATTTGACGACTGTAGTTTCATAGCAATTAAATAGATTGCTTATAAAAGATTTTATAAGTTGATTCCATGTAATAGGAGATATGAAAGTTAGCTTAACAACTCATTAAGTTATGTAAGTGGAACTCATGTTTTATTGAAAGAGTTCACAAAACTGAACGTTAGAACCCTAAGTTTTTTATCTTATATGAAAGTTAGCTTAACAGCTCATTAAGTTATGAAAGTGGTGACTACTATGTACAATAACTCATGTTTTATTAAAAATGACATTTTGAACGTCAAAACTAAAATTTCCTTGTCTTCCATCAACAGTGGTTGCATGATCACCGCTACATGCGGTCAGTGTGTGGCTTGTACTAATTGAGGAGGCCTGGACGTGAGAAAGCTGTGACTTTCACTAATATATTTGATGTGAACTACGTGGAACTTCCATAACTTTGGCTCATATTATTTGGGATCTCATAGTGACCATCCATTAAGATTCAACATTGATGGATTGACTTCGACACGTGAAGAGAAAGACGATCATATTGTTGTGTCATCAGCAAATATGAGGCAAAATACGTAATGGTTGAAAATGGTTGCAATTTACTCTACCTTTTGGAAATTATGATTGACTGATGTTATTCGGGATCATAATTTAGCAATTGGGCATTGCCTACTCACTAAGCAAATTGGATTTCCCATTTTCATCTGATGGTGATGAAAATATAAAAATACAGAGAGACAATTCATAAAAACAAAAGTTCATATTTTATGTCTTATTTATGATTTCTTCATGTAATCTATTTTTTTACTTGATTAAACAATTTAATAGAACTCTAATTTTCAAGATTGGATGAGAAAAATTGTTTTGAATTTGGAGAAAATGACATACACACTAATGTCAGTCTTGTTGAACTGGCAAAGCATGCGAGATGGTGGGACCAAAATATGCAAGCTAAAGTGTAATATGCTCAATTATAGGTCAAATGAACTATGGAGACATTTTAATAAAATAATGAATGATGCTGACATTTGAATTCACATGTAAGAGTTGTATGGTGCTGAAACTCATACAGAGATACACACTACTTAGAAGGAGCTCATGACTACACGCATGCAAGATGGATCTTGGTATATATATGATTGAGTTTATTAAGAAGGTGGTGTGCCTGTAATTGATGATTCCCAAAGAGTTACATGTTGGCCAATAAGAGGCAAACTCCAAAAGATACTTAAAGGACCCACAAAGACCGATAAGTCATAACATATTTGTTCCACTGCAAGAAGTTTGGACATAAGAAAATGTATCCAAAAATATTTTGTCAATGATAAGTGAATGTCCAAACGATTTCAACAACAAACAAAAGAAAACAAGATATATAAATCAAGAAAAATTGTGACATGCTAGGCTAGGGCATTTTTTCCAAAGATGCATTTACAAACTAGTGGGAGAGGGCATTTAACATGTCAGAGATAAATTGTCTTGAAACATGCGAGTCTTGTCTGAAAGGAACCAAAGCCTCTTTCCTATGAAAAGTGGAACGTGAACATGATCTATTAGATTTGATCCATACAGATATGTGTGGCTCACTAAGTGTTAGCACAAGATATGACCAATCCTACTTCATTACCTTTACTGATGACTTCTCAAAGTATTTTGAAAAGTTCAAAAAATTCAGAGCTGAAGTAGAGAAATAATTTAAGAAAGAGCATTAAAACACTTCGATCTGATCGACATTGAGGATAATTAAGTACCGAGTTTCAAGACTACCTTAATAAGAATAAAATTCTCTCACAGTGGACCTCATCTGCTACACCACAATTGAATGGTGTGTCAAAACGTCATAATCAGACATTGATGGACATGGTTCGATCTATAATGATATTCACTGAATTGTCGTCGTCATTTTGGGGATTTGCGCTTGAAACTGCTGCAATGTTGTTGAATCAAGTCCAGAAAAAGGCAGTTGATAAAACTCCATATAAGATATGGATGGGAAAGCCTCTCAAATACTATTTCTTATGAATATGGGTATGTCCTGCTTATGTGAAGTAAACAGTGAGAGACAAATTAGATAATAGAGCTAATTTGTGCTACTTTGTAAGATATCCAAAAAATTCCTTTTTATTTTATTTATATGATCTCAATGAAGTAAATGTTGTTGTTTCAAGGAATTTCACCTTCTTAGAGAAAGTTTCTATTGGATAGGAAAGACAGAATGATAGAACTCAAAGATATTCGAGAACCACCCATATATGAAATAATAGAACTCATACCCCAAAATTCATTTGAAGAAACATAAGCTCCTAGGAGATCTGAAAAGGACTCAAGCCAAACTAAGAGGATGGGCCTGCTTCTTGAAAAAGACCAAGATGAGCTCATTCCTGGACGTGATCCAAGAAACTTAAAAGAAGCATCGTATGGTGTCACTTCATCTAAATTGTTTGAAGTCATACAGTTCCAGATAGACTCCATGTATTCGAACAAAGTATGGTCCTTAGTAAATCCACCTGAGAGAATTGTTCTCATTGGAAGCAAATGAATTTACAAAAGAAAACTTGGGGCACATGGGAAGGTAATGACCTTAAAATCAAGATTAGTAGTAAAAGGATATACTAAATGTAACGTACCGTATTTTGAACTAATTGAAATTTGCAGAAAAATAAAATATTTCTTAAATAAATAATAATCTTTCAAATTGCGATAAAGATAAACTGCTCGTCTAAAAATATTTGAAAAACAATTACAAACAAAGTTTGTAATCATTTAAACATTGTAAACAAACTCATGAAAATCAGAGTATTTGAACCAACATGCATAATTTCTTAAAAACGTAGGCGGTCATCGGGTTTAGCCTCCTGCGCAGACCGAACCGGCTCATTGGTCTCCACCCCTCGTCTCCTCATACTCGTCCTCACATGCATCGATCAAGTCTAGTGAATATAAAGACTCAAAATGTATAAACTGGAAATAACAAGTAATACATAATAAAACCACATACATTTTAAAGTAGAGCGTACATACTGAAACTTGAACATGCTTGAATAAACGTAGATGTGCCAACATATCGTAAAGCTTTTCATAAACATGTTTGCATCATACATACATGGACATACAGAATCATCATCATTTTTCGTACAGATATGTTTCAAAGCAAGTGACTCATATATAAATGTTCCTGATCAGACTAAACCACAGTACTGGGCTGACAATGATGTCCACTACCACATACATGAGATCCCCGATCATGCTTTACCGGGTGGATTGGTCCTTGGTAATGCTTTATCGCTTTCCAATCCTGATATAAACTCGGTCATGCTTTATCGGAGTGGAGAGGTCACCGGCCACGTTCACTGGCTTCCAAACCAGTTCATAATTGGTCACAAGACATTTAGCATACCTCAAAAACATAAAATATTTTCTTTTGCAAGTCGAACATACTTACATGGCTTTGAGGGATTCGTTGGATCTCGCTTAGGCCACTGCTGCACATACTATCATAATTACATGCACTTAATCTTCATAACTTGGACGTAATAGTCGTGTTCACCACCCCAAATAATAATTCACTTATGACGTTATAACTCACTCGGGACTTGACCCTCGTTTAATCCTCGTACGAAATCATGACATCGAACCTCGAAACAAATATCTATATGAAGTGTGAACACTTCCCCAAACATGAAAGACATGGACCTAAATAGTGGTTTAAAAAGTCATGGACAAGCGCCTAGGCCCTGGGCCTTGCTACGCTGCGGCGATGCCTAGCACCTAGCGCCGCGGCGCTAGAAGGGCCGCAGCCCTAGCGCTGCTGTGCCACCAGGCAATGTCGCGGCGCTTCGACATCCGAATGTCGGGCACTGCGGTGCTCCCCACAGAGCGTTGCGGCGCTAGTTCTACGCCAACTCGACCCCAAAAGCACAATTTTGATGCAAACTCTAAGACACGCCCTATCGACTCGAACCATTATAACGAGACTCAACTTAGGACGTTATAGCAATGTTTCAAACTCAAACAAATGTCCCAAAACAATGACACATAACAACGACGCAACACAACTCATAAACACGACATTTTGACACCAAAACACTTCCTACGACTTCTAATGCATCCAATTGCCTATCGACATCAAACAAAGCACCAATAATCATCCCAACATCATAATAATATTACATAAATACAGTAGTGATCACCCAATGGTTCCTAACGAAGCCTGCAACAATTAAATATCAAGAACACGTCAAGATCACATTTTCAGAAAATCGCAGTTTGAGCAGTCCAACGAAAACGATCATAACAAACTCATTTCTTATCCAAAAATTTCGAATTTACTGTCCAATCGAAGGTATCAAAACATAATTCATTTTATATGTTGAGAGTTTCTCCAGAAAATCAACTGAATTTTCACAGCAATCGAAATGACAGCAGAAACGTTTTGAGATCTAAAATTTTTTATCTAAAAATTCATTTCAAAAGTTTTTTGCTCAAAATTTTGCACAATATACATAGATTTTCAAGCATAATAAACATCAAAACATATACTATGACGAGATCGATGTAAAAACGAAAAAATATACATGCCTTGATCTTTAAAACTATAAAACGACGATACCGAATCGGGAAGGATGCGAAGGGTTGATCCAGGACGAACGTGGCACGATTTTCTTGAAGAAAAGTGGACAAAAATTGCTGGAAGATTGCAGAGGAAGGGGCGGCTGCTATAAACTCTTAGAACCCTATGTTTTTCCTTTCAAACAAATGAATGAAGATGCAATGAAATGTGTGTGTGTGCAATAGCCGAAGAATGTGTGTGTAATTGTGGGTGTGTGCGTGTAATTAGAGGTTAATTAGGGGAAAAGTGCTTAATTAATAATTAAAAATGTTAATGAGAATGTTAATCCACACTAACCTTAATAAAATCCTCGAATTAAAAATTAAAATGCACAAGTGACACATCTTCAAAAGTTTAAAATCATAAAATCACCTAATAATTGAATTAGGCTTTTAAAATGCTAAAACTAAATAAATCATTTAAAATGTCCTCAATCCTAACTTAAAATAAAATACAACATTTTAAAATCGTCAAATCGTCGTCGGTCTCATTTCCTCGATTCCGCATCGAATAATAGCCTGAAACATGAAACTCAAGAAACATTTTAACGTGCATCACATAAACATAAATAATTTAAAATAATGTAAATTCATGAATCACGCATCATTAAAATCATTTTAAATTTAAATAAATAATTTAAAATTTTAAATAAATGCATGGGTTTTACGTATATTGATTTTGGGCTCTACAATTCCTCCTCCACTTAAATAAATTTCGTCCTCGAAATTAAATCTTACCAAACAGATCCGGGTAGTGATTACTCATATATGCCTCGACCTCCCAAGTGGCCTCTTCAACTGATTGATTCAACCATCAGACTTTGACCAACTTGGTCACTTTGTTACGAAGTCTCCATTTCTTTCTGTCTAGAATTTGGATAGGTCTTTCTTCGTACGACAGATCTGGAGCCAACTGCAATGGCTCAAAACTCAAAACATGCGAAGGATTTGCTAGGTACTTCCTCAGCATGGAGACATGGAACACATTATGTACACCGGCCATATTCGGTGATAGGGGCTACACGATAAGCTAGTGTCCCAACTATGTCAAGAATCTCAAACGGTCCAATAAATTTCGGACTAAGCTTGCCTCTCTTCTCAAACCTCATAACACCCTTCATAGGTGCTATCTTCACGAATACGTTCTCACCTATGGCAAACTCAAGATCCCTTCTCATCTTGTCAGCATAACTCTCTTAACGACTCTAGGCGGTCTTCATCCTGTCTCGAATCTTGACCACCACATCTACAGTCTGCTGAACAATCTCCGGACCAAGTTCTGATCTCTCACCGACTTCATCCCAATGAATCGGTGATCTGCACTTTCTTCCACACAATGGCTCGTAGGGAGCCATACCTATAGATGATTGGAAACTGTTGTTGTAGGTAAACTCCACTAGAGGTAGCTTTGATTCCCAATTCCCATGAAAATCGATCACACAAGCTCGCAGCAAATCTTCCAATATCTGAATTACTCTCTCAGACTGGCAATCTGTCTGAGGGTGGAATGCATTACTGAATAGCAACTTTGTCCCCATGGCTGCATGTTAGCTCTTCCAAAAGCACGATGTGAACCTTGGGTCCCTGTCGGACACAATAGAAACTGGGATTCCCGTGCAATCGGACTATCTCTCGGATATAGAGCTCTGCATACTGAGTCATGGAGAAAGTCGTCTTCACCGGTAAGAAATTGGCTGACTTAGTAAGTCGATCCACTATAACCCAAATGGCATTGGATCCTCTGACTGACCTCAGGCAAACCAACAACGAAATATATGGTGATATTCTCCCATTTCCACTCAGGAATAGGGAGTGGCTTAAACATTATTGCTGGCCTCCGATGTTCTACTTTCACTTGCTGACAAGTGAGACATTCAGATACACATTGGCGGATGTCTCGCTTAATCCCTGGCCACAAATACAACACCTGCAAATCCTTGTACATCTTGGTACCTCCTGGATTGATGGAATACGGAGATGTATGTGCCTCTGTCAGAATATCCTCTCTGATCGAATCAACACTAGGCACCCACATCCTTCCTCTGTATCTCACAATACCATCAGACACTGTGTAGAATACACTGCCTTTGGCTTCATCCTTCAGTCTCCATTTCTGTAATTGCTCATCCGAAGGGTGACCTCTACGGATTCGGTTTAGCAAGGAAGACTGGACTGTAAGATTAGACAGCTTAGGAGCTCTGCCCTTAGGATAAAATTCTAGATCAAACTTCTGAATCTCTGACTGAAGATATCTCTGCACTGATAGTTGTGCTACAACTGTGACCTTTTTGCTCAAAGAATCTTCCACAACATTAGCTTTCCCTGGATGATAGCTAATTTTACTATCGTAGTCTTTTACCAAATCCAACCACTGTCTTTGTTTCATATTCAATTCTTTCTGCGTGAAGAAATATTTGAGGCTCTTGTGATCAGTGAATATCTGGAATTTATCGCCGTACAAATAATTTCTCCATATCTACAACGCAAAGACAACGACAGCTAATTCGAGATCGTGAGTCGGATAGTTCTCCTTGTGTACCTTCAACTGTCTGAAATCATAAGTTATAACCCGACCATGCTGAATCAATATTGCGCCTAACCCGAGCTTAGAAGCATCGGTGTACAACACAAAATTTCCTTGCCCTGCTGGCATGGCTAACACTGACGCTGAGATAAGAGCTTGCTTCAAAGTATAAAGCCCTTCTTACACTCCTCACTCCACATGAATTTAACATTCTTCTTAGTCAATGAAGTGAGTGGTACTGCGATCGAGGAAAACCCCTAAATAAATTTCCTTTAGTAGCCTGCTAAGCCTAGGAAATTGCGGATCTCTGAAGCATTCTTCGGCTTAACCCACTCCTTAACTGCTGCCACCTTAGCTGGATCCACCTCAATGCCACTGCTAGATATTATATGACTCAAAAACATTATTTTCTCCAACCAAAATTCACACCTACTGAATTTTACAAAAAACTTGCGACTCTGCAAGACTTGCAAAAATATACCCAAATGATGATTGTGCTCCTCATGGCTCTTCGAGTAGATAAGAATGTCGTCAATGAACACTATGACGAACTGATCTAAGTAGGGCTGAAATACTCAATTCATGAAGTCCATAAAATTGCTGGAGCATTCGTCAGTCCAAACGGCATCACTAAGAACTCGTAATGCCCATATCTGGTTCTGAAGGCTGTATTAGGAATATATGCATCTTTTACCTTCAACTGATAATACCCAGATTGTAGATCTATCTTAGAGAACATTGTAGCTCCCTGAAACTGATCGAACAAGTCCTTGATCCTTGGTAGTGGGTATTTGTTATTGATCGTTACCTTTTTCAGTTCTCGGTAATCAATACACGCCTCATGCTCCCATCTTTATTTTTTACAAAGAGCACCGGTGCGCCCCATGGTGAGAAACTAGGGCGGATGAATTCTTTGTCTAGGAGCTCCTGGATTTGCTGCTTGAGCTCTAACATCTCTGCTAGAGCCAAATTGTACGGTGCCTTAGAGATTGGCACAATGCTTGGCATAAGGTCAATGGCGAACTCCACCTCTCTCTCTCTGGTGGAAGGCCTTCGAAAAATCTTTGACAACCGGTACATCAGATATCGACGAGGTGGGCATGTCAAGTGCTGAAATAATACTGGCCAAGAATTTTTGACAACCCTTATGCGTAAGTCTCCGTGCCTGCATGCAAGAGGTAATGTGAGGGAAACTTCTCCACCTGTTTGGCTCAAAAAGAAATTGCTCCATGCCCAAATGTCTTACTAACGCTGATCTTTTCTGAAAGTCAATAAGAAATTTGTTTTTCATAAGCCAGTACATCCCCAAGATGATATCAAACTTGGCATTGGCAACACAATCAGATCGGCGTAAACTACAGGCCATGTAGTTCAAGATCGATATCTTTGCCACACTAATAGTTGATAACTCCTCCCTTGATAGGATTGTCACGTAGTAGCTCACGTCGAGTCCAATGGACTTGACACCCAAATGATTAGCGAACGTCTCTGAGATAAAAGAGTGAGTGGCCTCGGAATCTAACAAGGCCTTCGTGGCTACTCTCTTTATGAATATATTTCCAGTCAGTAGAGTCGTGTCAAGTTTTGCCTCCTCGGCATGCATGGGAACACTCTCCCCTGGGTTGGCTGCCTCCACTGCGGGCAGTCCCTCAGCAGATGATCACTGGCTCCGCACTTGAAGCATTTTCCAGAACCCCATAAACATTGGCCCATGTGCTGAAGGTTGCACTTCGGGCACACTGGGTACTCATGCTTCTGAGGAGCCTTCTTTTGTGGAATAGGACCTTTGCTTTTTGGCGGCCCCTGAAATGACCTCTTTCCCTGCTGTCCCTGGAAAGGCCTTTTGAACTGATGTTACTGTGAGTTCTGCTGTTGTGGCGCCTGATAGGGCCTCTTGCCCTACCTGTCATTCTCAATATCCCTCTGGTCCTGCTCTGCTACCAAGGCTCTCGACACGGCAACAGCATAAGTGGTAGGACCAGCAACTCTAACATCACGGCACAAGATCAGCCGCAAACCATCAATAAAATCCTCAGCTTCTCCTGGGCATCATTCGCAATCAGGGGCACAAAGTGACACCCCCTCTCAAATTTCCTAGCAAACTCTGCCACGCTGCTGTCTCCCTTTCGCAACGTCAAGAACTCCCTGGTCAGGTGGGAGCGTACTTCCTCAGTAAAATACTTGAAGTAGAACACCTCCTTGAAACCATCCCAAGTAAGGGTCTGCAAGTTCACTAACACTGATGCGCTCTCCCACCAAAGTCTACGTCTTCTGTCAGTATAAATGTGGCACACCTGACCTTGTCTGCATCCTGCAGCTCCATAAACGCAAAAATTACCTCGATGGACTTAATTCATCCCTCAGCTATCATCGGGTTAGTAGTCCCCGAGAACTCCTTTGGATCCATCCTTCTGAACCTCTCATAAATCACCTCTGGTCTGGGCCTCGCCCCTATGTCTACTGCAGCATTGTTCCCCGCAAACTGTGCGAAGAACTGAGTCATCCCTCCAAGCATCTGAGCTTGCATATCCGGCGGTGGACAGGGAGGAGTGGCCATCTCCCCATCCCGAGGCTCTCTATCCTCATCGCCTGCTCCACGCACAATCCTACGTCTGGGAGGCATATTGTTCCAAAGTTTTACCCAACACGTAAATACAACATGCATGAACGTAATATTAATGTCAAAGATGCACATAATTTGAACTTAGACATTCACATGCTGAAATCATGATTTGATGCTTAATACATGAAATAATTTAAAACTTAGAGACTTGAGGTGTGACTTCGTGAGCTTCTCGCAACTGGGCGTAGGCATAACCCTTTACAAGAACACCGCCCTGATACCAATTGTAACGTACCGTATTTTGAACTAACTGAAATTTGTGGAAAAATAAAAATTTTCTTAAATAAATAATAATCTTTCAAATTTCGATAAAGATAAACTGCTCGTCTAAAAATATTTAAAGTAAAACAATTACAAACAAAGTTTGCAAAAAGGTAATCGTTTAAACATTGTAAACAAACTCATGAAAATCAGAGTATTTGAACCAATATGCATAAGTTCTTACAAACGTAGGCGGTCCTCGGGTTTAGCCTCCTGCGCAAACCAAGCCGGCTCATTGGTCCCCACCCCTCGTCTCCTCATACTCGTCATCACCTGCATCGATAAAGTCTACTGAGTATAAAGACTAAACATTTAAAAATTGGAAATAACAAGTAATACATAGTAAAACCACATGCATTTTAAAGTAGAGCGTACATACTAAAACTTGAACGTGCTTGCATAAACAAAGACGTGCCAATATATCGTAAAACTTTTATAAACATGCTTGCATCATACATACTTGGACATACATAATCATCATCATTTTTCGTAGAGATATATTTCAAAGCAAGTGACCCATAAATAAATACGCCTGATCAGACTAAACCACAGTACTGGGCTGGCAGGGATGTCCACTACCACATACATGAGATCCTCCATCATGCTTTACTGGATGGATTGGTCCCTAGTCATGCTTTACCGCTTTCCAAGCCTGATATAAACCCGGTCATGCTTTACCGGGGTGGAGAGGTCACCGACTACGTTCACCGGCTTCCAAACCCGTTTATAATTGGTCATAAGACATTTAGCATACCTCAAAAACATAAAATATTTTCTTTTGCATGTCGAAATACTTACATGGCGTTGAGTGATTCGTTGGATTTCGCTTTGGGCCACTGCTGCACATACTATCACAATTACATGAACTTAATCTTCATAATTTAAACGTAATAGTCGTGCTCACCACCTGAAATAACAATTTACTTATGACGTTCTAACTCACTCGGGACTTGACCTTGTTTAATCCTCGTACTAAACCATGACATCGAACCCCGAAACAAATCTCTATATGAAGTGTGAACACTTCCCCAAACATGGAAGACAGGGACCTAAATAGTGATCTAAAAAGTCATGGACAAGCGCCTAGGCGTTGGGCCCTGCTGCGCTGCGGCGCTGCCTAGCGCATAGCGCTGCGGCGCCACCAAGCAGCGCCGCGGCGCTTCGGCATGCGAATGCCGAGCGCTGCAGCGGTCCCCACAGAGCGTTGCGGCGCTAGTTCTGCGCCAACTCGACCCCAAAAGCACAATTTTGATGCAAACTCTAAGCAACGCCCTATCAACTTGAACCGATGTAACGAGACTCAACATAGGACGTTATGACAATGTTTCAAACTCAAACAAATGTCCCAAAACAACGACGAATAACAACGACGCATAACAACCCATAAACACGACATTTTGACACCAAAACACTTCCTACGACTTCTAATGTATCCAAGTACCTATCGACATGAAACGAAGCACCAAAAATCATCCCAACATCATACTCATAGTACTTAAACGCAGCAGCAATCACCCAATGGTTCCCAACGAAGCCTGCAACAATTAAACTTCAAGAACACGTCAAGAACACATTTTCGGAAAATTGCAGTTTGAGCAGTCCTACGAAAACGATCATAACTCACTCATTTCTTGTACAAAAATTTCGAATTTACTGTCAAATCGAAGGTATCGATACGTACTTTGTTTTATATGATGAGGTTTCTTTTCCAGAAAATCAACCGAATTTTCACTGCAATCGAAATTACAGCAGACACGTTTTGAGATCTAAAATTTTTGATCTAAAAAATCATTTCAAATGTTTTTGCTAAAACTTTTACACAACATACATAGATTTTCACGAATAATAAATATTGAAATATATACTATGACGAGATTGATGCAAAACGAAAGAATATAAATGCCTTGATATTTATAACTACCGAAACAACGATATGGAAGCGGGAAGGCTGCGAGAGTTGATTCGGGACGAACGTGGCATGATTTTCTTGAAGAAAAGTGATTGCAAAGGAAGGGACGGCTGCTATAAGCTCTTAGAATCGTAAGTTTTTCCTTTCAAACAAATGAATGAAGATGCAATGAAATGTGTGTGTGTGCAATAGCCGAAGAGTGTGTGTGTGTAATTGTGGGTGTGTGCATGTAATTAGAGGTTAATTAGGAGAAAATTGCTTAATTAATAATTAAAAATGTTAATGAGAATGTTAATCCACACTAACCTTAATAAAATCCCCTAATTAAAAATTAAAATGCACAAGTGACACATCTTCAAAAGTTCAAATCATAAAATCACCTAATAATTAAATTAGGCTTTTAAAATGCTTGAACTAAATAAATCAATTAAAATGCACCAATCCTAACTCAAAATAAAATACCAATTTTAAAATTGTCAAATTGTCGCCGGTCTCATTTCCTTGATCTTGCATCGAATAATCGCCTGAAACATGAAACTCAAGAAACATTTTAACGTGCATCACATAAACATAAATAATTTAAAATAATGTAAATTCATGAATCATGCATCACTAAAATTATTTTAAATTTAAATAAATAATTTAACAATTTAAATAAATGCATGGGTTTTACGTGTGCTGATTTTGGGCTCTACACTAAAAGTCAATGTATTAACTATGAGGAAATATTTTCTTCAATCGCAATGCTCAAATCCGTTGGGATATTGTTTGCCATACCAACATGGTATGACTATGAAATATGGAAGAAGGATGTGAAGATAATATTCCTTAATGGTGACAATAAGGAAGAGATTTACATGTCTCAACCTGAAGGATTTAGATCAGTAGAAAGTGAGCATAAGTATGCAAATTTCAGATATCTATCTATAGACCAAAGAAACATCAAGAAGCTGTAATCTCAAATTTGAAAATACTATCAAAGAGTTTGATTTTGTTAAAAACCCTAATGAACCATGTATGTACAATAAGGATAGTGAGAGTGTAATGATATTCCTAGTACTTTATGTTAATGACATACTACTTATTGGGAATAATGTAGGGATGTTGCTATCAAATAAAGTATGGCTAGCTGGTAAATTCTCCATTAAGGATATGGTTAAAACATGTTATGTATTAAGAATACAAATCTACAGGGATAGATAAAATAGGATGCTATGGCTCATCCAATCCACTTATATTGATACTATACTAAGGAAATTCTCTATGGAGAAGTCCAAGAGATGATTATATTCCAATGTGTCATGGCGTGACTCTATCTGAGTCTGTGTGCCCTAAGACTAACGATGAGATAGAAACCGTGAGCCACATCCCATATGTGTTTGCTATAGGAAGTATAATGTATAGTACGATATCTAATCGACTTGATATTACATTTGCACTGTGTGTTGCTAACAAATATTAGTTTAATCCCTGTCCATTGTATTGGAAAGATGTGAAAGATATTCTTAAGTACTTGAGAAGAACTAAGAATATGTTATTTGTTTATGGGAGTGGAGAATTAAAATTGGAATGCTATATTGTTTCTAGCTTCCAATCAGATGGGATGATTCGGAATCAATCTTTGTACTTGTATTCAAGCTCAATTGTGGTGTTGAAACACCCCTCTCCCATGACATTTAATTTTAAAGAAATAACATGTGCGGAAGCATTTCATTTTAAAGGAAAAATAAAACTCGTATATATATATAAAAAAAAAAACATTACCAAACCTTTAACATAACCATACCCAAAAATTATCAACAAAATATGTTCAAAAGTCACCAAAAAATACATGTGACCCATTCTTTCAAAATACATGATAACTATGACTACCAATGTTTTACCATACCAAAATAAATATTACATGCCAAAAGTTTTTCCCTTCCCTTGCCATATGACTTCTTCCACCTCTAACAATCCATTCACTCTTTCTTATCATCTGCATCACATGATATTAACTTAAATGAGTTTATAACTGAGAAAGTATAAAGCGAAGAACAACAAATAAATATACATAGGCTTGGGCTTGAATAACATGGCTATGGCAATGAAAGCTATATAATACCATCTTCAATGAACAATAGATAACAAGGCATAATATATGGTATTTCATGGCATAGATTAAAGAAAGAAATTGATAGTTCTGTGACCTGTGGCATGACATAGACCCTTAATAAATCTGTAACGGAGACTATGTAATATGTACCTCTTTGATATAAATATAAAAACTGTGAGAGATACACATTTATCATGAAATTGGCCAATAACATGCATATAATTACTATCAATTCTTTATTTTAATTATGGAAACTTCATTGAGACAATTTAACAAACATATGGTAGGCAACAATGGCTTACTAGCTCCGTTATCAATGAATTCAATGGTATTCCTTGATCAATGAATATATAACAACACATATAACAAGAATATATCAATGGAAGGAGCTAGACATCAATAAACCAGGCTTTTGTACATATATATATCATGTGAGCAAAGAACGAAAATCTCTACTTACAACCCAAGAAGCAAATGGTTCCTAAGATGACTTTGAAGGGATTCCTGCAACAAAATACATATAATAAACCCTTAATCATCACCATTGATCACAGAAATCAACCAAGCCAACATATACCTTTAACTCCTCAAACCCACTAAACTCAAAAATATAGAGTCGAGTAGAAGCCTCTAGAAATGGTATTTAAAAGCCTTTCCTTCACCCAAACTCGTGTTTCCCGAGTAGCACTTCTGCACTGCATAGCGCCGCAGCGCCTCCTCCTTGGCGCCACGGCACCCGATTCTCGGCAGCAACAGCACTGTGACGCTATCTGACAGCGCTGCAGCGCTTGGGCCACGGCCCTGGCAGTGCTGCCTCCTACAGCTCAAGTGCACCGCGCTACTCCTTTGGCGTTGCGGCGCTACTCCTGCACCACACCATCAATCACAAGCTCACCTAGGATACACTTGAACCATAAACTTTCTTTTTCCAATTCCATGCAATACCAATGCAACAAACCATCCAAATACATGTTCAAATCATCTATATAAACCATCACAACAAGAACTCATCCCCCTCCATTACCCATCACCAACTATGAAACATAACACCAAAATACTAATCATAATTTTACCATTCCAATGAACATAACCAACAAGCAATAATTATCCCACCATTAACCTTCACAACCATAACAACTCCTTAAAAACAACCATACAACTAACAATACCACTATAAATCACCTTTACCATGTGAAATATCCATTACCATACCATAAAATGATAAACCATGAATATACAATAACCATATTGATGTCATAATATGAAATACCAACTTTCCCAACAACTATACACAAGAACCATAACAATAACCATATATCCAAAACACCAAACCAAATAATAACATCATTGACAATAGAAGAATAAAGGGTTGGGATATTACAGGTGTTGTCTCTTAGAAGAGTTCCAAGCAAGACAATACAGTAAGCCAAATATATAGTTGTATCAGCTGCAGCGAAGGAAGCTACTTGGACGAGGAATATCGTTCAAGAGTTGGGTGCCACTCTTCAAGCAGTTGATCAAGTCCTAGTTTACTACGACAACATCAGTGCGATTGCACAAGCAAAAAAAACCGAGGTCTCATCAGTAATCCAAACATATACTGAGGAAATTCCACATGATTTAGGACATTGTGCGAAAAGAAGACATAATAGTAGAGAGATTCGCCTCTCCAGATAACCTTGCTAATCTACTGATGAAGACCCTTACCAAGAACATTGTTTGACATACATAGTGAAAAAATGGGTTTGAAATCTTTGGGTAGTTGGCTATAGGGGCAAGTGGGAGATTGTTAGAGTAGTAGCTCAGCGAACCAACTTGTGGCTTGAGCTTTATTGACACTTATGTAAAAAAAATCCGTATTTTTATAATATTTTACAATTTTATTCCATTATAACATTTACTTTGTCTTTATACTCGTGCAAGCTACATAGATAAAGTCCTTGAATATACTATAGGTATCATGAGGTATGTCTCTCAGATTAAGATAACGAAACTCTTTAAGAAGCATACCCTATATTTTAAACAGGTACCTAGTCGATTCAGCAGCCTAAAATAAGGATAAAGATCGCTTGAGCTTGGGAATAACATATGTGATGTAAACGTCATGTTTTCTTGACAAGGGCATGTAGATTTCATTCATACAGATGGGTGATTGATTATGCATTTAACAACCCCCTCACTCAGACTTTTCAAGTGGTTATCATTTGACGAGTGGAATAGTATGTGGTTATGGTTGTACATCATTAATTCTTTTACCTAAGACAATGTAGAAGCTGATGCGAATCCTCGTACGAATGAGAAGCAAACACGATTAATTAGAATCGCGTCATCAATTCAATAACGAACAAGGATCGATTAGGTTGTCCCGATCTTTTGAAACAAGCAACGATTTGTGATATTCACCTCTAAGCGATTAACACTTAGCAACAAATATCAACGATAATAACAATCGAATTTCATACGAACCTTCAAAGAACTTGTTTTTGAAAATCCGTGCGAAAACAATGGACAAACGCCACAAAGATGCAATCTTTGGTAAGTTTGATTTGGTAATGAACAAAGCTTTAAAAGCCTTGAGAATTGAGAGAAAACCTCAAAATATTTCTTATCAATCTGAATTGGTTCGTTTGTCCTTCATGTACACTGAATATATAATAATTAATACATGAAAAGTAGTGTAAAAAGTCATAAAGAAAGTTGTGGACAATTTCTACACGGAAGGTCGCGCGGCTGCGCGTGATCTCGCACGGTGGCGCGCAAGATTCTGCCTTCGATCACCCTCGGGCGCGCGGTGGCGCCATATGTGGTGCCATGGGGCGCGACACGCGCGCGGCCGCCTTTTGCTGCCCGTCTTCATTGTCTTGCGCGCGGTTGCGCGAACTCAGGCGCGGATACGCGCATGCTGCTGCCCTCATGGCTATTTATCACTTGAATGATATTCCAAACACTTCCATTATTGTGTCCATGTTCCCCAAGCTTCTCTAATTTAGACACCCTATTTTTAATCCCTCCTTGGTAACTCAACATGAATCCTTGAAGTGCTTCTTTAAACTTCTTGCTACGTCCCCTCGTTATAGGTCCTTCGTTATATTCTTTGTTGAACTCCACCACTTGCTTGAATATGCTTGATTCATCATCTTTAATCACAAACAAGCTTGAAAGTCCGAGGCAACAATGCATCTTAAATCTCCTTTCAACCATTAGCACGTAACACCCGGTCAGATTCGTATCAGAAGCTCTTTGTTCTAGCATGCACTTTGATCCGTTTACCGATTCTATTGATGACCAACAATGGCGAGGTTTGGCGTAGTTTC
The DNA here is from genome assembly GCF_025594145.1 of Primulina tabacum. NCBI lineage: Eukaryota > Viridiplantae > Streptophyta > Magnoliopsida > Lamiales > Gesneriaceae > Primulina > Primulina tabacum. Next base: position 15,788,227 of record NC_134553.1, read on the forward strand.
AAAGTCGGGGATTTACCGCTCGCCTACAGGTGAAGATATCTTATGTGATCTGATGAGTTAATAATGCAGGGAGACTATGGCCAGAGCAAGACATGTGCTTTAGGAAAATTTGTTTTCATGTATGCACATACGATGTCACTATTATTAATCGAGATATATAAGTTAAAAGGACCATATTGTACGCTAACTATAAATTAAATTTCTTGTGGGCACTATCACTGATACATAGGGAATCATGGAGTGATGCTACTAGAAGCTCTTATCATGATCTGATGGGTGCAATCAGTCTTGAGTTCTAACGTTCTTGATCAAGGGGTTGATGAAATTATGAGGCTAATTATGGTAGTCTCGAATAAGAATAAATGTTATTCTGAATCACTTGAAGTTGTGAATCCATAGTTAGTTGTATCCCTAAACTATTGAGGGTAAGACAAAGTATCTGATTGTGTATTCCTGTTGAGATAGTCAAGTTCAAAGAGTTGAATCTGACGACTATAGTTTGATGGAGATGAGACAAATTGCTTATAAAAGAGTTTATTAGTTGATTACATATAATGAAAGATGTGGAAGTTAGTTTAACAACTAATTAAATAAGGAGAATGGAACTGTCTATTTTAGTGAAGGAGTTTACAAAACTGATAACTGAAAAAATGGATTAGTTGAAAATTGTGTCCTTTTTCATTATATGAATGAAATTTGTATTCTTGATACATCGGCGCTGTCTGATCATTGATTGGAGTTATAATGAGTTCTCAATTATTTATTTAGTAAATTTAGAATCTATTAATTAAATAATAATATTATTAGTAGTGGTGACTATTATGTACAGAATTCTCTTGGAATATTCTATAGAAGTCTAGAATTGATTAATTAATTAATAGTTAAGTAAGAAGTTAAATAATGGATATATATATATATATATCAGAATTTTAAATAATGGAATTACAGTATACAGTAGGATTCTTGATTTGATCAAGAATTAAAATTGATTAATATTTCATTATGTTTATATGAAATAACATAACTTTTGACACACAAATTTGGTCCACAAAATTTCTCTCTCTCCCCTGACTGAGCAAATTTCGGCCACTCCTATTTTTGGAGGAGAAATTTTTCACTTCCTTCCACAGCATCGCAGCAACATCACTGGATTCCTGAAATTATGTTGAGGCAATCCAATCTCATCGTAAACTTCGTTTAAATCTCTAATGCGATCTATACGAGGACCAAAGTTTATGTTTGTGAACTTGATTTAATGATCGAAGAAGGAGGAAGATCCATTCGTAAGGATTTGCAAGAAGGGATATATTCGTTTAAAACTCGGAATATTTGAAGCCGACATTATATGCAAAGGTAAATCAGATCTAAACACCTTATAAATCAGTACAACAGAAATGGCTTTTCGCAGCGCGCAAATTTGCTTTCCGCGGCGCACATTGCACGCTGCAAAGTTGCAAGCTTTTGAAAGTTCAAGATTATCCACGGCGTGCGGGTGCGAGCCGCGAATACTGTTATCCGCGGCGTGTGGGTGAGCGTCGCGAATACTGTTACCGGATACTTTTTTCCGCGGCGTGCGTATGCACGCTGCGGATACTCTTATCCGCAGCGTGCGTAAGCGCGCTGTGGAAACGCTTATCCACGGCGTACACACGCACGCCGTAAATACTATCCGCGGCGTGCATTCGCACGCCGTTAATACTATACGTCGCAGATACTATTATCGATAGCACGCACGTTGCGAATAATATTATCTTCAGCGTGCAATGTACGCCGTTAATATTCATATCCACAACATGCAAACAAATTCTACATCGTTCTTTTGCAAGCCGAGAAAATCAAATTTGTTAAAAAAATAAATCGAATGGACAAAAACGATAAACCAAAATTTTACAAAAAATTTAGTGCAACTTTAAGTTTAGTAATCCATAAAAGTCATTGTTTTTCAGTATATCAAAACAGAAAGTCTGAAAATCCAAAGCAAGATACGGAATCTATAACAACTAGCCGGTACATATATAACAATGATTAAACTCTCAATACAAGCAAATCAGTAGAATATTTATCAATCACACAATACTAAAAATTTAGATAACCATGCTACCGTGCTTCCTATCGCGTCCTCGAGAAACTGCATTTCATCATTTGGTCGAATTAGGTTCACCTTCTCTACAAAAACCTTATCAACCCAAACTTTCCAACACGATCTACCAAGAACAACGTGATGCACTTTTGTGTTTGGATCTGTGGATGCACTTCGACCTTCTGCAACAGCTAATTCATCAGCACACCAATGAAGCAGCTTACATTTAGTATTAGCACGGATATCTCCATGACTCACATAACTCAAATTTGACTATAAATAAACAATGAAAAGTTATTGATTCAACCATGTCTATTTTTGTAACAATTTTGCGGTTTTAAAATACATAATTTAAAGATAATTACCTGAGAAACATGATCAAAATTACAATTTTTTTTGGCACCAACATCGATATCACCATTACTACTAACTTCATTCCCAATACCGCTACCAATGCCACCACTAGCAACCTAATTTTACAATCAAATCGTGTCAAGCGATGTAGTCATGATAATTCAAAAGCATTTAAGAGTTATATATATACCAAACATATTTTTTATATGTTGTTTAACTTACTAACTTGTTCTTGCTGATTTTGTTGATTCATACTTTGCAAAAACATGGACCTCATTTCTTGAATTTCTAGCTGATTTTGTTGCATTTGTTGTTGAAGGCTTTGTACCATAGTTTGAAGTTGTTGAACAGTTCCATTTTGCTTCACAGAAGCTCCAACTTTCGATGGTGTAACTCCGAAGCCCATTCCGCACACTCTACCCCGAGCTTCCTTGCCAAACACAATGTTAGTTGTGTTTTGAGATTCAGGTGAACATTCTTGTATTTCTTTCTGCAAAAAAAAAAAAAAATATGAGCAAACGCGATAAAATCGAGAAGGAAAAAATTGTGTTTAATATTTTAAAAATAAAATATTTATTTTATTACCATTTTTTCTCCAACATCTTGAGTACTAGGCTCCCCTTTTTTTTCTTGTGACCTTCAATCCAAACTTGCGATCTCGTAATTTTTGTATCTGCCGGGCTTCTCTTCACCTTTAATATAGAAATATATACAAAATCGTTAGAACATAATTCAAGATTTATATATCATTACTAATTACATAAATTATAAAAAACCATAAAAAAAACTTATCATAATGTAAGTCAAACGAGCATAACCGCTCCGGCTCATTGTGTGAATGTGATCTTGTTTTTTTCTCATCGTTCTAAATCTTTCACTCTTTTCCTGAGATTAGTTAAAATCGCATAATCAACAATATAGTTGAGGAGAACCAGAAAACCAACAATAAATGGGCTTGTGCAACCAAAAATTAATGAACCAAATGCCTACATTATTTGCTAAATGTAAGTCATAACTCACTGTGCACTTGGGGAATGACAGAGAACAAAAATTTATAAAAATAAGAAATCAAGAAGAGTGGCTGAAAAATTATACGTGATTCGTTGCAAGTAATTGTTGGGTAGCATCCAATAAAACCGATTCTAAATTTCCAGCTAAGTATATGGGTGATTGGTGTTGTGGCTTTTATACAGGGCATGCCTTAATGGTTTCTGTTGAACAAGGCAACAAGCTGCCTCTAAATTTCAATATTTGACTAGCCTCAATATTCAAGAACTCTAATGTACATTTGCTATGGCTTGAGATGGCCGAATCACTGATATACATGATCAAATAATACGATGCCTTCAGATCAGAACTTTAATGTTCAAGACAGCAGCATTGAACCCTCCTAATCCAATTCTTAACACTTGAAGTGGGTCAACTTTGCAGAAAACATTTAGCATCTTAATGGTCTACTAAATCATCGATCAACGAATCATTTCTATTTGTGCACTTCTATATGAAGCTCCATTAATAGAAGTTGTTGATGTTTTGAAGTTTTCGACCTTGTGACGCCTGTGAGTTGGCCACAGCTGCCTTCTCTGTTTTGTCCCGCAGATACTTAATACACTCACGAGGACAATCATGCTTGTAGAACATAAATGAATAACTTAAATTGAGCAATCAAATTCAGGGAGCCAAAATCATTAATCTGAATTAATTTTTTCAACCAAAAAAATATGTATCCTTCATCTCAGAAAGACCAACTCAATCGCGAACCCTTCGAACCAAAAAGGGCAGAATTACACTCGAACAAAAAAAATTAACAGATCCAACCAATATCTTAAACTTTAATTTCGAGAAAAAAAATGCTTAATCATAAACTAAAACCCATCGAAATTGTAAAGACTTGAGCTAAGTGACCATAATAACACCAACAAATTGAAAGGTAAAGCAAATGTACTATGTGACCATAAAAGAGTCCAGAAACATTCTTACTTGAAAGTTAGGTGATAATGTCCTCTGTACAAACAAGTCCCACTGATTTTGGTCCATAAATTCAGGCTTCAAAAGATTGAGATCTCATGAAGTCAGTCGACTTGTATTAGCTTGTCGTACAAGTATCTTGAATTTGGATTTCCTATCGCGCCACAATTTAGCCAACTTTCGAAAAATTGATTTCTTTTCACAACTTCGTAAGTCAGCTGTACATTAAATAAAAAGAAAATATGTCTACATTTTGTTATGAAAATGGAAATGAAAAATTAAGTAACTAAATATATTACCTGAAGACAGCTCCACATCGTATCCTTCACTTCTTCGCTTATGTCATTCCATCCATCTAATGTATAAGGCACAAATTCTTTTAACATGCACCCTAGGAAAGAAGCGTACTTCACTGAATTATCTCCAACCGGCTGTCCAAACTCATTACGCTCCAGCTCTTTACACTTGTCTTGGCCACTAACCATTTTCAAATTTGATGCACCCCGTCTTTTTTTCTTATTTGTTTTCTCATCATCCATTGGTTCTTTACCATGCAAATCATGTGATGAATTAGCTGAATTGTTAGACTCCATTCTCGATAACCTATTAGATATATTTTCCTGTAAAATGAAAAAAATATAAAAAAATTTGCAAAAGTTAATGAATAGAGTGCAAAATAACTTACACTCCAATATGGCAAATCGAAAAAAAATTGACTTTTTCTTCCACCTTTGAACTGGTTTTTGTACCTCTTTTGAATTATCATGTTTCTTCCTCTTTTTCCTCAAAGTGTTGACAGTCTCACCCTTTTGCTTTTTACCCCAGTCATTTTCAATATCTTTCAATGCATCGGTAAGTTCTAACCCATTCAAAAGTCTAGGTTTCCCTTCACTCTCTTTTTTCCCATTAAACCACTTCTTTTTCTGACGAAATGGATGATTAGTAGCAAGAAATCTCTTGTGGCCTAAGTATGCAAACTTTCTACTATACTTAAGCCACATAGAACATATGTCTTCACCACATATTGGGCAACCGAATTTCCCTTTTGAGGCACATCCATCTAGGTTTCCATAAGCTGGAAAATCATTGATTGTCCACATCAAAATAGCCTTCAGATTGAACATTGACTTGCTAAATGCATCATACGCCTCCACACTGGTGTCCCACAACTCCTTCAAATCCTCCACAAGGGGTTCCAAGTATAAATCTATATCATTTCCCGATTGCTTCGGACCTAGAATCAGTAATGTCAGCATAAGATTTTCCTCTGTCATGCACAACAATGGAGGAAGGTTATAATTGACCAATATAACTGGCCAGCAACTATATCTGGAACTAAGGTCACCAAAAGGATTGAATCCATCTGTTAAGACCAAGGCGGAGATTTGTAGGTTCTAATGCAAAATCAGGCCACTTATGATCTATTGTATCCCAAGCTACTGAATCAACTTTGTGTTTGGAGTGCTAAATCAACTCTTCAGCCTTTTCTTTTGATTTAAACATCCTTTTGAGTCTTGGTATCACTGGAAATACCGTAGGACCTTTTCAGGAACTCCTTTACAAACTTTAGTGGTGACTTTGTCTATCTTCTGAAACGTCTGGTTATTCGTTTACTTAAAAAGTACTAGAAATATTTTTTTTTTTTTTTGCAAACCTTACAAAGCATTCGGCCGAATCATAAAATATTTTGAAACCATTTTAAAAGTAAAACAACCAATTATTTTATCAACCCAAAAATATTATTTGAAAAATATAGCTCATACTATAACCTCTCAAAAACCACTCATAAATAAAACGTCGTAAAAATATCTTTAACATAACTTAAAATCATGAATCATAACTAGTGCGGAAAACTAGCGTCGGTCCTCGGGTTATGTGCACCTTCAGTCCAGTCAGATCAACCATCAAGACCTCCAAAAACATTAACATCAAAATCACCTGCATCAATCACACCTAGTGAATCTAAAGACTCAACACGTCATATCCTTGATAACAAGTAATACGTAATACAGTTAACATATAACAGTGAAAAATACTTGTACTTAAAATATCATTTTCATGAAGATGCATAAAATTAAAACATAACATTTTCGTAAACATTTTCATGATGCATAAACTTTAAATAAAACATTTTCATAATGATGCATGAACTTTAAACATAAACATTTTCATACAAACATAAACATATCACATAAACATATTCATATCCATATCCATATTCGTAGTCCATATTCATATTCATATTCATGTTCATGTTCGTGTTTGTTGAATTCAGATCGTCATTTTGACTCGTATTCTTGATCGTATTGGGCGATGGATCCATCTACATATAACCACAGTACTGAGCGGCGGGGACACCAACGACACTCTCACCCATCAACTGGGTCTTGGCCAACGTATTAACATATTCGTATTCGTATCACGTATTCGTATTCGTATCCGTATCCAAGGAAATACGATCGTCGGGCTCCCACTGGGACCATAACCCTCACGATATTTCCAACATGTAGTAGTCACAATCTCTTCACGTCCTTCAACATGTTATCATCACTTAATAAAAACATGCATAATATCATTTTTATTTTGAAACCAAGCATGCAACATATCTTTTAAATATCAAGATTAAATCATAAAAATCCATAAACATTTTAAAATAAACATTTTAACATCATAAACGTTTAAAATAAATATTTAAATCATAAACATTTAAAATAAACTTTTTAACATATTAAATCATAAAATATTAAACATATTATCTTAAAAATCCATAAGCATTTAAAATTTACATATTAACATATAAACATTCATAATCATTGAAAATAATCATATTAGCACATAAAACAGCATACAGAAAAACTGCCATGACATTTACTAATTTTTAGGTATAAAAAGATCGTTTTACCCATGGACATAAAATTCCTCTTTTTTTGCATTTTCTTAATTTCATTGACTCTAACATGTTCCAAATAATTATTTAAGCCTACATGAATTTTTTCATATTTTTGTTTAGCTTAATTCGATGACTTTTAAATAAATCTTTAAATGTTACGTATTAATGCGTTTTAATCCCGAATTAAACCAAACCTTAATATAAAATTCTCAAATTGAAAACTTACACTTATAATAATTATTTAAGCTTAAACCTAATTTTTCATAATTTTATAAAGCTTAAAACTACGCTTTCAATTAATTCGTTAATTAACGTTTCGTGCGGCGATTAAATTCCGAATAAATCCAAAACTCGTTATTTTGATCCCAAATATTTAACATAACCTTTTTATGATTTATTCTACCCTTCCAAGTCATGAGCCACACCCGTGGACCCTTGGATTCAATTTTAGCTTTATTATTTTAGTTTTTGACATCTTATTGAACACACCGAGCCATCTTCTAATTTACACGAGCCACGCCCGAGCCACCTTGAGCCAAAACTTAGCCAACGCATCTAGGGACCTTACTGTGCAAGCCCAGCCAGAAAAATCAGCCTTGGCCCGCCCAAAACACTTCAGAAACATCGCCCAAAAACCTGCATGTGTTGTGTGTGTGCTTCCTTGTATGTCTAGGACTCCTAACCCAACTAGAACTCTCCCAGCCGAGCCACCACCGAGCCCACACGACCCTAACCTTCCCTGGACCACGCCCAGACCGACCCAACCCCTGGATCCCGCGCACGAGCCACTTGAAGAAGGTAGCAACCTGTGCGTCACGTTTCTGTTGTTAGCCACCTACCCAACGAGCCAACCCCTGAACCAGCTCCTCAGGCACCCTCTTAGGACCCTTAGGACCTAACCTAGCCCTTGCCCAGACCCCCAGGCCGAGCCTCTTCTGCACTGCACCAGCTGCCAACCTGCGCACACCTTGATCACCATTCTCGGGTGGAGTCCTAGCTTGCTAGGACTCCTCCCCTACCCTTGGTCTCGAGTCCTAGCGTGGTTAGGACTCTTCCCTCGACCCATAACAGACCCTAGCCATGCCCTGGTCCCAACCCCCAAGTTCCATGCACCGAACCGAGTTTCTTGACTTGAAAAACAAACACAAACTCGCGGTTGTTCTTTGGTTTTCCTATCCTACGGCTCCAGCTTTATTCTTCTTATGTTTGCAGCGTTTTTAGTGTGTTTTAAGGCCTCTAAACTTGTGTAAAACTTGCCCCTTAACATCCTAATTCATGGCAGCCCTTTCCACAACAATAAAACATGATCTTGGAATCAAATAACACAAGTTTGAAACCTATATGCACATAGTTACGAAATTTCAATTGTGTGTCATGTTTTCTTTCAAATCTAGATCAAATAAATATTATGATGTGATTGATGTTTGAAAGAAAGAAATATGGCGTGCCTTTGCGTATTTTACTCACGATTATTCGTTGACGACAGCGAAGAACGGTGACGAACGACCTTGGCTTGATTTTCCTTGCAATATTTGAAAACTTTCTTCCTTGAAATCCTTGTGTGTGTGTCGTGTATTGTGTTGAGAGAATTCAGAAAGTAGGCGTGAAGATGTGTGGGGTTTTGGGAGGGCTTTAAGTATAATATATACTAATAAATCACTAACAAGGCTTTAGGCCTATTAAGCCAACAATTTAGGCTCATTATTCTTAATTAAGATTTAATTAAAATATTAAAATAATTTTGGTTAAAATAAGTTTGTGAATTTAATAAATGGGTTACCAAAAAGTTCGTATTTTTGTTGAAAAACCAACACCAATAAAATTTACGTCCCGGCGTATAAAATCACCTCAAAACCCCATATTTTCAAAAATAATAAAAAGCATCACCCTTATTTTAAATAATTAAAAACAATTGTTTAATAAAAACGTTTTCTATTTTTCAGCCCTCGGTCTCCGTTCCTCGATCGCAACTCGAATAACCTTTTAAAAATACATTTTAATGTAACAATGTAGAAAAATATAATTTAAACATGTCAAAATGCACCACATAATTAATTTTTGCAATTAAACAATTAATTAAAATACACAAGGAATTTAATAATTGCATGTATGTGGTTCGCGTGGACCTTTGAATTTTCGAGACGTTACAATCTTCTCCCCTTAAATTGAATTTCGTCCTCGAAATTCACTTATCCTAAATAACTCAAAGTTTAGATTTAGTACTAGTATCCCAAAATCCACGCTTCTGCTGCGCTACTCTGATCAAACTTACATTCTAGAAGGTCCTTACGTCTCCTTGATCCCAATTGGTTTTACCTTCTAAATCCTTATTTTCGAATTGCAACTAAAAAAGACCCATAATGACTTAGTGTTATTACTATTATACTCTCGAAATTTCAATTTTTCTTATAATTCACAATATCAAAAGATGGATGACCATACTTATCGTCTATTACTTTCTTATTTTATGCCCAAAATATTCATCAACTTATCAAATTTCAATATTAAAATCCCAAAAGCATCCGCTAACGCTTAGATTTTCAAGCTTAGTATCGATTCATCCTTAAAAATCCTTGATTAAAATTTCTTATAATACTAAAACCAAGATATCGCAAGGTTCTGAATATTCTTACAAGTCTAAATCATTGAAAATTCTTATCATTTAACCCATTCAATTTTCGCTTATTGCTAAACTATTCCTCAAATTCCTTAATATTTGCAAAATAAATTCTTAATTTCCTCAAAAATTATCCTAATTGGTCCTTAATTTCAAAATCCTACGATTAACCCATAAGTTCTTGACATTCTTAATTCTCCTCTACGGGTTTCTCATAACATAAATTTTGATAATATAAACTTATTTATCCCAAAATCAATTCCTATAATCCCATTTTTACCTTTCATCAAAACTTAAAATCTCAATTTATACATTTTCTTATTCTCAAAGTCGTTGCAAATCCTCAAATCATTATCTCTTATAAGTAATTCCCAAAAATTAATTCAACTAGTAACTATGAATCATAAATACTTTCTTAGAAAATCTACGTGTCCCATAAAGCATTCATAATATTCATGATTAACCTATAGCTCAAAAAGTAGAACGTCAATATTAAAACCCAAAAATCAACATAGTCCAATTCCACCACGAAGCCAACATGCATTGAAATCAAATAATTTCTTATTCATGTCGTATCACGTATAAAAATTCTAGAGCATATAAAACATTTATCATCATAATGCTATTAAACATGTGACGTGAACATATAAGCCATGTACTTATGCAGGTAACAATATAAAATCATATAAAGCATGTAAAACTTACAAATTGAGGCTTGACGACTGATCTTTCTGGCGCTGATGGTGGTACAACCCTTTACAGGACCTTTGCTCTGATACCAACTGAAACGTCTGCTTATTCGTTTACTTAAAAAGTACTCGAAATATTTTTTTTTTTCAAACCTCACATAGCATTCGGCCGAATCATAAAATATTTTGAAACCATTTTAAAAGTAAAACAACCAATTATTTTATCAACCAAAAAACATTATTTGAAAAGTATAGCTCATACTATAACCTCTCAAAAACCACTCATAAATAAAACGTCGTAAAAATATCTTTAACATAACTTAAAATAATGAATCATAACTAGTGCGGAAAACTAGCGTCGATCCTCGGGTTATGTGCACCTTCAGTCCAGTCAGATCAACCATCAAGACCTCCAAAAACATTAACATCAAAATCACATGTATCAATCACACCTAATGAGTCTAAAGACTCAACACGTCATATCCTTGATAACAAGTAATACGTAATACAGTTAACATATAACAGTGAAAAATACTTGTACTTATGAAGATGCATATACTTAAAACATCACATTTTCGTAAACATTTTCATGATGCATAAATTTTAAATAAAATATTTTCATAATGATGCATGAACTTTAAACATAAACATTTTCATACAAACATAAACATATCATATAAACATATTCATATCCATATTCATATTCGTGTCCATATTCATATTCATATTCGTGTCCATGTTCGTGTTTGTTGAATTCAGATCGTGATTGTGACTCGTATTCTTGATCGTATTGGGCGATGGATCCATCTACATGTAAGGCGATGGGGACACCAGCGACACTCTCACTCGTCAATTGGGCCTTGGCCAACGTATTAACATATTCGTACTCGTATAACGTATTCGTATTCGTATCCGTATCCAAGAAAACACGATCGTCGGGCTCCCACTGGGACCATAACCCTCACGATATTTCCAACATGTAGTAGTCACAATGTGGAGACCCGGACGCTTATCAAGTTCTTAATCATCTTTGGGACTAATTACTCAATTATAATAAACAGGATCTAAATTTTTTTTTTAAAATACAAAGCGGAAACGTTATGTAAATCAATCTGAATTACATATTAAATATAAAAATACAAGTCCTATATTGTCTAAAATAATCCAACTAGGTTCAACTACATATCAGTGATGACTCCTAATTTATTTCTGAGCCCGGATCTCCACGCTATCTAGTCCAACCTCGTTCTCTTCTTGACCCTGATCCTGTCCCACCTGTTGTCATGCACACATACAAACAAGACAACAGCCGGATAACTCCGGTGAGAATTACATTCTCAGTATAAATCATGTATACATGCCTTTCATATAAACAATATAAAAGCATGAAATAAACATTCATAACATGTATCAAAATCCGAACATGAATCAAATATTCATAACATGTATTATAATCCTAAACATGAATCAATATCAAGAATAAATTATATTCTAAACATATACCATCATCAGGAACATAATTCCAAAACAAGCAATGAATCACTCTCCGTGATTCTCAGACTCAGACTCGACTCAGTCCTAATCTAGGGATCCCGATCGGAATAAGAACATACACCCACCTACACTCCCGATCGGGGTGGTGGTATGTTTTTATTCACGGACTTTGGCTCTTTCCATATCGAACACCAGTAATAGAAGAAACTCCAATTCTATCCACTCCGATATAGCCAAACGTCCGGTGTCTTGACCTAACCGTCACAGACTTTGGCATTTTCACCAATATCCTATCCTGTGACAATGTGCAATGTGCCGGTGACGATTCCATCACTATCCGGCACTACTGTCACAAGATTACTCATTCACAATTAGGCGTATCTGCTTAATGACTCAGTACATAAATCAATAAATCAAAGGTATCAACCTCATACAATTGCAAATATCGATGCAATAAAGTAAAGTATGTGATTTTGGAAAACTCAAGTCAATCGGACTCGAGTTGTGCAATCCCACATTAACATAAATTTATACATTTGTCTTCGCGGTCTGACGAAGTCGAAGTCTCGAAGTCAAATCTGTCCATATCAATCTGAAATACAATATCGCATAGGCACAATCTCAATATACAACTCAATTCAAAATCTATTCTGATCAATACTCAAATCAAACATAATCTGATCAATATCGAATCAAGATACAATCTAATCCATATCGACGATATCATGATATAATCGAAATCACTATTGAATCTGATCAATATCGATTTACTGATGTTTCGACGGTATAACAATACAGTCTCGATATCCCCGTCAATCTCAACATCACAGATATAATACGAGAACTCATCATCAGTATCAGTATAACTCATAATCTGAATAACAATACAACTCTGATATCGAATCTCAATCAAATTAACTCCGAAAATCACAACAATTACATACACAGTCTGTTCTTCAATCTGACTTCAATTATACAATGTCTACTATATCAGAAACACCATATATGATTCATATTCAATTCTGACAATATCATAATTTCAAATCACATCTAAACGTAACAAAACTTACGTCCAGTTGTAGCCTGCGTCGATAGGAACTCGGTACTGAAGTCAGATTTCAAATCAGATGACCAGATCGTAAATTAGAACTTGAGCTTTCCTCGGCAGCTCGTTTCTCTTCCTTTTTCATTCTGAAGAAATGAAATGTTCATATGTGTATATATATATATATCCTGCATGTTCAAGGGACAAATGGCCACTTCTTCACGCAACACGTCTCGCGCATATGCGCGACCACCGTCGGCGCATATGCGCGAGACCTTCGAGTCTCGGCGCTTGTGTCTCGGCAGCTCGCGCATATGCGCGCCTCACCTCCGCGCATATGCGCGAGACCTACTATCTCCGCATTCAGCACTCGCGCATATGCGCGCCCCAATCGGCGCATAGGCGCCAACTTCTCTGGACATTTCGCGCATGTGCGCGTCTTTAGGTCGCGCATGTGCGCCCAGCCTTCGGAACCCGAATTTCACCTTGTGCACAGCTCGCGCATATGCGCGAGGTCTTCTGCCATCCACGCACATATGCGCGGCTCCTTGTCGCGCATATGCGCGAGGTGTTCTGTCCTCGCACATATTCCGTGTTTTCCTCCGTCTTTTCGGTCTAATCCATTCCGTCTATAATCACATCGATTATCCCCAATCATTTCAGATTACGGTAATCCAAATTCTCGGGCCTTACACACAATCTCTTCACGTCCTTCAACATGTTTTCATCACTAAATAAAAACATGCATAATATCATTTTTATTTCGAAACCAAGCATGCAACATATCTTTTAAATGTCAAGATTAAATCATAAAAATCCATAAATATTTTAAAATAAACATTTTAACATCATAAACGTTTAAAATAAATATTTAAATCATAAACATTTAAAATAAACTTTTTAACATATTAAATCATAAAATATTAAACATATTATCTTAAAAATCCATAAACATTTAAAATTGACATATTAACATATAAACATTCGTAATCATTGAATATAATCATATTAGCACACAAAACAGTATTCAGGAAACTGCCATGACATTTACTAATTTTTAGGTGTAAAAAGACCGTTTTACCCCTGGACGTAAAATTTCTCGTTTTTTGACATTTTCTTAATTTCATTGACTCTAACATGTCCCAAATAATTATTTAAGCCTACATGATTTTCTCATATTTTTATTTAGCTTAATTCGATGACTTTTAAATAAATCTTTAAATGTGACGTATTAATGCGTTTTAATCCCGAATTAAACCAAACCTTAATATAAAATTCCCAAATTGAAAAATTAGACTTATAATAATTATTTAAGCTTAAACCTAATTTTTCATAATTTTATAAAGCTTAAAACTACGCTTTCAATTAATTCGTTAATTAAAGTTTTGTGCGGCGATTAAATCCCGAATAAATCCAAAACTCGTTATTTTGATCCCAAATTTTTAACATAACTTTTTTATGATTTATTCTACCCTTCCAAGTCATGAGCCACACCCGTGGACCCTTGGATTCAATTTTAGCTTTATTATTTTCGTTTTTGACACCTTATTGAACACACCGAGCCATCTCCTAATTTACCCGAGCCACGCCCGAGCTACCCTGAGCCAAAACTTAGCCAACCTATCTAGGGACCCTACTGTGCAAGCCCAGCCTGGAAAACCAGCCTTGGCCAGCCCAAAACACTTCTAAAACTTGGCCCAAAAACCTGCATGTGTTGTGTGTGTGCTTCCTTGTATGTCTAGGACTCCTAACCCAACTAGGACTCTCCCAGACGAGCCACCACCGAGTCCACACGACCCTAACCTTCCCTGGACCACGCCCAGACCATGCCCAGACCGACCCAGCCCCTGGACCCCGCGCACGAGCCACCTGAAGAAGGCAGCAAGCTGTGCGTGACTCTTATGATGCAACCCTCACGTTTCTGTTAGCCAGCCACCTACCCAACGAGCCAACCCCTGAACCAGCTCCTCAGGCATTCTCTTAGGACCCTTAGAACCTTCCGTAGCCCCTGCCCAGACCCCCAGGCCGAGCCTTTTCTGCACTGCACCAGCTGCCAACCTGCGCACACCTTGATCACCATTCTCGGGTGGAGTCCTAGCTTACTAGGACTCCTCCCCTACCCTTGGTCTCGAGTCCTAGCGTGGCTAGGACTCTTCCCTCGACCCATAACAGACCCTAGCCATGCCTTGGTCCCAACCCCCAAGTTCCATGCACCGAACCGAGTTTCTTGACCTGAAAAACAAACACAAACTCACGGTTGTTCTTTGGTTTTCCTATCCTACGGCTACAGCTTTATTTTTCTTATGTTTGCAGCGTTTTTAGTGTGTTTTAAGGCCTCTAAACTTGTGTAAAACTTGCCCCTTAACATCCTAATTCATGGCAGCCCTTTCCACAACAATAAAACATGATTTTGGAATCAAATAACACAAGTTTGAAACCTATATGCACATAGTTACGAAATTTCAATTGTGTGTAATGTTTTCTTTCAAATCCTGATCAAATAAATATTATGATGTGATAGATGTTTTAAAGAAAGAAATATGGCGTACCTTTGCGTATTTTATGCACGATTATTCGTTGACGATAGCGAAGAACGGCGACGAACGACCTTGGCTTGATTTTCCTTGCAATATTTGAAAACTTTCTTCCTTGAAATCCTTGTGTGTGTGTCGTGTATTGTGTTGAGAGAAGTCAGAAAGTAGGCGTGAAGATGTGTGGGGTTTGGGGAGGGTTTTAAGTATAATATATACTAATTAAACATTAATAAGGCTTTAGGCCTATTAAGCCAACAATTTAGGCCCATTAGTCTTAATTAAGATTTAATTAAAATATTAAAATAGTTTTGGTTAAAATAAGTTTGTGAATTTAATAAATGAGTTACCAAAAAGTTCGTATTTTTGTTGAAAAACCAACACCGATAAAAATTTACGTCCCGACGTATAAAATCACCTCAAAACCTCATATTTTCAAAAATAATAAAAAGCATCACCTTATTTTAAATAATTAAAAACAATTGTTTAATAAAAACGTTTTCTATTTTTCAGTCATCGGTCTCCGTTCCTCGATCGCAACTCGAATAACCTTTTAAAAATACATTTTAATGCAACAATGTAGAAAAATATATTTTAAACATGTCAAAATGCACCACATAATTAATTTATGCAATTAAAACAATTAATTAAAATACACAATGAATTTAATAATTGCATGCATGTGGTTCGCGTGGACCTTTGAATTTTCGAGGCGTTACATCTTCCATCTTGAGGATCCACACTTTGGACACGAGTCCAGATCTTGAAGCTCTTTTCTAAATAGACAACAATCATTTGGGCAAACATGAATCTTCTCATATCCTAAATCAAATGGTTTCAACAACTTTCTCATCGTGTAAACAGTTTCTGAAAGTGTGTTGTTTTCTGGAAGCATGTCACCTAAAATCTTAAGGAGCTCATTGAAACTATTGTCTGTGTGACCATTAGTAGACTTGTAATTGAATAGTGTGACGACTGCCGACAACTTTGTGTAAGATGTACAACCAAGGAAGAGAGGAGTTTCCGCATCTTTTAATAAATCATCAAACTCATAATCCTTTGCCTCAGATATAGTGTGTCCAACCTCTTCTTCCGGCAAAAAAACATCCTTATATAAGTGATATGCCTCTCTACTTTCATCCTCTTTTTGAAATCCTCATGAACTACCTTCAGCTTGAGATTGTGAATTATAAGTTTCATCATGGAAGACCCAAATAGTGTAAGAAGGATCGAACCCCTTAATAATTAAGTGGTCGTAAACTTGGTCAAATTTCATATACTTCTTATTTTTACAACGCTTGCAAGGACATAAGATTACTTCACGTGTTTTTGCATAGTTCCTAGCTTGTGCTATAAATTTTTTAACCCCTTCTTCATACTCGGGTACAAGCCTAGAAGACAGATGCATCCATTCCTTATCCATCTCGTAAACAAACCTTTTTCAATTGTAAGAAATAATTATGAGATTTTATCAATACACACACACACATATATACACGATGATAATTTAATTTATATGATATAATTACTTAGGTGTCAGATGTTATCCCAACTTTTCTTTCCCAAAATTTTCCCAACATTTTTATAACAGAACACCACATAATAAATTAAAAAAACTTAAATACAAAAAACTTATTCATACATCATTATATTTTAAACAAATAAAAAACATTTTTACACACACACACACACAAATATATATTTATTTATTTATTGGAGGACTGCATACTCTTAATGAAAACTAAGTTAATTAACTTTTGCATTGCGCGTATATAATTCAATATATAAAGTATTGTTTTAATAATTATCACAAAATTTAATATTTAGTAATAATATATGGTAAATTATAGATTATATTAATTTGATAGAAACGAAATAACTTGCGGTGGGATATGTGATATTTGATGGATAAATAATAAATTTGAATAATATATTATTATAGATATCGTGTGCCTCCCCATGTTTCAATTATAAATTAGAATAGAAGAACACAAAGGAAAAGGATCAAATCGTTTGATTTTATTTAATATCTCCAGTTGAGGAAATAATCAGACATACCTGTTGTTGGATCTGTTTGGGCTCCACAATAACCCTATACCTTCAATCTAGAATCTCTGAAAAAGAAAACAAAATCAAAAAAATCTCATTTCTCACTAGTCAACAATCTATTCCATGCACTGAAAGATTAAAAATAGCAGTTTTGTTAATTCATGTTGAAAGGGACTACTATATTTACAGTGCTGATATGTCCGCGCCTCTTTTAATTGAAGGTGACAGCTGCATATCTCTTAACCAAGCGAGGGATGGAGATGCATTTGTGGAATTCTTTATGACTATATGAGGCTGGAAGCTCCACCAACACAATAGAGTTAATAGAAAGAACTGAAAATGTACCATCATACAAGCAAAAAATGCTCATCTTTCCATTATCTGCCCGCAGTCGGCAGTGCTTAACCGCTCAAACACTTGGTCACTTGGATGATTTGTGAAAGTTAAAAAAGAAGCAAGCTGTTGTAGGCTTAATTTTTTTACTAGCTATTCAGATCGTTGAACAATTCACCACCAACAAATTTAAAACATTGAAACTAGTACTGATGAATATCTGTTCGGGCCCTCAGTTTCAGAGGGGCAGGTGAATGTCAAGAGTCTGGGCTGACTCGTTCACAATTTAACTCAAGTCGATGTATCATAATAACTTAGACAGAAAAATGAAATTTTATAAACAATCACTTCATTCCCTTGAAGGACTGCAGAAAACAGTCAACAAAATACCATGGAGCATTGAATTCCAAATAATCCAGTATGGTTGAAAATGCTATTGAATGCAGAAAAGGATTGAATCTGAGGATGCTCATTCAGGACACGAAGGTCTGTTTAACAATAAAAAGATAACTGAGTTACACCGAAGTAAACATAAGATATACCTCACAACAAGTAATCTGAGGATGCTCATTCAGTACTGAGATATACCTCACAACACCGAAGTCAACATAAGATATTCTTCAATTCAAAAATTTATTGGGCAGTACACATGGTATCTATTCTCCCATCACATTCACACACAAAATTCACTACCTCACAACAGCACTCATGCTAAGACAGATTACAGCTTCTGACCTTGAAACCATGGCCGCAACAGCATACCCCCCCCCCCCCCCCCCCCCAAGATGTTTAGCAGGGTTCAAAGTGCCTCCACTAGCGCTTTTCAAGTTCGAATCAAGCTTCCCACGACTTTATTTTGTATTTTCCGACAAGGTGAACCAACGGTGACAGAGGAAGGAACGCCGTGCGCGAAGGGAGGACCGATTTGTTCCCTCGGGATCGCGATTTTTCCTTGCGAAATGGGTACCAAAATTAAGATTATTTCGAGAGCTACTCAAATCTATGACCGATTTGTTGCTTTCTTCGGTGAGTGACGACGATTAGTCGGTGAAAATGGTGGGTTCGAGTACAAATTCGAATAGTAGGCTTTGGTTTGGGGAATTTGGGGTTAACGGCGAGAGAGAAACTTGAGGGCGCACAATAAGTGCATGCTGTTATTTTTAGCAGATAAAATATTATTAAGGGCGCACAGTAAGTGCATGCTGTTAAAAATAGTATCCACGGCGTGCAATTAATATTGTAGTAATGTGCGTTGCTAACGTCTAGCCGTGATTTTTTTTTAAAAATTTTATACTATTAACATCGCACATAAACATGCACGTTGTTAATAATAATATTAACGGCGTGCTTTTAATATGCGCTGTTAATACTGCGCTGCGAAAAGTCATTTTTAGTTGTAATGAATGATTTAAATCATACGACGTCAATGAACATTTTGAACATCAAAACTAAATTTTTTAAAACTTTTGTTCCAGCACAATCTTTATTATTTTTACGCTTTTACATGGATAAATCCACTTAATAGCAATAAGTTCCTTATTTATCGCTTAGACAATTTCATATTCACTGCTCCACATGACCAATAAAAATGATTGAGTTGATAAACTTCAACATCTTCTTTAATATCAGATAAGTAGTAGTTTATTTCAATTTACAACAACAGGATGCGTAATATTATATGGTACTTAAAATTGAAAAGAAAAATTTAAAGAAAGAAGAACTAAAATTTTACTTTCGCTATAACTTCATTTCCTTTAACTGTAGTCATATAACTCGATTTCCAAGTGTAGTCATGATCCCTTGTGTTCCAAAATTCTATTTCAAGTCCAACATTGCTAATATCATCATGCCTTGGTTCTCTTCTCGA
This sequence comes from Primulina tabacum, assembly GCF_025594145.1. Classification (NCBI taxonomy): domain Eukaryota; kingdom Viridiplantae; phylum Streptophyta; class Magnoliopsida; order Lamiales; family Gesneriaceae; genus Primulina; species Primulina tabacum. The sequence goes on from NC_134553.1 coordinate 15,808,144, forward strand.
ATGAGAAGTCTTTCTTCCCATCAATATTTACCTCTACGTGCTCATTCAATGGTTGTGGCAACATTGCAACTTGGGACGAACCATGATCAAGGTTGATCTCCGCCTCTTGTTTCATATAATGTCCTAACTCAACATGGTGTTGGAAAGCCGAAGATCCATCGCCCTTATGAAATTGAGTGGGAGATGGCGATCCCTCGGCGTCCCAATGTTCCAAATAGTAGCTTGATTTGTGAGGGGATGTCTGGAGACTGTCCATATCACTCTTGTGATTGCGCAATAGATGAACGGGTGACAAGCCGTGGGAAGGTGTGGGGGGCATGCTAGACATTGGTGTGACCGATGTAGAATGCTTGTTGTGTTTGATTTGTTTCTTGGCTGAGTGGTGCCAGTTTTTTAGGGCGGTCGCGACTCGTTCGTTGAATATAGTTGGTCTCATGGATGATCCCATCTATATATTGGAAGAAATAGTTAACACCATTACTCATCATTGTCACAAAAATACTTCAAGGAAATTATTTTTGCATTGAAATGTCAAGAAATTATATATATCCCAATGATTCAACCAAAGGTTTTATTTAATAGTTTTTTTCTTCTTTTTGTGTGTGGAAATATTAGATGCTTTATTTATTTATTCTCAAATTGATAAAATCTTTATAATATATGTAATTAATTTTAAAAACACTTTCTATTATATGTAATGAGTAAGTAAAAGTATACACATACCTGAGTCACAAGGGCATATAAAGGAAGTGTGACATAGCTACACAAAATCTGGATCAGAACCCTGTCGATAAAAATGACATACAACTTGTTTAGTAATTAAAATGCTTTTTTATATATAAAAAAAAAAAAATTGTAAAGTCAAATATAAGGACTACGAAATAATTTAAATGAGACTGACCCCATTGAAATTCTGATTATGATGTCCTCCACATGCTCATGGAAACAAGATCTTAGCCCAAATTCATACTGTCCAAGGAATAAAATATATGTCAAGATTGATGAATGGGTACAAAAAAACTTTAAAAAACAAGATATTCTCATATCTTATTTATATCCCTTTCAACAAAAAAAATAATTTCCTCCCCCAATTTTCCAAATTAAGTGAATTACCAACATATTTAAGTAATACGATCTAGAACTTGAAAAATATTTTCAATCATTTTTATGACATGCATGATTTAATGTATTTTTGGAGAAAAGTGTAAAAAAAAAAAATTAGTTTTTCATTTAAGGCGAGAGACGACTGTCCCGAACGATCCATGATCGAGATGTTACAAAATTATTAACTTGTTGCGTGACTTACCGTTGTCCAGACGAAGAACGCCAGTTGAAATGCATTCTGAAATGGTATGTAAAAAATAGAACCAACGTTAACCAAGACTTTAATATTTCCATTTCCATTAAAATGAATATTTTTTTAAAGAAAGAATTACCTGAAAGAGCACAAAATTGATCAGGAAAAGAATGAGTCGAGGGCGTTTGAACCAAAAAAGATCGTCTCCGGGCTGAACCACGGGCACTCCCTTAACTACTTCGCCGCGCTCTTGAATCCTCAGCCCCATTTTTGTTATTATCACTTGTAGCTTTGTTCCCACCAGCAATATAATCTGTATAATTTGATTTCCAAAGTCAGTGTAGAATAAATTTAATGACAAACTTTTAAGTCAAATTAATTGATATTTAAGGAAACTTTGAATGGTATATACTTACAATCAACGGGATGAATGGTAGCCAAAAATACGAGTACCATCCTGTACAAAAATTAATGGAAAAGGCTCACGTTCCCAAAAATTGGCTTCGTTAATTTTCAATGATGAATTGATTGATGATAATCACGTAAAAAATTTCATAAATTGAATATGAAAATTACCAAAATAAGGAGGACCATCACTTACCGTGAGTGTTGAAGAGTAAGAACAGCACGGCAAAAAACCATATTGGTGGACTGAAAATTAAAGATTAAAAATCTTATTAAATTAAATAACATTTAATTAAAAAAATTGAAAAAAGACACGTAGTAAGTTGGATAATATATAAAAATATAAATTTTTTTAAATATTATTCAAATTCGAATAAATTGTATTTGAAAACCGTGTAAGAAACCCAATGATTAATTATTTGTGAAGAAAAAAGGTTTTCAATGAATATTAATGCAATCATTTAAGGAAATTATTAAAAAAAATATTAAAAAGAAAATGAAATACCAACCTTATCCCAACCACCACTTTGAAGTCTTCTTCTAATGATCTCTTGATATACTTTTGAAAATCAAATTTAGTTTGGCTATGTGGAGCCAAGTGCGCCTGAAATACATACAAAATAAAAATCATTTTACAAATAAATTTTAAAAAAAGTCTCATAATATATATATATATATATATATATATATATATATATTCAAATAATTTAAATTATATAAATTACGCTCGAGACCTTAAAATATATATTAATGTACGATTCCGAATATAATTCACGTTCTTTCAGATTTGGTTACGATTTTTTGATCGTAATTCCGAGGATATTTAAAGAGCCTTTGAAATCACTAAAAAAAGTGACGTTTGGTTTTTGTTTAAAAAATTCAGATTTGTGTGATTTTAAAATCTAAATTCAACGTTAACTTATATTTAATTTAAATGAAATATTTCAAAAATTAGTGAAATGTTGATTATACTTCTACAAAAATGATTCTAGCAACAAATAGAATAAACTTCTGATTTTTCATCACTTTTCGATCATTTATAAATTTAATTTGTTCCAGGAAAAAATCTTACACATAAAATACGATATTCAAGATTGATTTATTTCATTAAACTTACCATGATAAATCCATGTCGGAGAGTCAAATAATCAACTTTGGGAACAGATCTCACGAATTGTCTGAAGAAACAAACCTGTAAAATTTAAACAAAAATTGACGAAACTAAGTTATTAAATTATGATTTTATTTAGTACAAGAAAAAAAATAAAAACAAATTATGATTTTAGTATAGAACAAGCAATATACTACAGTTTTCATAATAACATACGAAATTCCAATAAATTAAATAAAGTGAGTGGAAATTCTGTGAAGGTTTCGAGATGTCCGCTGAAATTAAAAACTTGGAAATCACCCCAATCAAGAAACAAGGTCAACGGTTTACATAGTTATCTCTCGAAGAAGTCAGACTAAATATGAAAGGGAAGCATCAGGTAAATTAACCGAAAGGGCACACACGTTCTTGTCTTCTTTTGTTTTTTTATTTTTTGAAAATAAGTTCTTTGTCCGATAGAGACGTAAATATTGACTTAGTTATATACATACATATATATATACACACAAGACTATCAAACGAATAATGATCATGATTATTAAAAGATCGAGTTTATTTATATATTTTGTTTTATTTTTTAATTATTATTTTGATAACGATAATGTAATTATATTAAATATGTAATTTGTAGAGATAATAAGTGAATTTTTAAAATGTATTAGATATTGTAGTTATTAGTAAATTATATGAAAGAATTATTTATCTGAATAGACATAGTATTTTCGTAAAAACTAATTGATGTCATAAAGTCAGTTCAATAAGGGTCATATTCTTCATATATAATCTTGTATATTATAGATATATATGTATATGTATGTGTGCTTATGTATAATAAAGAATATCAACTTATCTTCAATAGGAGCACCAAATTTAACTTCCCCATAAATCTCCATAATATTAAATTAGTCGATTCTCTAAGTTATATATATATATATATATATATATATATATATATATCATCTATTTGATCAAAACTAAGTTTTAGTACTGCTATGAATTAGTTCTTTTGAAAATTTTGGCCTGATTTTCGCTCACAACAATTTTCAATAACGTGTGCAGTGTTGTGTCAGCACTCAGTCGAAAATTAGACTATATTGGTAGGAAAAATACATTATTGAAGTAAGATCAAATAATCAAAACCCAATATAGTATATATGTAATTTGATTTTTATAAAATTCCTAAACACACTCATGAAAGGCTACCATCAATTAGGAGGGATAAAATAAATGAAAGTCAAATGTGAGGATTTGGTATAATTGTATGAAAATTATATTTGGCAAAGTCAGACGTTAAGAGACTTACGGGACATGTATTTAGTCATAGGTCTTGTACTTCTCTAAGCATACTCTTTTGAGTATTTCAAAAGATAATTAATTTAACCATTTAGTTTTTATATATTTTTTTTGACTATTTTATAACCACTAATCAAGAAACAATGTTCAAAATCCGTTATGTTAATTAAATATTTTTAAAATTATCGCAAATTAAAAAAATTATTAGTTTTCTTCCTTAGTTAAAATAAATTTTTTAGTTTTCTTTCCTTTTCAAATTTTAATTTTGAGTACAGAATATGTAGATTATAAAAAGGGGTAATATCCATTCTATGCATTATATTGCAAACACTAGCTATAGAAGTTTTAAAATCAAATCTTGTGTATATTCTATATATATATATATATACATGCATACATATATATATGACCAAATTTAATAAAATTTCATTTGGAAATATAAAAACTTACAATCCAAAGAGAAAGGGGAGTTTTGCTCCAGAAGCTCATGTGTCTCCTTCCAAACGATGTTTCTCTAGCGAACCTAAATCTCTCCGGATCTGAATGCAAAATATATATACAATCTTATTTCAGTAATTTCTATAAAACACTAAAACATACTTTATTTTATTTATTAATTACCATGTGAAAATTGGTATTCAGCCGTTCTTGTTTCTTTTTCCCATGCTTTCCATTTTCTCATCTAAAATTACAGAAAGAAATACATCTGAAATCAATAAATAATACAACAAGAGTGTGAAAATTAAAACTATATATTAATACTCTTTTATTGTACTAAAAATTAAAGTAACAAATTTCAATAAAATTAAAACATTTAGATAATAATTAAGAAAATTTGTAAAATAATATTGATTAATTATTTATTTAAAAAATAACATTTTCAATTATATTTGATCGAAATTAAAAAACAAAATACATTATAATAATTAAATCAGATATTCGTACGTACCTTTAATCTTCCCAGAGCTAAAGTAAGAATACAGTAGAGGACATGGAAAACAGCGAGAACAAAGATGAAAATATGCAGCTGATGGATCCCATATGCAGAAACAAATGTCACTTTTCCCTGCGATTTAATTTATATATATATATATATTTATATATATCCGTCAGTTTCTCTTCAAATCCATGAAATTAATTAAGCTGTATATTTATGAGACCTTGGCTCCACATTTGTCAGTTTTGGCGGAGGCCAAGAATCTCCGATGCGCGCCGTCGTCTACGCCGACAGCGGTGAGAAGTTTCCGGCGGTTCTCGTCTGCCAGAGCGTCGGGGTATTTTTCTGCTTCTCGCCTCTTGCTGCATGGATGCCACGTGGCAGCCACTTCCTCTGATATGCATATCTCGGAGATCAGATTTTGTCCGACCGTCAGCAGCAAGGAGATAAATCCCAGCAGCATCAACTCTTAAACCAATTGGAAAAATTAAATTATTAGAATATATGTAAGGAGAAATTCAATTAAGATGGTGATGAGAAATTAGTCGAAATTATTAACGTTAATAGATTGATTTCTCAGTGAGCTTATTTGTTCTTCGATATTTGTCAAAAAATTAGTCCCCCGGCCTTGTATGTTCCCTTGTAAAAAAAAATATGAGCGATTAATATTTTGAATCGTTGCATGAAGATCGAAAATAGTCTCCAAAAATCTAAGTTTATGACACAAAAATATATGAATTTTGCCTTTAAAATTTATCCTTTCTTGAATGTTAAATGATTAAATAAATATTGATAATTTTAAATTCATTTTAGTCATCTTACCAGCTTTAACCTTCTCCAATGATTCGTATAGAGCCCTTTTATGCTTCGACTTCAACCACTGTCAATCATTTACCAAAAATGTATTAGTTTCGTTTAAAAACAAATAACATTTATTCACATATATATATATATATATTTATTTACCTTTCCTATTAAGTGGATAATGAACTCGATGACTATAGAAATAGCCACCAAGACAAAACACACAACCGCAACAGCCCACGTCGGTGTTTGCTCCAATGTCCTTCCTCCATCGGCTCCGGCCATTCTCCGCCTCCACCCCAAATTACCAAACTAGCCCACACTGAATTAGCTTGTCAAAATTAATTTTCCAAAAATAAAAATAATAGTGTCTTGTAAATCCGAAAAAATATTTTTTCAACAATTAATTTTTAAATCCCAAGAGTATACTGAAAATTCAGTGAGCTAAGTGGGAAGTTGCTACGGATGGAGTATGAGAAAGTTGCTATGGATGCCGATGTTTATATATAGGAGAGTTTTTTGGAAAAGTTGAAGAAGAGAAGGGTGGATTTGGAATTAGGAATGAAATTAAGAGTTTTGACTTTTTAAACGCGTGAGTTTGACAAGATGAAATTAGAAATTTCTTTTGACTGAATCAAACCCATTCCGAAGTTGAGAGTCCACAAAATTGCTTTGACTAATTTGCTTGGATTTTATGGGTAGTTAAATGTTCTGAATCTTCTAAATCTTTTGAAAACCAATATTTTAATATATTTTTCCTTATGATATATTTTAAATGTCACCCGGGTTTAAGGTAGACCCACCCGGCTATGGGCCGAATTCGGGTTAGGTTTGGTTCCGCGGGGAAAATCTTGTTACTTAGCTCTTAGAATATATGGCCAGCGAGTCGACTTGCGGTTTGACCTTAATTGACTCTTATGTAAAATTAATATTTATTTTTAAGAATATTTTACGGTTTTATTCAATTATAACATTGACTTTATATGTATACTCATTCAAACTCATATATAAAGTCTTTGAATATACAATAGATATCATGAGGTCTTCCTCTCAACGTAATATCATGAAACTTATTAGGCAGTGTATTATATATTCTAAACTGGTTCTTCGTTGATTCTTCGTTGATTCAGCAGCCTAAAATAAGGATAAATGTCGCTCGAGCTTCAGACTAGCATATGTTATGTAAACGTCATATTTCACTGGTAAGAATATAAAGACGTCCATTCATACAAATGAGTGATCATTTGATGATACACTGAACAAACTTCTCTCGAACTTTTCAAGTGGTTATCACTTATCGAGTGAAATAATCTGCGGTTATGGTTGTACACAATTAGTCCTTTGACCCAAGACAACGTAGAGGCTTTACGTACTAGCATACAATTTGATCCGTTTACCGACTCCATTGAGGGTCATCTGGTGGCGAGATGGGTGACCGGTGAATCCACGACTACAATGCATTGATCCGTTTACCAACTCCATTGAGGGTCATCATGTGACGAGATTTTTTGTAGTTAGAATTACATAGGAGTCAATGCATTGTAGCCGTGGATTCACCGCTCACCCATGTGTGAAGTTATCCTATGTGATAATTTGGAAATGAGTTTCCTCAGTTGTACATATCATGTCACTATCATTACTCAAAGATACATCACATCGTTATCGAAATCATTTACAACTCCCGATATACTAATAGTTATAGATTCGATCGATATATATGAGTTGAAGAGACTATACTGTAAGCTAACTGAAATGACCCTACTTCTAAATTCATTTATTTTGCACTAATTTTTTTTTACATTATGCATAATTAATTCACCATAAATAAACTAGCATAAATAGTCAAATAAACAAAACTCCCTATAATCCATAATTATCCATGCAGAATAAGTAAAATAAACGATCAAAGTCTAAAATTTAACTCAATAAATTCTAGTATCCTATCATTCTATAAATAAAAACTATAATCCATAAAATCATCAAAATTCTTTAACCTATGCGGAATTTCTAGATCCTCGGGTATGTACTGCGCCTCTCGGATGACTCGATAGTCCGCACCTCACTACTCAACATCATCATTACCTGCAACCATTCAAACCTAGTGAGTCTAATGACTCAACATGTTCAAACCTATTATAGCAAGTACGTAAATATACACTCACATGCATAAAAATTACTTTTTACTAAAAATAGATTTTTCCATGCAATCGTGAAACCTTCAAAATATGCAACTTTTTAAATTGTGCTTAAATATGAATTTTTTCATTTAAAATTATAAATTTTAGGTGAGCTCCGATCGTCAAAAGGGACAACATTCATTCGATTGATCAATCTACAAACCATAGTACTAGGCCGCCGGGTTCAACGTCCACTTTTTCGACAATCCCTCTGACTATCAAAAAAATAACTTGATCGTTCACTTTTTCGACGAATCCATTATCATTGAGATTCTCGCCCCCATTTTCGACGGTTCACTCTTTTTGTCGTTGCAAGTTCACCGTTCCAGTTTTCAACTGACTCATTACTACTTTACATCACGATCAATTCACTTTCCTCAAAAATATTTTCTTTTACTTTAATATTTCATAAAACATTTATAACTTTCTATATTATTTAAAATTTCCAAAAATGGCTCATATCATTCGTATACGTCGAGAATGCTAAAAATAGCATATACGTGAAAATACGTTAAAACTTCTAAAAAACACATATATTTTAAAACATCTAAAAATAAAATTTAACATGATATGAAATTGTTTTAGGAAGTTGCACACCGCCTTCGACTTTCCTCGAACCGACTGCACACATTTCAATGCTATACATACCTAGACGACCCTACACTTTGACTCAAGAAGAACGACTCGATTTCAAAAATTTAAAAACACCTAAAAATATCCAGTAGCTTTCTAAAAATTCAATCTTAGGACCTACGTTTAAAAAATGACTCAATTCGCTCCCCGGATGACTAGTTTACTATCGTTTACACGTTTTTGGTTAAACAAATGACCAAACTACCCCTCCGACTCGAATCAATACGAGACCAGACCTTTATTAACATCCAAAGACTCAATATAAGCTGTTGGAAGTCCCCAAGGCCAATCCAAAACCGATACATGGATTTAAAATTTTAACATAGGCTCAATTCGCCCCTTTTTGACACGTTCGGGCAATTTACAACCCCGAACGGACCAGGGTTCGAAACGATCCCGAACTAGTCCCTAGACCCTAAAAAATACCATAATCAGGCCCTTTCGGACATAGACCAAACGCTCAAGGCTCCAAACTCCTAACAACAACAGCCCGCCGAATGGCTCTTCGCGTGCAGCCGAGGAACAAACACACCAGCGGCTGTGGCTTCCCTTGAATCAACTTTTGGCTCACACTAGACTCTAACCAAGACCATAAGGAACATCCCTAGACCCTGGACCAGCACTTAAACCAACCCCTTAGCCCACATAACTGCACACACCCCAAACTAGCCAACAAGAGCAGTTTCTGGAAATTCGGTTGTGGCGCTTTTCCCACTGGTCCAGGCACTGAACGAACCTCTCCTAGCCCTTCCTAAGGCCTAAACCAAGCCTGGAGACCGTGACTAGGGCCCCATGTAACCCCCTTGGCCGTAGGGACCCAAGGCCACCTGAATTCCCACCTCTTGTCCCTCATGGTATTCACGTGTAGGTGGCGCTGCAATGAAGGCGACCCCTATGGTCATAGTCCCTTCAAAACTTACTCTTAGACATTTAGTTCGACTCTAAAATCTCTTGGTTTGCATCATTCCTTCAAAATCCCCAAAACATTAATAATCCTTTATGAAAACATGAGATACACTTATAGGAAACCATAATCATTACAAGTTTTTCACACAAAATCAGTTTCATACAATATTATGGATTGAATGGTGCATAAAGAAAGGTTGAAAACATGCCTTGTTCCTTTATTCTTACGATATACAAGAGATGACGTGACGAGAGACGAACGGGACACAAAGCTTTCTCCCTTCCATTCCTTCCTCTACAGTTCAGCCCCTCTAGAGTCCTAGTTTGTGTGAGTTGAGGGGTGTAGGGTGGGTAGGTTGTATTTAATTAAATCATTAAGTGGTTAAGTCGGCTTTAGGTTAGTTAAGGGCCCTAATTATTTTAATTAAATCCTTACTAATCTAGACCCATTAAGGAATTAATTATGTGAGGGCCCGTTATCCTAATAACGATTTATTAGCATGCAATCATGATTAATCAGTAAACAGCGGAAAAATGAGTTAAAAATTTGCGTTTGGGCCTATAAAAATTTCGGCATGACCTTCCCGTAAATAGGACATACCAGAAAATCAAATACTCAAAATAAACAACTTATGCCCTCAATAAACACAACAGCATACACACGTACCAGCCAGACACGATCATGACATATACAAACCAAAATATCATAGAGCCGACAAGGCTCGATAATACCATAATACAATCCTCCAAATATATACATATAGTATCTTGGAGACAGCAACACCACGCAGTACCTAAATACAACTGAGCCTACTCTCAAGGAGCTCTAGTACTTCCTGAGGCTTCCTCTCGAGCGCCTGAGGTCGAACCACCTGTACCACCTGTCATGTCCACACACAAAAGACACGACAGCCCCCTCTCGGGGGTCAGTAACCCAGTACGAGACATCAAGAAACCACGATATATGACATAGAAATATAATGATGCCATGCATGAATGCAATGCATGAATAGGTGCAAGATATCATGATATCAGGAGTCAAATGATCGATATCAACAATCATACATATATGCTCGAGCTGGTCCACGACTCAGCGGACCATGCCTGGGATATGGCCCAGCCTCGAAGCCAGCAACTACCTAAGCCGGACCGAATCAAGGTAGCCAAACATCTCCAGGACACCATATCATATCATATATATAACAGATCTCAACCGAAATATAACTGGATCTCAATAACAGATAGGCTCAATATGATATGTTCAGTGGTATTGATGTGTCTAACTAAAATAAAATGTGTGTGAACAAAAGAAATATTTTATTTTATTTTGCACATCAAGTACCAACTGATAATATGCAAGTCAGCATATAATATCACATAAATCAGCAAATAGCAAATAAATCATACACATGATCATCAAATGACTCTGCCAGACATTGTGAAAATAACTGATCTCTACGTACCTCAACTAATTTACCAGTAACTTAAATCCTCAAGAAAGTCCTGGAAATGCCAACTCAGACAAATCACCTGAATATTAATTTTAAATGGATCTTATTATCATATAAAAATTCCAGAACCATTTAAATTTACTAAAAATCCAATTTCAACAATTTAGGCATTTTAAATTCCTAAAATTCCAATATTCGACTAAAATGCCTAAAATCAATTATTTCTATTTTACCGTCGCAAAATATTCTTTTTAGCTTTAAATTACGCCAAACTAATATTTAAGCGACTGCGATAAATTCTAGGTTCACCAGATTATACCTCCAACTCGCACAATTCCGGAACCTACAACAATAACCCAATAATTAATCAATAATGCTACATTATTTGAGTGGAAATTGAATGAAATTCACATAGGCAACAATTCACACCGAGACAGCTAGTAATCCCAACAACAGTGACTAGAAATTGAGCCTAACCCGAAGCTAACCGGCAACAGGCGGCAAACTCGCCGGAGAAGAAGACCGAAATCACGCAGAAAAACGGAGCCGACGGGTCGTTCTCGAAAATTTACAAAAGTAGTACCAAAAGAAAGCTTATGACATAAGGAACAAAACCCCTCAATCAATTTTTACTTTTGAGGTGCGGAACACGGCGATTAAGCGATAAAGCCGGCGGCGTTTTCCGACGGGTTTTCAAGAATCACGATTTTACCTAGCAAGAGTGGTATCAAAACGTAGCTCTCGTCGAGAGCTTTCCAACCATATATTTACTTTAATTTTTCGGCGACCGATGACTGAGATACGGTCAATAAAATCAGATGAAAATTGTGAAGAAATGTAAGAACAGAAGCTACGGGTGAATGAGGGAGAATTGCGCGATTTCCGAGGAAGAATTCAGGGTGATGATGGTGATTATCTTATTTTATATAATATATATATATATATATATATATAACAATTTGACCCGTTCTATATTATTTCAACTCCCGTGTGCTATAAAATTTAAATATGCATTTTAATATCGTCTATAAACCGATATTTTCTAATACATATTTTAAACACACTATTTAATTATTTGGCTTAATTATTTTAAATTCCTCAATTTAAAATAATTAATCTTAATTATCGCCAAATAACATATAATTAAATCAGGTCATTACATTTCTCCCCCTCTAACAAAAGATTTCGTCCTCGAAATCGAAACACACAACAAACCTTATATACAACCTAGTCACACATCTACCACTGATAGTACATAGGAAAGTTAGAGTACATGGAATAATTTGTGACAATTTCAAACAAGTGCGGCCATTCTTGACGCATTTTAGCCTCCAATTCCCATGTAGCATCTTCAGTCCCATGTCTACTCCACTGTACCATAACCAGTGGAATCGTCTTGTTTCGAAGTTGATTATCCTTTCGATTAAGAATCTGTATAGGATACTCAACATAGCTAAGAGAACTGTCCAACTCCACATCCTCGGGTCGCAGAACATGAGATGGATCCGACTCATACTTTCGCAGCATAGATATATGAAACACATCATGTATAGCAGACAAACTCTGCGGCAAGTCCAATCTATAAGCCAATATGCCGATCCTCTCAACAATAGTATACGGTCCAATATAACATGGAGCTAACTTCCCTTTTCGTCCAAATCTCATCGTGCCACGGAATGGTGACACTTTCAAGAAAACTTGATCGCCAACCTGAAATTCCAAGGGCCTACGTCTTTTATTTGCGTAGCTAGCTTGACGATCCTGAGATGCTTTCATCCTTTTTCTAATCAAATTTATCTTTTCATTCATTTCTTCAATGAACTCAGGTTGTGCCAATGGTTTTTCTCCAACTTCATTCCAACATACAGGAGATCGACACCATCTACCATACAAAGCTTCGAATGGTGCCATCCCAATAGTTGTTTGAAAACTATTATTGTAGGAGAATTCGACCAATGGTAAAGATTCTTGCCAGTTTCCACCAAAATCCATGACCACAGATCGTAACATATCTTCCAAAGTTTGTATAGTCCTCTCTGTCTGACCATCTGTTTTGGGATGATAAGCTGTACTCATTGCCAATTTAGTACCCAAAGCATTTTGAAGACTACTCCAAAACTTGGAAGCAAATCTAGGATCTCGGTCAGATACAATAGATACTGGAACTCCATGCAATCGAATAATATTATCCACATATAATCGTGCCATTTTATTATAAGCATAAGTACGATAATATGGAATAAAGTGTGCTGATTTGGACAATCTATCGACTATCACCCAGATTGCATCACAACCTCTGTTTGATCTGGGCAAGTGAGTCACGAAGTCCATTCCAATATGTTCCCAGTTCCATTGTGGTATTTCTAAACTCTGTAACATACCTCTAGGTTTCATTCTCTCGGCTTTAACCTGCTGGCATGTCAAACATTTCGCTACAAATTCAGAAATATCTCTCTTCGTCGCATCCCACCAGAAATATGGCTTCAGTATGTGGTACATTCTATGAGTACCAGGATGAACACTATGACAGCTGCAATGCGCCTCTTGAAGCAATGCTTCTTTCAATCCTGTGACATTTGGTACCACTAATCTGTTATTCATTCGTAAACAACCATCTGATGAGATATTGTATTTATTTGGGTTACCAGACAAAACCAGATCTTTCGATTTCTGAACCTGTGAATCATTCTTTTGAGCTTTCTTGATCTTCGAAATAATCTTCGGCTCAAATTGTAAAGCAGAAACAATAAAATGATTGTCTTTTGGCTGAAAAGTCCAACCAGAAGTACATAAATCATCATAATTCTGCCAGACATGGATAGATGCTATCATAACATCCTGATATTTCCGGCTTAATGCATCTGCAACTTGATTCATTTTTCCTGGCCGATACTGTATTTCACAGTCAAAATCCTTCAATAAATCTAACCATCGTCTCTGCCTCATATTCAGTTCTGATTGAGTAAACAGATATTTCAAACTCTTATGATCTGAGTAGATAATAAACTGCTCACCGTATAGATAATTTCGCCAAACTTTTAAAGCAAAAACAATGGCTGCTAGTTCAAGATCATGAACTGGATATCGGGATTCATGTGTTTTCAATTGCCTTGAAGCATATGCAATAACTTTTCCATGTTGCATTAAAACACATCCCAAACCTCTTGATGATGCATCAGTACAAACCACAAATCCACCTGATCCAGATGGCAATGCCAACACTGGTGCTGTTGTCAGCTTCTCTTTCAATGTAAGAAAACTATTCTCACATTCATCTGACCAAATAAATCTTGCATCTTTCTTAGTCAGTTGGGTAATAGGTCGGGCAATCTGCGAAAATCCTTCAATGAATCGTCTATAATACCCAGCCAATCCCATAAAACTTCGAATCTCCGGTATATTGGTTGGTCTAGCCCAATTCAGGACTGCTTCAACTTTACTCGGATCTACAGATATACCTTGGGCTGATATCACGTGACCCAAAAATATCACGCTATCCATCCAAAATTCACACTTCGACAACTTAGCATACAATTGAGAAAATCGAAGTGTTTGAAGAACCAATCGTAAATGCTCTTTATGTTCTCATTTTGATCTCGAATACACCAGTATATCATCAATAAAGACAATAACAAATTTATCCAGAAAATTTCTGAATACTCTATTCATCATATCCATAAACACTGCTGGTGCATTTGTTAAACCAAATGGCATTACTAAAAATTCATAATGCCCATATCTAGTTCTAAAAGCTGTTTTAGGAACATCTTCCTCTCTAACCCGAAGTTGATGGTATCGGGATCGAAGATTAATCTTCGAATAAACAGAATTTCCTTGAAGCTGATCAAACAAATCATCAATTCTAGGCAGAGGGTATTTATTTTTAACAGTAACTCGATTGAGCTGCCTATAATCAATGCACATTCTCATGGAACCATCTTTCTTCTTTACGAACAGTACAGGTGCTCCCCAGGGTGACATACTAGGGCGTATATAACCTTTTTCAAGTAAATCCTGTAACTGTTCTTTCAATTCTTTCAGTTCTGAAGGAGCCATTATGTACGGCGCTCTAGAGATCGGCGCAGTACCCGGCATCAAGTCGATGCTAAAATCAATTTCTCTCTGCGGTGGAAAGCCTGGTATTTCTTCAGGAAAGACATCGGGAAATTCTTTCGCTACTGGGATATCAGATAATTTCGGTTCTTTCTTGGTAGCATCCACAGCATAAACCATATATCCCTCATTTACTAAAGATAATAATCTAAACATTTCCATCGTTGAGACTAACGGTATCTTAGCCTGTGATCCTCGACCATAAAAATTCCATTTGCTACCATAGTGTGGCCTAAATCGTACTACACCATGAAAACAATCTACAGTGGCTCGATAACTAGACAGTGTGTCCATACCAATGATACAATCAAAATCATGCATCGGTAATACAATCAAGTTTGTGATCATAATGCTATCATCGAAATGCAACAATCTAACACGATTTGCTCAGATGGAATAAATCGACCAGCTGGCGTAGACACAGATACAGTTTCATGAAATGGTGTGGTCCAAAGTTCATATTCATCAACATAATCGGATTCAATGAATGAATGAGATGCTCCAGTATCAAATAAAACTCGTGCAATATGATCGTAAATAAGGCAAGTACCTGCGATCACCCCGCCTGGAGCCTCTCTAGCCTGATCCTCGGTCAAAGCATATACTCGGGCTTGTTGAGGACCTTGGAAAGACTGTGGCACATTACCCCTGACCTGTGGGTAACTAGACTGCTGGTAGGATGGTGCAGGAGAAAATGGTCGCTGAGATGAGCCACCTAGAAAACTACCTCTGGCATAAGGCAACTGCTGTGGCTGCATCTGTCCCTGTGCACGGCTCGGACAAACTCTGGCAAAATGCCCTGAATGACCACAAGTATGACATGAACCCTGTACTCCACTACACTGTGCAGTAGGATGTCTTCCTCCACATCGATCACAGTAAATCACGGGGTACTGTCCACCTGTCACACTTTGTGAACTGCTCGAATTAGATGAACTGGACTGATATTTCTTTTTAAACTGTTTTCCTTTTGGTTTGAATTGTTTTTGTTTCTGTTGGTATGACTATTGAGATGGAAAAGATGGTGTACCTGCTGAAAAATATGAACCACCAGTAGGCATTTGTGGAGCCTGTGGTTGTCTACCCCTTTTCAATCCAGCTTCAATTCCAATCGCCTTATCCACAGCTTCAGCATAAGTTGTAGGCGACCCAGCCATAACCATAGCATGTATTTGATAGTCCAGTCCTTCCAAAAATTTTGAAATTTTACCTCTTCCGCTGACAGCCACATGTGGTACATAAGTTAGAAGAGCAGAAAGTTGTCGAGCATATTCTTCGACAGACATATTGCCCTGAACTAGTCGATGAAATTCCGATTCTCTGGCTGAGTAGTAAGATGGTGGAGCATATTCTTGGAGGAATTTAGCACGAAACACCTCCCAAGAGATCTGACTACCTGTTTGTTGCAGTACATTTGTAGTAGCCTCCCACCAACGCTGTGCACGATCCCGTAGTTGGAGAACTGCCATAGTTAACCTTCTATCAGAATCATAATGTACCGTGTTGAACAGGAATTCCATGTGTTTCAGCCATCCTTCTGCTCGATCACTGCCTTCATTTCCAAAGAATTTCGCAGGATGCATATTCTGAAATCGAGCTACAGCCAATTCCATTTCATCAACTCGGTGCACTAACTGTTCTACATCTGCATCAGCTTTAGCGGCTATCTCTGCAGCAGGACGCCCGCGCCTACCTCGAGGAACTCTATCATTTCCTCCAATATTCTGTGCCCTAGACTCCTGAGCCACTTCTTTTCCTTTACCTTTATTTCCTCTAGTTGCCATTCTACAGGATTTAAGGTTAAATTCCCAAAATATTCATAACCTCAATATAATCCAAAGCACTGAAATACAACTAGAATGTATAGTCTACATGTCATATCCCTAAGATACTAACATGTAATTCATGCCAGACAAGAGCAAGTAATTTCAAATAATCAAACCCATGCACACAAATATCTTGTGCCTAAACTCGAGTGTACTAACTCTAATACGAGCGTATCCCAGTCTACGCTCTGATGCCAACTGTGAGGGCCCGTTATCCTAATAACGATTTATTAGCATGCAATCATGATTAATCAGTAAACAGCGGAAAAGTGAGTTAAAAATTTGCGTTTGGGCCTATAAAAATTTCGGCATGACCTTCCCGTAAATAGGACATATCAGAAAATCAAATACTCAAAATAAACAACATATGCCCTCAATAAACACAACAGCATACACACGTGCCAGCCAGACACGATCATGACATATACAAACCAAAATATCATAGAGCCGACAAGGCTCGATAATACCATAATACAATCCTCCAAATATATACATATAGTATCTGGGAGACAGCAACATCATGCAGTACCTAAATACAACTGAGCCTACTCTCAAGGAGCTTTGGTACTTCCTGAGGCTTCCTCTCGAGCGCCTGAGGTCGAACCACCTGTCATGTCCACACACAAAAGACACGACAGCCCCCTCTCGGGGGTCAATAACCCCAGTACGAGACATCAAGAAACCACGATATATGACATAGAAATATAATGATGCCATGCATGAATGCAATGCATGAATAGGTGCAAGATATCAGGATATCAGGAGTCAAATGATCAATATCAACAATCATACATATATGCTCGAGCTGGTCCACGACTTAGCGGACCGTGCCTGGGATATGGCCCAGCCTCGAAGCCAGCAACTACCTAAGCCGGACCGAATCAAGGTAGCCAAACATCTCCAGGAGACCATATCATATCATATATATAACGGATCTCAACCGAAATATAATTGGATCTCAATAACAGATAGGCTCAATATGATATGTTCAGTGGTATTGATGTGTCTAACTAAAATAAAATGTGTGTGAACAAAAGAAATATTTTATTTTATTTTTCACATCAATTACCAACTGATAATATGCAAGTCAGCATATAATATCACATAAATCAGCAAATAGCAAATAAATCATACACAGGATCATCAGATGCCTCTGCCAGACATCGTGAAAATAACTGATCTCTACGTACCTCAACTAATTTACCAGTAACTTAAATCCTCAAGAAAGTCCTGGAAATGCCAACTCAGACAAATCACCTGAATATTAATTTAAATGGTCTTATTATCATATAAAAATTCCAGAACCATTTAAATTTACTAAAAATCCAATTTCAACTATATATATATAACAATTTGACCCGATCTATTTTATTTCAACTCTCCTGTGCTATAAAATTTAAATATGCATTTTAATATCGATTATAAACCGATATTTTCTAATACATATTTTAAACACACTATTTAATTATTTGGCTTAATTATTTTAAATTCCTCAATTTAAAATAATTAATCTTAATTATCGCCAAATAACATATAATTAAATCAGGTCATTACAAATTAAACCCATAATTAATCCACTAAAAAGTGTCAAAAATATTTAAAAATATTTAGAGCTACTCATTTCTAGTATCGCATACCCGAAAATACTTATTTTCTTAGCAAACGTTCGCTAGACATTAAGTTCGTCCTTTAATATAAATAGATTTGCCGCTTTCCTAATTTGGATTACTGAGTCCCAAGTTTCTATTTATAACTTTCTAAAAATAGAAACTTTATCAAAATCATCCCCGGTTCATCGCGTATTTGACTGCGTAAAGTTTACATTCATAACATTCGGTTAAATAGCCAATAAATCATGCATATATTTAAACATGCTTCTAGACAACTCATTTAAATAATTTCAAATAAATTTTCATACATACATGTGGTTATTGTGTTCGGGTTTTCAAAAGTTACAATTCTTCCCCCTTAAATAGAATTTCGTCATCGAAATTTGTCTAGTCTTGATTATTGAAAATTTTAGGCTCCCTCATTCACTTCATGCTTAATCCGTTCGGCTTAAATTTTGCACTATATCAAGCTTTCGCGGCGTATTCAGATATGTCATCTTCTATTTTTATACATTCATACAAAATTTCTTGATCTCAAGGAAATCAAAGTTTTATCTAACTCTACATCTTCTATCAATTATAAATCCTAAACCACGTTAAGTTATTTTATCTTCCCAGATATTACTTTAATTGATTGACTTTATCTTAGGTAACCCTGATCATATAATTTAATTTCCCAAAATAAGTGAAGGATCGATTCTAACACCTGCGAAGGTGCTTCAAACACAATATTCTACATGAGCTTCAATAGTTTGTGTTCTAAGAATGTAAACACCGATGAATTAGATCGAGTTTTTTTTTAAACCAAGCGGAAAATACTCGAAATAATTATTCGTTAAGAAAGCTGACTAATTTGAAAGCCTTTTAATTTGTGTAAGATGAATAACTGAAATAAGAGGGATCAATTCTTGCATGTATTAGTTAAGTTATGGTGAGAACTAAACTGATAACAGCTCGAAATGATCAAATTAGTTTGAAAACAATAGTTAAACAGTTAAGTACACAAGATATGTTTATGGATGTTCGAAGATTTCAACTGCTCCTACGTCACTCCTTCTACCACCTCGAGTAGGATCCACTAGAAAAATTTGATTTACACAACGATTTGTACAAATCCACTTAGCTTAGGACTTACATTACTGCCTAATTGAACTCCTATCCTGGACTGAAGGAAGCACCAGCCAACCAACAGTTGTTTAACGTCTATGTGTTAAATACTACATACACAAGTTTAACGTCTTTGTGCAATAATCACTCAACTTATCAATAAGCTCTACTCTTTGTATATGTGAGTGATTGTGAGTGTGTGAGAACTGATCTATGTATACAACATGAAATTTTTTTCACAGACTGAGAGAGCTATGCTTCTAATCTAAGCTGATAACACGTTGAAGTGTTACTTCAAATCTGGGTTGATTGCTTCTTGTAAGATGGTATACAATGAGCATGCTTTTCTATTCTTCTTATGATTTACACACTTGTTTGTTGTTGGTCTTGACCTTGTATTTATAGAGGTTTTTCGTGACCGTACATCAAGATTCATCAAATATGTTCGTTGCAGTTGAATCTGTTCCTCGATATTTGTGATTTGTCCTTTCTGTCAGTCATTCTGGAACGTCTTGACTTTAAGCTCTGCTGCAACGTCCATTATTGTTCTTTGACTGGAGAATTGCTTTACTTAAATGCACTCAGCTAGATTTCACTTAGATAAGCTTGTCGTGTTCTGCAAACTGATCGGCTCCTAACTGATGTTCTGAACTGGTCTTGAACTGGTGTGGTGAAATCACTTGGCTCGTCAGCTGAACTGTTCAGCTGAGCTCTTCATCAGTTGAGCTCTTCGTCAGCTGGTCGGCTTCTGAAGGTCTTCTGTTGAAATACCTATCAGCTGGACAATCAGTTGAACTGGTTCAATTTGGGCAATCAATTAGTGCTTTCAATTTTCAATCTCAATAGCTTCAGTTTAGGCTCGGTAGCTCTTTCTACGCACTTAGATAAATTTATTAGAAACAAAATAACAAGTTTTGTTAACATCAAAATCAAGATTGCGAACATGAAATGTTCCAACAATAAGTGTCTCCTAGTAATAATTATACTTTTAATCACTAATTAGAACTTAGATTCCCAATTTTATAATCCCAAAAAAATAACTATTTTATGACACTACGAATTGTTTCTTAATAACTTAAACATTTCCACAAATGAATCCATCCTTGTAAGGTTTAGCAACAAAGTTCAAGATAGAGGTTTCCGGACCTTAGAAATCATAACAATTGCAGTGTCAACCCAAAATGAAATTTTTTCTTTTAACTTACTTCCTACATTTCGCAATTATTTCGTATAGTTTCCACTAATATTTTTCTCAAATCCTATAAGCTAAAGCTTACGAGAATTATACGAACTTTGATATTCTTAGTTTATATTCTTGACTCCTTCATAACATTACTTCCACAGTTTTATGCATAATACGCAAATATAAACGAATTCAATTTACTTATTTTCTTCTTTAGTCATTTGACCCCTTAAATAGCTTACTAGAATTCTGAAACCTAAATACAAACTTCCCAAACAATAGCCATTGTTGATTAGATTTTTTTTAATACTTATATTCTTTGTGTTTCCCGACATGCACTTATAACGCCTGTAATACAATTGTAATTTTCTATAATCCATTATGATACCCAAAATTAATAATTTGACAAATCTCACTTTCTCATCAAAAATCGCTAATAACAATATTTCTCGTTCATCCAAAGACATCTTCATACTTACATATATGTCTAATTTCCTCAATCACAATTCCTTTTGTAACCCTTAGTTAGTGATTTTCTTGCTGACTACATTCAAATAGACCGTTTTATATTTCAGTAAGTTGCAACCTAACTCCCACATCTATTAGATTATTCGATCATGCCTAACTTATCGCATTCCTAGCTCCTTAGACTATCAAATTTAATGCAAAATGGCTCCCATAGATTTCAAAAATTGCTAAAATGACCCCATAATTTTCCTAAAATTTGCAATCAAGACCCAAAAATTCTCGAATTCTCCAATTTAGCCCCAAAGTTTTCGTATTTTAGCCCTCCATGTTTTCAGATTCATACAACAAAGCCCCTATATTTTCAAATTATAGCAAAATCACTCTCAATATTTCTGAAAACTTGCAATTAAGTCTCTCAAATTATTATAATTCAGTACCTAAATTCATGATTCCTAAAATTAAACACACAACATCACTTCGAAATTATCTTCCTACGCAATGTAGAATTCGAAACAAGCAGTCCTAAATCACCAAGTTCAATTTGCCTCGGCTTTATCTTAGGTAGTGCAAAATTAGAGATACAGAAAAACTAAATTCTCCTCACGTCTCTGAAGCATAATTGTACACACCGTCCAAACCACGAAACCAACATGCATTTTAAAATAAAAGTCATCTAACATTTAACTTTGACAGTCATAAAAGAAAGTACATCTAAACAATTAAATAAGTAATAAGATAAAAAAAATATAAAGCAATAAATCTCACAGACATTGAGGCGTGACTTCTCGAGCTCCTCGGGCGACCCTACTTCTAAATTCATTTATTTAGCACTATTTTTTTTACACCATGCATATTTAATTCATCATAAATAAACTAGCATAAATAGTCAAATAAACAAAATCCATATCATCCATAATCATTCATGCATAATAAGTAAAATAAGCGATAAAAGTATAAAATTTAACTCAATAAACTTTAACATCTTAACAGTCTGTAAATAAAAGCGGTAATCCATAAAATCATCAAAAGCCTTTAACCTATGCGTAATTTCTAGGTCATCAGGTATGCACTGCGTCTCTCAGATGACTCAATAGCGCACCTCACGACTCAACATCATAATTACCTGCAACAATTCAAACCTAGTGAGGCTAATGACTCAACATGTTCAAACCTAATATGGCAAGTACATAAATATACACTCACATGCATAAAAATTACTTTTACTAAAAATAGATTTTTCCATGCAATCGTGAAACCTTCAAAATATGCAAATTTTTAAACCGTGCTTAAATATGAACATTTTCCGTTTAAAATTATCATTTTTAGGTGAAGTCTGATCCTCGAAAGTGACAATATTCATTCGATTGATCAATCTATAAACCATAGTACTAGGCCACCGGGTTCAACTTCCACTTCTTCGACGATCCCTTCGAATATCAAAAAAATAACTTCACCGTTCACTTTTTCAACGGATCCATTATCATTGAGATTCTCACCCCCATTTTCGACGGTTCACTCCATTTGTCATTGCAAGTTCACCACTCCCGTTTTCAGCTGACCCCTTACTAATTTTACATCACGATCAATTCACTTTCCTCAAAAATATTTTGCTTTACTTTAATATTTCATAAAACGTTCATAAATTTCTATATTATTTAAATTTTCAAAAATGACTCATATCATTCGTATACGTCGAGATTGCTAAAAATTACATATACGTGCAAATACGATAAAACTTTTAAAAATAGCATATATCATGTATATACTTTAAAACATCAAAAAATAACATTTAACATGATATGAAATTGGTTTAGGAAGTTGCAGACCACCCTCGACTTTCCTCGAACTGACCGCACACGTTTCAATGCTATACATACTCGGATGACCCTAGACTTTGACTTCAGAAGAACGACTCTATTTAAAAACTTTAAAAACACCCAAAAATATCTAGTGGCTTGCTGGAAATTCAATCTTAAGACCTACGTTTAAAAAACGACTCAATTCGCTCCCCGTATGACTCGTTTACTATCGTTTTGCGTTTTTGGTTAAACAAATGACTTAACTACCCCTACGACTCAAACCAACACGAGACCAGACCTTTATTAACATCCCAAGACTCAATATAAGCTGCTGGAAGCCCCAAGACCAAGACAAAACAGAAACATGGATTTAAAATTTTAATCTAGGCTCATTTCGCCCTTTTTTGACACGTTCGGACAATTTACGACTCCGAACGGACCACGGCTCAAAACGACCCCAAACCATGCCATAGACCCCTTTCTTAGACCCTAAACAAGACAATGATCTGGCCCTTTTGGGAATTGAATTCCAGGGCTTAGATGAAAGCTTCAACAAAGCATGGAATTCCCTTCTCGTACCTTCAACCGGAAATCTTTGGGCTGACTTGCTTATAGACCAGACGTTCAAGGCTCCAAATTCCTCACAACAGCAGCCCGCCGAATGGCTCTTCGCGTGCAATCGAGGAGCAAATGCACCAGTGGCTGTGGCTGGCCTTGACTTGACTTTTGGCTCACACTTGACTCTCACTAGGATCCTAAGGCAAGTCCCTAGCCACTGGAACAGTCCTTAAACTAACCTTTTAGCCCACATAACCGCACACACCCAAACAAGCCAACAAGGGCAGTTTCTGGAAATTCGGTTGCAGCGCTTTGCCCACTAGTCCATGCACTTACCGAACCCCTCCTTGCCCTTCCTAAGGCTTTAACCCAAACCTCCAAACAATAAATAGGGCCCCATGCAGCCACTTGGCTGTAGGGACCCAAGGCCACCCGACTTCCCGCCTCTCCGCCCTCATGGTATTCACGTGTAGGTGGCGCTGCCATGGAGGCGACCCCTATGACCATAGTCCCTTCAAAACTTACTCTTAGGCATTTAGTTTGACTCTAAAATCTCTTGGTTTGCATTTCTCTTTCAACAATCCCAAAAAAATTAAGAATCCATTATGAAAACATGAGATACACATGTAGGAAACTAAAAACCATAATCATTACAAGTTTTTCACATAAAATCAGTTTCATGCAATATTATGGATTGAATGGTGCATAAAGAAAGGTTGAAAACATGCCTTTTTTCCTTTATTCTTATGATATACAAGAGATGACGCGACGAGAGATGAACGAGACGCAAAGCTTTCTCCCTTCTTTTCCTTTCTCTAGAGTTCAGCCCCCCTAGAGTCCTAGTGTGTGTGAGTTGTGTGTGCTGATGTTGAAAGTGACGTGAATGAGGGGTGTAGGGTGGGTAGGTTGTATTTAATTAAATCATTAAGTGGTTAAGTGGGCTTTAGGTTAGTTAAGGGTCCTAATTTTTTTAAGTAAATCCTTACTAATCTAGGCCCATTAAAGAATTAATTAAACTCATAATTAATCCACTAAAAAGTGTCAAAAATATTTAGAGCTACTCATTTCTAGTATCGCATACCCGAAAGTACTCATTT
Organism: Primulina tabacum; assembly: GCF_025594145.1. NCBI lineage: Eukaryota > Viridiplantae > Streptophyta > Magnoliopsida > Lamiales > Gesneriaceae > Primulina > Primulina tabacum. The sequence goes on from NC_134553.1 coordinate 15,832,919, forward strand.
TCTTAGCAAAAGTTCGCTAGAGATTAAGTTCGTCCTTTAATATAAATAGATTTGTCGCTTTCCTAATTTGGATTATTGAGTCCCAAGTTTCTATTTATAACTTTCTAAAAATAGAAACTTTATAAAAATCGTCCCCGGTTCTCTCGCTTTCTGCTGTGCATCGCGTATTAAACTGCGTAAAGTTTACATTCATAACATTCGGTTAAATAATCATTAAATCATGCAGATACTTAAACATATTTTAGACAACTCATTTAAATAATTTCAAATAAATTTTCATGCATGCATGTGGTTAGTGTATTCGGATTTTCGGGCGTTACATTAACAATAACTTAAAATTCTTGTAGGCACTATCATTGATACCTAAGAGATAATGTAACGATACTACTAGACACTGTTACCATGATCGGATGAGTTCTACCAGTCTTGAGTTCTGAAGTTCATGATCAAGGGCTTGATGAAAAGAATGTGGCTAATTAGGTAAGCACAAATATTAACAAATGTTGTTATGAATCACATGAAGTTGTGAACCCACGATTAGTTGTATCCCTGAACTATTGAGAGTCGCACAAGTATTGGATTATGTGTTCCGTTGAGACATACAATTTCCAAAAAGTTGAATTTGGCGGTTGTAATTTGATGGAGATCAAACAGACTACTTATGAAGGATTCTATAGATTGATTTCTTGTAATGAAAGTTGTGAAATTTAGCTTAACTGCTAATTAAGTAAGGAGAGTGGAATTGTAATGCTCGAAAACCCGAACACACTAACCATATGCATGCATGAAAATATAATTAGAATTTATTTAAATAAATGGTTTAAAGGTATGTTTAATTATTTGTATGAATATAATGAGAATTTAACCGAATGTTATGAATTTGAACTGTCTACAGTCGAATACGTGATGCACGGCCAAGGCGAGAGAATCGGTGATGATTTTGATAAAATGTCTATTTTTAGAAGTTTAAGAATTTGAAACTCGAGATTTAGTTATCCAAAATAAGAAAGTGGCAAATTTATTTTTAGTGAGGGCCGAACTTAATCGGTAATGAACTTTTGCTAGAAAATGAGAAGTTTCGGTTTTACTGCACCGGAACCTCGTGACACCAAATATTTTTAGTTATTGTTTTGGACTTTTGGTGGATTAATTAGTGATTAAATTAACTCTTTAATGACCCTAGATTAGTGGTGGTTAATTAAAAATCCCATCTAACAAATTAATTAAAACCATAGCCTACCACACACACCTCATACACCCCTCCTTCATCACTTTCAGCACAACAACTCACTCACTCCTAAACCTAGGTGGCCGAAGGTTTTATAGCCAAGATAGGGTGATTTTTGAGAGCCCCGTTCGTCTCCCGTCGTGCTGTCGCCCATTATCTGTAAGCATAAACAATCAAGGCATGTTTTTAATCCTTCCTTTGTGCACCATTCAACCCATATTATTGCATGTGTTTGATTTTTTTGTGAAATTTCATGAGGATGATGATTTTAAAGTTTTTTTCATGTGCATCTCATGGTTTCATAAAGAATTCTTGACGTGTTTGGAAATTGTTGAGGGAGGGATTCAAACTAAAGGATTTAAGTTTCTGTCTAACGTTCAATAGTAGGTTTTGAAGGGACAAAGACCAAAAATGGAAGCCGCAAGGGCTGCTCAATCCTACATGTAATGTGCGTGCATGCCAAGAGGAAGGGGGATCGGGTTAGGGTTCCTACGGCCAAGGGTGCTGCATGGGGACCTAGCCAAGATCTCAAGGGAAGGATTATGGTCCTAGGAGATCTACGAAGGGTTAGTTTGGGGCTTGGACATGCTGGTATAGAGCTGGAACCTTAACTCCAAAATCTCCATTTGTTGGGCTGTTTTTGTGTGTCTCGGTTCTATGGGCTAGGGGATGGTGGAAAGGACTAGACCAGGAGCTAGGGACGTGTCTTAGGGTCCTGGTGAGGGGCTGGTATGAGCCACGAGGTGAGTCGAGGGCTGCAGAAACCGTGGAAGCACGAGGAGCCCTGCTGCACGCAAGGGTGCGTCCAATGCTCTGCTGTTGCGTTAAGCCTAGGGCCTAGGGCGACTGGTCTAAGTCTGAAAGGGCCTAAACTTGGTCTTAGTTAGGGTCTCAATTAGAGTTATAGGGCCTGGTTCGAGGTCGTTTCGAGCCATGGTCTGTTCGGGGTCGTAATTTGCTCGAACGTGTCAAAAAAGAGACAAAATGGGCCTAGGTTAAATTTTTTTATTGCGGTTTTGGTTTTGGCTGGGGGCGTTGAACTTCCAGTAGCTTAAATTGAGTGTTGGGATTTTAACAAGGGTCTGGTCTCGGGTTGGTTCAAGTCGTAAGGGTAGTTTGGTCATTTGTTTGCTCGAAAACGTGGAAACGGGGGTAAAAGAGTCGTTCTGTAAGCAAATCGAGTCGTTTTTGAACGTAGGTCCTAAGATAAAATTTCCAGCAAGGATCTGGACACTTTTGGTATTTTTAAAATCATGGAATCGATTCGTTACCATTAAGTCAAAGTCCGGGGTCGTCCGGGTAAGTATAGAGTTGAATCATGCGTGTTCGGTTCGAGGAAAGTCGAGGGCGGTTTGCAACTTCCTAAAATGTTTCCATATCATGTTAAATGCTATTTTTAGAAGTTTTAAAGTATATGCATGAGATATGTTATTTTTAGAAGTTTTAACATATCCGCATGTTTATGTTATTTTATCTGTCGTTTTAAAGAATATGGAAATTTATGCATATTTTTATGAAATGATAAAGTGAAGGAAAATATTTTTGAGAAATGCGAATTGATAGTGAGATCCGTTGAAAACGTAAAGGGTGACCTTGCAATGAAAAGAGAGTAAACCGTAGAAAACGGGGGCGAGAATCTCAACAATAATGGATCCGTTATAGTGAACGATGAAGTTATTTTTTGATAGTCGGAGAGATCGTCGAAGAAGTGGACGTTGAACCCGAAGGCCTAGTACTATAGTTTATAGATCGATCAATCTACTGAATGTTGTCACTATCGAGTATCAGACTTCACTTAAAAACGTAAATTTTTTTTAATACAAATGTTCATATTTATGCGTGATTTAAAGAGTTGTATATTTTTGAAGGTTTCATGTATGCATGACAAAATCTATTTTTAGTAAACGTAATTTTTACGCATGTGATTGTATACACTTATGTACTTGCTATATCAGGGTTGAGAATACTGAGTCATTAGACTTACTAGGTTTGAATGGTTGTAGGTGATGATGATGTTGAGTTGTGAGGTGTGGACTATCGAGCCATCCGAGAGGCGCAGTGCATACCCGAGGACCTTGAAATTTCGCATATGTTAAAGATTTTAATGATTTTATGGATTATTGTTTTTATTTAAAGGCTGATAGGATGCTAGAATTTATTGAGCTTAAATTTTAGACTTTTTTCGCCTTGTTTACTTATTTTGCATGAATGATAATGGATATTATGAAATTAATTTATTTGACTATTTATACTAGTTTATTTATGATGAATTAATTATGCATGGTTTAGGAATTTAGGAAAAAAAACTAGTGTAAATTAAATGAATTTAGAAGTTAGGGTCGTTTCACGAACTGTCTATTTTAGTGAAAGAATTCACAAAACTGACAGCTGTAAAAAATCAATTGTTTCATTTTCATTATATGGACGATATTTGTACTTTCCACACATCGACATTGTCTGATCATCGATCGAGGTTATAATGAATTCATAATTATTTATTTAGTAAATTTATAATATATTTATTAATTAGTAATAGTGACTACTAAGTGCAAAATTCTCGTGAAGCGTTCTAGAAATTCTAGAATAGATTAATCAATTAATTGAGTGATTAAATAAAATTTATATAATTTAAAGCATATATATTATATTATATTATATTTATTTGCGTATTTATGTGTATATATATTTATTGTATTATCAAAATTGATAATAATTTAATTATACATGATATTTTTAAGAGTAGAAAAGACATATATGAGAGCTTTTGAATTATGAAAAACAATATCTTGAAAAATTGAGATTCCTCATTAGATTAGAAAGAGAATTTTAATATATGTGTATTCAATAGATGAATAAGACACACAACTGTTGCACGAAAATTTTCTCCCTCACAATTTCGGCCACACCTATATTTGGAGGAAATATGTACGAACACCCTTCCACCACCACGTAGTCGCCTCGATGCCGCACCACCGTCTTGGGATTTATTAAATTCCGGCAATTTAATCTCAACGAAATTTCTCTAGTGCGATCTATACAAGGAATCCAGTTTCTATTGTGAACCGGATTAGATGATTGGAGCATGAGGGAGATTTGTTTGTAGAGATTTTACAAGGAGTATATCTGCTTAAAACCCACAATAATTGAAGTAAACATTATATACATAAAGGTAAATCAAATCTAAGCATCATATAAATATTTAAATCATACAACGCACAAAGAACGTTTTGAACGTAAAATATATATAAAAATTAAGATGTGATTTGGGTACTAAAAAACCTTACACCAAAATTAACCGGCCCACTCGTGGCCGGTTACAGTCCGAGTCCGGTTTTATTTTTTAAATTTTTTTTATTTTTAAATAAACAAATAAATTACATAAAATATAATAAAAGGGCTTGCATTTATAGTTATAACTATATAAAATGCCTACGTATCTCTGTTGATGTAGAGGAATCAAAGTCCTACCAGCTCGCTTACTTTTACATGCGTACCTTTAGAAGTGGTGTTTCTCAATCACTCGCATTTTCTCCGGTCGTTGTTCCGGATGTTCCCTCAGTTTCATCTTGGTCTTCTTCATCACTTTTAATATGTTGTGTTCGACTTACGACTTTTGAGAAATCATTGAGCAAACATTGAGCTTTCAATTTTTTTTGCCTTAAGCTAGAACGTCTATCATCCAATGTATTTCACCCAAAACTAAAAGTTTTCCTCACCGCAACTGTTGAAATGGGATAAGCTAAAATTTCTTTTTCCATTATAGACAAAATAAGATATACTTTTGTTTTTTGGGACCAACATCGCAGTATGTCGAAAGTTTCCTCATCTGCATCAATAAAATCAAAAGTAGTAGAATAAGATAAGGAAATTCTATATAAGATGCTAGTTAAGAACATATTTAGCAAGATCAAATGTTCTCTACTGCCAAGGATATCTGGGAAAAGCTGATTTAGTTATGCGAGGAAAATGACCAAGAAAAGGAGAACAAACTCTCTATTGGAATACAGAAGTGACAGTATCAAGATGAAGCCCAGTGAATACATGTCTGATTTTGATGAAGAGCCAACAACATAATAATCAAATTGATTGTTGTCAGTAAAGAATATGGAAAAAGAGAAACAAATTTGAAAGTGATGAGGGCAATCCCAAGAGAGTGAGATGTCAAAATCACAGCAATGCGAGAATAAAAGGACCTGAACAAGCTTGAATTGCATGATCTTTTTGCATAAATTAAGGCTTATGAATTTGAAACGGACTCGAGGACTGATGTTGAGTCCACTTTGAAAGTGACTAAAGCATTGGATGCTACAAAAATCGAGCCATCATTTTCCAAAAAGTTTGTAAAACAGTTGAGTAATGATGTAATGTTATTGTATGTGAAGAATTTGGAAAGTTCATGATGAATAATTAGGGAAACATTCAGACTTACAACAAAAGAAATTATCACAAAACAAAGTTCACTGATGAGGAAAATGCATGTTTTAACTACGGAAGAACTAACTAGTTCATAGCTAAATACCATAAACCTAAGAAAGATGACAAGAGGTTAACTAATAAGGTCTGAAGATCCCATGAGAGATTCGTAGATGACAATAAGTCATCTAGGAAGAAGACTTATCAGAAGAAGTTAGTAGCAGAAGAGTATAAGAGTAAGTGGGTCGAAGTGGGAGTGAGAAAGAAGAGATTCAATGTCTCATGGCTGATGCCGAGCTAGAATCAACTAGTGAAGAGGTATTCGATTTCAACTCAACTGATTTTACACGAGATGATCTTGTCACAACACTTCATGACATGATCAATGAGTATAAAAGACTTTCTCAATCATTCAAGGAAGTCAAGGCTAAGTATTAAATTCTGTCTGATAAGGATACAGAACCTAATTGGGAACAACCAGGAGAAGTGTCAAGTCTTAAGGCAGAAGTTGCAAAGTTAAAAACTGAGAATGAAAGAGTACAAAATGGGCATAAACAATAGATTTCTGAGAACAAGAAATTAGCTGAGCTGATAAAACTTTAGAACAAGTCTTCAGTCCGTCTCGAGAAAATACAGGATCTGTAGAAACCATCAAGATATAGGACAAATCTCGATTTCAGTAGCAATGATAACAACCTTGCTGACACTGTTGCTCAAGTGTGTCTAGAGAAAGGAAAAACTAAATTAATTAGATTTGTTAGATCTAGAACAACATATGAACATCAAGAGTTTACCTCTCATGTTGAGGAGCCCGTTGAACAGATGAACAAGTGTTGGAAATTCGGTATAGGTAATACACCAGAGAGCTCCCTTGCAAAACCCAATTGGTCTAGCCATAGATTCAATTCAGTAAGGCAAAACTCTATGAAGGGTAAACCTTACCGATACCACAACAATAAGCTTGTTCAGAAAAAATACAAGCTGACCAGTTAAGTAAGAAAGGCAAGACAACATTTTATTTCTAGCACACACAGAGCATCACACATGCATGAACAATGTATCTCACACACACACACGATAGAGCACAACACAATCACGTGGTTCGGCCTTGTTAAGACCTACATCCACGGAGAAACATCACCAACCTTTCCATTTCCAGAAACAATATCCTTACACAGAGTTTACAAATCAGTGAACAAATCAAGAACAATAACACGAACTGATCAAGCCTAATTCCCTGATCTACTCGTTGTGTTCTTCCCTTTTTGATTTCCTCAGTGCAGCTTCCTTGTCCTGATTTCTTGATCGAATCACCAGGTTCTTCTCTGTTCTCCTTCTCCTGAAAGTCCCGTTTCTTGAAGTCAAGTTTTTCCTTTTTCAATTTTTTACGTGCCGTTTATGCTTAACCCTCTTCCCTTCTTATTCACCCCATTAACCGTTTTTTTTCTGGTATCCGGAAATGGGCTTCTTGTACTCATCAGTTAAGAAAAGCCCAGCTTCTTCTTTATGCTCATTGGACTTCCTCTTATGGAGCCCAATACCTTACAGCCCAAACAATAGAGGAACCCGGTCTACAATCTCCACCTTTTCTCTAATGGTTGGCTGCTTCTCTGTCTTATTGTCTTTACTTGAACTCCACTACATTTACTAAGTTCAAGCAGTGTCTGAACTTAGCATAGGGTAGTGTTTTGGTTAGCATATCAGCGGGATTATCTTCAGACGGAACCTTTTCCAGACACACTTCACCTTTATTCAAGACATCCCTCACAAAGTGCATCTTAACATCAATATGTTTTGATCGTTCATGGTAAACTTGATGTTTAGACAAGTGTATTGCACTTTGGTTGTCACAATATACAACCACCTTAGCTTGCTTTATTCCCAGTTCACTTATGAATCCTTTCAGCCATAGAGCTTCTTTGACAGCTTCGGTGGTTGCTATAAATTCTGCTTCCGTGGTTGATAGTGCCACAACTGACTGGAGTGTAGCTCTCCAAGTAATGGCCGTTCCAAATAAAGTGAAGATATATCCAGTTGTGGATTTTCTAGTGTCACTATTTTCCTGCGAAATCTGAATCTACATATCCCACCACTGGCCCTTCTTCTACACTCCTTTGTTTGAATTTCAACCCCACGTCTGCAGCTCCCTTCACATATCTTAGTAGCCATTTTAGCCCTTCCCAGTGAGGTGGTCGAGGATCAGCCATGAACCTGGATACAACACTTATAGCAAATGATAGATCAGGTCTGCTACATACCATTCCATACATTAGGCTCCCCACACCACTTGCATATGGAATGTGTTTCATCCTCTCAATCTCTTCCTTGTCATGTGGGGCTTGTTCTTTTGAGAGTTTAAACTGTTGTCCAAGTGGGGATTTACTGTTTTTGCCTTGTGCATGTTATACCTCAGTAACACCTTTCTTAAGTAGCTTCCTTGACTTAGGAACAAACTCTTGTCTCTTCTACATCTCTTTATATCCATGCCCAGAATCTTCTTTGCTTCTCCCAAGTCTTTCATTTCAAATTTGACATTCAGTTGTTGTTTCAACATCCTGATTTCTTCCATGCTATTACTAGCAATAAGAATGTCATCTACGTATGTGAGGAGATACAGAACAATCTTTTCCTTGTCTTTCTTTAAGTATACGTAGCTATCATAGTCACTTGTATACATTCCAATCTCTCTCATGTAGTCATCAAATTTCTTATTCCACTGTCTTGGACTTTGTTTCAAGCCATAGAGAGACTTCTTTAATAGGCAGACCTTTCCCTGACTTTCATTTTTCACATACCCTTTTGGTTGTTCCATGAAGATTGTTTCCTCAAGTTCTCCATGCAAAAATGCGGTTTTTACATCTAATTGATGCAACTCTAAATCCAGCTGTGTGACCAAGGCAAGGATTAGCCTTATAGAACTATGTTTAACGACCGGCGAATATATTTCATTGAAATCTATTCCTTCACGTTGAGAGTAGCCCTTTGCAACCAATCTTGCCTTGTATTTCGGATTTTCAGTTCCTGGATTTGATTCCTTGAGTTTATAAACCCATTTGCATCCTAACAACCTTTGATCCTTGGGTTTGTTAACCAGTTCCCAGGTCTCGTTCTTCTTCAAGGCATCCATCTCCTCGTCCATAGCTTTTATCCATTTGTTTCTGTTGTTGCAGTTCACAGCTTCTTTATAGGATGAAGGTTCCATGGTTTCCACTTGTTCAGCTATTGACAGTGCATACCAAGTCAGATCAAGTTGACCATACTTCTGGGGGGAATTAATTTGTCTTCTTTGTCTATCCCTAGCCAAGGAGTATGTTTTGGTTTGTTCATTTGTAACCCCTTCTGGTAGTTTTATTATTTCAACTTCAGATTCATTCTGGGCTTCTTGATCCTTCACGTTGAGAGTAGCCCTTTGCAACCAATCTTGCCTTGTATTTCGGATTTTCAGTTCATGGATTTGATTCCTTGAGTTTATAAACCCATTTGCATCCTAACAACCTTTGATCCTTGGGTTTGTTAACCAGTTCCTAGGTCTCGTTCTTCTTCAAGGCATCCATCTCCTCGTCCATAGCTTTTATCCATTTGTTTCTGTTGTTGCAGTTCACAGCTTCTTTATAGGATGAAGGTTCCATGGTTTCCATTTGTTCAGCTATTGACAGTGCATACCAAGTCAGATCAAGTTGACCATACTTCTCGGGGGGATTAATTTGTCTTCTTTGTCTATCCCTAGCCAAGGAGTATGTTTTGGTTTGTTCATTTGTAACCCCTTCTGGTAGTTTTATTATTTCAACTTCAGATTCATTCTAGGCTTCTTGATCCTTCATTTGAGTTTCCTTTTCGGGCTCCACCTCAACTTGTGATTCCTCAGGTTCCACTGTCTCTCTTTCAGTGCTTTGTTCCTTTAAATCATATCCCATTTTAGTTTCATCAAACACAACATTCCTTGTATTGAAGCACCTTGGCCCAGTTGGCTCTAGGTTCCACACCTTGTAGCCTTTTATTCCTTCCGGATAGCCTATGAAAATACATCTTAGAGCTCGAGCATCTAATTTATCTTGTTTTACATGTGCGTAGGCAAGATATCCAAATATTTTTAAACCTTTGTAATCGGCTGGACTACCACTCCAGACCTCCATAGGTGTTTTAAAACCTATGGATCTTGCTGGACTCCTATTAATGAGATAGCAGGCAGTAGAGAGAGCCTCACCCCAAAATATCTTTGGCAACCTTGCGCTTAATATCATACACCTTACCCTTTCTAGTAAAGTTCTATTCATCCTTTCTGCAATCCCATTCTGTTGTGGAGTGCCTGCCACTGTCCTATGTCTGGTAATGCCTCTTCCTTTGCACATGCTGTCAAATTGTTCAGATAGATACTCTAGTCCATTATCGGTTCTGATGTGTTTGACTCTCAGGTCTGTTTTATTTTCAATCAGCAATAACCATTCCTTGAACTTACCAGCCGCTTGGTCTTTTGTTTTCAGAATGTAAACCAAGACCCTTTTTGAGAAATCATCTATGATGGTAATGAAATATCTTCCTTCCCCATGTGTGGATGTCTTTGAAGGACCCCATATATCAGAGTGTATGTACTCCAATGGTCTAGTGGTGGTGTGTTTAGCCTCAGAAAAGCTGACTTGTTTTGCCTTTCCCAGGACACAATATTCACATAGCTCTATGGGATGAATTTTCTCATCACCTAACAGCTTCTGTTTGGATAACTCTTGGAGTCCTTTTTCACTTAGATGCCCTAGCCTTTCATGCCATAGTCTTGTTTGGTGTTCTGATCTTTGAGCTACTGAGGCTCCATCTATCACTGTATTGCCGATCAACAGATACAGAGAGTTTTTCATCATGGCTTTCATAACAACCAGTGAACCTTTCATTACTCTCATGATTCCCTTTTCAGATTTGAATGTATAGCCTCCTGAATCTAGTGTACCTAATGATATTAAGTTCCTTTTCAACTCGGGTACAAACCTCACATTCAATAACAGCCTGTCAACTCCACCATGCATTCTGATCCTGATGGTGCCTGCACCTTTGACCCTGCATTCATTATTGTTTCCTAATAGGAACATACCTCCCTCAGCCTCTGTCAAATCTTCAAACCAGGATCTATTTGGACACATATGGAACGAGCATCCAGAGTCTAGTATCCACTCATTATCTGAGTTTTCAGTGGTTATTACAAGGGCATCAGCTGACTCATAACCATCTGACACCACAGATGCTTCACCATGATCTGCTGACTTATTTTGTTTCCACTTATTTCTCTCGGGACAATTTCTCTCGAAGTGACCCTCCCTGTGACAAATGAAACACTTGAGTCTTACTTGGCTTTTGGACCTAGACCTGTTTCCTTTGAATCTTGGTGTTTTCATCTTTGGCCTTCCCCTTGTCACTAGTACTTCACCTGAGGGTTCTGTGCTTGATGTGATCTTTTTGTGTAGTTGTTTAGATCTTATTGCTGACATAACTTCTTCAAGGGTAATCATCTGTTCTCTGCCATATAAGATCGCATCCTTGAAGTGTTCATAAGTTCTTGGCAATCCATTTAAGAGTATGAGCGCCTTATCTTCATCTTCCAGCTTGATTTCAATATTTTCTAAATCATCCAGAATCTTGATGAACTCTTCAATTTGGTCTTCAAGGCTATGTTCTTCCCTGATTTTGAAGGAGTACAGTCTCTGTTTTAAATACAGCCTATTTGCCAATGACTTGGTCATGTATAATGATTCCAATTTACTCCACACAGCGGCTGCATTCGTTTCTCTTGCCACTTCCCTTAATGGCTTATCGCCAAGGCATAGAATGATAGCACTGTGTGCCTTCTCCATGACATCTTCCTTTTCTTTTGTTGAACTTGACATTTCCCCCTTTCCTTTAGTGCTTCTACCAGGCCCTGTTGAATAAGTATGGCTCTCATTTTTATTCTCCATAGCGAGAAGTCATTCTTTCCCGTAAACTTTTCAATATCGTACTTCATCGTTCCCATTGTTCTTGTGGTTCCCACAGACGGCGCCACTTGTTACGTTTTATTAGCTTTCTTTATAGCTTCACCGATGACCACGACACACACTCTTCAAAGTTTATCACCCGAAATATTTACACACATGCATGAACAATGTATCACACACACACACACACACGATAGAGCACAACACAATTACGTGGTTCGGCCTTGTTAAGACCTACATCCACGGAGAAACATCACCAACCTTTCCATTTCCAGAAACAATATCCTTACACAGAGTTTACAAATCAGTGAACAAATCAAGAACAATAACACGAACTGTCAAGCCTAATTCCCTGATCTACTCGTTGTGTTCTTCCCTTTCTGATTTCCTCAGTGCAGCTTCCTTGTCCTGATTTCTTGATCGAATCACCAGGTTCTTCTCTGTTCTCCTTCTCCTGAAAGTCCCGTTTCTTGAAGTCAAGTTTTTCCTTTTTCAATTTTTTACGTGCCGTTTATGCTTAACCCTCTTCCCTTCTTATTCACCCCATTAACCGTTTTTTTTCTGGTATCCGGAAATGGGCTTCTTGTACTCATCAGTTAAGAAAAGCCCAGCTTCTTCTTTATGCACATTGGACTTCCTCTTATGGAGCCCAATACCTTACAGCCCAAACAATAGAGGAACCCGGCCTACAAAAAATAAAGAACAAGTGAAGGATTCAGTCTTGTCCTTAGATGAGTCGGTGGATATTCAGGCGCGACTATCCACTATATACAATTAAGCATTATTTATCGAATAAATTTTTCAGACCCCAACTGATCAAAAGTTTATGTCACCATACACTTAATTTCTCATATTAGATTATCGAGGATTATTTGTACCAAGTGTATTTTGTTCTGAAATACTTGTAAATAATAGTAAGAGTCTTACTGGTCAGATTGATAGGGTTATGATATAGCTAAGATTTTCAGTAGGCCAGTGATCAAGCCCTATTGAAGTGGGGTTATTGCAAGTTGTTTAATCGACAAGTCTTCTAGTGAAACCATTCCTATGTAAAAGAAGGGGAAATGTAAAAGTTGTTCAAATCTCTAAACATCCATAAATAATTATTTGTGCATTTACATTTACTTTCAGTTTTAGTAGCCTAATTTGTATTTCCAATCATTTATATTGTTCAAATTAAACCAATTCAATGAGCCTATTTTGGCATAGTATTTAATTGTTGGTTTGTTGAAAATCAGCCGACAATAATCACAATTCAGTGTTGTTAATCCAATCGAATTAATTTGAAAATTTTGTGAGATTATTTATGCAACCCACTTCTAATCAATTGCCTGATATTTACAATATATATATGTCGTTGGTCACTGTATCCATTCGGAAGGATACAGTTTAATACCGATGTTATATGCCCATATAAACAAAATGTTTTGGATTATTCAAAATTTGAATTTTTTTATGTTTTTATAATCATATTAAATGTTTTTTTTGTCTCCATCGTGTTAAATTTTTATTCAAATATTATGCTTTTCCGTAGTTTTATTGTATCCTTTTTGTCGCCATATGTTAAATTATTATTCAGAATTTGAATTTTGATGTCTCTAGCTCTATAATAAATTGTATGTTTATGTCGCCATCTTGTTAAATTTTTGTCGATCTTGTTCGTTAGTATAGGTTGAATGGAATCGATTCCTTGACGAAAAGTAAACTAAGAACTTAGTAAGGACCGAGTCCATTATTATTATAATCTTGATGGGATTATATAGTAATCAAATGCTATACTGACACTTTTAAATATACCAGTAAAAGACACGCGTTGCACGTTGAAGATGATGTTTTGGTAAAAAAAGAACTATCCAAATTAATTAATATCAGGTCAATTTTCGATTTATTTTGTTTCAATGCTAATATGAAATATATAGTTGCATATGTGGATTGACACATTAAATTTTATTACTTCAGATATATGCAATATGTTTTAAAAATATATGTTTTTATGTTTTTCTTACTTTGAAACCATCTTTTCAAAGAGTGCTTGTAATTTTTTTGATAAAAATTATTTTTATCTTTTTTTAATTCAAGTGGTTATCTTAATCATATTCCTTTTAGATCATTCTATTTTTACTCGAAGAGTAAAATCAGAAGGAACAAAAAATGGAAATGACAACCCCTGTGATAACTAGAAGAGTAACTTTTGGATGCCTTGGATTCTTCATTCATAAATGGATAGTTTCTCTCTTTTTTGATGACTTTATTCTGGTAAGGTTTGTGTGATCAGAAGACGTGAATATATCAGAGTTTTTGGATTCATGTTGTGCATTGGTTCTCACATGCATGGTTTACTGTGACTGAAACAAATAAAATAAACATTCAAGCAATAATCAATGACCTATGACTTTCATTCTATAAATAGATTAAGTGGAAGACTCCAACTTTGACAACCAAAGAAAGCTTGGGGCGAATGGGAAGGTATTGACCTTCAAAGTAAGACTGGTTGCAAAAGGCTATACTCAAAGGCAAGGAATTGACTATGAGGAAACTTTTTCACCAGTTGCTATGTTTAAGTTCATTAGAATACTACCTACCATAGCAGCATGGTATGACTATGAGATATGACAAATGGATGTAAAGACTGCATTCCTCAATGGAGACATCAAAGAGGAAATTTATATGTCTCAAACCTGAAGGATACACATCAGTAGGAAGCGAGCATAAGGTATGCAAACTTCAGAGATCAATATATGGTCTCAAGCATGCGTCAAGGAATTGGAACATCAGATTTGAAAGCACTATCAAGGAATTTGGTTTAGCTAAAAATCCTGAGAAACCATGCATGTAGAAGAAAGCTAGTGGGAGTGTAGTGACATTCTTAGTACTTTATATTGATGACATCCTACTCATTGAGAATGATGTAGGATTACTGCAATCAACTAAAGTTTGGTTAGCAAGTAAATTCTCCATGAAAGACATGGGTAAATCATCCTATGTATTGAGAATACAAATATATAGAGATAGATCAAAGAAGATGCTGGAGCTCACCCAAGCGATTTATATCGATACCATTCTAAATAGATTCTCTATGGAAGAGTCCAAGAGAGGATACTGACCAATGTGTCATGATGTTAATCTATCTAATGCAATGTGCCCCAAGAATGATAGAGAGATAGAGATGATGACACGTATTCCATATGCGTCAGCCATTGGTAGTATCATATATGGTATGATATTAACACGCCCTGATGTTGCTTACGATCTGTGTATTACAAGCAGATATCAGGCGAACCCTGGTCCAATGCATTGGAAGGCCGTGAAAAATATTCTTAAGTACTTAAGAAGGACTAAGAACTTGTTCATGGTCTGTGGGGTTGGAGAATTGAAATTGGAAGGCTACAATGATTCTAGCTTCCAATGTGACGTAGATGAATCGAAATCGACCTCTTTTTTTGTATTCATGCTAAATGGTACGGCTGCCTCTTGGAAAAGTTCCAAGCAAGACACCGTTGCGGATTCCACCACTGAAGCTAAATACATTGATGCATCTGCTGTAGCCATAGAGGCACAGTTTGGATGATGAATTTTGTCCAAGAGTTGGGCATTATTCCTAATAGATTTGATCCAGTCCCGGTGTACTGTGACAACATTGGTGCCGTTGCGCAAGCAAAGGAACCAAAGTCTCATCAGCGATCCAAATATGCACTAAGGAAGTTCCACATCATACGGGAGATTGTGGGAAAAAGAGATATATTACTCAAAAGAGTCCCCTCTACAGATAATATTGCTGATTCACTTACAAAGCCCTTGCCATGACCATAGTTTGAGAAGCATCGCGAAGCAATGTGATTAAAGTTTATGGGTAGTTGGCTCTAGGACAAGTGGGAGATTGTTAGAGTAGATGTCCCGTAAGTCAACAGTTGGCTAGGGATTTATTGACTCAAGTGTAATAAACAATCTATATTTTAATATAATTTAACTATTTATGGTTTTGTTTTACTTTATCTGTATACTCATGCAATCAACATAGATAAAGTCCTTGATTATACTTTAATACAAATGAATCGTAATTTGATGTTGAAACTCATTTGTAAACACTGTATAATCTAAATTCTTTCCTAGTCGATTCAGCCGCCTAAAACATGGATATAGGTCGCTTGAGCTCGATACTAGCATCTGTGATGTTGTGTACCGCGTTTCATGATAAGGACATAGAGATGTCCAAACATGCAGATAGGTAGTCATATGATGATTATACCGAACTAACCGAACTACCCTCACTCGGACTTTCCAAGTGGTTATCATTCATCGAGATGATAAGTCTGTGGTTATGATTGTACACAATTAGTCCTTACGACCCGAGACAACATTGAGGCTCTATATGCTAGGATTGTGCTTTGACTCGTTTACCGACTCCAGGAGGTTTATCAGGTGGTGAGATTGGGTACAGTTGCGACACATGTAAGAGCTAGTACATTGTAGCCGGGAATTCACCGCTCACCTACGGGTGTATATATCCTATGTGGTCTGATGAAATAATAGTACATGAAATCTTTGGCCAGAGTATGAAATGTACGTTAGAGAAGAAGTTCTCCAATTGTACATGCGATGCCACTATTTATTCTCAAAGATGTGTCACATAGTTATCGAATTATTATGCAACCCTCGATGAACCAATGGTTGCAGATTCGATCGGGATATATGAGATGAAGGGACCGTACTGCGCGTTAATCATAATCGACTAGTTCTTGCAGGCACTATCAGTGATACCTAGGGAATCATGGGGAGATGCTACTAGACGCTCTTACAATGATTCGATGGGTTTACTTGTTCCTGTTGAGATAATAAATTCAATTCAGTTTACTTGTTCCTGTTGAGATAATAAATTCAATGAGTTGAATTTATAAGAAATAAGTTTGATATGATCAATCGATAAGCTTATATATAAAATTTATAAAAACTTATAGAAATTTTGAGAAAATGACTGATAAGACAGTCAAATGAGTACACATGCCTTATTTAGACATTTGTGATCTCGAAATTAAAGTGTGCATCATAATAACAAACAAGTTGAAATTGTCACATCGATGATATTGAATCGTCTATCAGGATTATGATGAAATTAATGTAATGTGAGTATGGATCATGAGTTTGTAAAAGTAAAAGCTCATCATGCAAATTTATTAAAGTTCAAATTGACTTTAATAATTAGTTATATTTTGATTTAGTTAAATATACGAGATATTCATGATACCATAATTTAAAACTTTGCACACAAAGAAAATATTAAACATGATATTCTCACAAATATATGTATTAAAAGTAAAATCGAGATTGGCAAAAGGTTAACATGCATATTTAGAATATTTAATTAACTTAATTAATTAGATTAATTAAGTTAAGAAAGGATCAGAAATAATAATGAGGGATTTTGATTCCTAATTTACGTAACATGCATCCAAAAGGATTTTATTATTCTCAAGGCACAAGAATCATTCGAAAATTCTTCTTGGAATTTTGCAAGAAAATTTTTGGCTCTTCCAATGTTTTCAGTGTGCTCTCAAAAACCTCTTTTCTTTTCAAGGAAAAATTCAGCCACTCCAAGTTTGAGGGTCAGGCCGGTTTTTAGTGTTTTATCTCTACGCAAAAATATCTTCTATTTTTCTAGTGGAATTTAGAAGAGGAATAAATATTCCAGTCGTAGACCGGATTAATAAATCGAAGAAAGTTCGTAGGGATATACAACAAGAACTATGTCCGCTTATACCAGAGTAGTTGGAGTCAAGTGAAAATTGTTCACTAAATGTAAAATTTTCTAGCTTCCTATGAATGTTCATTTAATTTAAACCATACGAGTATCCAAATATTTTGATTGTCAAAATAAAATTTTAAAACTTCCGTTGCGTTTTGGACACGAGAAAAAACGAGATCTCAACAAGAAGAACCATAAAGAATTCAGAAAATAGAACAATTCTCAATAAGTTATCTAATATGTAATTTCACTTTTCAATTTCAATCTACAAATTTCTAATTTTTAGTTAAAACTCAATATTTATAGTTCTATTTTCTTGCATTTTTTTTAGTTATTTCAACTTTCATATTTCAATATTTAAAAATGTTGTTTTTAATTTTTACTGATATAATCTTGTAATAATGCCATTCCAAATTTTTTTTTTGTTATTTAGTTATATTAGTCAAATTTCAGTTTATTTGTATCCAAATCCTAATAAGTTATGACTGAAGTCCGAATCAAAACTCACGACTTACGTTTAGAAGTTAAATTTGCGCCATTTTCTAACTCCATGACGTTGAAAAATACATGCCATTCTAATTAATATAATAATAGAAACGTGTAATCAAATAAAAACTAGAGACGTTGCACTTCTTGAACGTGTCATTTAGAAAATATTTTACTTTTTTTTTTTAAATGGATAATATTTTGAAGGTGTAATCAAATAGAAATTGATTCGTACAATTCAGGTATTTTTATTCCTTGTAAACGCACAAATGAACACTTAAACACGTCTACCGTTCATCTGCATTATTTTTTTTCATATAAATAAGATTTTTTTTTTCGTTTAATTTCAATGATTAATAATTTTTATTCTTTAATACTTTTTATTATTTTTTGTTTTATATTTTTAACGTTTATTTTTTTTAAAAAAAAATCAGGTCACATTCTTCTGTAGTTTGTTGAAGGTAATTTTTGTATGGATGTGATTTATATCTTAAAATGGAAAACATGAGTTTAGCTTTTAAAATGTAAAATGACTAATTTAACTGAATCAATGATTACTTGGTGTTCTCGAACTATATAATAAAATATAATTATGTAAATCGGATTAAGGGACACAATTAGTAGTTGGACATGATTAGTCATCTAATTATTAAATTCATAAATATTATTTCTATTTATGAAAAATTTCATTTACACATAAATCATGATCCCTCATGTAAAATCAAAAGTCATGGATCTTTGATCTTCTCATCATAATTCATGGGTCATTATAGAAGCTCGAAATTAGTTCTATTTTACATTTTTTTTCTTCACTTTGAAAGAAATTTACAAAAATTCTTCAATTTATTTAACTTTGTACAAACCATTTCAGTTAGGACTTATCACTGTCTGATTAAATTCATAAATATTATTTCTATTTATGAAAAATTTCATTTACACATAAATCATGATCCCTCATGTAAAATCAAAAGTCATGGGTCTTTGATCTTCTCGTCATAATTCATGGGTCATTATAGAAGCTCGAAATTAGTTCTATTTTACTTTTTTTCTTCACTTTGAAAGAAATTTACAAAAATTCTTCAATTTATTTAACCTTGTACAAACCATTTCAGTTAGGACTTATCACTGTCTGATTGAACAAAACTTATCACTATCAGTTTTCATCATTCTCTTTCAGGGTCATCAGTTTACACCAAAGGACTAAACTGACGTTGGATAAATTTTATGAAAAAAATGATCACAACAATGTACGATTGTTAGAAAATGTTGACATGGACAAAAGACAAGCCAACAGACACTTTCTTTTGGAAGGACTCGTTTTTGAAACTCGAGAATGTTGGATTCAAAGTCTATAAAAACAGAAGAAATTCAGTTTACTAAAGCTCTACTTTTTTTTACAGAGATTTAAGCATTCAAACTTTCAAGTATCTGAACTAAACTCAATCAGTCAAGAACACTATACAAAGATTTGTATTTGATCATTGAGGATCATTAAATACTAAGATATAGTAGTATTATAATTCATCGTATTTGATAGCAGTATGTATACTTTATTCATTCAGTTGACGTGTACTAATAGTTTCAGTTTGACAATGTTTAAGTCCAGACTGAACATGATTTTGCAAATTACTTGTACTATCCAAAGCCTTCTAGTGTAAACCTTCCAAAAGAAAAAAAATGGTAATGTAGGAGATTGAGCTCTTCTAACATCCAAAAACAAACATGCATACTCTCTCCACTTTCAGTTTACATAGCCAAACCATTATTTGATTTTTGCTAATCTGTCAGTTTGTCTTCTTTCCGTATATATTTGTTAATCAACTGACATCGACAATCTATAAAATATAATTCAGTTTCCAACCCAAATAAATTAATTTTAAATAAGTAAATTGTGTCTAGTATTTATTCAACCCATGATAGGATTGGTTAAGGTAGTTTGAGTATTGAGAAGGAGGTTGAATAAACACTCTGAATTTTAATTTTTTTTCAAATATGAATCAGTTCTTTAAGGAACTGATCCTGAAATCTTGTTTGTCGATATAAATCAATAAACTAATAATAGTACGAAAATAGATTGAAATTTAGATTGAATACCGAGGAATGATATAATGTAAAATTGAAAGAATAATTGAAATGAACACACAAATGTTTTACGGATGTTCAGAGAATTCAAATGTTCCTACGTTATCCTTTCTATCACAAGGATATGTTTTTACTAAAAAACTTTGATATATTACAACAGATTTTAATAATTCATTTCAGTTGGTCTTACACACTACCAAACTGAAACTCTTAGTCTATAATCACTTTTACAATAATTAACTGAATCGCTCTAGATGGTAGCCTGAACACTATGAATAAATACAATGAATTTAGAGCTATGTGTACAATTTTTAAATTGAGAAAATAATCAAGAAATGTATCGCAACTGATTGAAGAATGTAGATTGTTCGTTTTGTGTGTTTCACCAACCTTCTTCAATTTATTCGATCAGCTATAAATATTTTTCGATCCCAACGGCCATATTGAATGCATTAAATGACTAATATTCGTTGAATCGTCGTCTAGTTAATTTATCTGACAGTAGTACGAGGTATTCACTGTTTGGCTCTAATTCATATGTTCTGCATTGGTATGATCTGTGATTCTGTCTGCTGATACTTCAACTGATGACGTGGCCAACTGATTAGGAGTGAACTGATCAGCCGATCAGTTCAGCTGGATATTATCAGTTCCAACTGATGTCCTATCAGTTATGAATACTTCAGTTGATAAAGGTTTTTCCAGTTCAGTTTAAACGAAGTCTTCGGTTACGATTACACGATTTGTCCGATTAGTTTGGTTCTTCAGTTCTCCTATGAATTATCTTTTCAAACTCTGAAACTTATAATATTCCAACAATTTATCCATTTTCGGTGTTTGACAAAACTTATATTTCTTGAACTGATGATTGATAACAAAACTTATTGTTGATAAAATAATGTACAGATTCATACATAATCCGGAGTAATAATTTTATTGATTTTTAAAGAGGGAAGTATAGATTTGTACAAACATTTAAAAAATAATAGAAAATCTCTAGACTAACAACTCACTTAGGACACTAGATTATTTTTAGACTTTTCCTCAGCTGGTCCTTTATCAGTTAGTTTGTTTGGTTCACTTATTTTCTTGCTGCTTGTCCCTGCTGCTTCTGTTGGCTATTCTTCCCCCTTTTTGTCAACACCCGTCGCTCTAGAAAAGAGAAGGTGATAAGATCGGTTAAAGGAGGAAAAGTGTTTAGAATGAGGGGTTGAATAAACACTTTCGATTTTCAAACTTTTTACGATTGATGAGTCAGTTTAGTGATAAACTAATACTCGAGAATCTTATAAGTCAATATCAATCAGTTAATAAATAACGTGCAAAAACAAACTGACTGATGATAAAATATAAATTGAAATATGAGGACACAAGATTTTATGGATGTTCAGAGATTTAAATACTCCTACGTCACCCCTTCTATCTCAAGGATCGGATATTGTAAGGCCCTGTAATTAATTATCCGGTAATTTGGCATAATTAGAATAATTATTGAGTTGTAAATTAAAATAATTATTTATGCAAAATAAATTCTAGAAGTGTATTAAAAAAATGTATTTTAGAATATCGGAGTTAAAACGATAAAAAAAATACATATAGAGTTTAAATAACACACGAGAGCAAAATATATTCAGATCGGGATAAATGGGCTTGAGTTACTATTTGAGTAACCAAATATACAATATATATATATACATATACATACACACAACTTACCTATAAAAGAAGGAAAAAGGAAAGAGAGAAGAAGAAAACCCATTTCCCTCAACCCAATTTTCGCAACACATGTAGCAGCTGCGGGAAAGTTGCGATATCTCCTCCGTCCAGTGTCAAAATCTCAATTGGTCTAAAGGGGTGTCTTCCTAACATCCTAGGCTTCGATTCAAGTCAGAAATCGCGAAGTTTGAGCAAGGATTCGGGTAGATCAAAGCTGCTCTTCTGGTGCTCTGTTTCTGCGCAAATTCTTCCGGTTTTGGGGTGAGAGTTTTGGTGTTGCTGCGAATTTTACAATTTGAATTTGTGGAAATGACTTGAAAAGAACTTGTACCTCTGTTTGTTATCTTTCTATAGCCGCTAGAATCATCGAATTTGGATAAGAAACGGAATTGAT
The DNA here is from genome assembly GCF_025594145.1 of Primulina tabacum. Lineage (NCBI taxonomy): Eukaryota > Viridiplantae > Streptophyta > Magnoliopsida > Lamiales > Gesneriaceae > Primulina > Primulina tabacum. Next base: position 15,854,935 of record NC_134553.1, read on the forward strand.
ATGATTTTTCTACCAAAATGTGTCAAATCGAATTCTGAAATGGTGCTGTGCAGGACACCTAGTGTAATTCGAGTTTTGTCAATTAAACGCTCGGATTCGGGACTTGTGATTCAAAAGAAAGTTGTAGAGCTATGTGTTATCTTCGTAATGATATAAGATTCGTTAAATTCCATTAAGAATTGAGCAAGTTATGCTCATTTTTCCGAAACTGCTCAGTAGGAGAATTCTGTCCGAAAATCTGTTGAGTGGCAGTGTGTTCTTGAAACTTCTGGGATTAATCTACTGAGATTTGGAAGATGGTCTCTTCTAGAAAAAGTTAGATATTCGAGTTATCTTTCATTTCCAATTAGTGGATATTGATTTGAGTTAATATTGAGCGAGATACGAATTTTATGCTCTTTTGTGCCAAATTGGACATTGGTATGGAATGTAGTTCATGATCGGTTTATTGTTGGTTTGTTTAGGCCATGGGTCTTGAAGTGAAGTTGTTATTGGACTTTCAAGTTGGTATAGGTATGTTATAGCTCGGTAACATACGACGGTAAAACATAAATTATGTTTAGTTGCCATTCTGTGTTACATTGATCGGGTGTATGACTTGTTGGTTGTTGGAAATTGTTAAATGCCTTCGTTGTAATCTATGTTTATTATTGTGACATATTATTGGCATTTAGCATCGGGCATACCATTATGACATTCATGTTGAGCCCTATCGTTCTTGTTAGCCCATTGTTGATATCCGTTGTTATCTGGCACTGTTGTTTATCTCGAGATCATTGTGTGGCTGATAGGCCTATACACATGAGACCGTAGATGTGATTGAACAATCCCGTGGTTAGTGCAGCCTTTTGAGGTGAGCGCTTGGATTGTGTCATCTAGTTCATTTTGTTGTGCCATCCTGTTATATCGTATCAGCTGTATGGAGGCCGAGTTAGGGGTGTTATTCAGCACAGCTTGGCATACCTCGCATACTTGGCAGGGCGGTTTAGCTGCATGACGATGTAGCTCCCCTGTGTTGTTGCTCGAGCATTATTCCACTTGTTATCGTACCGTTTGTTGGCTCCTGTATCCCGATTATTCGTTGAGCCTTTCATGCATTGCATATTACATTTCATTATATGATTATGCATGATTTATGTTATTGTTGTTATTGTTGAACTGTTTCATACCAGAATCCTAACCTCAGTTGTTTACTGGGGGGGCTGCTGTGGTTGCTTTTTGGGCACCATGGTAGATCTCCCGAGTCGTTTTGCAGCATCAGGCCGAGGTTCCGCCAGTGGAGCTCGGGATTGAGGTTGGATTGCTTGGTTCTGTTCAGTGGAGTCTCCCAGATAGTCTATATGTATGTCTTTAGTTTGTTTCAGACTTGTATTGTACTTTATTTGCCCGGAGATGCCCCGTGTATCTGTAGTAGTATTTGATTGCTTTGTGATGTTCTGAGTCGACTCTGTGATATTTATGATCTGGTGAGTATTTGGTAAGTTTTAATTTCTGTTTAGTCCTGGCCAGTGTGGCTATAGGTTGTTGTATATTTTGATATAAATTGGTGCTTGAGTTTTTCGGGATGTCCTATTTACGGGGAGGTTATGCCGAAATTTTTTTAGGCCCTGAGGTCCGTTTTAAAGTATTTTAAACCTTTTTCCGCTGCAGTTTTAAGTCAAACCATTATTGTTTGATCATTAATTTTCATTAGAGTAAATGGGCCTCACATCTTGGTATCAGAGCGTAAACTGGGATACGCTCGAACTAGAGTCTAGGACACTCGAGTCTTGGCAATAAAAAGGGTTGTTGCGCATGTGTATGCTACTTGACAGCATGTTTATGTAAATATATGATTTGTTTGCTTCCATTCTAATGGTTTTGATGTTTTATCGTATATAATGGAGGGAGGTGGAGAAATTCCTGTTGATGAGATTCCTTTAGCTCGAGGTCGAGGTCGTGGACATGGTAGACCTCGTGTCCGTGTTGTTGATGATACTTTTGTTGAGCAAGCTGCTGATCATCTAGAGCAGCTTAGGATGGATGAGTTAGTTGCGCGTTTCCATTCTATGCATCCTCCTCGATTCAGTGGTTCAGAGAGAGCTGAGAAAGCTGAGTTATGGATTTTTGAGATTGAGGAATTGTTTGATTTGATTGAGTATCCTCCAGAGTGTCGATTGAGATTAGCTGTGCATCAGTTGAAAGATCGTGCTAAAATGTGGTGGTCTACTATATTGATGACCTTAGATGCTCAGAGGATCATTCCATCGTGGGATATATTCAAGTTGAAGTTTAAGGAGTGTTACTGTCCTCCATCATTCTACAGTTCTTAGGCTTCAGAGTTTCATCACCTGAAACAAGGCGATATGTCAGTGGCGGATTATTAAGATACTTTTTATGCTATGCTGAGATATGCTCCTCATGTGGCTGCAATTCAGGTTGCGGTTGTTGAAAGTTTCATTGAAGGATTGAACGATCATCTGCACCCTTTTGTTTCTACTGGCAAGCCACTGAATTATCTTGAAGCAGTGGAAATAGCAAAAAGGGCTGAAGCTAGTCTTAAGAGGAGTGGCAATCGAGTTCCTACCCAACATCATCAGTCGGGGAGGCAACAATTCAGTTCATCTGGTTCTGCATCTCTTCGTCCGCGTGGAAAACAATTTAAGAAGCCTGGTTTTAGTTCTTCGAGTGCAGGTAACCGTGGTGGATATAGTTACAGTGGACCTTATTGTGATCACTGTAGGGGCAAGCATTCCAGTAATCAGTGTGTTGGAGTTCAAGGGGTTTGTAATAATTGTGGTCGACCGGGTCATTTTTCTAGAGTTTGTCCTAGTAAGACGGGGAAATCAGCCCAGGCAGGTAGTGTCTGGGGACCCGGATGCTAATCATCTTCTTAATCATCTTTGGGATTTAATTATCAATTAAGATAAACAGGGTCTAAAAATTTTTCTTTTTAAAATATAAGTGCGGAACGTAATGGAATTTAACTAATATACATCTCAGTATAAAAGTACAATAATGTACAACAATTATTCAAACTAGTCTAAGATTCAACTACTAATTTTCAGTATTAAACCAAGTCTATATCCAAGTCCGGAATCACCACTCTAATCTCGATCTCTCATCATCCTCTTGACCCTGATCCTGCCCCACCTGTTGTCATGCACACATACAAACAAGACAACAGCCGGATACTCCGGTGAGAATAAATCTCAGTATAAATAATATATACATGCAGTTAACTGAATTAACATAAAAGCATGAATTATATCTTATCACATGTAGCATAATCAAACAACATGTATCCATACAATTCTGTAAATAAAACATGAATCGTAATCTACGAAACATAAATCAATACGGATCTGTAAATCAATATTCTAGTCTCAATATCTAAAACTCGACTCATCTCTCATTCTAATCTAGGGATCCCGGTGAATAAGAACGTAACAAGTCTCCCACCTACTACTACCAGTCGCAGTGGCGGTACGTTCTTATTTCTGGACTTTGGTCTAATATATATCGAATAGAATGCTATCTGTATCTGAAGCATAACGATATACCAAACGTCCAGTGCCTTGGCGTATCTACCAAGACTAAGCCTATTCTGACAATGTGCAATGGGTCAGTGACAAGTCTGTCAAAATCTAACCCCTCTGTCAGTGACTCTTATTTAATAGCTCTCTGCTTTCTACTTCTAATTCAATAGAATAAACATACTCATTAAAACACAAAGGTATAAAAACAATACCATACAAGTATGTGATTTAGGGAAACTCGAGTTAAATCTAACTCAAGTCGATCTCCCAATGAACATCCATTTATACCTTTCTCTTCTCGGTCTGATGAAAACGAAGTCTTGTATTCCAATCTGTCCATATCCAAATCTGATAATGACGATCATATAAATACCATATCAGTATATAACTCAATTCAAGACCTGTTCTGATCAATTCTCACATCAGTATATAATCTGATCCATATCTGAACAAGGTACAATCTAATTCATATCAATGAGATCAAGGTACAATCGAAATCATTACTGAATCTGATTAATATCAATCTACTGATGTTTCGACGGCACAATAATACAGTCACGATAACACCGTCTATCTCGACATCACAGATATAATACCAGAATTCATAACCAGTATCAGTACAACTCAAAATCTGAATAATAACACAACTCTGATATAGAATCTCAACTAAATCAACTCTGAAATTCATAAAAATTTCATAAACAGTCTATTCTTTAATCTGACTTCAGTTATACAATGTCTACTGTAGTATAAACATCATATCTGATTCATATTCAATTCTGACAATATCATAAATTCAAATAATGTCTAAACGTAACGAAACTTATGTCCTTGTATAGCTCGTAGCGAGAGGAGCACGATACTATGTTCGGATTCGACTTCTGATACACGGATATCTCAAAATCACTATTTGAAGATATGAAAGGCTTTAAGAAATTTGTTGAAGGAAAACCCACGATTTCTTATGCTGAAATCGTGAGAATCAATACATATATATATATCTCAATTGCATGTCAAACAAATGGCTAAACCTTCACACTGCACGTCGCACCGCGGGTGTGCTCACTTTTGCACCGCGGGTGCGCTCCATGTATTGATATGCATCAACTTTCCCCGAAGTTTGGACCGCGGGTGCGCTCTGTCTTTTAACGCGGGTACGCTGACCCTACTAGTACAACACCGCGGGTGCGGTGTCACTTCCGTAATTAATCTCCAACTCTCTGTCCATCAACCGCGGGTGCGGTCTTGTTCGTAGCGCGGGTGCGGTCTAGACTTTATGCAACACTTCATAATCTCATTTAGTGCTTCTCATTACATGTCATGCATACTCATATCTTCCGAATATCACATCAATGAAGACTAATAAATCTCGAGCCTTACATTTCTCCCCCTCTAAGAAATGATTTCGTCCTCGAAATCACAAGTAATTAATTCAGACATATCAGAAGGAATGTATATAGAGTTTAAATCAAAACTCATGTCAATGAATCCATTCTGAAATATTAATCTCATATCAGATTCTGTCTTTCAAGGAATATTTCTAATGCTCCGTCGACTTTACTGTATATGCAACAGTAGAGTATTCTTCGTTCTAAATTTTCTTCTTTTCACGGATCTCTGATTCCAGACCGGAGTAGTCATTCAAGAAGCATAAAATCATAATACCACTCGAAATCATTTTAATCGAATCAATCGCAAAATACTGGCTATACAACATCCGTATATACCAATCAACGGCTCATACCAAATCAATATCATTAGCTAATATCAAATCTGTTTATCCCAGTCAAGGATATATTAAGTCTTCGGCCCCAAATACCAATCGTCATCATCCGACATTGGCGTATTAAGTCTGTCTGGTCTGAGCTATCTTTATTTTCTTCTGAATTAGCTACATTTTCTTTGTCACATCTCTGACTGTATCAAATCTTATCTCAGGTATCTCCGAGATATTATTCTTATACCAAAGAAATCTGCAGTACTCACTGTACAATGTATCGTCTGTAACTGTTTTATTATCCATCCGGTCATCTGATAACTATGATCGTACAATAATTCACACAGCGACAATATGTCATATCAACTGGTGCTAGCATCCAGCACTGCCACTCCCTGGATATCTCTCAATATCCGGATAGTACATTCTGGCTATCTGTCAGTCGGTGGATAATATATGAATGAGTTCATGGTACGTTCTGCCACAATTACAAACTCAATCAAAATCACAATATGATATAGTCTAGTTCTACATTCTGCTCAATCTGACCATTTCTTTGACATCGATCTTTGTAATCTGGTCATGTTTGTACGTCATCTTGTACAAACTAACAGATATAGATTGAACAATCTGTCAATCACAATCATATCATATCATAATCTGGAAAGTATTGCAGTGGTCTTATTACGAAATTCATCGAAATATACTCCCCATGTCTAGTCAAGAATATACAAATTCTATAATAACTCTTCTGATTTCTATCTTTCTATCTTCATTTATTGGCGATTTAGACATTTCAGTACAAATTCTGCCAACATTTCAGCATAAATTCTGCCATAACTGATTTAATCGGTCTATATCAAAACTATCTGTTCGAATTATCATATACTTTCTGTTACCGGAATGACTACTGAATCTCTTTCTGTGCGCTTCTGACCCTATCTGTCATTTCCAATTCGAACTATTTGGTATAAACAATCAGTTAATAATATAAATTAAAGAAAAATACCTACCTGGTATTCGGTTCTGAGTGTCGATAACAAATTCTGTTATACAATTCTGAAACATTTGACATCACAAGATAATCATTCTCATACCGTAAAATCACATATCTGTCACTCTGATCGATGCTCTGTTCTGATTATTGAAATTAAGCTCTGAACATTCTGATTATATTTCTGATCTACTGAAATTCTCGAATTCAACTCTGATTCGGTTTGAATAATCTATATCAAACACTGACTCAGAATAACAGTACTATCAAATCAGATTCATAATATCAATAATCTATACTGATCTAGTGAGTTTAGTAAACTCATAAAACGGCAATTCCTGGCAATATTGTCAATTCTGACTAATCAATCACGTCTTCATGTCGTTCTGATCAACTGCTATATATCATCTGCAAATATAATATGCCCTCAAACAATATAAGCTGTCTCAAATATTGTGTTAGAACAATAACAATACTCAAGCAGATACAAAACAACAATCGTATAAGATAATCTGCCAACTAAGACCAAAATAAATTTCTGACATTCTGAATTTTCTGATCTTTTTGACATCGGTATCGTTCTCAGTCACTGATCACAATCTCAACTGTGTCAAAATCAATCGATATACTAACTTCAGATATAACATACTCTGAATACAATCTGTTTCAAACAGGATTCATATCTGAAAATTTTTGTATACAATAATCACAGTTCTCAGAGTATTCAATACAATCTTCAGATATTCGATTCAATCAATCAGATGCTACAAATATATCAAAACATCATAGATACAACGAGCATAAAATCATCATAATATCTCTGAACATACTGAAATATGCCACCGAGAAACACTAAATCAAATGTAACTCCTGGTCGGTATTCTTCTACCGATCTTTCAATTCTTTCACTCCATTCAGTGACATTCTGCACATTCAATATCATTCTGTACTGAACTCTAAAACACAACCTGTACCTGGCTATCAATTCAATTCTGAAATCTATCTTTCTGATATAAAGCAAATCTGAAATCTTATCGGGCAATTATCAGCCAACTCGTACATCACTGGCAATCTGCCAATGCTAGGCTCGATTTCAGTGCATCTACTGAATACATAAGGATACCATCTACTCCTTAATGTATCAATCGAGTCATAATCAATACAGATATCAAAGGAATTCTAAATCTAGAATCCTTACCGAGGAAATCTTTACTCATCAGCCATATCTGGTCTGAATTTTTTTTTATACTCTCCTGAAAGGAATCTATAATAGTTTTGTACTTGTTCAGCATATTAATATCAATAATGCGGTCAACTCAGAAATACAAGTACATCATAATCTAACTCGACCTCATTCTCATCTTACTGTAGTATACAATATATCACAGAAATCTCTGATATCAACTTTTCTTTTCCAAAAAGTAAGAGAATCAATACTACAGTACAATCAGACTCAACAGATACAACATATCTCAATGCAACTCATTCAAAGGTAATCGTAGGGAATGCATTAGTATATATCAATACCTATGCAATATAATCATAAAAGAACAGTACCTGTCACTATATCATCAAGTGCCTCTTGGGTCTGTTCCTCGGTCACTACCACCAGATGGTCCTGATCCCTGAAATCTTCGGGAATCTCTCTGTGGACAAACTTTAGCAAAGTGTCCCCGTTGTTTGCAGATATTGCATATACCAATCACTCCCTGGCATTGCTCGGTAGGATGTCTTCCTCCACAAGTTCTGCAATACCCTACAATGTAATCCGAGCTAGAACCACTGGAGCTAGATGACCCGCTCCCTAACTTCTTGAACTGCTTCTTTCGAGCTTGTAACTGTTCTTTCGTCCCACTACTGCTACCGCCCATCTCAACTTTGTGGGGCAGTTGCTGTGAACTCGATATTGGAAGAACATACGATGCTCTCTTTTGTCCTCTCAGAACTGTTTCTGCTCTTTTGGCTCTGTTCAAGGTATCAGCAAAATTAATCGATCGTTTCACATTTACCAATGTACGTATCTCCGAATTCAATCCCTGAATGAACTGATCAGATATAGCTTCATCATTTCTAGCAACATGAGGGACAAAACGTAGCAAGGTAAGGAACTGGCCCAAATACTCATCAATACTCAAGTGACACTGTCTCAATTTTGAAAACTCTGCACTTTTGTCTTGTCTGTATGATACGGGGAAAAATCTTTGATAGAATTCAACCTTAAAAATTTTCCACGTAATTAGTGAACTACGTTGTTCCAAAGCTTCTTTGGTTATTAGCCACCAACTTCTTGCAGTCTCTTTTAGCTGGTTCCCAATCAGTGTGACTCTACAATCATCTGTGAAACCAAGAAATTCAAATAGCATTTCTATGTTTTCAAGCCAATTTTCACAATCTACTGGCGTCTCAGTACCCTTTAAAATCGGCGGTTGAAACGACTGAAACCTCTTCATCTGTGTTTCCATCTGAGTTTCTGATACATCTATCTGTTCAGTCGAAGTACTACCCCTTTCTGGAATTCTCCGTGGAGGTATATCTTTATCAAAACATTAGTACTCAAATACTACAAATCTGTTCCAATCTTTCTCTGATCATCTTACTGCTGATCATGAATCAGATATGACTCATACTCAATAATACATATTACCAATTCAAATCAGATAATTAGATAACATGTATTTTAAAGCAGTAAAGCATAATGTCATGTTAGCACACACAATGTAAGTCAACATTAAAATAAATCTCATGCTAGCAATCACATGAAAGAAAGAAAACTCAATCTACCCCGCTCATTCACTTCTATCTCAGTCTAAAGTATCTATCGCTCTGATACCACCTGTTGTGGGGACCCGGACGCTAATCATCTTCTTAATCATCTTTGGGATTTAATTATCAATTAAGATAAACAGGGTCTAAAAATTTTTCTTTTTAAAATATAAGTGCGGAACGTAATGGAATTTAACTAATATATATCTCAGTATAAAAGTACAATAATGTACAACAATTATTCAAACTAGTCTAAGGTTCAACTACTAATTTTCAGTATTAAACCAAGTCTACATCCAAGTCTGGAATCACCACTCTAATCTCGATCTCTCATCATCCTCTTGACCCTGATCCTGCCCCACCTGTTTTCATGCACACATACAAACAAGACAACAGCCGGATACTCCGGTGAGAATAAATCCCAGTATAAATAATGTATACATGCAGTTAACTGAATTAACATAAAAGCATGAATTATATCTTATCACATGTAGCATAATCAAACAACATGTATCCATACCAGTCTGTAAATAAAACATGAATCGTAATCTACGAAACATAAATCAATACGGATCTGTAAATCAAATTCTATTCTCAATATCTAAAACTCGACTCATCTCTCATTCTAATCTAGGGATCCCGGTGAATAAGAACGTAACAAGTCTCCCACCTACTACTACCAGTCGCAGTGGCGGTACGTTCTTATTTCTGGACTTTGGTATAATCTATATCGAATAGAATGCTATCTGTATCTGAAGCATAACGCCAGTGCCTTGGCGTATCTACCAAGACTAAGCCTATTCTGACAATGTGCAATGGGTCAGTGACAAGTCTGTCAAAATCTAACCTCTCTGTCAGTGACTCTTACTTAATAGCTCTATGCTTTCTACTTCTAATTCAATAGAATAGAACATACTCATTAAAACACAAAGGTATAAAAACAATACCATACAAGTATGTGATTTAGGGAAACTCGAGTTAAATCTAACTCAAGTCGATCTCCCAATGAACATCCATTTATACCTTTCTCTTCTCGGTCTGATGAAGACGAAATCTTGTATTCCAATCTGTCCATATCCAAATCTGATAATGACGATCATATAAATACCATATCAGTATATAACTCAATTCAAGACCTGTTCTGATCAATACTCACATCAGTATATAATCTGATCCATATCTGAACAAGGTACAATCTAATTCATATCAATGATATCACGGTACAATCGAAATCATTACTGAATCTGATTAATATCAATCTACTGATGTTTCGACGGCATAATAATACAGTCACGATAACCCCGTCTATCTCAACATCACAGATATAAAACCAGAATTCATAACCAGTATCAGTACAACTCAAAATCCGAATAATAACACAACTATGATATAGAATCTCAACTAAATCAACTCTGAAATTCATAACAATTTCATAAACAGTCTATTCTTTAATCTGACTTCAGTTATACAATGTCTACTGTAGCATAAACATCATATCTGATTCATATTCAATTCTGACAATATCATAAATTCAAATAATGTCTAAACGTAACGAAACTTACGTCCTTGTATAGCTCGTAGCGAGAGGAGTACGATACTATGTTCGGATTCGACTTCTGATACACGGATATCTCAAAATCACTATTTGAAGATATGAAAGGCTTTAAGAAATTTGTTGAAGGAAAACCCACGATTTCTTATGCTGAAATCGTGAGAATCAATACATATATATATATATATCTCAATTGCATGTCAAACAAATGTCTAAACCTTCACACTGCACGTCGCACCGCGGGTGCGCTCACTTTTGCACCGCGGGTGCGCTCCATGTATTGATATGCATCAACTTTCCCCGAAGCTTGGACCGCGGGTGCGCTCTGTCTTTTAACGCGGGTGCGCTGACCCTACTGGTACAACACCGCGGGTGCGGTCTGTCTAGCACCGCGGGTGCGGTGTCACTTCCGTAATTAATCTCCAACTCTCTGTCCATCAACCGCGGGTGCGATCTTGTTCGTAGCGCGGGTGCGGTCTAGACTTTATGCAACACTTCATAATCTCATTTAGTGCTTCTCATTACATGTCATGCATACTCATATCTTCCGAATATCACATCAATGAAGACTAATAAATCTCGAGCCTTACATAGTGGAGCTCAAGGTAATATAATTCCAGCTGCGTCCCAGTCTTCCCATCAGCCTAGTCGCCCTTCGCATCAGAGCAGAGGGCAAGGTGGTCAACAGAATCAGTCATCTGCTCATGTATTTGTCTTGACTGAGGATGAGGCTCAGGCAGCTCCAGGTACTGTAATTACTGGTAATTGTACTCTATGTGCTTTTATAGCACAAGTGTTATTTCATACTGGAGCATCTCATTCCTTTGTTTCTCATGCATTCGTTGTTTCGCATGATCTTCGCACCACTAGTATGAATTCCAATCTATCTATTGTTACTCCGATGGGCAAAATGATTATCACTGATAATTTGGTGTTCAATGCGGTTTTGTTTCACGATGAAAATATTTTATATCTGAATCTCATAGTTCTACTTATGCATGACTTTGATTGCATCGTTGGTATGGATGTTTTGACTGCAAATCGTGCCACTGTTGACTGTTATTGAGGAATAGTTCGTTTCAGATATAGCTTTGCTTCTAAATGGAATTTCTATGGTCGTGGTTCTCAAGCCAAGATTCCTCTAGTTTCTGCCATTGAAATGAATCGATTGTTAGATTCTGGTCATGAAGGTTTTCTGGTTTATGCTGTGGATCTATCGCAAGATGAGCGATGGATTTCTGATATTCCTGTAGTCCGTGAGTTTCCTGATGTGTTTCCAGAAGAGATTCCTGGCTTTCCACCAGAATGAGAAGTTGAGTTCAATATCGAATTAATGCCAGGAACTGAACCCATATCTCGAGCACCATATCGTTTAGCCCCTGTTGAGCTAAAAGAACTGAAAGAACAATTACAGGATTTGTTGAGTAAATGTTATATTCGTCCGAGTTCTATTTGTCAAGAAGAAAGATGAAACGATGCGGATGTGTATTGATTATCGGCAACTGAATAAGTTTACTGTCAAGATTAAATATCCACTCCCTAGGATTGATGACTTATTTGATCAGTTGCAAGGTACTTCGGTGTATTCTAAGATTGATCTCCGTTCTGGATACCATCAAGTGCGAGTTAGACAAGAAGATGTGTCGAAAACAGCATTACGCACGTAGATACGGACACTTTGAATTTTTGGTTATTCCTTTTGGTTTGACCAATGCTCCTGCTGTGTTTATTGGACTTGATGAATCGAGTATTTCGTAAATATCTAGATCGTTTTGTGATTGTATTCATCGATGGTATTCTTGTTTATTCTAAGTCCGAGGAAGAGCATGCCAAACATTTGAGATTAGTTCTTGGAATTCTTCAAAAGAAGCAGTTGTACGCCAAGCTATGCAAGTGTGAATTTTAGTTAGATATAGTTGTGTTTCTCGGCCATGTCATATCTCAACATGGTATTTCTGTCGATCCAAGTAAAGTGGAAGCAGTTCTGAACTGGGCACGACCGACCAACGTGCCAGAGATTCGTAGTTTCATGGGTTTAGCTGATTATTACCGGAGATTTATCGAAAATTTCTCAAAGATTGCTAGACCTATCACTCAACTGACTCAGAAAAATCAGAGATTCATTTGGTCTAATGAATGTGAGTCAAGTTTTGTCGAGTTGAAGAAGAGATTGACTTCTGCACCCGTTATTACCATCCCAAGTGGTTCTGGAGGATTCGTTGTTTGTACCGATGCATCTAATCGGGGTCTAGGTTGTGTTCTGATGCAGCATGGCAGAGTTGTGGCCTATGGTTCTCGTCAGTTGAAACCGCATGAGTCTAAGTATCCTTTTCATGACTTGGAGTTAGCTGCTATCAGTTTTTGCTCTCAAGATTTGGAGACATTATTTGTTTGGGGAGAAATTTGTAATCTATTATGATAACAAAAGCTTGAGGTATCTGTTCTCTCTGTCAGATCTGAATATGAGACAGAGACGTTGGATGGATCTTTTGAAAGATTATGATTGTGAGATCCAGTATCAACCGGGAAAAGTTAATGTCATTGCCGATGCTTTGAGTCGTAAGGTTGTTGATATTAGTTTATCCTCGATTCATGTTTCTAAGTTACGAGAGTATATTTGTACTTCTGGGTTGGATTTTCAAATCCAAGGTAATGCTGTTTGTGTATCTAAGATTTCTGTTGAGCCAGAGTTGATTCAGATTGTAAAGTCAGCTCAGAAAACTGATGATCAAGTTCTGAAATCTTATGAGTTAGTATCTCAAGGACACCAATCTGGTTTCTCAATTCACTCATATGATTCTCTTCGATTGAATGGTAGATTGGTTATCCCAGATATTCCTGAATTGCGTACAGCCATCCTTAAAGAAGCTCATTGTACTCGATATAGTATCCACCCAGGAGGAAGAAAAATGTATCATATTCTACGGCCTCAGTTTTAGTGGAAGAATATGAAAAAGGATGTGGCTGAGTTTGTGTCTCGTTGTATGATCTGTCAGCAAGTCAAAGCAGAACGAATGAGACCTGGAGGATTACTGCATAGTCTTGAGGTTCCTCAGTGGAACTGGGAGCACGTGGCTATGGATTTTTTCACGCATTTGCCACGTACTTCTCGTCATTTCGATGCCATTTGGGTGATTGTCGATTGGTTATCTAAATCGGCACACTTTATTCCGTATGAGAGGACGTATTCGTACAAGAAAATGGCTCGTCTGTATATTGAAAATGTTGTGAGACTTCATGGAGTTCCAGTTGCAATAGTCTCAGATCGTGACCCTAGATTTACATCAAAGTTTTGGACTAGTTTCCAAAAAGAAATGGGTACACGACTTGCGATGAGTACTGCGTACCATCCTCAGACAGATGGTCAGACAGAGCGTACAATCCAGACACTCGAGGATCTGCTTCGAGCTGTAGTCATGGATTTTAAAGACAGTTGGCAGGAAGCTTTACCACAAGTAGAATTTTCATATAACAACAGTTTCCAGGTGACTATTGGTATGACTCCTTTTGAAGCTTTGTACGGCAGACGATTAGATCACCTCTTTGTTGGGATGAATTTGGTGAGAAGCAGTTGACAGGGCCTGACATTGTTCAGGAAATGCATGATAAAGTCCATTTGATTCGTCAGAGAATGAAAGATGCCCAAGATCGGCAAGCTAGTTATGCTAACAGACGTCGTCAACCTCTAGAATTTCAAGTTGGAGATTTTGTGTTTCTGAGAATCTCTCCGTTTAGAGGTGTTGTTCGTTTTGGCATGAGAGGTAAGTTGTCACCTCGTTTCGTTGGCCCCTACGAGATTGTTGAGCGTATTGGGACTTGCGCTTATCGTTTGGATTTGCCTCAATCTTTGTCTGGCATCCACGATGTTTTCCATGTTTCTATGTTGCGTAAGTATGAGCCCGATCCGTCTCATGTGATTCAGCCTGATGAGGTTGAACTTGATCCGTCTTTATCGTATACTGAGTATCCTGTTTGTATCTTGGATCATAAAGATAAAGTTTTACGCAATAAAGTTATACCACTTGTACGTGTTCAGTGGTCGAGACATGGGGTAGAAGATTCAACATGGGAAACAGAACAGAAGATGAGAGCATCTTATCCATATCTGTTTGATTCTTAGTAATGTATTGTTGGTTTCGTATCGTGTGTAAGATGTATGTGTATAAACAGAAATTTCGAGGACGAAATTTGTTTTAAGGGGTGGAGAAATGTAAGGCCCTGTAATTAATTATCCGGTAATTTGGCATAATTAGAATAATTATTGAGTTGTAAATTAAAATAATTATTTATGCAAAATAAATTCTATAAGTGTATTAAAAAAATGTATTTTAGAATATCAGAGTTAAAACGATAAAAAAAAATACATATAGAGTTTAAATAACACACGAGAGCAAAATAAATTCAGACCGGGATAAATGGGCTTGAGTTACTATTTGAGTAACCAAATATACAATATATATATATATATACATATACATACACACAACTTACCTTTAAAAGAAGGAAAAAGGAAAGAGAGAAGAAGAAAACCCATTTCCCCCAACCCAATTTTCGCAACACATGTAGCAGCTGCGGGAAAGTTGCGATATCTCCTCCGTCCAGTGTCCAAATCTCAATTGGTCTAAAGGGGTGTCTTCCTAACATCCTAGGTTTCGCTTCAATTCAGAAATCGCGAAGTTTGAGCAAGGATTCGGGTAGATCAAAGCTGCTCTTCCGGTGCTCTGTTTCTTCGCGAATTCTTCCGGTTTTGGTATGAGAGTTTTGGTGTTGCTGCGATATTTACAATTTGAATTTGTAGAAATGACTTAAAAAGAACTTGTAGCTCTGTTTGTTAGCTTTCTATAGCCGCTAGAATCATCGAATTTGGATAAGAAACGGAATTGATATGATTTTCTACCAAAATATGTCAAATCGAATTCTGAAATGGTGCTGTGCAGGACACCTACTATAATTCGAGTTTTTGTCAATTAAGCGCTCGGATACTGGACTTGTGATTCAAAAGAAAGTTGTAGAGCTATGTGTTATCTTCATAATGATATAAGATTCGTTAAATTCCATTAAGAATTGAGCAAGTTATGCTTAATTTTCCGAAACTGCTCAGTAGGAGAATTCTGTCCGAAAATCTGTTGAGTGGCAGTGTGTTCTTAAAAATTCTGGGATTAATCTACTGAGATTTGGAAGATGTTTCTTCTAGAAAAAGTTAGATATTCGAGTATCTTTCATTTCCAATTGGCGGATATTGATTTGAGTTAATATTGAGCGAGATACGAATTTTATGCTCTTTTGTGCCAAATTGGGCATTGGTATGGAATGTAGTTCATGATCGGTTTATTGTTGCTTTGTTTAGGCCAAGGGTCTTGAATTGAAGTTTTTATTGGATTTTCAAGTTGGTATAGGTATGTTACAGCTCGGTAACATACGACGGTAAAACATAAATTATGTTTAATTTCCATTCTGTGTTACATTGATCGGGTGTATGACTTGTTGGCTGTTGGAAATTGTTAAATGCATTCGTTGTGATCTATGTTTATTATTGTGACATATTATTGGCATAGCATCGGGCATACTGTTATGACATTCATGTTGAGCCCTATCGTTCTTGTTAGCCCATTGTTGATATCCGTTGTTATCTGGCACTGTTGTTTATCTCGAGATCATTGTGTGGCTGATAGGCCTATACACATGAGACCGTTGATGTGATTGAACAATCCCGTGGTTAGTGCAGCCTTTTGAGGTGAGTGCTGGGATTGTGTCATCTAGTTCGTTTTGTTGTGCCATCCTGTTATATCGTATCAGCTGTATGGAGGCCGAGTTAGGGGTGTTATTCAGCACAGCTTGGCATACCTCGCATACTTGGCAGGGCGGTTTAGCTGCATGACGATGTATCTCCCCTGTGTTGTTGCTCGAGCATTATTCCACTTGTTATCGTACCGTTTGTTGGCTCCTGTTATCCCGATTATTCGTTGAGCCTTTCATGCATTGCATATTACATTTCATTATATGATTATGCATGATTTATGTTATTGTTGTTATTGTTGAACTGTTTCATACCAGAATCATAACCTCAGTTGTTTACTATGGGGGCTGCTGTGGTTGCTTTTTGGGCACCATGGTAGATCTCCCGAGTCGTTTTGCAGCATCAGGCCGAGGTTCTGCCAGTGGGGCTCGGGATTGAGGTTGGATTGCTTGGTTCTGTTCAGTGGAGTCTCCCTGATAGTCTATATGTATGTCTTGAGTTTGTTTAAGACTTGTTTTGTACTTTATTTGCCGGGGAAATGCCCCGTGTATCTGTAGTAGTATTTGATTGCTTCGTGATGTTCTGAGTCGACTCTGTGATATTTATGATCTGGTGAGTATTTGGTAAGTTTTAATTTCTGTTTAGTCCTGGCCAGTGCGGCTATAGGTTGTTGTATATTTTGATATAAATTGCTGCTTGAGTTATTCAGGATGTCCTATTTACGGGGAGGTTATGCCGAAATTTTTCTAGGCCCTGAGGTCCGTTTTAAAGTATTTTAAACCTTTTTCCGCTGCAGTTTTAAGTCAAACCATTATTGTTTGATCATTAATTGTCATTAGAGTAAATGGGCATCACAGATATACAGTAAAAGACTTTGTTCGATACAATCAGTTGTACATACCCACTTTAGTTTTGGACTTAGACAATGCCAAACTGAAACTCTTAGGGAGAAACTTGTTTACACTACACAAAATAACTGAAATAATCTAACACAACTGATCTCTTCAAGATCGAGTGCTATAGCTTGCGTTTGAAAGCTCGAGGTATAGCCTGAAAGCTATGAATGTATGCAGTAAGCATGAGCTTTGGTGTCTGTAAGGATTTTAGCAGAGTAACTGACTTGTAAATCGATAGTTGATCAAGGATTCAAAAGTTCAAGAGTTTCAAGCTCTTCTTTAGTTGTCTTCTCTGCTATTTATAGGCTTCCCTCCAACGGTAATGTTAAATACAATTTGAACAATTCTATCTGTTGCTTGCCACGTCAACATCCTTCTGACAGTCGTACAGTTTATCTTTTCCGAGATGCTGCGATCCCACTACTTGTTGCAGTCAGCTTTTGTTGGTTGAGTGTATTAATTGAAGACGTGTACAGCTGAGGGATCAGCTGATTGATTGTAGACGATAAACTCACAACTTTTTGTAGTAACTGATCAGTTCTAACTGATCATTCAGTTGCCTGCGTAGTTCAGTTCAGTTGCTGGTTCAGTTTCCTTCCAATATTTTCATATATTATATCAGTTTCTATCATCATTTTAAATTAGTTATATGCTCAATTTGTCAAACATCCGAATTTCAGTTTCCAACAATTTCTTCCTTTTAGGTGTTTGACAAAACTTAGGGAGTAAGAACTGAAACTGATCAACTGAACTCATTGTAGATAAAATAACTCTTTCAATATACAATAACTCTTTCAATATACAGATTCGTACAAAGAATAAAAGAATAAAGAATCCTCTAAAATAATCTTCAACAAATATGCCAAAAAAAAAAAAAATAGTCTTCTATTTCTTCTTGATCAACTTTAAAGATTTCTCTAGCTGATGTTTTCATTCTTCTTGTTCTTCCCCCTTTTTGTCAAACTCATCAACCTTTTTGGATAAGATCCGCACATCTGAGGAGAGGTTAGAAACTGCATTTATCAGGATATCTTGCAGTAA
This sequence comes from Primulina tabacum, assembly GCF_025594145.1. Classification (NCBI taxonomy): domain Eukaryota; kingdom Viridiplantae; phylum Streptophyta; class Magnoliopsida; order Lamiales; family Gesneriaceae; genus Primulina; species Primulina tabacum. The sequence continues at coordinate 15,873,153 of NC_134553.1, forward strand.
ATCCATTCTCTTTGAGACAATAGTTTCCAAAAAATCAAGACGTCTTGTAACCAAGGCTTGAGTTTGGAAATGAGCTTCAGCTGACACTCTGTCTTTTCGAAGTTCTTCCATTTGGAAAAATAATGAAGTTACGTCCTTTTGGATTTGCCGCAGCCTTCCCATGGTATTTTTCCTTATAGAATCAAACCTCATAGTGTGCGAAAATTGGGTTGACTTGATATCCAAAATGGAAGTCATTACTCCGACAAGGTTGGTCTGAATAGTCTGAATTTCTTCAAAAAAAGTTTCAGTTTCTATTGAGATGCGAGGAGAAATGGCCCCAGAAGTTTCTGGTTCCTGGTTCCTGTTTTCTTGATTGAAGATCACGAGGGCCCCGTCAGTTGTTTCAGTTATAGGACCGAACATTTCTGAGATATCCTCTGGTATAGCTTCCTGTTGAGGCTGTGGAGAAGAAGAAGTCGGAACAGCAGTAGAATCGGAAGGTTCTTCAGGTGGTTGATCAGCTGAAATAAAAGATGTTTCTTGAGCTGGCTGCTCAACTGATTCTTCAGTTGGTTGAACAACTGAAACTATGGTAGGTTGTATAGCTGGCACCTCTAATGTTTGTTCAGTTGTGGAAAATGACTGAACTGCTTCTTCAGTTCTTGTAGAAACTGCATGTTCAATTGTGGCAGTCAACTAAACTGGCTCTTCAGTTGCGAAAAATTCTTCAACTGGTCCTGTATTATCTTGTTGAATATGAGAGGCAACTGACTTAATGACTTCATCAATGTTTGCCAATGACAATTCAGGATCAATGTAGAGTTCAGATCCTGCAGTTGAGGAATGAGGAGCTGCAGTTGACGGTTTCGTATCCTGTGAAGAAGGAGCAGTTACTTGCTCAGCAGATTCAGCAACTGGTTCATGGGATGGATTTTCTGGTTCAACTGATTGTTCAGCTTGCTCATCTGATGACAAACCTTGGGAATCTTCTAGAATGATCAGTTCTTGATCTAGTTCTCAATTCTTAATCGCCATTTGTAGAGATAAAAGATTCATGTCCAGCTGGTCATGAATTGATTTGTCATTAAATGTAGTTGAATTGGTGGGCTCATAGTTTTGGCGAACTAAACAACCATCTGTTTTAGCCTCTTCGCCCGTAATTGATGAAAGAAATATTTCTTCCTCTGCAACGCCTAAGCCACTGAAGCTGCTTTGACCAATTTTAGAACAGTGGTTTCCAAGGCAATAAACTTCTTCAAAACTGATTTCTTTTGCAGTTTCCTGACAAACACGTTAGTTCTAAACTTTGGCCATTCATAAAAAGTTTTGAGCTTAGCCTCAGAAAATTCGTTGACCTCTTTCCAGATAAGGTCAATGTGGGTTTGAATGGTATTTGTTGGTCTGGGCTCTTCTATCATCTTTTCTTTACCCTTTGAGTCAGTTAGGACATTAGAAATGCTCAGTCTTGACCTAGTTACATCAACTTGTTCTCTGATCACTATCCCTTTAGGTCTGGCAGATGGTATAGTGATGAGTGGTGCTTTAACTCCAACAGATTTCTTCTTATCACCAGATTCGGTGATAAGCTTTTTGAGCAGAGTAGTAGAAAGAGGTAACTGATCATCAGTTGAAGATCCAACTGGTATTGCTCTCAGTGGAGTAGCCTTGATCGACTGTTCAGCTCCAGATTGTATTAACCTCTCAGTCGTGATAGTGCTCACAGTTACCGATTGTTTTGTCTTCTGAGTTCTGGTCTTCTTGGAGATCTTGGGAGACGAGGTCCTTTCAGAGTCAGTTTCACTGACAATCAGTTTATGTTTGATTGCCTTTTTCTGAATTTCTATTTTGGCTTTCTTAACTGTTTGGGAGCCCCTTGTGTCCCAATCTTCTTTTTCACTTTGACAAATTTCTTAGTAGAGAAGTTCAGCTTGAGCTTTGGTGGCTGAACACTCTTGGCATTGAAGATCTTGAATTTGGATGATCTTTCACATGAGTCACCCACTAAGCCCTTGTTTTTCAGCAGATAGATGAGCTGCACCGCAAATCCCTTTGATTGTTTTGAAGACTGAAACATTTTCTTCAGGAGGTTGAATATGATCCCTTTCCAGTTCAGTCTTTTTCCAGTCATGATAGCAGTCATGACTTGAAAGTTTTACAACGTAAGAGCAGCAAAAGATGCGACTTTGACTAGAAGTCCTTTGGTCACAATATCAGCATGCAGTTGGATTTCCGGCTTCAGTTCCTTCTTTTGATCGGAACTTTGATCTTCCGACCATCAGCGGACATGAGAGTTTGCGTCTCCACAACGTCAGAAGATTTGACCTTAGATATATTTGCTAGCCCATCAGTTGGCAGCTGAAAGAGGCTGCTGAAATAGTCTTCTTCGATCATCAGCAATTGGTTGTTGACAGTGGAAGTGATATTGCCGTCAGCAGAAACAAAACCGTTGGCGTAGAGATCTTGAATCTCTTTAAGATAGATTTCTTGGGAAAAAAGTCCCAAGAATGTCTTCAGTCCAGCAACTTTTATTTTGATAAACAAACTCTTAATAGCTTCGTCCTGAACAGTCAGGATTGAGTCAAAATCAATAGCCATATCGTTCAACAAGTGTATGGGAACTTGGTTTGCCATTGCTGAAGAGTTGATTTTCTGCGAGAATGGAAGCTCAGTGTTTGATTTGCCATGGAGATTGAAATTCGCGTAAAGTAAGAAAAACTGAAATGAGGTGGGGATAAGTACGTTTGTATGTGAATGTTCAAATCTTTAGACACGTGTCAGTCCAAGATAAATTGAATAAAACTGTGTGTTCGTGTGATAAAAACGTGTGTAGAATTTTATATGGACTACGTGGGGCCACGTTTTAAAACACTATTCATTGAAAGACGTGCATTAAATGCGTAATTATCAGTCACATCAATTATTATGGAATATTTATCGATTTATCAGTTAACTTATTGGAGAAGATCAGTTAAGTCGGCAACTGAGTGATCAGTTATAAGATGAATGTAGGACCGAGCGCTTACCGCTTTACCAAAATCTATAGCTAGGAGTAATGGTGTAACTCAAATCTTTTAAATCACACAGCAGCACAAGCACCACGGTTCGATCGTTCTACCAAGAAGGGACAATTATTGTATCTAACAATCTCCCTCCCAATAATTGTACTCCTTGCAATAAATGGAAATCGAACCCGTGACCTTGACTCTGATACCAATTGTAGGACCGAGCGCTTACCGATTTACTAAAAGCTATAGCTAGTAGAAATGGTGCAACTCAAATCTTTTAAAGCGCACAGCAGCACAAGCATCACGGTTCGATCGTTCTACCAAGCAGGAATCATTTCAGTTAAAGAACAACTGACTATTGTCTTCGCAGTTAACCGTTTATCTTCGATATTCCCCCTCAAGAAATGCATATAAATAAAAGAAAACGTAATAGAAACTTAGTCTCAATCAGTTAAGTCCATTCTGGTAACTGATGTCTCTTCATCTTCCTCCTGTCTCTTTAAGAGTTGTCTATAAATAAAACCATTGTCATTTGATAATAACATTTAAACACCGATTGATAGTTCATGTAGTTCCAACGTCCCTCATCCTGCATTGACTCCTCGCCGTTTGGATAAACTAAAGAAAGCTCTTGAAAAGTTCGTCTTTCCTGAGGTGATTTCCACTTGGACCAAGGTTCATGAGCTCCAAACGATTCAACGTGATGGATTAGTTGCTATTGCCAAGCAGAGAGAAACTGCAATAAAGTATAAGAGGCGTTCTGAAGTCAATCATACTTAAGAGCTTGTCACTGATGATGTTCTTATTCATCTGATGCTTATGAAGGAGTGGAATGTGCTGGAGAGTATTTTTCTTCAGAAGGCTTCAGGAGAATTAACAGTCATGATTTGACTAATTGGTTGTCCCTTTGGCAAGATGCCGTTGAACATGAGATGAATCGTGTAACTTGGTTTAGATTTTATAAATGAACTTGTTGTTTCGATTCAATGTTCTTTCCTTATCTGCATATGAACTGATATCAGTTGACAAATAATTAACTAACTGACACTGACTAACTGAACAATTATTAACTTATATTTGACTAACTGAATAAGAATAACAACCATCATATCATTTTCAAAAAATAAGATAAATCAATTTTGACTTAACCGAACAAGAATTAATAACAGTTGACAATCATCATATAATTAAGTCAGATCAATTAAACCAAGAATATTGCGAAAATGAGAAAACTTAGTCTCTGGTAATGGTTTGGTGAAGATGTCAGCTGCTTGTTGATCAGTTGATATATATTCCAGCCTTATTGCTTTCTTCAGAGCATGATCTCTGATGAAGTGATGCATGACATCAATATGCTTGGTCCTAGAGTGAAGAACTTGATTGTATGTGAATGCAATCGTGCGTGTATTATAACAAAATATTGGTGATTCTTGTGCAATGATTCCGTAGTCCTTCAGTTATTGCTGAATCCAAATCAGTTGTGCACAGCAGCTTCCAGTAGCAAGATATTCTGCTTCAGTTGTGGAAGTTGCTATGGATGTTTGCTTCTTACTAAACTATGAGATCAGTCTGTCTCCTAGAAACTGACTTGATCCACATGTGCTTTTTTGATCTAGCTTACATCCTGCTTAATCTGCATCTGAATATCCAACTAAAGTGAACGAAGAATCCTTAGCATACCATAAGTCCACATTTTGTGTGCCTTTAAGATATTTTAAAATACGTTTGGCAGCTGAAAAGTGTGATTGCTTAGGATCTGCCTGAAATCTAGCACACATGCAAACATTAAATACAATATCAGGACCACTAGCAGTTATGTACAATAATGAACCTATTAAATCTCTGTAAAGTGTCGTCTCAATTGATATTCACCCTTGATCATTGTCTACTTTGATTGATGAGATCATGGGAGTAATTGCAGTTAAGCATGTCTCTATGCCAAATTTCTTAAGCAATTCCTTTGTATATTTGGTCTGAGTGATAAAAATATCAGTATCCAGTTGCTTCACTTGCAGACCGAGGAAAAATGTCAGTTCACCCATCATACTCATCTCGAATTTTTCCTGCATTAGCTTGGCAAATTTCTCACATGATTTTGGGTTAGTTGACCCAAAAATAATATCATCAACATATATTTTCACAAGTAAAATATGATCATTCTTCGATAATTTGAACAGAGTCTTATCAACTGATCCAACAGTAAAATCATGATCAGTTAGGAATTTTTAAGAGTTTTATACTAAGCTCTTGGAGCTTGTTTAAGACCATATAAGACTTTGTTCAATGATAGACATGAATCAAGAAGAAAGTGATTGACAAAACCTGGTGGTTGTTCAACATATACGTCTTCCTGCAACTGACCATTCAAAAATGCACTCTTTATGTCCAACTGGTAGACTTTAAAGTTCTTGAAAGATGCATAGGCAAGGAACATTCTGATTGCTTCCAGTCTTGCAACTGGTGCATAAGTTTCATTGTAATCTATTCCTTTTTCTTGCCTATGTCATTGTGTTACAAGTCTCATTTTGTTGCGCACAACTGAACCATCTTTGTTCTGTTTGTTTTTGTTTTCCTACTTTGTACCTTTAATAATTTTAGAAACTGGTCTTGGAACTAAGTTTCAGACATTTTTATGGGTAAACTGATTTAGCTCTTTTTGCATTGCATTTATCCAGTTAGGATCAGCAAGAGCTTCATCAGTTTTCTTAGGTTCCAGTTGGGAAACGAAAGCAGAATGGACAAATAAATTAAACATTTGATCTCGAGTTCTTATCGGATCAGATGTGTAGAGCCCAAATTCAGTACACGTAAAACCCAAGCAATTATTAAATTGTTAAATTATTTATTTAATTCTAAAATGATTTTGTCGATGCATGATTTATGATTTGTATTATTTTAAATTATTACATGTTTATTTGATGCACATTAAAATATTTTCTTGAGTTTCATGTTTCAGGCGATTATTCGACTGCTGGGATCGAGAGAAAAAGACCGGCGATGATTTTAGCGATTTTTAAAATGTGGTATTTTAATTTTAAGTTAGGATTGAACCATTTTAAATGATTTATTTAGTTTTAAGCATTTTAAAAACTTATTTATTTATTTAGTGATTTTAAGATTTTAAAATTTTTAAGGTTTATCAATTTCATATTTTAATTTTTAAATATGAGATTGTTAATAAAGTGATTAATGGGTTAGCATATTATTAGCATTCTAATTAGCATGTAATTGGTTATTATTTATTTAATAAACATAATTAGCCTTAATTACCCCTATTTAACACTCACACACACGTTACCATTTTTATGCTAAAACTCACACACACATACACGCCTATGCACACACACGCTTCATTTCACTTCTACTTCATTTCTTTGAGTAAGAGGCTAGGGTTCTTGGAGAGTTCAACAACCCCCCCTCCTCTGTAATTTTCCAGCAAGTTTTCGTTCATTTTCTTTAAGAAATCGAGCCACAAATCGTTCCGGATCAACCCTCGCATCCTTCCCGCTTCGGTGTCGTCGTTTCGGTAACTTTAAAGATCAAAGGCATGTATTTTCTCTCCTTTTTCTCATCGATCCTATCATAGTAATTATTTTGATGTGTAGTGTATGGAAAACATGTGTATGCTATGAAAACGTTTGAGCAAAAATGGGTGAATCGCTTTTGAAACGATTTTTGGATCTCAAAACACAATTTGTTGTCATTTTAAAAACTGAAACTTTTCGGTCGATTTACTGGAAAAACTTTCAACATATAAACGTAGTACTTTTTGATAGCTTCGATTTGACAGAAAATTTGTAATTATTGGATTAAAAATGAGTGAGTTATGATCGTTTTTGTGGGACTGCTCAAACTGTACTTTTCTGAAAATGTGTTTTTAATGTGTTCCTGAAGTTTTGGTTACAGGCTTCGTTGGGATCTCCTAAATCCTTGCTGCTGTTGTTAGGGCAGCATGTCCAGAATGTTCCAACGAAGCCCTCGACGTTTTTAAGTATGTTCGATGTGCAAAAGAAAATATTTTATGTTTTTGAGGTAAGCTAAATGTCTTGTGGCCAATTATGAACGTGTTTCGAAGCCGGGGAACGTGTCCGGAGACCTCTTCAATTATGAACGGGTTTGGAAGTCGGTGAATGTGGCCGAGGACCTCCCCACCCCGGTAAAGCATGACCGGGATTAGATCAGGATTGGAAAGCGGTAAAGCATGACCAGGGACCAATCCACCCGATAAAGCATGACCGAGGATCTCATGTATATGGCAGTGGATTTTACCTGTCAGTCCAGTACTGTGGTATAGTCAGATCAGGCACATTTATGTATGGGTCACTTGCTTTGAAACATATCTCTACACAAAATGATGAAGTTATGCATGTTCTAGTATATATGATACAAGTATGTTTAAGAAAAGTTTTATGATGATGGCACGTATATGTTTATGTTATTACGCTCAAGTTTCAAGTGTGTACGCTCTACTTTAAAGATGCATGTGGTTTTGTTACGTATTACTTGTTATCTTCAGTTTATACATGTTGAGTCTTTAGACTCACTAGACTTGATCGATGCAGGTGAGAACGAGTATGAGGAGATGAGGGGTGGGGACTAGTGAGCCTGATCGGTCTGTGCAGGAGGCTAAACCCGAGGATCGCCCATGTTTTTAAGAATATTTTTATACATGTTGTTTCAAATACTCTGATTTCACATTATTGTTTATGAGATTTTAAACAAGTATTTTTGGCAAAATTTAGTTGGGATATTTTTGTTGCAACTATTTTGGATGAACAATTTATTTTTATTGAAATTTGAAGATTTATCTCTTACTTAAGAAAATTTTTATTTTTCCACAAATTTCAAGTAGTTCAAAATTACGATACGTTACAGTTGGTATCATAGCGATGTTCTTGTAATGGTTTATGCCTACTGCCGGTTGCGAGAAGCTAACGAAGTCACACCTCGAGTCTGTAAGTTTTAAAGTTTTAAAATTCTTTTATGTAGTAAGCATCAAGTTATGATTTCAGCATGTGCATGTTTTATGTTCGATTTACGTGCATCTTAAGATATTGATATATGTACATGCCTGTTGAGTTTACCTGTTGGGTAAACATTGGAACACTATGCTTCCTTGACGTAGGATTGTGCGTGGAGCAGGCGATGAGGGTAGAGAGTCTCAGGAGGGGTGAGGACCACTCCTCCTCGTCCACCGCAGATATGCAGGCTCAGATGCTTGCAGGCATGACCTAGTTCTTCGCACAGTTTGCAGGGAAAAATGCTGTAGTGAATACAGGAGCGAGGCCCAGACCAAAGATGGTGTATGAACGGTTCATAATGATGGACCCAAAGGAGTTTTTGGGGACTACGGACCCGATGTTAGGTGAATGATGGATTAAGTCCATCGAGGTGATCTTTGCATTTATGGAGCTGCGGGATGCAGACAAAGGTCAGGTGTGCCACATTCCTACTGACAGGGGACGCCAGATTGTGGTGGGAGAGCACCGGTGTCAGTAAATCTGCGAATGTTGACTTGGGATGGTTTCAAAGAGGTTTTCTACTCTAAGTACTTCACTGAGGAAGTACGCTCCCGCCTAACTAGGGAGTTCATGACACTGCGACTGGGAGACAACAGTGTTGCAGAGTTTTTCAGGAAGTTCGAGAGGGTGTGTTACATTACGCCCCTAATTGCTAATGATGCCGGGGAGAAGCTGAGGCATTTCATTGATGGGTTACGGCCGATCTTGCGCCGTGATGTGAAAGTTGTTGGTCCTCTTACCTATACTGTGGCCGTGTCGAGAGCTTTGGCGGCGGAACAGGACCAGAGAGACATTGAGTTGGACAAGCAGGGCAATGCCCTATCAGGCACCCTAGCAGCAGCAATAGCCTCAGTTTAAGAGGCCTTTCCAGGGACAGCAAGGGAAGAGGCCATTTCAGAGACCGCTGAGAGGCAAGAGTCCTGTGCCACAAAAGAAGGCTCCTCAGAAGCCTGGTGAGTACCCGTGTGTCCTAAATGCAACCGCCAGCATGTGGGCCAGTGTTTATGGGGTTCTGGAAAATGTTTCAAGTGTGGAGCCAGTTATCACATGTTGAGGGACTGCCCGCAGTGGAGGCAGCCAACCCAGGGAAGCGTGTTCGCCATGCAAGCTGAGGAGGCGAACCCAGACACGACTCTTTTGACTGGTAAATTCTTTAATACCGTTCAGTATTAATTTTTCCATGCATGTTTCGAATTTGATTAAGATTATTAGTATGCTAGTTAGTATTTTTGGTGACTTTGTGTAGAGATTTTCAACTATGCTTGTGGTTAAGATTAGTATTTTTGGATGTAAGTTTTGTGGGTTGTGCTAACGTGTCTTAGGAAATATCTTTATAAAGAGAGTAGCCACGAAGGCCTTATTAGATTATGGGGCCACTCACTCTTTCATCTCAGAGACATTCGCTAATCATTTAGATGTCAAGTCCATTGGGCTTGACGTTAACTACTCAGTGACAGCCCCATCAGGGGAAGAGCTATCAGCTATTAGTGTGATCAGAGACATTGATCTTAAACTGCAGGGCCACCTAGTGTATGCCGATCTAGTTGTGCTGCCGATGCCAGAATTTGATATTATTTTGGGAATGGATTGGCTGACGAAGAACAGAGTTCTTATAGACTTCCAAAAAATGTCAGTGTTGGTTAGACCATTAGGCATGAAGCAGTTTCTCTTTGACCCAGATAGATGGAAGAGTTTCCCTCGCATGATTTCTTGCATGCAGGCACAGAGACTTATTCACAGGGGGTGTCAGGCTTTCTTGGCCAGCATCATTTCAGCATTTGACGCGCCCACTCCGTCAATAACTGATGTACCTGTAGTCAGATATTTTCCTGACGTTTTTCCAGATGACGTCACAGGTCTTCCACCAGAGAGAGAGGTGGAGTTCGCTATTGATCCTTTGCCAGGCACTGTGCCAATCTCTAAGGCACCGTACCGTCTAACTCCAACTTAGATGTTAGAGCTCAAACAGCAGATTCAGGAGCTTCTTGATAAAGAATTTATTCGCCCTAGTTTCTCACCATGGGGCGCACCAGTGCGTTTTGTAAAGAAGAAGGACAAGAGCATGAGGCTGTGTATCGATTACCGAGAATTGAGCAAGGTAACGATCGAGAATAAATACCCACTTCCAAGGATCGAGGACTTGTTCGATCAGTTTCAGGGAGCTACAGTGTTCTCCAAGATAGATCTTCGATCAGGGCATCATCAACTGAAGGTAAAAGATGCAGATGTTCATAAGACAGCCTTCAAGACCAGATATGGGCATTACGAGTTCTTGGTGATGCCGTTTGGACTGACGAATGCTCCAAAAATTTTTATGGACCTCATGAATCGATTATTTCAGCCCTACCTAGATCAGTTCGTCATAGTGTTCATTGACGACATCCTTGTCTACTCGAAGAGCCATGAGAAGCACAGTCAGCATTTGAGGACAGTTTTGCAGATCTTGTAGAGCCACAATTGTACGCAAAATTCAGTAAGTGTGAATTCTGGTTGGAGAAAGCATCATTTTTTTGGGTCATATAGTATCTATCAGTGGTATTGAGGTAGATCCAGCAAAGGTGGCAGCAGTTAAGGGATGGGTTGAGCCGAACAATGCATCAGAGATCCGCAGTTTCTAGACTTGGCAGGCTACTACCGAAAGTTTATTCATGGAATTTCTTCGATAGCAGTGCCGCTCACTTCATTGACCAAAATGAATGCTAAATTTGTATGGAGTGAATAGTGTCAAAAGAGCTTCGATACTTTGAAGCAAGCTCTCATTTCAGCGCTAGTGTTAGCCATGCCATCAGGACAAGGTAATTTTGTGTTGTACACCGATGCATATAAACTGGGATTAGGCGCAGTGTTGATGCCGCGTGGTCGGGTTATAGCTTATGCTTCCAGACAGTTGAAGGTGTATGAGAAGAAATATCCGACTCATGATCTAGAGTTAGCCGCCGTTGTCTTTGCTTTAAAGATTTGGACACACTACTTGTACGGGGAAAAATACTAGATATTTACCGATCACAAGAGTCTCAATTATTTCTTCACGCATAAAGAGTTGAGTATGAGACAAAGACGGTGGTTGGAGTTGGTAAAAAACTATGATTGTGAGATTAGCTACCATCCGGGGAAAGCTAATGTTGTCGTAGACGCCTTGAGCAGAAAAGTTGAAGTCGTAGCACAATTGTCAGTGCAGAGACCTCTTCAGTCTGAGATTTAGAGGTTTGGCTTAGAAGTTTATCGTGAGGGCAGAGCTCCCAAGATGTCTAATCTGAGAGTCCAGTCTTCTTTGCTAGACCGAATCCGTAGAAGACAGTCTTCAGATGAGCAGTTACAGAAATGGAGACTGAAGGATGAAGCCAAAGGCAGTGTACTCTACATAATGTCTGATGGTATTATGAGATACAGAGGTAGAATGTGGGTGCCTAGTGTTGATTCGATCAGAGAGGATATTCGGACAGAGGCACATGCATCTCCGTATTCTATCCATCCAGGAGGTACCAAGATGTACTAGGATTTGCAGATGTTGTATTGGTGGCCAAGTATGAAGCGAGACATCCGTAGATTTGTTTCTGAATGCCTCACTTGTCAGCAAGTAAAAGCAGAGCATCAGTGACCAGCAGGAATGCTTAAGCCGCTCCCTATCCCCGAGTAGAAATGGGAGAATATTACCATGGATTTCGTGGTTGGTTTGCTGAGGTTAGTCAGAGGACCCAATACCATTTGGGTTATAGTGAATCGACTTACTAATTCGGAACACTTCTTGCCAGTGAAGACGACTTTATCCATGACACAGTATGCGGAACTCTATATCAGGGAGATAGTTCGGTTGCATGGGATCCCAGTTTCTATTGTGTCCTACAGGGACCCGAGATTCACATCGTCTTTTTGGAAGAGTTTACAGTGCAGCCATGGGGACGAAATTGCTATTCAATACGGCATTCCACCCTCAGACAGATGGTCAGTCTGAGTGAGTGATTCAGATATTGGAAGATTTGTTGCGAGCCTGTGTGATAGATTTCCATGGAAATTGGGAATCGAAGATACCTCTAGTAGAATTTACCTACAACAACAGTTTTCAATCATCGATAGGTATGGCTCCCTACGAAGCACTGTATCGGAGGAAGTGCAGATCACCGATTCATTGGGATGAAGTCGGTGAGAGATCAAAAATAGGCCCAGAGATTGTTTAGCAGACCGCATACGTGGTGGTTCCGAGACAAGATGAAGACCGCACAGAGTCGTCAAAACAGTTATGCTGACAAAAGGAGCAGAGATCTTAAGTTTGCCATAGGTGATCACATTTTCGTGAAGATAACACCTATGAAGAGTATTAGGTTTGGGAAGAGAGGCAAGTTGAGCCCGAGATTTATAGGGCCGTTCGAGATTCTTGACAGAGTTGGGACACTAGCTTATCGTGTAGCCCTCCGTCGAATCTGGACGGTGTACACAATGTGTTCCACGTCTCAATGCAGAGGAAATTCATAGCAACTATTTCGCATGTTTTGAGTTATGAGCTGTTACAACTTTCTCCGGATCTATTGTATAAAGAAAAACCTGTCCAAATCCTAGACAGACAGGAGCGGAGACTTCGGAACAAAGTGGCCAAGTTGGTCAAAATCCAGTGACTTAATCAATCAATGGAGGAGGCCACTTGGGAGGCCGAAGCAGATATGAGAAGTCGCTATCCAGAGTTGTTTCGTAATATTTAATTTCGAGGACGAAATTCTATATAAGTGGGGCAGGAACTGTAGAGCCCAAATTCTGTACACGTAAAACCCATGCAATTATTAAATTGTTAAATTATTTATTTAATTTTAAAATGATTTTATCATTGCAAGATTTATGATTTGCATTATTTTAAATTTACATGTTTATTTGATACACATTAAAATATTTTCTTGAGTTTCATGTTTCAGGTGATTATTCGATGCAGGATCGAGGAAGAGAGACCGGTGACGATTTTTGCAATTTTTAAAATGTAGTATTTTAATTTTAAGTTAGGATTGAAGCATTTTAAATAATTTATTTAGTTTTAAGAATTTTAAAAACTTATTTATTTATTTAGTGATTTTAATATTTTAAAATTTTTAAGGTTTATCAATTGCATATTTTAATTTTTAAATATGAGATTGTTAGTAAAGTATTAATGGGTTAGCATATTATTAGCATTGTAATTAGCATGTAATTGGTTATTATTTATTTAATTAACATAATTAGCCTTAATTACCCCTATTTAACACTCACACATACGTTACCATTTTTATACCAAAACTTACACACATACACGTCTATGCACACACACGCGCTTCATTTTCACTTCCACTTCATTTCTTTGAGTAAGAGGCTAGGGTTTTTTTAGAGTTCAGCGCCCCTCCTCTGTAATTTTCCAGCAAGTTTTCGTTCATTTTCTTCAAGAAATCGAGCCACAAATCATTCCGGATCAACCCTCGCATCCTTCCCGCTTCGGTGTCGTAGTTTCGGTAACTTTAAAGACTAAAGGCATGTATATTCTCTCCCTTTTCGCATCGATCTTGTCATAGTAATTATTTTGATGTGTAGTGTATGGAAACATGTGCATGTTATGAAAAATTTTGAGCAAAAATGGGTGGATCTCTTTTGAAACAATTTTTGGATCTCAAAACACGGATTCGTTGTCATTTTAAAAAATGAAACTCTTTAGTCGATTTTCTGGAAAAATTTTCAACATATAAAACGTAGTACTTTTTGATACCTTCGATTTGACAGTAAATTCATAATTTTTGGATAAGAAATGAGTGGGTTATGATCGTTTTTGTGGGACTGCTCAAACTGAACTTCTCTGAAAATGCGTTTTTAATGTGTTCTTGAAGTTTTGGTAGCAGACTTCGTTGGGATCTCCTGAATCCTTGCTGCTGTTGTGAGGGTAGCATGTCCAGAATGTTCCAACGAAGCCCTTGACGTTTTTAAGTATGCTCGACGTGCAAAAGAAAATATTTTATGTTTTTGAGGTATGTTAAATGTCTTGTGGCCAATTATGAACGTGTTTGGAAGCCGGGGAACGTGTCCGGAGACCTCTCCAATTATGAACGGGTTTGGAAGTCGGTGAACGTGGCCGAGGACCTCTCCACCCCGGTAAAGCATGACCGAGATTAGATCAGGATTGGAAAGCGGTAAAGCATGACCAGGGACCAATCCACCCGGTAAAGCATGACCGAGGATCTCATGTATATGCAGTGGATTTTCCATGTCAGCCCAGTACTGTGGTTTAGTCTGATCAGACACATTTATGTATGGGTCACTTGCTTTGAAACATATCTCTACGCAAAATGATGAAGTTAAGCATGTTACAGCATGTATGATACAAATATGTTTATGAAAAGTTTTATGATGATGATACATTTATGTTTATGTTATTACGTTCAATTTTCAAGTGTGTACGCTCTACTTTAAAGATGCATGTGGTTTTATTACGTATTACTTAGTTATCTCCAGTTTATACATTTTGAGTCTTTATATTCACTAGACTTGATCGATACAGGTGAGAACGAGTATGAGTAGACGAGGGATGGGGAGCAGTGAGCCGGATCGGTCTGTGCAGGAGGCTAAACCCGGGGACCTGCCCATGTTTTTAAGAATATTTTTATACATGTTGTTTCAAATACTCTGATTTCACGTTATTGTTTATGAGATTTTAAACAAGTGTTTTTAGCAAAGTTTAGTTGGGATCTTTTTGTTGCAATTATTTTGGATGAACAGTTTATTTTAATCGAAATTTGAAGATTTATCTCTTATTTAAAAATATTTTATTTTTCTGCAAATTTCAAGTAGTTCAAAATTACGGTACGTTACAAGATGGATTACTTATCACCAATTCTGGTGGATGTTATTTCTTCCATCTGTATTCAGTATTTGTCGCATCCATCTCAGTAACTGCTTCAGTTGGCGATTGAAGATTTTCTTCAGTTTCAGTTGTTGTTGTATCAGTTGGTAACTGATTGTTATCGTTTTGCTCCACCAACTGATTATTAGTAACAATTTCTTGTTCAACTGATTGATCCAACACTTCTGGTTCTGGTGTTTGAAGGATATTTCGATTAATATGATTCTCTTCTTCATCATCGTTATCCAAACTGATATCTGTAAAGCGATCAACTAGCTCAACCAGATCAGTTGACTTATCAGTTAGCATAGATTCATCAAAAACAACATGAAGAGATTCTTCTACATTCAAAGTGTTTTTGTTAAAAACTCTGTAAGTTTTACTAACTGAAGAATATTCTAGAAATATTACATCTACAGATTTAGCATCAAAAGCTTTTAAAAGATTTTTCCCATTATCAAGAATAAAACATCCGCATCCGAATATTTTGAAAAAAGAAACCACACTTTTGCATCCATGTCTGATCTCATATGGTGTCTTCACATGATTCTTATTAATCATTGATTTGTTCTGAGTGTAACATGCAGTGTTTACTGCTTCTGCCCAAAACCTTTCAGAAATACAAGAATCAGCAAGCATTGTTCTAGCAGCTTCTTTAAGGGGCAGATTTCTTCTCTCAGCTACACCATTTTGCTGAGGAGTTGTTGATGCCGAGAGCTCATGCTTGATTCCAGTATTTTTAAAAATTTTGAAATATTTTGATTGATGAATTCAGTCCCTCGATCAAACCTTATTCGATTAATCCCAACTGATTTTTCATTTAATAGTATTTTGAAAAGCTTAATCAGTTGTGCAGCAGTTTGGTCTTTGGATTGAGAAAAATAACCCAAGTAAATCTTGAAAAGTCATCCACGACTACTAGAGTGTATTTCATTCTCTCCCTAAGATCATGATTGGTGTAGGACCAAAAAGATCCAAATGTAGCAGTTCTAAGCATCGCGAAGATAATTTACAGCCCTTGTTTTTAAATGAAGATCTTACTTCCTTACCTAAACTGACATGCTGAAAAAATTGTCTTTTGAAAAATTTATTTTGGGCAAATCAGTTACAAGATCATGGTTATTCAGATAGGCAATATATTTAAAGTTTAGATGGTTCAATCTTTTATGCCACAACCAATTTTAGAAGATTTGTAAGCTTTAAGACAAACTGGTTTATAAGGTTGTTTAGTCCAACTGACTTTATAGGTATTCGCACAATGATTGCCAGTTAGGATGACCTCATCAGTTAAGTCTCTAACTGAACAAGTGTGTCTGTCAAATTGAACTGAGAATTTATTGTCGCATAACTGACTGATGCTAATCAAGTTATACTTCAAATTCTCAACTAGTAAAACATCTTTAATAGTAAAGTTACCATTGATAAGCTTACCCTTACCCACAATTTTACCTTTGGAGTTGTCTCCAAACTGATGTTTGGACCAGTGTATTTGATCAGTTGGGATAGCAAACTTGCATCCCTTGTCATATGATGCGAGCATCCACTGTACAGATACAAGGTTGATTCTTTGTTTTCACCTGTCACCTGCAATCACACACAATATTAAACTTGGTACCCACAATTTCGATTAGTCTAACTGACTTTCAAGTTGCTGTGTTCCAGATAGTTTTTCTCGGCTTGTATGTGCTTGATGTGTAGTGTGCTAATGAAGCAATATGATTTTAGCCTTCTTCAACTGGTTATTCAGCCGATATCTTTTCTGAACTGACTTGCTATTATAGTAATTGGAGTAGCCATTTGAATAGTTCAAGTATTTATTACTGAACCTTTTTGATGACTGACATTGTGGGTCAGTTGAAATTTTTGGTCTATAACCAATACCATACTTTCTGGCCTTGTCTTTATTTTCAATAGGCTGTATAACTGTTTTACTTGGCTCTGGTTGTTCTTGTACCATAACTGATTTTACAAAGTGAATGTATTTTCCTTTGTTCATGTTCAGTTTTGGCTGAATGTCACTGGGGAAAGTTTCATCTTGGTTGCTGAACCCTAAACCAGTTTTATCAGTAACTGATTTTTTGTTTATCTTGTATTTCTGCTAAGATGATTTATTCCATGCTTTAATAAGCTCAGTTTGCTTTGAATTTTCAAGCATCAACTGTTGAATCATTGACTAATTCTTGCTTTTTTCAGCATTGAGCTCAACAATCTCTCTTTTAAGACTCAACAGATCAACTGATTCATCAGTTTCAGTTTTATTGTCTTTAGGATAGTTTGCTTTGCTCTGGATTTCTCAAAAGATACGGCAAGCATGTGATATTCATTCACAATGTCGTGAAGTATAGAAATGAGCTCATCTCGTGTGAAATCAGTTGAGCTAAAGTCAAATACCTGTTTACTAGTTGACTCCAATTCTGTGTCATCAGCCATTAGACACTTGACTTCTTCATCATCGTCACTGGAGCAGCTCAAGCTTTCAGATTCTGAATCATCACTGTTAGATCTTGCCCATTTTGACTTGCTTTCCTCAGCTAGAAGCACCTCATGCTTCTTTATGTAATATTTCTTGTAATCTTTCGATCTTCTCTTGTGCTCATATGATTTATTTCCTTTCTCAGTTGAGCCTCGACTGTCCTTCTTAGGTTTGGGACAGTCAACAATGAAATGATCAGTTTTGCAACAGTTGTAGCAAGCATTAGTTTCTTCTTTGGAGTGATTTTTCTAATATTGTCTTTGGAAATTTCCTTGATTTCTTCTCATAAATCTCCCAAACTTTTTGACGAATAATGACATAGCTTCATTACTTAACAGATCAGCAGATTTTTCAACTGAACCAGTTTGTTCTAGTTTGACAGCAGTTAATGCAGTTATAGCAGTTGATGTAGAAGGTTCCCCTTCTCTGGTTTGCAACTCAAACTCGTAGGCTTTTAAGTTAGCAAATAAATCATGAAGTTCGACCTTGTTCAGGTCCTTCGATTCTCGCATTGCCATGGTCTTGACGTCCCATTACTTGGGAAGACCTCTGACAACTTTCCATGCCACCTCTTTGTTTGAGTACACTTTTCCCGAGTGCATTCAATTCGTTTACTATGCTGCTGATTCTTTCGTCATACTCATGCATGGATTTTCCACTATTCATCTTGATATTGTCAAACTTTTTAACATCAACAGATAGCTTGTTTTTTTTGGTTCGATCATTGCCTTCACAGAGCTGAATTAGCTTCTCCCAAATTTTCTTGGCAGTTTTACGTATTTTTATCTTGGTGAAAGTGATTTTATCCAGCATTTTGTATAGGATGTCTTCAGCCACGTAGTCTAAGTTGGCTTTTCTCTTGTCTTCAGTTGTCCACTCATCTCGGGGTTTTTCAATACGATGTGGTGCCCCGTCAGTTATGGCAATAGCTGTGTTTGCCTTCAATATCTTCATGGGTCCGTCTGTGATAACGTACCACATGTCATCGTCTTGTGCAGCTAGATGAGCCTGCATTCTGATTTTTCAATCATCAAAATCTTCTCTGGAGAACATTGGGATTTTGTTGAATGAAGACATATTGATCAGTTTGTATATAGAAATGTTCAGGAACAAGATTCAAGCTGCTCTGATAGCACTTGATAGGATCGGTTAAAGGAGGAAAAGTTTTTAGAAGGAGGGGTTGAATAAAAACTTTTGATTTTCAAAACCTTTTGCGATTGATGAGTCAATTTAGTGATAAACTGATACTCGGAAATCTTGTAAGTCAATATCAATCAGTTAACAAATAACGTGCAGAAACAAACTGACTGATAGATAGAATATATACCGAAATAAGAGGACACAAGATTTTATGGATGTTCAGAGATTTAAATACTCCTACGTGACCCTTTCTATCTCAAGGATATGATATACACTAAAAGACTTTGATCGATACAATCAGTTGTACAGACTGTGGGGCCCTTAGCTCCTAATCGTTACTACAACACAATCTGATTAGGGTTAATTAATTACAGTGGAAAACGAGTTTAAATTTTCTTTACAATGAGCACAAAATATTTCTTCTATAATTTGAATACTAAAATAGTATTTTATCTCATATCATAAAACTCGCCCACACATAATCAAATCCAATCATATACAAATAACTCATATCCTCGGGACATGCCACGGTATATAGATACATATATATATACTGGGAACAAAACATAAAACCTCAGCCCAAATTGTGACTCCCTCCAGAAGTACCCTCTCTGGCCTCCTGATATCCTGGAGTACCTGCCATTGTCCATACACAAAGACAACAACAGCCCCCCTTGGGGGTGAGCAAAGCTCCTTATGGAACAACCATCATATATACCACAAGTATCTAAACAATGATATATGGTATGCAATGCATGTATGTCGTGGAGGTATCAGGTCAAATGCCCATCCACTGAGCACATGTCAGAATCAAACGAATCGCTATCAAATCAATGCTCGAGCTGGCATACCGACCTCAATTAGGGATACTCGTATGATAGCGTCGACAAAGCGCCATCAAATCCCAAATATCAATCAATCGTCGGGGCCACAAATGTCTATGTTTTAAGGGTCATGTAATACCAAACATAGCATTGTGTTCACAAACACCAGAATCCAATCAAATCATATCAGGGTATCCAAGGATCATAGCTCAACGTGCATGTCATGTATCGATGTATGCATCAAACGATGTGTGTTAACAAAACATTTATTTTATACATCGATATTCAAATCACAATGTCATGTATGCCACATAAACTCAACAAATAAGGCATATAGACATGTATTCTCATTCCAATCAATCAAACCAATCCAACATATATCATATAATACAGATACCTGTCGAATGTTACCCGGTCGCAACATACCTCAATTCTTCGTCCAGTTGATGTAGCTTGAAGATATCAGTATAATAATCTATCTACATCAATAACATATTCATTTCAATCAATAACATGATCCAAAATCAATAATATGAGTTCCAAATATCTTTTGAAACTTTGAAAATTCATATCAAATCAAAATCATAACATAATTCAATTCCGACTTCGAATACGAGTTTCTTGTCGATTATTCTACCACATATAGGAATCTCGACTTCAAATACATGCTATTCCAGCACTTTCATATTTAGAGTTACTGAAACTAGAATAAATTTACCTCAAAAGGAAGCTCTCGGCGCGAGGATTCCGAATATATAATTTGTTCCAAGTTTGGACAACGTTTCGAAGTCGATTCGGACGAAAGAAATCGAATTCTCTAACTTTCCTCTCGAAGTTGCTGAAGGTAATGAAGAAAGAAATGAACAAAAGACTTAATCTTATCTCCACTGCTCTCGCGCTTGGGCGGTAGAATTCTCGCGCCCGAGCGCGAGACATTCTGTCCCCGAGTTTACTTACACCGCGCTCGGGCGGTCACAAACTACCGCTCGGGCGCGGAATGTTCTGTCCGAGCACGTTTTTATTCTATATTGGCGCTCGGGCGGTCATTTTCTACCGCTCGGGCGCCACACATTCTGTCCAAATTATTGGGTTTTGTATTATATTGGCGTCCAGCTTCTCCACTCGAGTTCTTACAACTACAGTTCTGTTAATTAATCAATATCTAGTACGATATTTCATTATTAACACTTATTTTCTCATTTTCCATTGTCATGATATATCTCATATACATAATCACATGACAATTTCATAAATTATCGATAATCAACATAGGATTTACGATAACACGATACACGGTCCTTACACAGACCCACTTCAGTTTTGGACTTAACAATGCCAAACTGAAACTCTTAGTGAGAAACTTGTTTAAAGTACACAAAAGAACTAAAATAATCAAACACAACTGATCTCTTCAAGATTGAGTACTACAGCTTGTGCTTGAAAGCTCGAGGTATAGCCTGAAAGATATGAATGTATGCAGTAAGTGTGAGCTTTGGTGTCTGTAAGGATTTTAGCAGAGTAACTAACTTGTAAATCGATAGTTAATCAAGTATTCAAAAGTTCAAGAGTTTCAAGCTCTTCTTTAGTTTTTCTTCTCTTCTATTTATAGGCTTCCATCCAAGTGTAATATTAAATACAATTTGAACCTTTCTATCCGTTGCTTGCCACGACAACATCCTTTTGAGAGTCGTACACTATAGCTTTTCTGAGATGCTGCGATGCCCACTACTTGTTGGAGTCAGCTTTTGTTGATTGAATGTCTTAACTGATGACATGTACTGTAGGGACCCGGACGCTAATTCATTTATTAATCATCTTTGGAATAATTGAATCAATTAAGATAAACAGGGTCTAAATTTTTTTAAGATACAAGTGCGAAAATATAATGAAATCAATCTGATATACATATCAAGAGTAAAAGTACATGTCTTGTACTAAATACATTCCTGTCAAACTAGGGTTCAACGACTATATATCAAGTGCTGAATCCTAATCTACTTCTGGGCCGGATCTCCACGCTAACTGCAATCTCTCATCCTCTTCTTGACCCTGATCCTGTCCTACCTGTTGTCATGCACACATACAAACACAACAACAGCCGGATAACTCCGGTGAGAAATACATTCCCATTATAAACAATGTGTACATGCAATCATATAACAGATATAAAAGCATGAAACAGATATCAATAACAGGTATCACAATCTGAAAGACATGAATCGATATAAAGCTGTAAATAAACTATGGACTCGTGATCTCAGACTCTACTCATCTCTAATCTAGGGATCCCGGTTACTGGATATTGACAATATACCGAATCTCCGCAATAGAAGCCGATCTGCTCCTACGCAACATCGATATAAATCAAACATCCAGTGTCTTGGCATATCCGCCAAAGACTTGGCATATCCGCCAATAACTAGGCATCTCCGCCCACGACTCAATACACGCTTTGCTATAACTCAATAGACTAAGCATATCAATATTAGGAATTGCAAACATCAGTGCAATAAATAAAGTATGTAGTTTTTGGGAAACTCAAGTCCAATCTGACTCGAGTCGATCTCCCGGTTAACATTGATTTGTACCTTTCTTCGAAGCCTGTCAATACTCAATTTAGCAATGACAATATTGAGGAGTACAATATCAATACACCACTCAAATCAATACTGGATATAATCAGAACTCAATCTAATTTTGTTTCAACGGTATAACTGCATAATCTCAATATACCCAGCAATATAAATCAACAAATATCAATTCCCACAACTCATAATCAATAACAATACAAATCTGATATCAAATCTAAATCAAATCCATTCTGAAAATCATAACAATATCGTACAGTATCTGTTCCTCAATCCGATTTCGATTATACGATGTTTACTATGTCAAGAACACCATATATGAATCATATCTGATTCCTTCAATATCATATTTTCAACTCATATAAGAACATAATAAAACTTACGTCCGTGTGAAGCCGCTAACACGAGGATAAAAGTACTGAAGTCGGATTGAAATTCGGACGGCTGGATTTTGCGCAATTCACAACCTAAGCTTTTAAAACTTTGAAGCTTTTCTGAAGAGTCCTCTCGTTTTCTTGCTGAGGAAATGAAGGAAATTAACTTATATCTTGCATGTCTAAGGCTAGGTGGCTCTCCCTTTAAGCTGCACGTCTCGCGCATATGCGCGACCTCCTTCGGCGCATATGCGCAAGACACTATGTCTCGGCACGTATTTTAACAGCAACTCGCGCATATGCGCGCCCTCACCCGGCGCATATGCGCGAGATTCTTTGCAACTCTCTGCCATACTCGCGCATATGCGCGAGATTCTCTGCCTACCTCGATCATTTGCGCCCGGCTGGGTCGCGCATATGCGCTAGGTGCTCAGTCCACGCACATAACAATCTTTCTCCGATCTTCCCCGGTCCGATCCGTTCCATCTGTAATCATATCAATTTATCAACAAATCATTTCAGATTACAATAATCAAAATCTTGGGCATTACATTTCTCCTCCCCTAAGATACGATTTCGTCCCCGAATCACAGGCAATCAAATCATATCAGAAAGAAATGTATAACAGAAGCTAAATAAGAAGACTCTCATCAGTGAAATAACTCTGGGAATCTCCTGCCTCATATCTGATTCAGTTTCCCACGTAGCTTCTTCGATGCCATGAGTTTTCCACTGAACTTTCACAAGCGGAATAGTCTTCGTTCTGAGTTGCTTTTATTTACGATCGAGAATTTGGATCGGTTTCTCGAAGTAACTCAGTGTCTCGTCGAGTTCTGCCTCGTCTGGCTGAATGACATGTGAAGCATCGGGCAGATATTTCCTCAATAACGATACATGAAAGACATCATGTATTCCAGATAGAGAAGGCGGGAGGGTGAGTCGATAGGCACGATCTCCTATCTTCTCGAGAATCTAGTACGGCCCCATATAACGTGGAGACAATTTCCCTTTCTTGCCAAATCTGACAACTCCTCTGAAAGGTGTAATCTTCAAGAATACTCGGTCTCCTGCCTCAAATACCAATGGTCTAGGTCTAATATTGGCAAATTTGTCCTGTCTGTCTTGCGCTGCCTTCATTCTCTTCTGAATCAGCTTCACTTTTTCAGTCATATCTCTGATCATATCAGGTCCAATCACAGGTACCACAGAGATATCATCCCAATACAGAGGGGATCTACACTTCTTACCATACAACGTTTCAAACAGGTGCCATCTCAATACTCGTCTGATAGCTGTTGTTGTACAAAAACTCACAAACTGGCAAAGATTCTTGCCAACTAGTGCTAAAATCAAGCACTACTGCTCTCAGCATATCTTCCAGTGTCTGGATAGTCCGCTCTGACTGTTCGTCGGTCTGTGGGTGATATGCGGTACTCAGATGTAACTTCATACCTAGAGCCTGCTGTAAACTCTGCCAAAAATGCGAAGTATACCGAGGATCACGGTCTGAAACAATCGACTTCGGCACTCCATGCAATCTGACCACTTCTCTGACATAAATCTCTGCCATCTGGTCATGTCTGTACGTCATCTTGTACAGAATAAAACATGCGGATTTGGTCCAAATCGCATCACAATCTCGGGAGGATCTCGGTAGCTTTGTTACAAAATCCATGGAAATGTGATCTCATTTCCATTCAGGAATAGATAAGCTCTGTATTAGTCCTTCTGGTTTCTTTCTTTCGGCTTTCACCTGTTGGCAATTCACACATTTGGATACAAATTCAGCAATATCAGCTTTCATCTAGTTTCCACCAAAACTGTCTTTTCAAATCATTATACATCTTCCTGCCACCAGGATGAATACTGAATCGACTACTGTGTGCTTCTGACAATATCTGTCGTTTCAACTCTGAAACATCTGGCACAACAAGACGATTATTCACATACAGTACCTGATCACGTACCTGGTATTCTGATCGATGCCCTGCTCCGACCATCGATATCGAATTCTGCACATTCTGATCAAATTTATGAGCCGCTTTAATTCTCAAAATTGGCTCTGGTTCGACTAGGACAGCATATAATCTCAACGATTTACAATCTGTCTCAAATCCTAATCCAGACAAACCGCAATCTTCTATCAAATTCGAAACACCAATCGTCGATAAGGATAAGGAACATACCTTTTGACTCAGTGCATCAGCTACTGCATTGGACTTTCCCGGATAGTACTTGATCTCACAATCAAAATCTTTAAGCAAATCAAACCATCTTCGCCGCCTCATATTCAGCTCTGACTGTGAAAATAGATATTTGAAATTTTTATGATCAGAATAAATCTCGAACTTCTCACCATATAGGTAATGTCGCCATATTTTCAATGCAAATACAATGGCCGCCAATTCAAGATCATGAATTGGGTAGCGAGTCTCATGTGGCTTCAATTGTCTCGAGGCATAGGCAATAACATGTCCTCACTGCGTCAAAACACAACCCAATCCTCTGTGAGAAGCATCACAATAAACAATAAAATCACCAGTACCCGACGGGATAGTCAACACCTGGAGCACTGGTCAGTCTCTTCTTCAACTCAAGGAAGCTGGATTCACACTCTTCAGACCATACAAACGGAGCATTCTTTTGAGTCAACTGAGTAATAGGCTTAGCAATACTCGAAAAATCTTTAATGAATCGACGGTAATAGCCTGCTAAACCCATAAAACTGCGTATCTCTGGCACAGATGTCGGTCTCGGCCAACTGATCATAGCTTCAACTTTGCTAGGATCAACAGAAATACCATCTCCGGATATAATATGACCCAGAAATATCACCTGTCTCAACCAGAATTAACATTTCGACAGTTTGGCATATAATTTCTCAACCCTCAGAATTCTCAACACAGTTCTCAGATGCTCAGCATGATCAATCATATTCTTCGAATATATCAAAATATCATCAATAAAAATAATCACAAACTCATCAAGGTACCTATGAAACACACGGTTCATCAGACCCATGAATACAGCTGGAGCATTCATTAAACCAAACGGCATGACGATAAACTCATAATGGCCATACCTGGTTCTGAAAGCTATCTTCGGTATATCAGAATCTCTGACTCTCAGCTGATGATATCCAGATCTCTGATCGATCTTGGAATAAACAGAAGAACCCTGCAACTGATCAAACAAATCATCAATACGAGGCAAGGGGTATTTATTCTTTACCGTAGCCTTGTTCAGTTGCCGGTAGTCAATGCAAAGTCTCATTGAACCGTCTTTCTTCCTCACCAACAACACTGGAGCACCCCAAGGAGAAACACTCGGTCTGATGTAACCCTTGGCCATTAAATCCTCTAACAGCTCTTTCAACTCTTTCAACTTAATCGGTGCCATTCTGTACGGAGCTCTAGAAATCGGAACTATACCTGGTACCAATTCAATGCTGAAGTCTATCTCTCGAATCGGATGCAAACCCGGAATCACATCTGGGAAGACATCAGCAAACTCACAGACCACTGGCAAATCAGCCAATGATGGGCTCGATTTCAGTAAATCAAATGAATACAGAAGGAATCCCTCTGCTCCTTTCTGTAATAATCGAGTCATAGACATAGTAGATATCAAAGGAATTCTAGATCTAGAACCCTTAGCATAAAATTTCCACTCATCAGCCATCTCAGGTCTGAATCTCACAATATTATGGAAACAATCAACGATAGCTCTGTACTTCGTCAGCATATCAATACCGATAATACAGTCAAAATCAGACAACCCAAGTACAATGCAGTCTAACTCAATCTTATGACCATCATACTGTAGCACACAATAGTTTCACAGAATTCACTGATATCAAACATGTCCCCAAAGGAGAAGAGACAGACACTACAGCAGATAAAGACTCCACAAGCAATGCATGAATCAATGCAAATTGTTCAGATATAAATGTATGAGAAGCACCCGTATCTATCAATACATAATCAGGGTAACCACATAAAGAACAGTTACCTGCAACAACATCAACTGGTGCTTCCTGGGCCTGTTCCTCTGTCAAAGCAAATACTCTGGCCTGCTGTCTAGGAGGCTGGCTAACTGTCTGGTTTCTTCCTGGCCTCTGCTGTGACGGACTAAAAATCGGTGGTGGCTGGAAAGAATGAACAGCTGATGATCATCTATCAGTCTTAGGCACTGATCCAGCTGATTCTGCTCCCTGGGAACCTCTCTGTTGACATACTCTAGCAAAATGTCCATGTTGTCTGCAAATACGGCAACTACCAATCACTCCCTGGCATTGCTCGGTCGGATGTCTCCCTCCGCAAGTTCTGCAATAAGCCCCGGTATAACTCTGGCTCTGTCGGGAACCACTGGAGCTAGAAAAACTACTGCCAGACTTCTTAAACTGTTTTATTCTAGCTTTCAGATAATCTTTCTTTCCACCATTGCTACTGCCACTCTCAAATCTGGGAGAGGGTTGCTGTGGTCTCGTTGAGAAGCTCTTTTCTGTCTCATCAGACCAGCTTCAGCTCCTTTGGCTCTATTCAGGGCATCAGACAAATTTTTCGGTCGCCCAGTGTTCACCAATGTAAAAATCTCAGGATTCAGCCTATTAATGAACTGATCAGCAACAGCTTCGTCATTCTCGGCCACATGTGGAGCAAAACGCAACAAGGTAGAGAACTTGGCCACATATTCTTCAATATTTAACTGACCCTGTCTCAAATTTGTGAACTCTGCGCCCTTGTCCTTTCTGTACGACACTGGGAAAAATCTTTGATAGAACTCAGTTTTAAAGACATTCCAAGTAATCACTGTACCTCTATGCTCCAATGCTCTCCTTGTCGTGATCCACTAGTTCTTTGCAACGTCATGTAACTGGTGCCCAATCAATCGGACTCAGGCACTCATCTGTGTAATCCAAGGAATCAAACAGCATCTCAATATCATCTAACCAACCCTCACAATCAACAGAAGTCTCTGTTCCTTTCAGGGTTGGCAGTTTGAACGACTGAAACCTCTTCAGTAACATTTCCATCGGTGTAGCTGTCACATCCATCGGATTTGCAGAAGTAATACCCTGTTCTGGTACTCTTCGAGTAGGCATATCTGATTACCAAAAGGGTTAGAAACCAAATACAACAAACCTGTTTCAGTCCTCCTCTGATCATCTTACTGCTGATCAAGAATCGGTTCTGATTTATTCTCAATAGCACATGTTTCCAATCAAATCAGATAATCAGGTAAACATGCAATTCAAAGCAGTAAAACATGATAGCAATCAAAAGCAAGGAAGAAAACTCATTCTACCCTGCTCACTAGCTTCTATCTCAGTCTACAGATCATACTGCTCTGATACAACCTGCTGTGGGGACCCGGACGCTAATTCATTTCTTAATCATCTTTGGTAATAATTGAATCAATTAAGATAAACAGGGTCTAAATTTTTTTTTTAAGATACAAGTGCGGAAACATAATGAAATCAATCTGATATATATATCAAGAGTAAAAGTACATGTCTTGTACTAAATACATTCATGTCAAACTAGGGTTCAACGACTATTTATCAAGTGCTGAATCCTAATCTACTTCTGGGCCGGATCTCCACGCTAACTGTAATCTCTCATCCTCTTCTTGACCCTGATCGTGTTCCACCTGTTGTCATGCACACATACAAATACAACAACAGCCAGATAACTCCGGTGAGAAATACATTCCCAGTATAAACAATGTGTACATGCAATCATATAACAGATATAAAAGCATGAAACAGATATCAATAACATGTATCACAATCTGAAAGACATGAATTGATATAAAGCTTTAAATAAACTCTGGACTCGTCATCTCAGACTCTACTCAACTCTAATCTAGGGATCCCGGTTCCTGGATATTACAATATAGCGAATCTCCGCAATAGAAGCCGATCTGCTCCTTTGCAACATCGATATAAATTAAACATCCAGTGTCTTGGCATATCCGCCAAAGACTTGGCATATCCGCCAATAACTAGGCATCTCCGCCCACGACTCAATACACGCTTTGCCATAACTCAATAGACTAAGCATATCAATATCAAGAATTGCAAAAATCAATGCAATAAATAAAGTATATGGTTTTTGGGAAACTCAAGTCCAATCTGACTCGAGTCGATCTCCCGGTTAACATTGATTTATACCTTTCTTCCTATTGATCTGACGAAGTCGATGTCTCGAATTCGAAGCCTGTCAATACTCAATCTGGCAATGACAATATTGAGGAGTACAATATTAATACACCACTCAAATCAATACTGGATATAATCAGAACTCAATCTAATTTTGTTTCAACGGTATAACTGCATAATCTCAATATACCCAGCAATACAAATCAACAAATATCAATTTTCACAACTCATAATCAATAACAATACAAATCTGATATCAAATCTCAATCAAATCCATTCTGAAAATCATAACAATTTCGTACAGTATCTGTTCCTCAATCCGATTTCGATTTTACGATGTTTACTATGTCAAGAACACCATATATGAATCATATCCGATTTCTTCCATATCATATTTTAAACTCATATCAGAACATAATAAAACTTATGTCCAAGTGAAGCCGCTAACACGAGGATAAAAGTACTGAAGTCGAATTGAAATTTGGACGGCTGGATTTTGCGCAATTCACAACCTAAGCTTTTAAAAGTTTGAAGCTTCTCTGAAGATCCTCTCGTTTTCTTGCTGAGGAAATGAAGGAAATTAACTTATATCTTGCATGTCTAAGGCTAGGTGGCCTCTCCCTTTAAGCTGCATGTAAGGCCTGAGATTTATTAGTCTTCATTGATGCGATATTCAAAGATATGAGAATGCATGACATGTAATGAAAAGCAATAAATGAGATGGGGGAAGGAGAGACATGAAAAATTAGAATTTTGAATGAAGGGCAGACCGCACCCGCGGTCCAAGAAAGAGTGCACCCGCGGTTGATGGATAGAGAGTTGGAAATTATTTACAGAAATGACCGCACCAGCGGTCTTATATGTAGCGCACCCGCGGTCGTTGATTTCGGAAAATGAATAGACTGCCGAAGCTTGAGCGCACCTGCGGTCTAGATGGAGCGCACCCGCGGTGCAGCATGCGAGAAAGCCACCTTCGTTTCTTATGATGACACATGGCATATAAATATATATATATAGAATTGTGCTGAGTCTTCATTTTTAACACTTCCATCAGCTGAGAAACGAAGGAGAAAAGGGTTCCAAGCTTTCTTCCATCTTTACTATTTGATTGTGTAAGATTTACTTATCCAAAAGTTAATCCAAGCTTAAATTCTTGTTCCTCACTTCAAAGGCTACAAGAGGATGTAAGTTTCATTCATTTCCTGCATGATTTGAGATATTGATGTTGGGGAAACTTGGATATGCTTGTAGATATATGTTCTTATGATTATAAGCAACGGTTATTCGCAACCGGATCGAAGAAATGGTACCGTATGTAATTGTTATGAATTCCAGCATATGTATGATTTAACATGTTCAGATTTCAGAGTTAATGTGTATTATGAAGAGAATGATGAATGGTTGATATTGATTATATTGTGTTGATTTATGAGTTGATCGGTATATCGAGAATCCGCCGTTATGCCGTCGAATTGTATTCAGATTAAAGATTGAGTCCTATATGTATTGATAGAATGCACTTTGATCATGCCATTTCAGATTCTATTGGCAACTTTGATAGCGAGACATCGACTACGACAGATTGTTCGACGAAAAGTATAATTCATGTTTTGTTTGGGGAAGACACAACTCAAATGAGATTCAATTTGAGTTTCTCAACCAAATCACATACTAGAATTGTTGTCTATCTTTTGATATGATTTTGATTTGTTTATGGACTTATATTCTAATCCCTTGATATGATGACGTCTTATTCACACCGGGATCCCTAGAGTAGAGTCGAGTCGAGTCAAGACATGATTTGATTTGAATTGCATGCTCATATAGATTGGTTTCATAGACTATGGAACCCATTTTTATTGCTTTCATGCATGATTTATGATTATGTATTAGCATGCATACATGTTTTATACTGGGATTTGTTCTCACCGGAGTTTTCGGCTATTGTTATGTCTGTATGTGTGCATAACAACAGGTGGGGCAGGATCTGGGTCACAACAGAGATGAGTTCGAGATAGCGTGGTGACTTCGGGCGCAGAAGATTACTAGTTGTTTCTTACTAGACTTGTACTACTTGTGGTTGTAGTTTGTATTAAACACTGGTTTATATGAATGTATTAGAACAAGAAAGGTAATTATGTTTATTGAAATAAAATGAAGAACTATCTTGTGCTGTTTATATACATTTGAATTAAAAAGCAAAATTTTGACCCACATTTTGAATAAAAATCTGATTAATCTCGAAAGAATTGAGTTAGAGCCTGGGTCCCCACACTGCACGTCTCGCACATATGCGCGACCTCCTTCGGCGCATATGCGTGAGACACTATGTCTCGGCACGTATCTTCACAGCAACTCGCGCATATGCGCGCCCTCACCCGGCACATATGCGCGAGGTTCTTTGCAACTCTCTGCCATACTCGCGCATATGCGCGGGTCCATGTCGCGCATATGCGCGAGGTTCTCTGCCTCCCTCGCGTATATGTGCCCGGCTGGGTCGCGCATATGCGCGAGGTGCTCAGTCCTCGCACATAACATTCTTTCTCCGGTCTTCCCCGGTTCGATCCGTTCCGTCTATAATCATATCAATTTATCAACATATCATTTTAGATTACAATAATCAAAATCTCGGACATTACATGTACAGTTGAGGGATCAGCTGATTGATTGTAGACGTAAACTCACAACTTTTTGTAGTAACTGATCAGCTTTTACTAATCAGTCAGTTTTTCTGCTTGGTTCAGTTCAATTGCCGGTTCAGTTGCCTTCAGATATTTGCATATATTAGATCAGTTTCTATCATCTTTTTAACTAGTCATATGCTCAGTTTGTCAAACATCCAAAATTCAGTTTCCAACCGAAGGAATGCTGAATTGACCTATGCAGATACCTAAGACAGCTGGCTCTAGACTATGTCAATCTTCTCAGATAGACTTGTATGAACAAAATCAATTCGGTTGCTGAGTAGTTCCTAGGAGGAGAGCAGTGTAGGAATTGTAACTGATTTTCATTTCATTTTGTTGACTTTTTCGAAGAGGGCTGCTCCATCCTTTGTTAGTTTCTTAAAGTCTTTCAATGTGTGATCTTTCAATGTGTCCAGACTTAAAGAATGCAAAAGCTGAGTAGATTTGATTTGAGAGATATTATAACCAAGATTGGTCAGTTATATATAATACTGTTCAGCATTACATCTGCTGCTAGTGACAGTTCAGGGGAGAATTCTTCAGTAGGAGCTTTTTCCTTCCCCTTTCCCTTCTGAGAAAATTCTACTACAACAAGCTAATCTGGGGAAACATCTTGGTCTATATCTACTGCTAGTTCATCTATATTTGCTTCTTTAACTAACTTACTGAGAGGCTGATCGTGATTATTAATTGCAGAGCTAGATGCCTCAGCAGTCTTCTTGGTAATCAGTTTTTTAGCAGCTTCAGACAGAAAGAAAGTCTCAGGAATTATCAGGTTTGATGATGGAAATTATGGTGCAGCTGATGTTTCTTAGACTGAAGGAGTGACAATTTGTTCAGTTGGTAACAGAACTACTTCAGCTTGAACTTCCGCTTCTGTTGTTTGATATCATTTCTTGATCTTCAATAGTTTAACAACGTCATCAGCAGTTGAATCATCTTTATATTTCATTTGAATATCCTCAGCGACTGACTGCAGTATTTCATCTACATTTGCTAATTTCAGATCTTCTTCAGTGTATGCAGACGGCTGTACTGTTGATTCAGAAACTGGTAGGATAATCAAAGCTGCGGATGAGGAGGCATGATCATCGATCGAGAGTGGAGGAGAGACCTCTAGAACCAGTTCAACTGGTTGGAAGAAAACTGACTTTGATTGAATTGGAGCTGTCAACTGCTCCTCTGCTGTTTCAGTTGGAACGAACTCCTTTGCTGGTTTAGAACTGCTGGGCTGTAGTGTAACATGTAGTTGTTATCCCATCTTACAATTCTTAACTTTCATCTGGAGAGAGATGAGATTAGAGTCCAGTTGTTGAAAAACTATTCTATCTTCATATGCAGTAGGACCAGCTGGATCATAATTCCTACTTAATTCAGCTGTCACCTCAGCTAGCCTCTTGATTCTCATAAGATCAAAGAAGTATGACTTTTTTTCATGACTTGGGCGATTGTGGTGGCTTTGACAACTTTCAAAATAGCTGATTCTAGTGAGATAAATTGCTTCAGAAATTCTTTATTCTTCAGTTTCTTAGCAAGAGTGACAGTTCTAAATTCCATCCACTCATCATAATGCTCTATCTTCAGCTCTGTATGCTCATTAATGCCTTCCATAATGATATGAATCTGACCGAGCGTGGCGAGCAAATGATTGGAAGGAGATTTAGAGAGTGTCGTTGTTTCGGACCTTCAAGATCAATAATGATGAATCAAGCATATCCAAGCAAGTGGTGGAGTTCAACAAATAATATAATGAAGGAATCCCAAACAACTAAGCATATGAGTGAAAAATGGCCCGAGAGAAGCAGTGCAGCAGCACGCGCTAGCGCAGATGTGCAGAAGCAGCAGCATGCACTAGCGCAGATGTGCAGAAGCAGCAGAGCGCGCTAGCGCAGATCAGCAGAACTGCGCGCGTGCCCGCGCCAAAAGCGGCGCAGCCGCGCGCGTGATGTGCGCCTGAACTGCCGCGCCCGCGTGCGCCACCGCACGTAAACATGCACATCCGCGCGCCCGGGGCTGGAACAATGCAGAATCTCGCGCACCACCGCGCGAGATCTTGCGCAGCCGCGCAACCTTCTGTGTAGAATTTGTTTACAACTTTTTTTATGACATTTTACACTACTTTTTCATGTTTTATTGATTATATAATGATTGTATGAGACCAAAAACGAAGCAATTCAGATTGATAAGAAGTATTTTGAGGTTTTCTCTCAATTCTCAAGGCTTTTAAAGCTTTGTTCATTACCAAATCAAACTTATCAAAGATTGCATCATTGTGGCGTTTGTCAATTGTTTTCGCACGGATTGTCAAAACAAGTTCTTTGAAGGTTCGTATGAAATTCGATTGTTATTATCGTTGATATTTGTTGCTAAGTGTTAATCGCTTAGAGGTGAATATCACAAATCGTTGCTTGTTTCAAAAGATCGGGACAACCTAATCGATCCTTGTTCGTTATTGAATTGAGGGCGCGATTCTAATTAATCGTGTTTGCTTCTCATTCATATGAGGATTCGTATCATTTGGTATCAGAGCTTTTGGTTCTCTTTGATTCAAGTAAGTTATCATTGCTATTTTCAGATCTGTTTAAAATTTCGTTCTATTCTCAGATCTGTGTTATCCTTTCGTTGCTATTTTCAGATCTATCTACAAATAAAAAAATTAAAAAAAAATCTGTTCTGTTATCAGATCTGTATTATTCTTTCGTTGCTATTTTCAAATCTGTTTAAAATTTCATTATGTTCTCAAATCTGTGTTATCTTTTCGTTTTTATTCAAGATCTTTCTAAAATTTCGACTCTGTTTTCAGATCTGTGTTATCCTTTGTATTGTTGTAAGATCTGCTTTATTCTAGAGTTCTTTGTTTTGCGCAGTCCAAGTGAGACAGTTGCGAGTGTCCACGAGTTGAATCTTGTTAGTTTGATATACAAGTACAAAGCTTGAGCACATCTTAGAGAGAACTATCAAATTCGAGTGAAAACACTTGAGTGCGAGCGTTATTTCTTTGGAGTGACCAGTGAGTATTTTGTAGTCAGGAAAAAAAAAAGGAGAGTCGAGTGAATTTTCATTGGAGTGACCAGTGAGGATTCGTGGTGAGAAAATTTATTCTTTATTATTTTCTACTAACCTTTTCTTGCAGGTATAATGGTTGACGATCGTCAATTTCAAACAATGTTGAGAGGGTTGGATAGAATATGGGAGAAAGAGTTTAAGCCTCTACATGAGAGGTATAGGCGGAGTGAAGGAGAGGAGAGGTATGATAGGAAAGATGATGGGAATAGACGAGGTAGTAGATTTGGTGGGGATAGAGCCTTGCACGTGGATCATGGTGATGATAGGAGATGTGAGGAGAATAGAATAGTGGGCAGAAGAAGTGAATGTGATGTGGGTAGGGAGTCATTGACACCTAATTGGCGGACAAGCTTGGAAGAGAAACTCATTGCTAGGCCAAAGAATGAGTCGAGAGTTGAAGCTAGCAAATATGATTATCAAGGTACAAGTAAAAACTCAAATTCTAGTACTTGTGATATTATTTGTTGTTGGTGTTTAGAAATTGGTCATGATATCAGTCAATGTCCACATGATAAGGTGGCCATAGTAGAATCATCTGTTGAGCCTGAATCTGATGATGTTGTTGAACCTGAATATGAAGTTGAGGTTGGGGAGATTGAGGATGATAATAATACGCTGGTTCTTGACACGAGACAGTAAATCATTGAGTGGTGAAGAAGTTTCTATTTTGTCTACTATGGGAGAGGAGAGTAGGCAAGGAAAAGTTATTATACATAAATTCGTTGAGCAACGAAATACTTCATTTGTTCAATTAAATCCAATTGTTGTTCTTGAGAATCAATTGAAATTCCTTGAATTGAGCGAAAAAGAAATTAAAATGGCCGAAAGAAAGAGAGAACAAAATAGTGAGATGACCATAGAAAAGAAAGAAGAGATAAAAGAACAAGAAAAAGAGGCCAAAGAAAATAAAAAGAAAAAGAACTTTATGGCCCAAAAGAGTGAGATGGAGAGATGTTTATTCTTGCATAAACCCTTTCATGTACCTTTGTACAAAGTGGTTTATTGTTATGGTGATGATATAGCCGGTTCAATCCCGAGCATTGCCATTTCTTATTTGCAGGTTCTTGGGGTTGTCATGCCAAGGAGACAAGTGAGTCTTACTAAAGGGAGAACCCAAGGGTCCGAGCCTCGAGAATACAAGTACCATCGCGATGAGGTAAGTTTAGTTGCTAACACAACAACTATGAGGTATGACTTTCTTCCTTAATTTAAAGTTGTGTTGCTTTGTTTTCAAGAATTTATAGAACGGGTTGCAAGTTTGGTGGTTAGGGGACCGAGTGTCAGTTTGTCTTTATTCCTTGGTTGTTATGGATTTGAGACCATGGATGAATTGCATGTATCTATCATGAATTTTGATTTCTCACAAGTTACTAAATTTGTGGGTTTTGTTTGCTACAAGTGTTTATATGAATTAGACTTAAATTTTGTGATGAGATAAGATATTGCATTGATAGTACACGTGACGTGTCTTATTTCCATGATTTATATTTGATTAGTGATGATTGTAAAGATTACATGGATAGTACATTTAATATGTTCTATTTGCATGATTTATGTTGGTTTGATGATGGTTTTGAGGGGTGCAATGATGAACATGATTGTTTCTTTGTTCATGATGAATACCTGTTTAAGGAGAATAAATTTTTCATCCTACACCCATTGCATGAGTTGTTGCTTGATATTGAGGCACATGACATGTGTTTAATTAAGAGCCATGAAGTAACTAGAGCCATAGATATGATGCATGAATTTTTATTATGGTTGCATATGAGGAGGTATATTGAGTGGAATTGTGAAACATGCATTGCACGTAAGAATTTTTATGATCATAATGAATACAATTTTAAGGAGGATAAATTGTTTATTCTAAATTTATTGCATGAGTTACGCGCTGGTGATGCATATAGTGGTGTCTTTATCTTTGATAAAATGCATGATTATATGTGTTTGTTGCATATGAAGAGGTATGTTAAGAGGTGTAGTGAAGGGTGCATTGGATATGGGGAAAGGGCATCTAAGTTTGATTCTTATGTGTTGCATCAATTATATCTTATTCCTAGTGGACTATGGTCGTACACGTGTATGGATTTCACTTGTGTGTTAACTAGGTCTAAGAAGGGGAGAAATATGATCTTTGTGATAGTTAATGATATCTTATCATTTGGTGTCATTCGTCAATTGGTGTATGTTGAGGTTGTTATATTAACAGTGAAGGCAACCATGGAGTTAGGGCTTAAAGCATTGAAGGAGCACGTGGGCAATAGCACCTACAAACTTGAACCTGAAGGTAAGCATGTTGGTCTTATAAATTTTGTTATTACTAACTTGCTTCGTTTTTGCGTAGGTTGACAAGATTTGAGGACAAATCTTTTTGAAGAAAGGGAGTATGATACGAATCTGACCGAGCGTGGCGAGAAAATGATTGGAAGGAGATTTAGAGAGTGTCGTTGTTTCGGACCTTCAAGCTCAATAATGATGAATCAAGCATATCCAAGCAAGTGGTGGAGTTCAACAAATAATATAATGAAGGAATCCCGAACAACTAAGCATATGAGTGAAAAATGGCCCGAGAGAAGCAGTGCAGCAGCACGCGCTAGCGCAGATGTGCAGAAGCAGCAGCATGCACTAGCGCAGATGTGCAGAAGCAGCAGAGCGCGCTAGCGCAGATGTGCAGAAGCAGCAGCATGCACTAGCGCAGATGTGCAGAAGCAGCAGAGCGCGCTAGCGCAGATCAGCAGAACTGCATGCGCGCCCGCGCCAGTTGATATTGCTATACACGATAAAACAATGCAGAATCTCAGCGCCACCGCGCGAGATCTTGCGCAGCCGCGCGCGGTAGAATTTGTTTACAACTTCCTTTATGACTTTTTACACTACTTTTTCATGTTTTATTGATTATATAATGATTGTATGAGACCAAAAACGAAGCAATTCAGATTGATAAGAAATATTTTGAGGTTTTCTCTCAATTCTCAAGGCTTTTAAAGCTTTGTTCATTACCAAATCAAACTTATCAAAGATTGCATCATTGTGGCGTTTGTCAATTGTTTTCGCACGGATTGTCAAAACAAGTTCTTTGAAGGTTCGTATGAAATTCGATTGTTATTATCGTTGATATTTGTTGCTAAGTGTTAATCGCTTAGAGGTGAATATCACAAATCGTTGCTTGTTTCAAAAGATCGGGACAACCTAATCGATCCTTGTTCGTTATTGAATTGAGGGCGCGATTCTAATTAATCGTGTTTGCTTCTCATTCGTACAAGGATTCGTATCACATAATTAGGTCAATTTGAGTCTAAATGTCATTTTTGGGTCGTGATTCTTCATTTAGCTTTGCCTTGCCCTTGGGATCAGTTAGGGCATGAGGCAAATCCATAGCTAAACCAGTTGTGTCCACCACCTCTCTGATGATAACTGCTTTTGGGCTTGCCGGCGGTAGGATTGTGGGGCGGACGACTGTTGTGAGAGGATCTAAAATCGCGATCAGTTTCAACTTCTCTCCAAATTCAGTTATGATGGTTGAGGGGTAGTTAGCTGTAGTGTTTTTCTTCAGTTTGGCTGCAGATGGAATTGATTGAATTGGTACTGCAGGAATAGGTTGCTCAGCTACATATATTAAATAATATTTCGATTTCCTTCTATCATTCCAGACATCTAAGATTTCCTATTGTTGAAAAGTTTTTTGTAACCGGTTGGATATTTTGGACATGTGTTTTCCCCAACTGAACATATATCCTTGAAAAGATAGTTATTTTGGTTTCAATCTAAGATTTCGATTTCTTTGTAGAATCGATTTGTTTTAGATTTAGATACTTATTTCCAATATTAAATGAAACTCGATTTTTTCTTGATAAACAGCCTGAACAACTTTTATGAATATTTCTGGAATTATCTATTACTTTATTTTATCAGCATCTTTTCCTTGATTTTTTTATGAAACATCATGGCTCAACTAAAATATTGATCTTCCAGATTGTAGGAAACTATTGGTTAAATTATTCCTACAATTTGTTTTGCATAGAGATTCCTGAGATGGTTTCTTATATCGAAGTTTGAATATTACCCATTAGTTTTATCGTGTATAGCAATATCAACTGGTGAATCTATTTGTTCTATAAAAGTATCTCTTTTCGTGATCTAGATTGCTCCAATATGAATCCATGACATGGTTCATGGCACTCATGGCTTTACTTTCTATAATTCCTCTTTTATTCGTTCAAAAGGAATTAATTGCGTCTTTATCTTATTTCCTCGAAGTTGCACAGGGATTTTCGTTTCCCTTATGAAAACCTTATAGGTTATATGAAGTTGCACAGGGATTTTCGCTTCCCTTCTGAAAACACTATAAATTAGATGATGCTTTAAGTTTCTTAGGCTAAGATTTTCTAAAAACTTTCTACCTATTCTGAAGAAAATCTTTGATATCTCTGTAGGCTAGGCTTTTATTTCACGATCTTCTAGAGCAAGTTATGAGATATGGTTGTCTGAGTAAATAAACAAGACAAATCTTCACATGTATCTTGTCAAACCACTTCATCTTCAATCAGATTTTGACTCTATTCCATCAGAGTCTTCTTGACTTAAGACTTCTTCTTCTTGATACATGATCTCGTTTGAAATAATATCCTCAAACTGATTTACTTTAACTAGATCTTAGTAATAAACAGCTTCTTCAATATCCAGAGTTCATTCGAAACACATTATTCTCTTTCTATAATTTTTTTTACAATTGGTCGAAATGAGACATCTTGTCCATACGTCCAACAATTATAATATTTAAAACATTGATTAGCTCTAGTATGAGATATTGTGAAAATTTTTCTTGTTGGTGTTTGTCTCTTACTTTGAGATGAGTTTGATGATTGAGATGAACTCCTTATCTTGATGGCCCTCTTTTTTGTCCAGATTGGTAAGATATTTTTTTTGGCTGGTCCATATTGTAATTGGTTTCCAAATACTTGCATTTTTCCCACTTCTGGGATAAGGATAAGATATAAAAATCTTTCTTTTCTACCTTCGTGGTACTTCTAATAATTGTTGGCATATAATTTTCTCTACAAAATAAAGGAGTATGTTTATTAATGTCCCTTGATATGTCGTAGTTCTTTTGTAATGCTGTTAAATGACATCATTCGGCCAATTTTCTTTAGAGCATCAGGATTGCCAGTGAAACTTCTGCTTCTTAAAATACTATTGAAATATTTTTATTTTTTTAAAAAGCTATGACCTAAAATACACACACTCATAAAGATATAAATAAGTTAATCATGCGTTTTAAAATTCATCAAATCACTGAATAAAAATAACTTCAGTTACACAAAATATTAAAATGTGACCTCATCGAGGAATTACTGTTTAAAAATGAACACCATCGAATATCCAAAATTCTGACAAACACCAGAGCATAAAAAATCATGAACATGTGAAACCACTATTTAAAACCCCTGACTCATAATCATATATGAGGAAGAAATGCAAGGTCCTCGGGTTATTATGTGCGCCCCCAACTTCGCCTACTCAGTCTTCAGCGTCTCCAGTCTCCACATCCTCATGATCACCTGCATCAATCATACCTAGTGAGTATAAAGACTCAACACACATGAACTGTAATAACAAGTATATATAATGCAAAAGTGAAATGTACTTTAATTAAATTAAATTTCATTGTCCTTAAAATCATAAACATGAATATAAATAACTTCAGTTACACAAAATCTTAAAATGTGACTTCATTGAGGAGTTACTGTTTAAAAATGAACAACATCGAATATCTAAAATTCTGACAATCACCAGAGCATAAAAACGATGACCATGTGAAACCAATATTTAAAACCCATGGCTCATAATCACAATATGCGGAAGAAATGAAAGGTTCTCAGGTTATCAAGTGCGCCCTCAACTTCGCCTACTCAATCTTCAGCGCCTTCGGCCTCCACATCCCCATGATCACCTGCATCAATCACACCTAATGAGTCTAAAAACTCAACACACCTGAACTGTAATAACAAGTACATATCATGCAACAATGAAAAGTAATTTAATTAAAAAAATTTCGTTATCCTTAATTATCGTAAACATGAATGTAAACATGTCGAGTCATATCAAATCGTGTCATATCATATCATCAAAATGTGTTCATTTTCCTTTATTGAATTCAGATCATTAGTTGTCACTTTCGTATCAGCTCTAAGTCGATGGATCCATCTACGTATAACCGCGGTACCCGATGGCGGGGACATTAGCGACAGTTTTACCCATTCATTGAGCCTTGGCCTTACATGTTCGTGTTCGTATTAGTCACAACCAACTCACCTCTTTAAAAAACATGTCATCATATTCATCTCTTGTAACTTCATGCATATACATACATTTTCTTAAAACTAAGCAAACAACGTGTTTTCCAGTATTAACATAAAAATCCGTGTTAATAATAAACATATACAATTTAAATATGCACAAATGGTTGTCAGGGTACTGCCAGGACTGCTAACATAACTCGGTTGCAAAAATGACTAGTTCCCAATCACACTTATCGAAAGCCTTAAAACATAATTGTAATCAATTATTAGACGTAAACTAGAGCCCATACTTTAACTTCTATAATCTAATTAAAACTTAAACCGGAGTCTCAGTTTTAACCTTAATATTAAACATAGTTCAAGGACTCCTAACCAAACCTCGTAACCTAATTAAACCCTTAATAACTTCGGACACATTGACATAATAACACCCAAAACGAACCATGCTCATCAAAATCATTTACCCTCAAGTGCAGGACTGGCGCCTAGGCGCTGGCTGAGTAGCACTGCGGCGCTTGTAAGCGCCTAGGCGCCATGCATACAAGAGTCGAAGCTCAAGAGCTGCGGCGCCAAGTGAGCAGGGCCGCGGTGCCAGCCTCTGCGACCAAAAACCCCAAATCAACTTCGAGGCCAAACTCTACCCCACGCACAACCGGCCCAGACCAGGCTTGAACCAGCCTTTCTTAGACGAACACTGTCCCATACTGAACTGCCCTATCAGTGGCCCTCAGCCCTATGCACACAAATACACGTGAACCATCCAAACTCTCCAAAACCTAGCCACAAAACGGGAGTTCCGATCGGCCTCATACCAACCCAATCCACCTCTGAACCTAGCGCTTAACATCATCAACCAAACGTGATTTGAGTCCTCTAACCCTCGATCCTGGCAGCCCCTTGTAAGACATGTCAAAAACGATATACACATGAATGTAAAAATCATATACATGAAGAAAAACGTGTAAATAGCGAGCCGAATCATTCGATCCAACATGTATCATTCATAATAACTCCAAAACATGTATTATGGTATGAAAGACGAGAAATTAAAGGAATCGGGCGTGCTGTAGTATAAAAACTCTTAAAGAAATCAACCAACGAAGCAAGGGACGAGCACCGAAGAGACGGGACAAGCTTCTACTGACTTTTCCTTGCAAAAATGTACAAAGCTGCTGCTGTGTTTTCTCGAGGTGGGAGGCCGAGAGAGGGGGGGGGGGAGGGGGTTGATGAAACATAAAATTAATAATTTATTATATGTTAAAACCTTTATTTAAAATTTAAGTTTCATTAAAATTATAAAATTATGTTATTTTATTATTTGTTGTTTATATTTAAATGTCTTACTAAATATATTTTATTTTCAGGTTTCTACATGTTGGTAAAATAATGATAACTTAAGCTAAGAAATTAAAATTGAGGTGATTCAAACATGTTTGGAATCTTTGAGGAAGTATCTACAACTTTTCAGAAGGCATGAATGCCTCAAAAATTCATTAAAATGATCAAATTGTGCAAATATCAAAAGGATGACATAATAAATCCTTAAACCTTGAAAAAATTTAAAATTTGTAAACTTCATTCTTGCATTTGGTAATTTGTAAATTAATAATTTTAAACTTAAAATAAACTCTCTGTGGATCGATTTCGTACTTACAAATTATATTACTTGCAGACAACCTACACTTGGGTGAATTATAATTTAAGTAGTAGCAAGTTTTTGGCATCGTTGCCAGGAATGTATAAATTAAGTTTATATTTTTTATTTACGTTTTATTTATAAGTATTGTGTTGTTTTTATTTGTATGAGTAATTGGAGTCGTAAAAAAAAGTTGTAGACTTATTCGAGTATCTAAAAGTAATTTAAATATGGATGATAATTCAAATAATAATAATAATAATAATAATAATAATAATAATAAAGAACATGATCAATTAAGAACACTTAGGCACCATATGAACCCTACTAGAACTAGTGCCCCATCTTGTTTAGTTTTTACTCGTGATGCATCTAATTTCTACTTTAAACCTCAAATTATTTAACTTTTACAAAATTTTAATGGCTTAGATTCTGAAAATCCATATTTACATTTAAGAGAATTTGATGAAGTTTGTAACACTTAAAATTATCAAAATTGTAGCATGGATATAGTTCCATTAAAGCTTTTCCCTTCTTATTTAAAAGATAAAGCTAAAACATGACTACAAAATTTAAGATCAAGTTCAATAGGATAATGGGAAGAAATGCAACAACGATTTCTCAAAAAAAAAAAATTCATTTCCCATAGAACAAACTACTTTAAAAGACAAATTAATTATAACTTTTTTTCCCAAAAACAAGGAGAAATATTTCCTCAATATTGGGATAGGTATAAAGAATAACTTAATACATGTCCACATCATGGTTTTGAAACATGGAGAATAGTTTTTCATTTTTATTAAGGTCTAATACCTAAAGATAAGCAAATGATATATTTCATGTGTAATGAAATTTTTGAAGATAAAAACCCAAATGAAGCTATGGAATCTTAGGATTCATTAGCAGAAAATGCTCAAAATTGAGATA
Organism: Primulina tabacum; assembly: GCF_025594145.1. NCBI lineage: Eukaryota > Viridiplantae > Streptophyta > Magnoliopsida > Lamiales > Gesneriaceae > Primulina > Primulina tabacum. The sequence goes on from NC_134553.1 coordinate 15,916,179, forward strand.
TATAGGTACAATAGAACCACCAACAACTAAAATCAATAATTCAACAAATCGGGGTGGTATCTATAATCTTAAAGATGATATAAATATTGAAGCTAAACATGCATCTTTAGCAAGAAAAATTGATTCATTAGAAATGAAAAAGACTGGTCTACAAAAGTAATTTGTCCGAAATTACTGAAACGTTCACTACTCGTTTTTCTTTATATGTTCTAATTTTTTTCTTAATTCATTTGGTCGAAACTCTAAGCATTTAAAATATGAATATTTTGCACCGTTTAAAAATTAACCAACAAATTATTATTTGAAAATCTAAAAAAAAGTCATTCAAATCATAAAATCATAAAACATCGACCAATCTAGCCTAATATTGTTACAAAATAAACTTAACTCTAACATCATCTCAAAAACATCATGAGTCATAAAAAAATCTTTAAGTAATCATAAATCATAAACATAGGTTTATTAGCGGAAAACTCCCGACATTCCTCGAGTTGTGTGCTCCTTCATCCCAGGTAGTTCAACAATCAAGCCCTCCATTTACATTAACATCATGTTCACCTATATCGATCACACCTAGTGAGTTTATTGACTCAGTAAACCTTAATCAGGATAACAAGTAATACATATACAATCACATGTAACAATGACAATATTTTTACTTAAAATAGCTTTTCTTGATCAAGCATAAAATTAAACATCATATCGTATTTCCATTCATCATGTCATATCATATTTTCTTTCATTATACACGTATACATTTTCTTTTATTTAATTCTGATTTCGTTTCAGCTGAAGTTCGATGGATCCATCTACGTGTAACAACAGTACTGGGCGGCGGGGACATCAGCGACACTCTCACCTGTCAACTGAGCCTTGGCCTTACATATCTTCGTATCATCATAATAATCGTATTATTCACAATCACTTCACCTCCTTCAACATTTAATATTTTCATCACTTATAAAAATTCATGCATATATAAATCATTTTTTCCTTTAAATCAAGCATGCAATATGTTGGAAACTGAATTTCGAAAGTTTGACAAACTGAGCGTTTAATAGATTGAATTAACTGATCAAGAAGACTTACAGAAACTGATCTAAAATACCCAAACTATCAATTGCCCATAACTGAAGATTAGTACGCAGAATTTCTAAGGCAACTAGACTAGCAAACTGAACTACGCAGACAACTGACTGATCAGTTGGAACTAATCAGTTACTACAATCAGTTGTGAGCTTATCAGCTACATCCTATCAGCTGATAGGAAAAGTACGTTCAACTGACAACTATACAAAAGATGACTACAACAAGTAGTGGGATCGCCGCATTTCAGAAAAGATGCAGTGTACGACTGTCAGAAGAATGTTGACGTGGCAAACAACGGATAGAAAGTTTCAAATCGTATTCAATATTACCGTTGGAGGCAAAACCTATAAATAGCATAGAAGAGCAGCTGAGAAAATATCTGAATCAACCAGATCGATATACTATTCTATCAATTGAGCTGTTACTCTGCTAAAATCTTTGCAAATTTCAAAGCTCACGCTTATTGTATAATTCATAGCATTCAAGGCTATACTTCGAGCTTACAAGCACAAACTGTTATTATTATAATACTTGAACTTGAAGAGATCAGTTGTGCTAAATTATTTCAGTCCAATTGAGTACTTTAAACTGGTTCGTAACTAAGAGTTTTAGTTTGCCAATGTTAAGTCCAAAACTGAAGTTGGTCTGAACAACTCGTTGTATTGATCAAAGTCTTTTAGTGAATATCCTATATTTGTGATAGAAGGGGTGACGTAGGAGTGTTTGAAATCTCATACATCCTTAAAATTTTGTGTCTTCTTATTTCTGTTTTATTCTATCTATCAGTCAGTTTTTTTCAGCACTTTTATTGTTAACTGATTGATATCGACTTACAAGATTCCCGAGTATCAGTTTATCACTAAACTGATTCATAAACAGAGAAAAGGTTGTGAAAATTGTTAGTGTTTATTCAACCCCCTTCTTAACACTCTTTCACCTTTACCCGATCCTATTAAGTGCTATCAGAGCAGTTGAATCTTGTTCATGAATATTCTAATACACAAACTGATTACCATGTCTTCATTCAACAAAATTCCAATGTTCTCCAGAGAGGATTTTTATGATTGGAAAATCAGAATGCATGCTCATCTAGCTGCACAAGAAGATGACATGTGTTACATTATTACAGACGGACCCATGAAAATATTGAAGGCAAATCCTGCTGTTGCCATAACTGATGGGGCACCACATCACATTGAAAAACCCCGAGATGAATGGACAGCTGAATAAAAGAGAAAAACCAACTTGGACAACGTGACTAAAGAAACCTTGTAAAAAACGCTAGATAAAGTCACTTTCAGCAAAATAACTGCAAAACTGCTAAGGAAATATGGGAGAATGTGATTCAGCCCTGCGAAGGCAATGAGCAAACCAAGGAGAATAAACTATATGTTGCTGTTCAAAAATTCAAAAATAACAAGATGAAGATTGGAGAATCCATGCACGAATATGATGAAAGAATTAGTAGCATAGTAAACGAACGGAAAGATGTTTTCAAATAAAGAGGTCGCACTGAAAGTAGTCAGAGTTCTTCCCAAGGAATGAGATGTTAAGACAATGGCAATGCGAGAATCAAAGGACTTGAACAAGGTCGAACTTCATGATTTATTTGCTAATTTAAAAGCCTGCGAGTTTGAGTTGCAAACTAGAGAAGGGTAACCTTCTACACCAGCTGCTACAACTGCCCTAACTGCTTCAAAATGGAACCAACTAGTTCAGTTGACAAATCTGCTGATCAGTTAAGTAATGACGCTATGCAATTATTTTTCAAAAAGTTTTGAAGATTTATGAGAAGAAATCAAGTAAACTTTCAAAGATAATATCAGAGAAATAACTCCAAGGAAGAAACGAATGCTTGCTACAACAGTGGCAAAGCTGGTCACTTTATTGCTGACTGTCCTAAGCCAAAAAAGGACACTCGAGGCTCCACTGAAAAGGGAAAGAAATCTAACGAGCACAAGAGAAGAAATAAGGATGATAAGAAATCATACAGAAAGAAAATGAGGTGCTCTAGCAGAGGAAAGCAAGTCCAAATGGGCAGCAAAATGAGCTTAATGCTTGAGAATTCATAGCAAACTGAGCTTATTAAAGCATGGAATAAATCATCTGTTGCACTAGCTGAAATACAAGATTAGCAAAAATCAGTTACTGATAAAACTGGTTTAGGGTTTAGCAACCAAGATGAAACTTTCACGAGTGATACTTAGCCAAAACTAAACATGGACAAAGGGAAATATATTCACTTTGTAAAATCAGTTGTGGTACAAGAACAACCTGATCCAAGTAAACCAGTTGTACAGTCTATTGAAAATAAGAACAAGGCTAGAAGGTATGGTATTAGTTATAGCCCAAAAATTTCAATTGACCCACAAAGTCAGTCACCAAAAAGGTTAAACAATAAATACCTGAACTATTCAAATGGCTTCTCCAATTACTATAACAGTAAGCCAGTTCAGAAAAGATATCGGCTGAACAACCAGTTGAACAAGGCTAAAGCTCATATTGCTTCATCTGCACACTACACATCAAGAACACACAACCCGAGAAAAACTATTTGGAACACAACAACTTGAAAGTCAGTTAGACTGGTCCAAGTCTGGATTCCTAAAGGACTAATAAGTTTAGAATAGATGTGGGTACCAAGATTATATATTGTGTGTGATTGCAGGTGACAGGTACAAAAAAGAATCAACCTGGTATCTGGACAGTGGATGCTCGCGTCATATGATAGGGGATGCAAATTTGCTATCTCAACTGATCAAATACACTGGTCCAAACATCAGTTTTTTGACAACTCCAAAGGTAAAACTCTGGATAATGATAATCTTATCCATGGTAATTTTACTATCAAAGATGTTTTACTAGTTGAGAATTTGAAATATAACTTGATTAGCATGTGACAATAAATTCTCAGTTCAGTTCGACAAACACACTTGCTCAGTTAAAGACTCAACTGATGAGGTCATCCTAACTGGAAATTGTTGTGGGAACACATACAAAGTTGGACTGATCAACCTTATGCATCAGTTTTTTATAGCTTTCAAATCTTCTAAAAACTAGTTGTGGCATAAGAGGTTGAACCACCTTAACTTTAAATCTAATGCTTATCTGAGTAACCATGATCTTGTAACTGGATCGCCGAAAATAGATTTTTCAAAAGATAAAATTGTTTAGCATGTGAGTTTGGTAAGCAAGTAAGATCTTCATTTAAAAACAACGGTTGTAAATCATCTTCCCGATGCTTAGAACTGCTACATATGGATCTTTTTGGTCCTATACCAGTCATGAGCTTAGGGGGAATGAAATACACCTTAGTAGTCGTGAATGATTTTTCAAGATTTATTTGGGTTATCTTTCTTAAATCCCAAAGACCAAACTGCTGCACAACTGAATTAAACTTTTCAAAAGACTATTAAATAAAAAATCAGTTGGGATTGATCGAATAAGGTCTGATATTAAACACAATTAATTTTAAGGGGTTACGAGGGACTGAATTCATCAATCAAAATCTTTCACAATTTTTAGGAAATACTGGGATCAAGCATAACCTCTCGGCATCAAGAACTCCTTAGCAAAATAGTGTACCTGAGAGAATAAATCAGACCCTTAAAGAAGCTGCTAGAACAATGCTTGCTGATTCTGGTATTTCTCAGAGGTTTTGGGCAGAAGCAGTAAACAGAGCATGTTACACTCAGAACAGATCAATGAGTAGTAAGAATCATTTCAAAACACAACATGAGATATGTCATGGATGCAAAAGCGTTGTTTCTTATTTTAAAATATTTGACTGCAGATGTTTTATTCTTGATAATGACAAAAATCATTTAAAAGCTTTTGATGCTAAATTTGCAGAGGGAATATTTCTTGGGTATTTTTCAGTAAGTAAAAAGCTTATAGAGTTTTTAACAAATGCACTTTGAATGTGGAAGAGTCTATTCATGTTGTATTTGATGAATCTGTGCTAACTGATAAGCCAACTGATCCAATTGAGCTAGATGATCGCTTTACAGATATTAGTTTGGAGGATGATAATGAAGAAGAGAATCACATTAATCGAAATATCCTTCAAAACCAGAACCAGAAATGTTGGATCAATAAGTTGAACAAAAAATTGTTACTGATAATCAGTTGGTGGAGTAAAATGATAATACTCAGTTACCAACTGATACAGCAGCAACTGAAACTTAAGAAAATATTCAGTTGCCAACCGAAGCAGTTACTGAGATGGATGCAACAAATGTTGAGTACAGATGGAAGAAATCACATCCACCAGAATTTGTAATAGGTCATCCATCTGATCTGGTAAGAATTTGGAATCAAATGTTTAATTTATTTGTTCATTTAGATTTTGTTTCCCAACTGGAAGCTAAGAAAATTGATGAAGCTCTTGCTGATCCTAACTGGATAAATGACATGCAAGAAGAGCTAAATCAGTTTACCCATAACAATGTCTGAAACATAGCTCCAAGACCAGGTTCTAAAACTATTATAGGTACAAAGTGGGTATACAGAAACAAACTGAACGAATATGGTTCATTTGTGCGCAACAAAGCGAGGCTTGTAGCACAAGGATATAGGCAATAATAAGGAATAGATTACAATGAAATTTATACACCAGTTGCAAGACTGAAAGCAATCAGAATGTTCCTTGCCTATGCATCTTTCAAGAACTTTAAACTCTACCAGATGGATGTGAAGAGTGCATTTCTGAACGGTCAATTGCAGGAAAAAGTATATGTTGAACAACCACCTGGTTTTGTTAATCACTCTCTTCCTGATCATGTTTATCATTTGAAAAAAGCCTTATATTGTCTAAAACAAGCTCCAAGAGCTTGGTATGAAACTCTTACAAAATTCCTAACTGATCATGATTTTACTGTTGGATCAGTTGATAGGACTCTGTTCAAATTTTCAAAGAATGATCACATTTTACTTGTGCAAATATATGTCGATGATATTATATTTGAGCCAACTAACCCCAAATTATGTGAGAAATTTGCCAAGTTAATGCAAGAAAATTCGAGATGAGTAGATGGGTGAACTGATATTTTTCCTCGGTCTGAAAGTGAAGCAACTGGAAACTTGTACTTTTATCAGTCAGACCAAATATACGAAGGACTTGCTTAAGAAATTTGGCATTGAAACATGTTCACCTGCAAGTACTCTCATGAGTTCAGCAATCAAACTAGACAATGATCAAGGGGGAATATTATTTGAGACGACACTTTACAGAGGTTTAATAGGTTCATTATTGTACCTAACTGCTAGTCGTCTTGATATTGTATTTGCTATTTTTATGTGTGCAAGATTTCAGATAGATCCTAAGCAATCGAATTTTTCAGCTGCCAAATGCATCTTAAAATATCTTAAAGGCACACAAAATGTGGGCTTATGATATGCTAAGGACTCTTCTTTCAATTTAGTTGGATATTCAGATGCAGATTATGCAGGATATAAACTAGATCGTAAAAGCACCAGTGGATCATGTTAGTTTCTAGGAGATAGACTGATTTCATGGTTCAACAAGAAGCAAACATCCATAGAAACTTCCACAACTGAAGCAGAATGTCTTGTTGCTGGAAGTTGCTGTGCACAAATGATCTTGATTCAGCAACAACTGAAAGACTATGAAGTCATTGCAAAAGAATCGCCAATATTTTGTGATAATACAAACATGATTGCAATTACATACAATCTAGTTCTTCAATCTAGGACCAAGTGTATCAATGTTAGGCATCACTTCATCAGAGATTATGCTCTGAAGAAAGTAATAAGGCTGGAATACATACCAACTGAACAACAAGCAGCTGACATCTTTACAAATCGTTATCAGAGACTAAGTTTTAGCATTTTCGCAATATTCTTGGTTTAATTGATCTGTCTTAATTATATCAATGATAATGTTGTTGTGTAAGTTGTTAATTTTATTCAGTTAGTCAAATATCAGTTAATAACTATTCAGTTTGCCATTATCAGTTAGTTAACTGTTTGTCAACTGATATCAGTTCATATGCAGATAAGGAAAGAGCAATGAATCGAAACAACGATTTTATTGTTAAAATCTTTCACATAATACGCGATTCAGTTCCCTTTCTACGACATCTAGCCAAGAGAACATACAACTAGACAAAGCTTTACAGGAAATTCTTTTGTTGTCTTCCGAGAATAAAATATTCTCCAGCGCTCTCTGCTCCAACATCAACATCAACTCCAACAGACCTTGAGTAGCAAGATCTGAAGTGTGGATCACATTAATAAGTTTCTTATACTTTATCTCGGTTGCCCTCTGTTTATCAGTAGCAACCAACCCATTTCGCTGAATAGTTTGAAGTTCTTGTACTTTAGTCCATGTAGACATGAATTTCTCAAGGACATAACTCTCCATAGCTTCCTTCTGTCTCTCCAGACAGCGAAGCGTTGCTGGAGAAGGAGGGTTGATGGAACTGCTTGCTCTATCCATCTGTGTTTAAGTGTTGTTGTTAATATCTAATGACAGTGGTCTTATTTATAGACAATTATTTATTGGAGAAATAAGAAGAAGACGAAGAGACATCAGTTAACAAAATGCACTTAATTGATCCAGACTAAGTTTTTTCTATCCTTTTTTTTATATGCATCTATCGAGGGGGAATATCGACTTAAATGGTTAACTGATAAAACAATAATCAGTTGGTCTTCAACTGAACTGACTCAGTTTTAACTGATCACTCAGTTACTGACCTAACTGATCTTATCCTATAGGTTAACTAATTAATCGATAAATATTCCATAATAAGTGATGTGAATGATAATTACGTATTTAATTGATGTCTTTCAATGAATAGTGTTTTAAAATGTGGCCCCACGTAGCCCATTTAAGTTTTACGCACATTTTCATCACACGTACACACGATTTTATTCAATTTATCTTGAAATGACACGTGTCCAAAAATTGAACAGTCACATACATATATACTTGTCTCCGCCTCACTTCAGTTTTTATTTGCGCACATTTCAGTCTACAGAGCAAAACAATACACAGAACTTTCTCTCTCGGAGATAACCAATTTTTCAACAATGGCAAATAAAGTTCCGGCATACATGATGTGCGCAATGAAAATTGATTTTGATTAAGTCGTGTCTATCCAGGATGAGGATATCAAGAATGTGCTTCTCAAAGTGGAGGCTACTGGACTGAAGACATTTTTGGGACTATCTTCCCAAGAAATTTATCCAAAGGAGATTCAGGATCTCTATGCAAATGGATTTATCTCTGCTGAAGACAACATCACTACCACCGTCAACAATCAGTTGCTGATAATCGAAAGAAGATTCCTTCAGCAACATCTTTTAGCTGCCTACTGATGGACTGGCAAATATCTCTGAGGTGAAAACATCTGATGTCGAGGAGATGCAGACTCTCCTATCTGCTGATGGACGGAAAATCAAGGTTTCCGATCCCAAGAAAGAACTGAAGCCAGAAATCAAGTTTGTAACGTCCCGAAAATTTAAAAGTTCACGCGAACCACATGCACGAGTTGCTAAATTCCTTTGTATTTTAATTAAATGATTTAATTGCATGAATTGATTATGTTGTGCATGTTGACATGTTTAAAATATATTTTTCTACATGATTGCATTAAAATGTATTTGTAATAGGTTATTCGAGTTGCGATCGAGGAACGGAGACCGAGGACTGAAAAATAGAAAATGATTTTATTAAATAATCGTTTTTAATTATTTAAAATATGGGTGATGCTTTTTATTATTTTTAAAATAAGGGGTTTTAGGTGATTTTAAACAAAATTAATTTTAATATTTTAATTAAAGCACTAATGGGCCTAATTAACCTCTTAGTGGGCCTAATCCTTATTAGTGGTTTAATTAACTATATAATATACAAATCCTACCCCTTAATTCATTATATGTCACGCCCCTTTCGCCCAACAATCAAAACTCCTTTCTTTTATGCAAAAATCACACGGCACTCAAGGTTATCAAACAAAAGAAAGCATCAAATTCTTCAAGGGTTTTGAAGGGAAAATCTTTGGTTATTCATGAGGTTTTCAAGCCATCGTCTTTGTGTCGTCGTTCTTCAATCGTCAACGTAAAATCGTGTGTTTAAAACCAATAAGTACGCCATAATTCTCCTTTTACTCATCCATCACACCATAGTATTTATTTAATTGTGTTTTTCATGAAAAACAAGTTGCATCATGATATATTTTCGGATTTGCATCATAGATGATTTTTAAGGCTTGGGTTTTCATCCAAAAACTTGTTTATTATGTGATTTAGGGGCTGCCATGAATTAGGATATGAATAAGCATGTATTTACACAAGTTTAAAGGCCTAGAACACACACACAAAAGCAGCAAACCAGAAACATGCAAGCTGGACAGAAATATGGTGTTTAGGGGTCAAGGTGATCGGCTAAGGGGGAAACTTGGGGTGTGGCTTAGCTCGACTAGGGCCAGGGCTAGCTAAGGTCATGGGTGAGTCAAGGGAAGAGTCCTAGCCACGGTAGGACTCGAGACCAGGGGCTGGGGAGGAGTCCTAGCAAGCTAGGACTCCACCCGATAATTGAAGGGAAGTAGCACAGGGGTTTCAGCTGGTGCAGGGAGGAAGAGGCTCGGACAGGGGGCTTTGGGCTGGTCTAGGCCGACTCTCTAGGGTCCTAGGAGGGTGCTTGAGGGGCTGATTCAAGGGGTGTCTTGAAAGCTACAAGCCTAGCAACAGAAACGTTGAGTCCATGTCAATGAAGGAGATTATCGGCCAAGCAAGGGTCTGAAGCAGTGCTTTGTGCGCGAGTTCAAGGGCTGGGCTGGGCTGGGCTGGGTTTGGTCTGGGCATGGTCCAAGGAAGAGTAGGGTCATGAGGGGTCAAGTGGTCAAGGGTTGGAAGGGTCCTAGACTAGGTGGGAGTCCTATTGTTCAAGGGAACTCACGTACACACACATGCAGCACATGGTCTCACTTTCCAGCAGGTTTTTGAGCGAGCCAGTGCTGGTTTTTTGGGCTGGGCTTGGTCAATAGGGTCCCTAGGTGGGTTGGATAGGTTTTGGCTCGAGGTGGCTTGGGCGTGGCTCGAGTAAATTAGGAGATGGCTCGGTGTGTTTGATTAGGTGTCAAAAACAAAAATTTAAGAAGTAAAATTGGAACCATGGGTCCACGGGAGTTGTTCATGGCTCACAAGGGTATAATAAATAATAAAAATGTTATGTTTAAAGTTTGGAATCAAAATATGGAGTTTTGGATTTATCCGGGATTTAATCGCCGCACGAAACGATAATTAAAGAATTAATCGAAAAGCCTAGTTTTAATCTTTATAAAATTATGAAAAATTATATTTAAGATCAAATAATTATTAAAAGTCTAAGTTTTAATTTTAGAATTTTATATTAGGGTTTGGTTTAATTCGGGATTAAAACGCATTAATGTGTTATATTTAAAGATTAATTTAAAAGTCCTCAATTAAGCTAAATAAAAATATGAGAAAATTCATGTAAGCATAAATAATTATTTGGGACACTTTAGAGTCAATGAATTAAGAAAATGTTAAAAACGTAAAATTTTACATCTAGAGGTAAAACGATAATTTTACACCCGAAAAATTAGTAAATGTCATAGCAGTTATCTGAATATTGTTTTATATGCTAGTATGATTATTTTCAATAATTATGGATGTTTATGAATTTTTATATGTTAAAATATGTATTTTAATTGTTTATGGATTTAATATGTTAAAAATGTTTATTTTAAAAAATTTTATGTACCGTTGTATGTTCAAACGGATTTTAAAACTTTTTATGGGTCTTTATATGTGAAAATGTCAATTTTAAATGTTTTTAGGTTTTTATGATGTTTATATTATAAAATATGTATTTTTAATGTTTATGAATTTAATATGTCAAAATGTTATTTTTAATATTTTTGGATTTAATATGTCAAAATGTTATTTTAAATGTTTATGATTTAATATGTCAAAGTGTTATTTTAAATGTTTATGATTTAATATGTCAAAATATTTATTTTTAATGTTTATGATCTAAATGTTTATTTTAAATGTTTATGATGTTAAAAACTTTATTTTAAATGTTTAAGGATTTTTATATGTTAAAACGTTTATTTAAAATGTTTATTGATTTTTATGATTTAACATTGGCGTTTAAAAGATATGTTGCATGCTTGGTTTAAAAGAAAAACGTTATATGCATGTTTAATTTTTATTAAGTGATGAAAATACGAAACGTTGAAGGAAGTGAAGTAATTGTGACTAAATATGTTGGAGATATCGTGAGGGTGAAGGTCCCAATAGGATTCTGATGATCGTATTTCTATTGATATGGATACGAATACGAATACGTTAATATGTTAATACGTTGGCTAAGTCCGAGTTGACCGGTGAGAGTGTTTCTGGTGTCCCGCCGCCTAATACTGTGGTTTTATAGATGGATCCATTTCCCAATACAAATACGAATACGAGCCACAATTATTGATTTGAATTCAACGAAAGGACTATGAATATGAATATAAATATGTTGATATAGATACTAATATGAATGAATATGAACATGGATATGGATATGAATATGAATATGTTTACATTGATATGAAATTTTTTATGAAAATGTTTATGAGAAGAAAATGAAAATGTTTTTGTTTAAAGTTCATGCATCTTTATGAAAATGTTATTGTTTTAAAGTTTATGCATCTTCATGAAAACGATATTTTAAGTTCAAGTATTTTTCACTATTGCATGTGATCTGTATATGTATTATGTTGTTATCAAGATTATGATGTGTTGAATCTTTAGGCTCACTAGATGTGATTGATGCAAGTGATTATGAAAATGATGGAGGCATTGAAAGTTGAATCTGACTGGACTGAAGATGCACATAACCCGAGGACCAACGCTAGTTTTTCGCACTAGTTTATGATTATGATTTATGTTAAGAATATTTTAACGAAGATTTATTTATGAGTGGTTTTTTGAGAGCTTATAGTATAAGCTATACCTTTCAAATATTGTCTTTAGGTTTGATAAAATGTTGGACGATTTTACGATGCAAACTATTTCCATTGATTTTTAAATGTTAGTTGGTTGTTTTATTTTAAAAATGGTGTCAATTGTATTTTAAAGTATATATATGTATATTTTGAATTATGGAGATTAAGGAGAAAAAAAATCTAGCACGTTTTAAGAAAACGAGTAGCAGACGTTTCAAATTTACTGGCTGACATCGTGGCCAAAGAGCTACTAGCCAAAGCAGGATCTTTTGCCGCTCTCAGACTGGAAAAATTTCAAGTCATGACTGCTATCATGGCTGGAAAAAGACTGCAATGGAAAGGTATCATCTTCAACCTTCTCAAAAACATGTTCCAGTCATCGAAATAATCAAAGGGATTTGCTGTGCCACTCAGCTATTTGCTGAAAAGCAAGGGTTTGGCGGGTGACTCCTCTGAGAGGTCATCTAAGTTCAAGATTTTCAATGTCAAGAGTGTTCAGCTACCGAAGCTCAAGATGGACATCTCTCCTGAATAGTTCATTAAGGTGAAAAAGGAGATTGAGAAGCAGGAAGCTCCCAAATCAGTCAAGAAATCCAGGAAGACAATTCAGAAGAAGACAATCAAAAGCAAACTGATTGTCAGTGAAACTGATTCTGAGAAGACTCTCTCTCCTAAAATCGACAAGAATCCCAGAACTATCAAGACAAAACCAGCAATTGTTCTGAGCACCATCCCAACTGACAAGCTGATACAATCTAGAGCTAAACGGCCGAACCAGGCTACTCCTTTGAGAGAAATACCAGTTAAATCTTCAACTGAAGATCACTTACCTCCTCCTGCTGCTCAACACAAGAAGACTATCACCGAATCTGGTGATAAGAATAAATTTGTTGGAGTTAAAGCTCCACTGATAACTATCTATGGCCCACCTACTTTGCCATTTTCCAGATTCAAAAGGGTAGTGTTTGGGCTAAAAATAATTAATTATGGAAGCCCAATTTAATTACAAGCCCATGTAAATTATAGGCCCGTCAAATGTAGCACACTAATTTCTATCAAGTCCAACCAACCATAGAGCGCTGAAGATGGAAAAGATCGTGGGAAGACACGAACAGATCGTGAGAAAGTAGTGGGAAAGATCATGGGCTCATGGGAGAGTGCAAGGAACCGCACAGTTGCCAGAAAGAAAAAGAGGACATCGACAAACAACTTGACACACAACACAACAGAACACGCACAAAATCTGCAAAAGCTCTCTGCTAAAAATTCAATCTTCAAGCACTAGTCTTTCAAGCTTTCTAGTATATTTCTAGCATTTTACGTCTTCTTGTTTTAGATTTCAGCAACCCAATTTATTATATTTTTCATGTTCTGATGAATTCCTACAGTTTTGTAAATTCAAAATCATGTCAGGAGTTTATTTCTATCGATTTACAATAGTTTTCTTTATTTTGGTATTGCATTTGTTTTAGGAGACTAGAACTGACGGTCGAATTTAGAATTCACGTCGCTTGAATATTTAGAAGTTACATTTTATCATTTTCACACAAATCGGTGCAACTTTGCACCTGGCACGCCCGCAAATAAAATATTGTGCAAACATATTTTTGGCATGCCCGGTGGGACCGCATTATGCTGCCAAGAAGGAAAGAAAACGTTAGTCGCGAGAGCGGGGATTCTTTGGCTAATCAAGAGGGAACTTAGGTTCCACAGCCAGAGCAACCTACTGTTGAACCACATGATGAAGAAGTAGATCTGCAGATTCCTACTACATATGACCAAGTTTCAAACAGGACGATGGAAGAATTGACTGCTATAAAGATTGAAGAAATCTCACCGGCATTATCTAAAGCAATGTCTGACTTTTTGAAGACTCTACTGAGTAAACCGAATCAGTCTACCCGAGGGGAGCAAAATACCACTATCAAAGAGACTGGTCAGAGAAGCAACCAAGTCCATGAATTCGACCAGGGAGTTGGAAACTCAAGGGCTGGCAATCCTCGCCGCCTGGAGTTCAATCTCCCGAATCAGCCAGAAAGAAGTTATACACCACCTCACAAGAGAGAAGAAATCTTAGGAGGGAGGGCTCAGCCATATCCACGTGCTCATGGAGTAGGGAGCTCGAAGCAACCTGTTGCTCAGGTGTACAAGCGTGACAAATCCTCTGTATCAACTGGGATCGTACGAAGACATTGTCACACATGATTATCAAGGAGTAGATGTGGGCTTCCCAGGAGGTAATATTGGTCTAAATGCAGGGTTTCAAGCTCGGGGGGCAAATTACTATCATCACCAACTCCTAGCTCGGAAACATCCATGGGATTGATCCAGAGATAGTGAGAGAAACTGTTCAAGAGCTGTATGGACCGGCTTTGAGACAAAGGCCGCCCAGAGTTCCACAAACCATACCCGGACTACATAGACGTGAATAACCCGTACCCAAGGGGTTATAGAGTTCGTGATTTCAGTTTATTCTCCGGGGAGAAATGGCCAATCCAGCATAGAACACATAGCGAGGTTTACCATCCAGTGCAGGGAGTTAGCCAACTTGGAGAACTTCAACAATTTAAAGTTGCGGCTATTCCCAAATTCTCTCATAGGGACTGCATTTGCTTGGTATGCCTCACTCCCCAGAAATTCAGTGATGAGTTGGCAAGAGATGGAAAGACAATTTCACATTCAATTCTATAGAACAAATCCAGAAGTGTGTATTGCAGATTTATCCAGAGTCACCCAAAAGAAAGGAGAATATGTAGATTCTTTTATCGACATGTTCAAAAAGATGAAGAATAGGTGCAAGGTGTTCCTACCGGAGACCGAGTTCGTGAAGATGGCACAGAAGGGGCTGGATTTTGAATTAAGGAAGAAGTTCCATGGTATGGAGTTCAGAGATTTCTTTGAACTTGCTGCCAAGGTTGCTGAATATGAATAACTGTTGCGGGAAGAATCACACAAAAAGAGAACTGCTATGGGGTCTTATTATTAGGAGGTGGAAGATGTGGTATTGGCATAAACTCAATCAGTCGATTCTTGCACAGTTCCCCTACTAAAGAAGAAGTCGGAAGAACCTGAAAAGAAGAATAACTCCCAACTCCCCAAAGATATGCAATATACATTTGTTGTGTCAAAGATCGACGAATTTTTTGATTTCTTGGTAAAAGAAAATTCATCATCTTCCCACCTGATCACAGGATGCCACCCAAAGAAGAGCTGAAAGGTCGAGAGTATTGTAAGTACCACAACTCCTACAATCATGCTACTAAATCTTGTTGGGCATTCAAGAACATTTTGCAGGACAGAATTAACAAGGGAGTAGTGAAGTTCCCTAACAAACAGGAGTCTATGGCGGTGGATGATGATCCTTTTCCCCCAGTAGCTTTGGTCAATGTGAATGTGACAGATTTGAGGGATCTTCTCAATGAGAAAAGAAGCCGATCCTTTGTAGTGAAAGAGCGAATAATCAAGAAATGCTGTATCCCGAAGGGTCAATTGTATAAAGTCACTAGAAGGTATAATACCGATCGACTAAGAACATTTCAGCGTCGTTTAACCATGGATGTTGGCGAATCCGCGGCCTCTAGGCCGAGTAACCAACATTTCCTTGAAAGACCAGTGCGTGAGAATAAAAAATTCAGAGGGGAATCATATCATGATCAGCACCAGAGATACTCGGACAGGAGAAACATATGTAGAGTTGAGTCACGAAAGGTGGAAACCAGGAAAGTATCAGCTGATCAGGGCAGAGAGCGGCGTGCATATGAAATATCAAAAGGAAAAATGATTGAGAGCAGGAGAGCAAATCCCGGATACGTCCTTCCAGCTAGAGGGAAGTTCAGTGAGTCTTGGAGAGTAGCCCAACACAAAAAGTTCCCTAGGCCACCGACTAGGACTCAAAAGAGATGGCTGTTGAGAGAAAGAGCTTTTGCAAGAAGAGAGGAGTCCGTTAAGTTGAGAAATGAACCCACAATTGATGTTCCAATCTCCAGGGAGCCAGTAGGGAGTAAATCCAAATTTGGAAGATCGGCCACTGAGGATAAGTTTGTGGAGGATGATGATGATTTGGTAAGCGAAGAGGATGATCAAATAAGAAAAACAATTAATTTTTGCGTTGGAGAGTTTCACATCACTGTGGATTGTGCCAGAGGGGTGTTAATACTACCATAGAGGGTTAAAATGATAGAAGAAGAGAATGGGGAGTTGAGGCCCAGAGAATCAGTAGAAAAGGAAGAACATGCGAATAAACTCCATGAAGAGAGTTCAAGAGTGATTATAAAGGAAGATCACCCAAATAAGCCTAAACAAGTGATAATTGAGAAGCCTACACCGGCCATGATCAAGCACATAAGGCCGCTGTACATCAAAGCCCATGTCAATGGGAAACCTAGTGTCTAGGGTCTTGATTGACAATGGCTCAGCTGTGAATGTTCTTCAAGTAAGAATGTTAAGAAATTTGGGCAAAACTAAAGAAGATTTGATTCCTACTGAGGTTTCTGTTGTTTCGTTTACCGGGGAAAGCACCAAGAGCATTGGAGTACTCCTCGCTGATGTTACTGTGGGGAGCATGTCGTCTTTGTGTGCATTTTTCATGGTAAACTCCTCCAGCGAACTTCCAAGCGTTGTTAGGCAGAGATTGGATCCATGCAAACCAGTGCATACCATCCTCAATGCACCAGCTGTTGTTATTTTTGAAAGGGGACGATGTGGAGGTTGTAGAAGCGGATGGACAGCCCTTTCAAAAAAGTGCAAGTGCAGTGGAGGCCAGGTATTACAATGGGGATTTTGGGCCCATAAAAATCCGTAGCAATAGCAAGAAAGAAAGTCTATTGTACATGCAGAAACCAACTCCAAGATCTGGGTGGGAAAGAATACTCAAGCCTACTGTTATCGTGCCGCCTAGGCTTATAATTCAGCCGCTGATCGAGGAGGTTGATGATTGAGTTGAACCAAAAAGGAAAAGAGGTAGCTGCAACTTCTATATGGAAGGCGCTTGTGCAGCATGTACTGAACAAATTAGAAGAGGAGGAAGCATGGGACACCTATGGAACTGAGGTTGTCCAAGAAGAAGAATACGAAGAGGATGAACTTCAAGTTGATGAATTGATGATCCAAGCATATAACGCTTTGTTGTTACAAAAGCAGAAAATAACAATGATCTACAACAGAAGAATCAACAAGGAAAGCTTCCAAGAAGGGAATATTGTATGAAAAACTATATTGCCCCTAGGGACAAAGGACGCAGACTTAGGCAAATGGCCCCCAAATTGGGAAGGACAATTTAAGGTACACAAGGTCCTAGATAGCAATGCATATTGGCTATCAAGTGTCTATGGCCAACCACACAAAAGGTGCATAAATGGCAAGTATCTATAGCCGTACTTTCCAAGCATGAGGGAAGAAATAGAAAAAACGAATGAATATAGCAAATGGAGGCCGATATCCAGCGGGGAATTGCCCTTTGGGGCCACTTTGGCATTGTTTCGAATAATGAACATCCAAGTCCTTGGTAGCTTTTGTGAATTACATGGGATGAGATTTCATACCACCATAACATGGCTGGAAATAGTTCCGGAGAATGAGGAGTTAAAGCTCACCAAACCAGACAACAACGAGGAATGAAGAAATAACGGAGCAGAATGAGAACACTGTGCAAACAACAGAAGAGCGTGGAAGTTTTGTTTTAATATAAGAGTAGGCTTGCTGGCCACTTTTGTATATGTGTAGTTCTTTATTTTGAGACTTCATGTAATGTGGGCCTTGGGGCCACATATGTAAATATCCGTTGTTTATGGTTCAATAATGAGACTGATCAAATGAAGTGGGCCAATAGGCCACTTTCATCATTTTGGAGGTATCTTGTTTCATTAGGGAGTCAGGTGAGGAAATAAAGACAAGTAAAGAGGTTGATATCCAGCGGGGAGTCGGCGTTTAGGCCACTTTGGCATACCTTTGTTTTTTTTATTACTTACATATTGTGAAATATGGAGAACTGAAGTGGACTCTATAGCCGCTTTTATGGACCAAATTTTGTTTGAACGGTGATAATTCGAGTCTACAATAGCTTTCGTGCTAAAGGAAATTAATTATGTAGGGAGTCGGCCTTATGGCCACTTGTCCATACATTTGGTTGATGTTTTTATTATTCTTATGTTACGAGAAATCATTGATAAGTTCGGCTATACAACCACTGTATAAATGGTTGCTTGCATGTGCAGTGACAGGCTCGCGAAGTAGGCCATTAGGCCACTTAAAATATGACAAGAAAGAACTATACAGAGCGAGGAGTTGAGCTCACCAGGCGGAACAACGAATAATAAAGGAAGAACATAAGAGAACAAGGGCGCTATATGAACCCCAAGAGGACCCAGAAGTTTACTTTGGAAGAAAAATAAGCTAACCAGCAATTTTTGTATGTTTTTAGCTTCATGTTGTGAGATTTTATTTGAAGTGGGCCTTAGGGCCACTAAGGTAAATATTTGTGGGTTATGATTCAAAAAGCAAGAACAATCAATTCAAGTTGGCCAGGAGGACACTTTGGTCATATTGAATTCATTTTGTTTCGACAAGGAATCAGGGGAGGAAATAATCGCGAGCGGGGAGTTTTAAAGCCAACATATGGTTTTGCTTGAAGCTATTGAAGTTAGTTGGGTTAAGTGGATTAAGAACAAATAGAAACTCCTTCCCAACATTCAATACACAACATCATATACAAACCCACCTTCATTCCACATCCATCACAAACAACCACAACACCAAACCAACAGTCAAACAAGTATAAAGCAGAGCCACCGCATGCAAGAACAGTAAGTAAACGTGTATGCGGGAAAGGGGTCCGACTGAAGTGCAAATGCATATACGTGTATACGGGAAAGGGGTCCGACTGAAGTGCAAATGCATATACGTTTATGCGGGAAGGGGGTCCGACTGAAGTGCAAATGCATATACGTGTATGCGGGAAAGGGGCCCGACTGAAGTGCAATGCATAAATGCTAGGGACGAGGGAGTCGTCTTGAGTGGATGCAGCATGTAAGAGCACATAAGATCACATAAGAGTTTTGAGAGGTACCTGTGTTTCAAGAAGCCCCAAATGATACCAAAGCTTAAGTGTCGAATGCACTGGAGAACTGAGGCCAACCCATGGTCAATTCTCAATCCGGTAATACCTGTGAAGAGTGAAACACATATACAACAAGAGGCTACATACCTATTCTTTTTCCCCGCCTGTGGAAATGGCACCAGAGGTAAATGTAGAGCCAGTAGCTGGGTCTGGATTAAAAACCACTGCACACATATATTATGCAAGACGTTAGTCTCCACTGATGCACACAATATAGCCAAGCAATGGTAACCCCAGCACACCCACAAGACAAAGGCTAGTGTATGGCCAAGCAGCCCCCAAATTCGTAACTCCCCCAAAAGTACCACATAAAGGAGTAAAGAAGGACAACTCAAACGAGCCGTACAAATAAACACAATCATTTATCCTACAATTCTCGGAGAAGAGTCAAGGAAAGATAAGACCCTTTGTACAACAATTCACGCTCAATCCTCGTACACCTCAAGACTTCGCACATCTCAAGATGGGAAGAATGAAATGCAACTCCAACCAAGGAAATAAGTAATTATCATGTAATTCTGCTGCTGAAATTTGCGCATAGATACGAATAGCGTGGCAACCAATTTTGCAGATAAACAAGGAGCAAAGAAATACGGAGTAAAATTCAAGAAAAGAAAAAAGATTACCCATGGCAATAGAGGGCGGGTAAAACTCAATTTGACTCCCGTGAACAACCCAGAAGTGGTGGAAAAGTGTTGAAACCAGTAGCAGAGATTGAGATGACGGCTTGGGAAGAACGGCGACCGCATCGCTTGGTTCAGAAGGTCGCGTCGGAGAAGAATCTTGAGCCAACGTTAAATCTTCGGCAACCACAACGTGGGGGAAACGACGGCAAAGGAGAGGCGAACGGATTCGAAGAAACAACGATTTTCCGATGGCAGCGAGGAGTGATGAGCAAGAGCACTGAGCGGGAAGAAGAGACAGGGCCGAAGAGTGTGGATTTGTATCAGAGAGAAAATTGGCTGTGAAAAAGTCCAACAATTAAATGGGCTTATACGCTAGGCCCAAAAAATTACTAGCCCACTCATGGATAAATGAGTATGGGCCGCTACAAATAAATGGGTCGGACCGGGTTACATACAAGCATTTTGGCCCAATGGGCCAATGCTTGCGGGGGGCAATTGTTTGGGATAAAAATAATTAATTATGGAAGCCCAATTTAATTAAAAGCCCAAGTAAATTATGGGCCTGTCAAATGTGGCAGACTAATTTCTATCAAGTCCAACCAACCTTAGAGCGCTGAAGATGGATAAGATCGTGGGAAGACACGAACAGATCGAGAGAAAGTAGTGGGAAAGATCATGGGCTCATGGGAGAGTGGAGGAACCGCACAGTTGCCAGAAAGAAAAAGAGGACATCGGCAAACAACTTGACACACAACACAACAGAACACGCACAAAATCTGCAAAAGCTCTCTGCAAAAAATTCAATCTTCAAGCACTAGTCTTTCAAGCTTTCTAGTATATTTCTAGCATTTTACGTCTTCTTGTTTTAGATTTCAGAAACACAATTTATTATAATTTTCATGTTTTGATGAATTCCTACAGTTTTTTAAATTCAAAATCATGTCAGGAGTTTATTTCCATCGATTTACAATAGTTTTCTTTATTTTGGTATTGCATTTGTTTTAGGAGACTAAAACTGACGGTCGAATTTAGAATTCAAGTCGCTTGAATATTTAGAAGTTAGATTTTATCATTTTCACACAAATCGGTGCAACTTTGCACCTGGCACGCCCGTAAATCAAATATTGTGCAAACAAGTAGTGATTAGAGAATGAATTGATGCAACTGAATCAGGACTGAGTATTCCTCATGTTCTAACTCACTCAAAGGGAAAGGACAAAATGACAGAAGAGCCCAGACCTACAAACGCAATTCAAACTCATATTGACCTAATCTGGAAAGAGGTCAATGAGTTTTCTGAGACTAAGCTAAAGGCTTATGATGAATGGGTCAGGTTTAGGACTGAAGTGTTTTCCAGGAAGCTACAGAAGAAAGAAAGTTTTGAAAAAATTTATTGCCCTGGAAACTATAGTCCTGAAAATGGTCAAAGCGGCCTCAGTTGTTCAGGCTTTGCAGAAAAAGAAGTACTTCTTCGATCAAGTACGTGCAAAGAAGTTAAGACAAATGATTGTTCAGCTACGTCAAAATTATGATACCACCAGTCCAACTGCCTTTAATGACAAAGCAGTTCAAGATCAACTGGACTCGGATCTTCTATCACTGCAGATGGAGATTAAACATTGGGAACCGGATCAAGAACCGACTATTCCAGCAGATCCCCACAATCTTTCATCAGAAGAGGAAGCTGAACAATCAATTCAACTGCAAGAGGCATCCCAGGAACCAATTGCCGAATCTTCTAAGCAAGTAACTGTTTCTTCTTCAAAGGATGCACAACCGTCAACTTCTGCTCCTCAATCCTCAACTGCAGAACTTCAACTATATGTTGATGCTGAATTATCATTGGCGAACATCGACGAAGTTATTAAATCAATTGCCACTGATATTCAGCTGATTACAACAAAAGCAGTTGAAGAAAAAATCACAACTGAAGAACCAGCCTCACATGATATTTTTCAACCAACTGAAGAGCCAGTTCAGTCGACTGCCACGACTGAACAGGCAGTTATCACATAAACTAAAGAGCCAGTTTAGTCATCTGCCATGACTGAACAAGTCGTTCTAACAATAACTGAAGAGGCTCAGCTGCACTCGATACCATTTTAAGAGGTGCCAGCTGAAAATCCAACCACAGTTTCAGTTGTCCAAACAACTGAAGAAACAATTTACTAAGCAGCTGAGCAACCAACTGAAGAACCAACTACTGTTTAAGCTGATCAACAAACTTCAGAGCCTTCAAGTTCCACAGCTTTTCCGAATCTCTCTTCTCTTCCACAGCTTCAGCAGGAAGCTATACAAAATGATATTTCATAAATGGTTAGTCTTGAAACTGAAACAACTTACAGGGCCTTGGTGATCTTTAATCAAGAAATCATGGAGAAGGAACCAGAAACCTCTGGAGCCATGTCTCCTAGTATATCAATAGAAACTGAATCAATGTTCGAAGAAATTCAGGCCATTCAGACCAACCTTGTAAGTATAATGACTTCCATTTCAGACATCAAGTCAACCCAATTTCTGTATACTATGAAGCTCGACTCAGCAAAGGAGTACACTATGGGAAGACTACAACAAATCACAAAGGATGTAACTTCACTATTTTTTCAAATGGATGAACTTAGAAAAGACAGAGCGTCAGCTGAAGCACACTTCAAAACTCAAGCCTTGTTCTCAAGACGCCTTGATTTTTTGGAAAACACTGACTCAAAAAGAATGGATTTTCTGCAAGACATTCTGATGAATGCAGTATCAAACCTATCCTCGGATGTTCGTATGTTATCCAAAAAGTTTTATGCGTTTGAAAAAAAGGTAGAAGAATAAGGAAAAGATCAGCAGGAGCAATCTACAAAGTTGATCAATAAGAATTATAAGATATTTGGCAGATTTTTGAAGATTATTTTAGTTAGTTAGAAAATTCCTTTATTCTTTCATTATTTTTACGAATCTGTACATTGAAAGAGTTGTCAATAAAAGGTTATTTTATCTACAATGAGTTCAGCTGATCAGTTCATATTTTCTATGTTTTGTCAAACACAAAAAAAGGAGACATTGTTGGTAACTGAATTTCGGAAGTTTGACAAACTGAGGGTTTAATAGATTGAATTAACTGATCAAGAAAACATATAGAAACTGATCTAAAATACACAAACTATCGGTTGCCCATAACTGAAGTTTTGTATGCATATTTTCTAAGGCAACTAAACTAGCAAACTGAACTACGCAGACAACTGACTGATCAGTTGGAACTGATAAGTTACTACAATCAGTTGTGAGCTTATCAACTACATCCAATCAGCTGATCTTTCAATTGTTCACGTTATCAGTTAAGGGAAAGGACGTTCAACTGACAACTATACAAAAGCTGACTACAACAAGTAGTGGGATCGCCGCATTTCAGAAAAGATGCAGTGTACGACTGTCAGAAGAATGTTGACGTGGCAAACAACAGATAGAAAGTTTCAAATCGTATTCAATATTACCGTTGGAGGCAAAGCCTATAAATAGAATAGAAGAGCAGCTGAGAAAATATCTGAATCAACCGGATCGATATACTATTCTATCAAGTGAGTTTTTACTCTGCTGAAATCTTTGCAAATTTCAAAGCTCACGCTTATTGTATACATTCATATCATTCAAGGCTTAACTTCGAGCTTACAAACAAGCACAAACTGTTGTTATTATAATACTTGATCTTGAAGAGATCAGTTGTGCTAAATTATTTCGGTCCAATTGAGTACAGTAAACTGGTTCGTAACTAAGAATTTCAGTTTGGCATTGTAAAGTCCAAAACTGAAGTGAGTCTGTACAACTCTTTCTATTGATCGAATTATTTTAGTGAATATCATATCTTTGTGATAGAAGTGGTGACATAGGAGTGTTTGAAATCTCCGAACATCCATAAAATCTTGTGTCTTTTTATTTTCTGTTTTATTCTATCTATCAGTCAGTTTATTTCTGCACTTTTATTGTTAACTAATTGATATCGACTTACAAGATTCCCAAGTACCATTTTATCACTAAAATAAATCATAAACAGAGAAAAGGTTGTGAAAATTATTAGTGTTTATTCAACTCCTTCTTCTAAACACTCTTTCACCTTTACCCGATCCTATCACAGCATGTCTTTTAGCATTAGTGTTTCATCATATAATTTCATAAATATTTAAAATAAACATCTTAACATTATTTATAGAATTCGGGGCACTGCTAGGACGTCTAAAAACTTTAAGGTGTAAAATGACAGTTTTACCTCTAGGAGCATAACTTTCCATATTTATCCCTAGACCTCGAAACGACGTCCCAAATCATTTCAAACTTAACCTAGTACCTTAAAATACTCCCTTAAATATTCCTTAGGTTTAAAATTTAGTTTTTCGATAGATTGCTTGATTCATTTTAAAACTTGGACGTACATCACGGTTTTGACTCGTATAGACTCGAAACTTAACCAAAAATTACCAAACTTGGACCGAAGTTTATTAACACCTAAATAAACCATATTCAACCAAAACCAAGCCAATCACGACCAATGAACCAGCCTAGAACAGCTACTGAACCTTTGCCCTATTTTCAAAAACCCTAGTTTCATCAAGCCATGCAAGCTTCGATCCTAGCCCTCAAGCAACTCGACCAGCCCCTCGTCAACCACCCTAGGACCCTACTGGACCCTATTGTACCGAGCCTAAAGGACCTAGAATCCCCAGCCCTCAAACCCCATAACATGCATGCGCACGTCTCTCTTCCCTTTGAGCCTAGCATCGCGCAGCCCCCTTGAACCCCCCTTCATCCCCTTTTTGGTCTCCTAGACGCACCTTAACCATAGCTGGAAGCGTGGCCATCAAGGATGCACTAACCAAAGAGTCCTAGTCCCACAAGAGTTCTATTTCCGAGCAACCCCTTACTCCTTCATGTCCATCCCTTGTGTCAGCTTGTCTAGGCCCTTAAACTCTCTTAAACTCTTCCCTTCCCATAGCCCTATGATGTCATCCCCTTTATGAATCATCAACACAAGGTTTAGAACATAAAAACATGAGTTTTAGGCAATCCATGGCATAAAAACGAAAATAAACCAAAGGGTAACCTATTTTTCATGCAAACATGCATCAAACTTATAAAATGGTGTGATGGATGAGAAAGAGGATATTAAGGCGTGCCTTTGCGTTTATTACGCACGAAAAAGTTTTGGCGATTCGAGGGACGTCAACGGATAGAAATTTGCTGAATTTTTCCTCAAGAAAACATGAATTCTTCCTTCCAAGCTTTTCGTGTGTGCGTGTGTTTTGCTGGGAAGAGTCCTAGTGTTTGTGTGAGGGAGTGGGCCTGTGATATGAGGGTTTTGGGGAAGGGTTTGGGGCTTTTATTTAATATAAAACAAGTGGAGTAAGTTTAGGTCCGTTAACATGGTATAATAGACACATTACCCATTAGGAAATATTTAAAATATTTTGTTTAGGAAAGTTTGTGATATTAATATCCGAGTTCTCAAAAAGATCATATTTTTGTCAAAAATTGAATACGGTTTAAAAATATATCTCAGCCTATAAAATCACCTCATTTTCGAAAATACCATATAAAATACAACACATATTTAATAATTAAAAATAATTATTTAATAAAAATATTTTCCCTCATATGGTCCCCGGTCTCCGTTCTTCGATCGCGTCTCGAATAAGTTTTAAAATACAATTTTATGCATTCATGTAGAAAAGTGCATTTTAAACATGTAAGAATGCACACTATATTTAATTCATGCAATTAAAACCATTTAATTAGTTATTTTTCATTTTCCCAAAATTCGCATGCAGTTAGGTTACGTTATCGCATTTTGGACCTTACAATTCCTCCCTCCCTTAAAGAAAATTTTGTCCTCGAAACTAAAACTTACCGAATGACTCCTGGAAGTGGCTCCTCTTATCCTTCTCAATTTCCAAAGTAGCTTCTTCCTCCGAGTGATTTAGCCATTTGACTTTGACCATTGGAATAATCTTGTTTCGAAGTCTTCTTTCTTGTCTACCTAGGATTTGTGTAGGTCTTTCGTGGTATGACATATTCAAAGTCAACTGTAGCGGCTCATAATTTAGTACATGTGAAGGGTTCGACATGTACTTTCGCAACATCAAGATGTGGAAAATATTATGTACTCCGGCTAGCATCAGTGGCAACGCCACTCTATAGGTTAGTGTTCCAATCATTTCCAAGATCTAAAATGGTCCTATGAACCTGGGACTGAGATTGCCTTTCTTTCCAAATCTCATAACACCCTTAATAGGTACTATTTTCACAAATACGTGGTCGCTTACGGCAAAATCTATCTCTCTTCATCTCTTGTCGGCGTTGCTCTTTTGTCCGCTTTGTGCAGTCTTCATCCTATCATGGATTTTTACTACTAGCTCCGCTGTTTGCTTGATCAAGTCCGAACCAAATTCTCCTCTTTCACCAACCTCGTCCCAATGTATAGGTGATCTACACTTCCTTTCCATATACTGCCTTGTAAGGAGTTATCCCTATTGATGATTGATAGCTATTATTATAGGTAAACTCCACTAGAAATAACTTAGGTTCCCAACTTCCTTGAAAATCAATCACACAAGTTCGGAGTAGATCCTCCAAGATTTGAATCACCATTTCAGACTGGCCATCGGTTTGAGGATGGAATGATGTATTGAACAAGAACTTAGTCCCCAACGCTGCATGTATACTCTTCCAAAAAGATGATGTGAACCTTGGATCTCGGTCAGAAATGATAGACACTGCAATCCCATGCAGTCTGACTATCTCTCGAATATACATCTCTGCATATTGTGTCATGATGAATGTCGTATTAATAGGTAGAAAATGCGCTGATTTTGTAATACGATCAACTATCACCCAAATGGCATTGAATCCCTTGATAGTCCTTGGCAATCCCACAATAAAATCCGTAGTGATATTTTCCCATTTCCACTTGGAAATAGGAAGTGGATTAAGTTTTCCAGCTGGCCTCTGATGCTCGGCTTTGACTCATTGGCATGTCAAACACTCAGACAAAAAACATAAGATGTCTCACTTCATGCCTGGCCACCATTACAATAACTGGAGATCCTTGTACGTCTTCGTACTTCTTGGATGAATGGAGTACGGGGTATCATGAGTTTCCTTCATAATGACTTATCTAAAAGAATCGCCACTATGAACCCAAAGTCGATCACGATATCGAACTATTTCATCCTCCTCGGAATACAGCTTCCGACCCTTAGCTTCATCTCTTAATCACCACTTTTGCAATTGCCCATCAGAAGACTGCCGCTCACGGATTCTATCTCTCAAAGTCGACTGTAATACTGTCATGGTTGAAAGATTAGGGGCCTCGCCCCTAGCATATAATGTCAGCTCAAATCGGTGTATCTTGGACTGCAGTGGTCTTTGAAGTGATAAATGAGTAATGACTGATGTCTTTCAACTCAATGCGTCCGCTACTGTATAGTCAAAAATACGATGACGTAACCTAACTGCATGCGAATCTAAGGAAAATGGAACATGACTAATTAAATGGTTTTAATAAATTAAATATATGGTTAATGCTTACATGTTTAAAATGTACTTTTATGCGTGAATGCATAAAACTGTGTTTTAAAAACTTATTCGAGACGCGATCGAGGAATAGAGACCGAGGGCAAAAAAAGGGAAAATATTTTATTAAATGATTACTTTTAATTATTTAAAATATGGTATATGTTATATGTCATTTTTTAAGATGGGGTGTTTTGAGGTGATTTTATACACCGGAAAGGAATTTTTAACGGTATTCGATTTTCGACAAAAATATGAACTTTTTGAGAACTCGGTTAATATTTTCACAAACTTTCCTAAACAAAATATTTTAAATATTAGTTAATGTACTTAATGGGCCTAGTATACCATGTTAATGGGCCTAAGCTTACACCACTTGTTTTAACTAAAATAAAAAGGCCTCAAACCCTTCCCAACCCCTCATAACACACGCCCCACCCCTCACAAACACACTAGGACTCCTAGGGCAGTAGCATCATGTCACACACACCATGTTTTGAGAGGATTTTCACGCAAGTTCGAGGAGATTTCAGCCTAGGGTTTCCTACGTCGCCGTTCTTCGCTTTGCCAACTCATTTTCGTGCGTAATAAACGCAAAGGCATGCCTTAACTTTCTTTCAAACATCTTTCATACCATATTATGTTATTTAATTATGTTTGCATGAGGAATGTGATGCACCACTTATATTTTCATTTTTATGGTTAAACATACATAGAAGTAGTTTTATTTTTTAATAACACCTTTTATTGATGCAGAAAGGGCTGCCATGTTAGGAAAACTTGAAGGGAGGTTTTTCAATATGTTTAAAGCTCTATAGATGAATGTTTAAAGGATGGACAGTAGGTTAAAGCATGTTGAACAAAAAATTGGAATTTTGGTGGACTAGGGTTTAGGCTAGGAGACCTTGGGAAGCACGGCACTTAGCTTCTATTAGGGTACGTTCATGGGTCCTATTAGGGTCTAGTCATGGTCCTATATGGTTCAAGGGAAGGATGGGTCGAAAGCTAGTAAGAAGCCGCAACTATGGATGGTCGCGCATGGCTTATGGAGGCGGCAGAGAAGGATGGGCTCGTTTGGGACGTTGCGCTTGGTCCAGCAGCTTTCTGTGGTCACGGTCAGGGTCCTGGGAGGGTGGTCTAGGGTCTGGTCATGTTGGACAAGGGATAGGGTCGAAGCTTGCATGGTTAGGATGGCTATTGTTCGAAAATAGGAGATAGGTTTTGGTGCAGAAATTTTCAGTAGGTATCCTATGTTGATCGAAGATCTTAATGGGCTTGAATTGGGTTGATTATGGTATAGTTAAGTTTTATTAAGCTTATGTTCAAGTTTTGTTTTGTTTCAAGTCCATACGAGTCAAAACAGGGATTAAGTCTAAGTTTAAAAACGAATCGAGGAAAATTTCGAAAACGTAAATTTTAAGCCCAAGGAATATTTAAGGGAGTGTTCTAAGGTAATAGGTTAAGTTTGGAATGATTTGGGACGTCGTTTCGAGGTCTAGGGATAAATATGAAAAATTATGCTTCTAGGGGTAAAACGGTCATTTTACACATAAATCTGTTAGACGTCCTGGCAGTTCCTTGAATTCTGTAATATATGCTAAAATTTTATTTGAAATTTTTATGAAATTATAGAATGAAACGATAATGTTAAAAGACATGTTGAATGCTTGGTTTAAAAGAAAAATATTTATATATATGGATGAATTTTTAAAAGCGATGAAAATATGAAAAGTTGGAGGAGGAGAAGTGATTGCGACTAATTCGATGATAAGATGATTTGATTAGAGATATCGTGAGGTAAAAGGCCCCAAAGAGAGCCCGATTACGGGAGAAGGCCCCAAAGAGAGTCCGACGATCGTATTTCCATCGACATGATATGATGATATGTAAGGCCAAGGCTCAGTTCACGGGTGAGAGTGTCGTTGATGTTCACGTCGCTCAGTATTTTGGTTACACGCAGATGGATCCATCGACTTTCAGCTAATACGAAAGTCACAATTAATGATCCGAATTAAAAAAAAAAAAAAGGAAAACATATACGTATATGGTGAAAAGGAAAATTGTTAAGTTTATGCATGTTTATGAAAAGTTATTTTATTAAATTTATTTTCGTTGTTGCATGTGATTGTATGTATATTACTTTTTATCATTGTTAAGGTTTGTTGAGTCAATAGACTCACTAGGTGTGATTGATGCAGGTGAGCATGATGTTGATGTTAGTGAGAACTTGATGGTTGATCTTGCTGGACTTAAGGTGCACACAACCCGAGAACAACGCTAGTTTTTTCGCACTTACTTTTATGACTTATGCTAAATGATTTGAGTTATTTTTAAGATTTTATGACTCATTATGAGTTTGAGAGGATGTTAGAGTTTAGTTATTTTTGAAAATTTTAAATTTAGGTTTGGTTGATGATTTACAATTTTGGTATTTCAAATATGTGTTATTAAGCTTTTGTTCAAGTTTGGTTAAATTTCGAGTCCATACGAGTCAAAATCGGGATGTACGTTTAAGTTTAAAAACCAATCGAGAAATTATCGAAAACCTAAATTTTTAGCCTATCGAATATTTAAGGGAGTGTTTTATGGTAATAGGTTAATTTTGGAACTATTTTGGACGTCGTTTCGAGGTCTATGGATAAATATGAAAAGTTATGCTTCTAGGAGTAAAACGGTCATTTTACACCTAAAATTGTTAGACGTCCTGGCAATGCTCTAAATGTTGTAATATATGCTGAAATTTTTATTTTAAATGTTTATGAAATTATATGATGAAGCGTTAATTTTAAATGAAATGTTGCATGCTTGGTTTTGAGTATTGTCCTGACCAAATTTTTCGACAATGCATACCCGACAATGAACACTACAAGAAAATACACATTAAAAATCGTTGTGTGTTTTACTTTTAACAACGGTTTCAACAAAAACCGTTGTCATAGCCTAAAAAAATCCGCTCATAGACAACTGTCTCTTTAAAACCGTTGTCTTTGATATATCTACAAAAACGGTTTTTAAAAAACGTTGTCTATGAGTGTTTTTTTTTTTTTTTTTGCTACGACAACGGTAAATGTTGTCTATATGTGTTTTGTAAAGGGTCAAAGACAACGGTTTGTTAACCGTTGTCTTTTCTTATTGTTTTATGTGGTAAAAGACAACGGTTCTTCGAATTTTTTTTTATAAAATTTGTAGTTAATAATAAATTTTGCAACCGTCGCTACATTTAGCGACGGTTGTTTACCAAACCGTCGCTAATTTAAAAATGGCGACTGTTTGGTATAACCGTCGTTAAATTTATTGTTTAACAACCATCGCTAATAGCGACTGTTATAAAAACCGTTGCTAATAGCGCCGATGTTTATTAAACTGTTGCTAATAGCGGCGGTTTATGTAATTACCGTCGCTAATAGAGACGGTTACACCAAAAACCGTCGCAAACTTTCGATAAATATCCGTATTTTCGGTCCATTTTCCTCCACACCACATCACAACGCTTAAATTTTTTCTCTATTACACGATTTTAGTTTCGATTTATGGTAAATTTTTTCGCTTTAATTTTTGGTACATTTTTAAGTGTTTGTTAAGATCAATAATATTGTTAGATTAGTAAGATTATAAGTTTTTTTTATATTTATTAAATTATTAAAAGTAATTTTTTTATTTTATTAAAAAAATTAGCGACAAAAATAATGCAAATCGTCGCTAAAATTAGCGATGAACTTTATAAAAAAATCTTCGCTAATTGTAGCGACAGTTTACTAAACCGTCGCTTTTTGCATGAACACTATCGCTAATTTTAACTACGGTTTGGCATTATTTTCGTCGTTAATTGTAGCTACAACAACGGTGAAAACCGTTGTTTTCGAGTGCACTCTTTAACCACAGGACCTTTAACAACAGTTTTACAAGACCTACGACAACGGTTTTTCACCGTTGTCTTTAGACGTTTACAACAACGATTTTTCACCGCTGTCTTTGAGCACACCTTTTAACCACAGGATCTATAATAACGATTTTATTTGACCTACGACGACAATGAAAAACCGTTGTCTTTTGCCTTTTTTGTAGTTGAAGTAAGTAATGTTATTAAATTTTGTCATTCTGAATCATGTGGAAATCATTTTTCATCCAATAAAACAGCTACAAAAATCTTATGATGAGGATTTTATTGGTCGTTTTTATTCAAAGATACGCATTTATTTTGCAAATAATATAAAAACTGTCAGAAGATGGGATCAATTTCAAAGCGAAAAATGATGCCTTTAAATCTAATCATAATTGTTGAAATATTTGATAGTTGAGAGAAAGATCTTATCGTCCATTTCCATTATCTTTTGGATTTACTTATATTTTAGTCGCTGTTGATTATGTTTCAAAATGGATTGAAGCGATTGCAAGTAGAACTAATGATCATAAATTTGTTAAAAAAAATTGAAAGAAAATTTTTTTAGCCGATTTGGAATACCTAGAGCATTAATTAGTGATGGAAGAAGTCATTTTATAAATAAATCATTTTCTTCTTCGTTAAATAAATATGACATTACACATAAAGTTTCTACCTCATATCATCCTCAAAGTAATGGTCAAGTTGAACTTGCAAATAGAGAAATAAAACAAATTTTAGAAAAAATATTTAATCCAAATCAAAAAGATTGATCTTTAAGATTATCAGATGCATTATGGGCATATATAACTGCATTTAAAACATCATTAGAGATGTCACCATATAGGTTAGTTTTTGGTAAACATTTTCATTTACCGGTTGAACTTGAACATAAAGGTTATCTGGCAATTAAATAATTTAATATTAATTTAGATGATGCATCTAAATTAGAAAAATTGCAATTAAATGAACTTGAAGAATTAAGAAATGATGCATATGAAAATTCAAAGATTTATAAAGATAAAACTAAAGCCTTTCATGATAAAAATATTATGAAGAAGTCATTTGAAATTGGACAAAAAGTTTTACTTTATAATTTTCGTTTGCATTTATTTCAAGGAAAACTAAGATCGAGATGGTTAGGACCATTTATAGTTAAATTTGCTTATCCCCATGGTGCTGTTGATATTGAAAATCCTAAAAATAATTATGTGTTTAATGTTAATGGGCAAAGACTTAAGCCTTTTTTAGAAAATGAAATTTTTAATGATGAGTTTATGCCTTTATAAGATCCACAATAGTTGTTTGATATTTTCATTTTTTTTTTTTTGCAGATTCTAGTTCATTTCCCGGTTAAGTGTCAGATAACGGTACTCCGTGACTGTTTAAGTCGGTTTTTTCGGTTTCCCCAAAATAATTGAAATAATAACAATAATAATAGTAATAATAATAATAATTATTATTATTCTTATTATTATTATAATAATAATAATGCTTGTATTGTGAATCTTCGTAAATATTTTGCTTGTTTACCTGTTAATGCGTTGATAAAGCTAGATGTGAGGGACTAAGGTTGATTATGTCATATGACATACCGAAGGAAGTCTGTTTGATAATTGAAGCAAAATTCCGATTGGTTGGAGAAGCAAGTGAAATAATAATAAGATATATGCCAAGATTTCGTAAAAGCACATATGCTAAAAAGCGAATAGTTAAACGTATAGGTGGATATCATAAATGTGCAAGATGGAATTGTAAGGGAAAATGCAAAAATGTTGGAATGACATCAATTAATAGAGAAGATAAAATTTTATTCATTAAGAATGATCTGAGTAAAGAGCCTTTGGACAATTTTCTATAGATTCTTGATACGCATTCTAGTGGGTACGTGCAAAATGAACTTCTTAAACTATGGTGGAAATTTCAACTGGAGCAATATCAATATGGATGGTGGAGAATCAGCCTTACAAAGATCCTACTGTAGCAACACACACACAAACACACATATATATAAATAATTTAGTCTTGGGAATCTGACGTTAAAAGATCATGTTTGCCAATTTATACGAAAATTGGATGGGAAGCATAACATTGACTTATAGAAGGCGTTGAAGCCGTTACCGAACGTAAAATCAGAGGAAGATGTTAGTTATAATCACAACTACGCTGTACATATGTGTTTTAATTTTATGTCATTTTTATTTTTTTAATAATAATGATTTCTTGTTCAAATATTGACTTTTGGCATGTTACGCTTATAAATTCATTTGCTATTATCTAAGAATTACAGAAAACACATTTCTCAACATATCAACGTCCATGGTAAATAAAATTAAAAATATTTGTGAATTTCGTGGATCTAGTGCAGGAAAATATTCAATTTATGAAGAAATAGCAGAAAAGCTTGGAATAATACTTGCTAAAAAATGATTCATTTTGTATATAGTGGTGGTGAAGTTGTTCCGTAAGGTTCAATATTAAGACGACGTAATTCAACTGCATGCAAATCTAAGAAATATGAAAAATGGCTAATTAAATGATTTTTAATTGCTTAATTGATTATGTGACATGTTTAAATGATGTTTTAGTAGTTTTTCTACTTACATGTATTAAAATGTAATTTTAAGGGTTATTCGAGTTGCGATCAAGGAACGGAAACCGAGGGATGAAAAATAGAAAATGTTTTTATTAAATAATTAATTTTAATTATTTAAGATATGGTGATGCTTTTTCATATTTTTTAAAATAAGAGTTTTTGAAGTGATTTTATACGCCGGGACGTAAATTTTAGCGGTTTTGGTTTTTCAACAAAAATACGAACGTTTTGGTAACCTGGCTAATAAATTCACAAACTTATTTAAGCAAATATTATTTTAAAATATTTCAAATATTTTAATTAAGCAATAATGGGCCTAACTAACCTCTTAATGAGCCAAGGCTTGATTAGTGTTTAATTAAACTATATAATATACAATTAAACCCCATAACCTACCATCATCCACGCCCCCTTCCCCCACAACCCACAAGAAAACCCTCCCCATCAGAAAACACACGCACACACGAGTATTTCAGCAAGAGGAGGCCACTGTTTCTTAAGGATTTCAGCCTAGGATTTTCTTCACCGCCGTTCTTCGCATCACCATCGAATATTCGTGCGTTTAAAACGCAAAGTCACGCCATACATCTCTTTTTTCAAATCTATCACATCATATTACTTGTGTAAATTGCGTTTGCATGGAAAAGAGGATGGCCTTGTTTTATTTTCGTTTTTATGCTTTAACATGTCAAAAAACTTATGAATTTATGGTGAAAAACTTGTTAAAATGTTGCATGAAGGTGCTGCCATGACAGGGTATCAAGGAGTGACATTTTTCCACGAGCTTTTGGACCCTAGAATACACTCAAAATGCTGCCACACGAAGAAACAAATCTGGAAACCGAAATCATGCACTAGCTGAGCATAGGGGCTCGGTTTTGGGAAGTAAAGGCTTGGCTTGGGACCTGAGAAAGCTAACTTATGGTGTGAGTCTTGGAGAGGGTCCTAGCCATGCTAGGGCTTGGGTCATGGGCTAGGGAAGGAGTCCTAGCAAGCTAGGACTCCGACCAGAGGGCAGCAAGTGCTACGCGTTTTGTGTGCAGCCGCGCAGGGGTTGGTTGGCTTGGCCAAGGGGCTTCAAGCTGAGCTAGGGTGAGTCCTTAAGGTCCTAGGTGGGTGTATAAGAGGCTGGTTCAAGGGCTGGTCGGGTTGGCTAAGTCCTAGGCGTGGATGGGGATATGTCTAATTGGGTTCTCGGCCACTTCATGAGTTGAGCTTGGGGGTTCGGTTTTCAACCTAGGTTCAAGTTCTATGGGTGCTAAGAGTCTAGTAGGGTCCATAAGGGGTCTGACTCGGGGTTGGATCTTGATGGTTCGAGCATGGCTCGGCAAAAATAGGAGATGGCTCGAGAGGAACACTAGGCGTGATTCTAGGGTTTCTTCTTTGAAAAATTAAATCGGAACATGGCTCACGGGGGGTCGATTCGTGTTTCACGAAGGCTAAAATAATATGAAAAGTCTAAGTTTTGAATTTAGGAATTTTATTTTAAAGTTTGAAATTATTCGGGATTAAAACGCATTGAAAACGAATAATTAAAGATTAATTAAAAGTCTAATATTTAAGCTAAATAAAATTATGGAAAAATTAATTTAAGCTTAAATAACTATTTGGACATGTTAGAGTCAATGAAATGAATAAAAACCAAAAAAGTGAAATTTTTACGTTTAGGGGTAAAACGATAATTTTACATCCGGAAATTCGTAAACGTCGTAGAAGTGCTCTGAATGCTGTTTTATATGCTAAAATGTTGATTTTAAATGTTTATGGAATTTTATGATTATTTATGGAATTTATGATGAAACGATAAAGTTAAAAGAAATGTGCATGCTTCTTTTTTTAATGAAAAAGGATATTAAATGCATGATTTTCATAAAGTGATGAAAATGTGAAACATTGGAGGAGGTGAAGTAATTGTGACTATTGAGGATATGAGGATATAAAAGGGATATCGTGAGGGAGAAGGCCCCAGAGTGATCCCATTTATGGGAGAAGGCTTCAGAGAGAGCCCGACGATCGTATTTCCATATGATGAAGATAGGTCAAGGCTCAGTTGACGGGTAAGAGTGTCGTTGATGTCCCCGCAGCTCAGTACTGTGGTTACATGTAGATGGATCCATCGACTTTATGAGGAAAAAGAAAGTCACGATTAACGATCTGAATCTAATAAAATGGGAAAATGTATATGCTCTTTAGGAAAGAATATATGATATGAAATGATAAAAAGAAAAATGTTGAGGTTTAAGTTATGCATGTCATGAAAATGTTATTTTTACGTAAAAATATTTTCACTGTTGATTGTGGTTTTATACGTATTATTTGTTACCAAGATTATGGTGTATTGAGTATTTAGACTCACTAGGTGTGATGGATGCAGGTGATTATGATGTTAATGTTACTGGAGGTCTTGATGGTTGACTTGACTGGACTGGAGGTGCACATGACCCGAGGACCAGCGCTTCTACTTTTTCGCTTTTATGTTTATGCTTATGTTAAAAAATTTTACGACTTTTTATTTTTGCTTTTGAGAGATTTTTGAGAGGTTTATAGTATGGACTATACTTTTCAATTTATTATTTTTTTAGGTTTGGTAAAACGTTTAAAGATTTCATGTTTTGACGATTTCCATTGATTTTTCAAATACTAGTTGGTTTTCTTATTTTAAAAATAGTGCAAAAATATTTTAGATATTTTTTTATGGGTTTCGGCCGAAGGTTAGGAAATAATATGAGTTAAAAAAAATTTCTAGTACTTCTAAAGCAAAACGAAAAGTAGACGTTTCAGTTGGTATCAGAGCAAAGGTCCTGTAAAGGGTTGTGCCACCATCAGCGTCGGAAAGATCAGTCGTCAAGCCTCAATCTGTAAGTTTACATGCTTTATATGATTTATTATAATGTTACCTGCAAGATTACATGAATAATATGTTTACGTCGCATGTTTACTAGCTTTTGAGAACATATGTTTTATATGTTTAAAATTGCTAAAACGAATAAGGATATGTTGCATGATTAGAAAACTTAGATTTAAATACATGTTGGTTACGTTAGAATTTGGAAAAAGATTAAGATAAAATGCCTCCTAGACACGCACGTCTTGATAGACAGACCGAGACCACTGAGGATCTGAATGTTAATGCACCCCTGCCTCCTAATGGGAATGCTGCTACTCATGCCTTAGAGGGGATGGCTCGTTTCTTTGAGCAATAGTTACAGCAGCAGCAGTTAAAGCAGCGGTAGTTAGAGCAGCAGTTAGAGCAGGCACCTAGGCCACAGCATGACATGTATGATCAATTCCGGAGGCTAGGGCCAAAGGAATTTTCTAGCAACACCGATTCCTTTGATGATGAGGCTTGGATTCGTGCACTTACCTGAATCTA
This sequence comes from Primulina tabacum, assembly GCF_025594145.1. Lineage (NCBI taxonomy): Eukaryota > Viridiplantae > Streptophyta > Magnoliopsida > Lamiales > Gesneriaceae > Primulina > Primulina tabacum. The sequence continues at coordinate 15,953,393 of NC_134553.1, forward strand.
GGGGATGATGACTGTGTGAGATGTGCCACTTACCTGTTTAGGGATGATGCTTTTTTATGGTGGGAAGGAGCCGATGTAACGTCTACTGTTTTAAATGTGCGGAAATATATATTTTTTTTAAAAAGCTCTCACTTTGAAAATAAACATTTAAATAAATCGCATGCATCAAATCCTACTTAAAAACATCATTTAGAAATTATCATAAGCAATTAGCAATAAAATTATAGCGGAGTAAAAACGAGTAAAAATCCTAACATCAGCAGTAAAATAAAACAGCGTATAACATCCTCATATCCTCTCAAAAACATAAAATCGTAAACGTGCGGAAAATCATAAGGTCCTCGGGTCATGTCGTCCACCATGTCTGCTGACTCAAAGTTCAGCACCTCCTGTCCCCTCGACATCGAACTCACCTGCATCACACACGCCTAGTGAGTCTAAAGACTCAGCACACCTGTACCGTGAATAACAAATATCTATACATAGCACACAACAGTAAAAAATATCATACTCAACATATCTTTCATGAACTTTAAAAGCTTAATGTAAACGTGTCATATGCAATCGTGACGTGTCAAACAGCTCATCGTTAAACATCATTCATCATTTATCATTTATCATTCATCGTTTATCATTCATCATTGGTGAATTCAGTTCATTAGAGGTAACTATCGTATATCATCATTTACGATGGATCCATCATACATAGAACCGCGGTACCTGGCGGCTGTCGGACATCAGTGACAGGAATACCCATCCACTGTGCTTAGGCCACAACATCAGCATTTACATATAAATCTTAAACATTTACATATACTTCGATAGACATAACTAATTCCCGTCATTCAAAACATCATCATTTACATCACTTATAAAAATCATTCACAAATGCAATTTTTCTTTAAATTCAAGCATGCAACGTATATTTCATAAAATCTTAAAAATTGTGAATGATGATGCATAAACATTTAAAATAACAAAAATTTGTGCTCAGGACGCTGTCAGGACCAAAATCTCACTCCTGATGCAAAATGACCATGTTGCCCCTGGAAACCCAAAAATTACCATTTTACCCCTAGACCTCTAAAATTGACCCGAAGCTTACCGAAATCCTAAAATGTCTCAAAAAATATTTAAAAACATTCCTAGATGTAAACTCGAGCCCCTTATACAACTTAACCGATTCGTTTTAAAACATGGACCGGGGTCCCGGTTTTAACCCGAATCGACTCGAAACTTAACCGAATTATTCCCAACTTTTTACCACACCTTATAAACATCTAAAAGACCTTAATTTCCCCAAAACCAGCCCCTTAGGCCTTTGAACAAACCCTGGACAGCAGCTGGAAAAATCCAGAAAACCACCCCTCAACCCTAATCGAGACAATGACACGCGATCACCCCATTACACCAAATCCGATGGTTCCAGCCACAAACCAACCTACTAGGGACCAAGACCAGACCCTACTAGACCTACCAGAACCAAGCCACCAGCCCCATGAACTCTCCTAACAGCTAGGAACCGAGAATCAACAACAAGCCTCCTACCGAGATCAACGCGTCTCTACCTGGCCCGATCGATTGTCCCATCACTCCAGCATGGTTTGAGCAATTCCAGACCCCAACACAGACCCACCAGGGTCTGGTCCAGGGCTGGAGAAGGCCCTCGCACAGCTGGTGTAGCAGGAAAACATGGATCGAACTCCCTCACACCTCACACCCGATCGGCCCTCACCATTTTACACCAAAACTCGACCGATCTGCAAACACCAGCACTTAAACCTTAACAAACACGATCTGAACATCCCCTTACCATCATAATACAGTAGCCTCTTGCACCAAACCAGAAAATGTTAGTACCAATCAAAGGAGAGCACGAACACATGAAAACCGAACACATATCTCAAGTACAGGACTGGATCGAAAGTTTTTACTTGTTATATCACGCATTTAAAATAAATATGGCGTGAATGATACATAAAGGAGAATACATTCGTGTCTTGATGATTTGAAGAACAAAAACGAGATGAGGGACACCCGGATGAATTTCTTTTCCAAGAACAAGAGCAACCCGAAGCTTTCTCAGCTGGAGAATGCTGAAACCAAGAGGAAAAGGAGCTGAGGAGAGGTGTCAGCTATGTGGAATGGTTAGGTTTAGGTTATAGGGAAAATATATACAAATTAAATGGTTAACAAATAACTTAATGGGACTTAATTTGATTAATTAAAAGCTTAAAATAGTTTTAGGCCCAATAAGCTTAAAGTAGGCTCATTAAATCCAAACACACTCCCGAAAAATATTTCGTGTTGGTAAGTTCTTGGAAATATTAGGCGAACCCTCAATAAGTCCCTCGAATCGATAAAATTTGCTTACCGTATAAAAATAAAATCTTGCGGGTAAAAATACCCAATAAAATCCCATTTTTTAAAAATACCCTTAAAAACACCTTATATTAATTAATAAAAATTAATCATGTAATAAAAATAATTTCCTGAAAACTCTTCGGTCTCCGTTCCTCGTTCGAGCGTTAAATGCATCTAGAAACCCTAATGCATGAACTTTTGAAAATTCCATGAAATGACTCCTATCATGCATGAATTGTGCATAAAATGCATAAAAATAATTAAACACATAATTTAAAATAAAAATCCTAGATTGCATGCATTCAGGTTTCCTGAATTAAATTCCTGGACCTTACAGCCGAGCATGGTGTTGACATTGTCTTACTTGGGCTCGATTTAAGGAGGTATTCTACGAGAAGTATTTTACTGCTGATGTTAGAAGACGACTGAAGAGGGAGTTTATGAGCCTCCATCAGGAGAATCGATTGTGTGCTGAGTTTGTGAAGATATTTGATAGGAGTAGTCACTTTGTACCCCTTATTGTGAGGGATGCTGCGGAGAAGCCTGGAAATTTTATGGATGGTCTACGACCCACCATACGAAATAATGTTATGATGATGTGTCCTTTGGATTATGACACTGCTACTACTTATGCATTCCAGTCTGAGAAATCTTTGAAGGACATTGAGTTTGAGATGCAGCGCAAGAGGCAGCGCAAGAGGCAGCAACACCAAAATAATAATCAGCCAAACAATTAGTCATATACGGGTCCTCCTAGACATCAAGGGCCGCAAAAGCCCCAAGGTAAAGTCAAGAAGCAAGGACAGCAAAAGCCACAACACCTTGGAGCACCAAAACATGCTGAAAGGCCCCTATGCAAGGAGTGCAATCTCCCGCATCTTGGTAAATGTGAATGGGGGGCATTCAAATGTTTCTTTCGCAAGGAGGATGGGAACAAGGCTACTGATTTCCTGAAGAGAAAAGCACATACTGTGGGACGAGCTTATGTCATGCATGCAGAAGAAGCGGAGGAAGAGCCAAACACTACTCTCATCACGGGTAACCTAGTCATTTAACATTTTTATATTGCTTTTATTGCATGAAATGTTAAATTGGTTATTAGAATTGAATTAGGATCAAGTTTAACCTAGTGGAAATTAGGTTGTATGCTCTATCTTAGTTAGAAATTAAGATATGATTTTAGAAACCATAGAAATGGTATTTATTTTGAGCCTTATTTTATGTAAAGAATGAAATAATTCCAAATAAAAAGTTTTAGGGCCAAAAATTAAGGAAAAATAATAATCAAGGTTTCTTAAGGGTTCCGAATTCTGAGGGGTCTAAGTGCAATTTTCAAAAATTTTGAAGACCAAAATGTAAATACAAAAAGTTAAAGGACCTATTTGGAATTTTCGAAAAAGATGAAGAACAAAAAATGCAATTACCGAATTCTTGAGGATCAATAATGCAACTTTCGAAATTTTAGGGACCAAATGTGAATTTTTGAAATTTAAGGATCAAATTGCAAATATTCGAAAATTTTTGGGGACTTAAAATGTAAATTTCGAAAATTGAAGGGATAAAATGCAATTTTTCAAGAAACTGCTTAAGTTCAACACGTAATCTTCACATAACTCTGGGAAATTAATGATAGAAATTCCTTAAGCTTCAACACGAAAAGATTTAAAAGACATTTTCGCCGTCATTCAAGGAGTAGCTACCTATTCATTGCTTAATTCGGGAGCTAAACATCCTTTCATATCTGAAACCTACATCAAAAGACTGAATATTATTCCTGAGGATATGGATTTGAGTTTCAAAGTTTCTATTTCTTCCGGTGATCAAATGCTCACGTCTAAAATTTTCAAGAATCTGGAGCTCCGTTTATTCAAAGATGTAGTTCAGGCAGCTCTTATTCTGCTTCCTTTACCTGAATTTTATATCATCCTTGGGATGGATTGGTTATCAGCGAATGGTGCTTCGATTGATTTTCATCAGCGATCAGTGTCTATTCGACCGCCTAGTGTTAAATTCTTTGTCTTTGAGGCGGCGAGAAACAAGCAAATCCCGCACATTATCTCTTGTCTGTGTGCAAGGAAAATTATTAGACGTGGATGCAAGCTTTTCTAGCATGTGTTACTACCGCACATGTTCCTATCAGTCAGAAATTGGAAGATGTTGATATTGTCAGAGATTTTCCTAGCGTCTTTCCGGAAGACGTTTATGGCGTTCCACCCGATCGCGCGGTGGAATTTTCTATTGAGCTAATGACGGGCATTGGTCCTTTGTCTAAAGCACCTTATCATCTAGCACCCGCCGAAATGAAAGAATTAAAAGATCAAATCCAAGAATTGCTAGACAAGGGTTTTATTCGCCCTAATTATTATTCATGGGGCGCACCGGTGTTATTTGTGAAGAAGAAAGATGGTAGTATGCGACTTTGCATTGATTATTGAGAGCTGAACATGGTCACTATCAAGAATAAGTATCCATTGCCAAGAATTGAAGATTTATTTGATCAGTTACAAGGAGCATCGATATTTTCTAATATTGATCTTCGTTTTGGGTACCATCAGTTGAAGGTGAAAGAATCTGATGTTCACAAGACTGCGTTTTGTACTAGATATGGGCACTACGAGTTTACGGTCATGCCATTTGTGTTGACCAATGTGCCAGCGATCTTCATGGATCTCATGAATCACGTATTTCAGCCATATCTGGATCAGTTTGTTATAGTCTTCATTGATGATACATTGATCTATTCAAAGAATAAAGAGGAGCATAGTCGTCATCTGAGGACAGACTACATGTACTGCAAGATATAAAACTTTATGCAAAATTCAGCAAGTGCAAGTTTTGGCTTGATAGAGTGGCTTTCTTGGGCCACATCATTTCTAGTGATGGCGTTGAAGTTGATCCAAGTAAAGTTGAGGAAGTGAAAGAATGGCCAGTACCGAAGAGTGTTACCGAGATTCGCAGTTTCTTGGGACTAGCTGGCTTTTATCGCAAATTTATTCAGGGATTCTCATCTATAGCGGTACCCATGACCGCCCTGACAAATAAGAATGCAATGTTTGTATGGGGACCCGAGTTTCAAGACAGTTTTGATAAGTTAAAGCAAGCTTTGATTTCAGCGCTAGTGTTATCTATGCCATCAGGGCAAGGAGAGTATATTCTATATACCGACGCTTCTAAACTTGGTTTGGACGCAATTCTTGCAAAACGACCGAGTGATAGCTTATGCGTCGACACAGTTGAAAATTCACCAGAAAAACTACCCTACTCATGATCTTGAGCTTGCAGCAGTAGTTTTTGCATTGAAGATTTGGAGAGATTACTTATATGGGGAGAACTGCAAAATATTCACCGATCATAAAAGTTTGAAGTACTTCTTCACACGAAAGGAATGAATATGAGACAGCTAGATGGCTTGAGCTAGTGAAAGACTATGATTGTGACATTAGCTACCATCCCGGAAAAGCTAATGTGGTGGCAGACGCATTGAGTCGTAAAGTAGCAGTTATTACTCATCTATCTCTTCAAAGACCGTTTCAGTCCGAGATACAGCGGTTTGAGCTTACAGTTTATGCTAGGGGCGAGGCCCCTAATCTTGCCACTTTATCAGTACAGTCGACTTTGAGGGATGGAATCTGTGAGGGGCAGTCTACCGATGAGAAATTACAGAAATGGAGAGCTAGAGACGAAGCCAAGGGCCGGAAGTTATATTCTGAGGTGGATGGTATAGTTCGTTATCGAGATCGTTTATGGGTTCCTAGTTATGATTCTTTGAGAGATCTCATTATGAAGGAAGCTCATGACACACCTTATTCCATTCATCCGGGAAGCACGAAGATGTACAAAGATTTGAAGTCGTTATATTGGTGGCCAGGCATGAAGGGAGATATTCTGAGATTTGTGACCGAATGTTTGACATGTCAACAAGTCAAAGCAGATCATCAAAGACTAGTGGGGAAACTTAAACCACTTCTTATTCCCGAATGGAAATGGGAAAATATTACTATATACTTTGTTGTGAGATTGCCAAGAACTATCAAGGGATTTAATGCTATATGGGTAATATTTGATCGTCTTACAAAATCAGCGCATTTTCTACCTATCAAGACGACCTTAACCATGATTCAGTATGCAGAGTTATATATTCGAGAGATAGTTCATCTGCATGGGATTCTTGTATCTATAGTTTCTGCTAGAGATCCGAGAACATCATTCTGGAAGAGTCTGCATGCAGCGATGGGGACCAAGTTATTACCCATTACATCATTCCATCCTCAAACGGATGGTCAGTCCAAGAGAGTTATTCAAACTTTAGAAGATCTACTACGAGCTTGTGTGATCGATTTCCAAGGCAGTTGGGAACCGAAATTACCTCTTGTGAAGTTCACCAACAATAATAGTTTTCAATCATCTATCAGGATGGCTCCTTTTGAGGAACTTTATGGAAGGAAATGTAGATCTCATATTCATTGGGACGAGGTTTGTGAAAGAAGAGAGATTGGTCCGAATGTGATTGAAGAGACTGCCAAGCTTGTAGTCAAAATTCGTGAGAGAATGAAGACTGCACAAAGCCGACAAAAGAGTTAGGCTGATAAGAGACAAAGAGACTTAGAGTTTGCAGTGGGCGATCATGTATTTGTGAAAATAGCACCTATGAAATGTGTCATGCGGTTTGGCAAGAAGGGCAAGCTTAGTCCAAGATTTATTGGTCCGTTTGAGATTTTAGAGAGGATTGGGACACTAGCTTATAGAGTGGCACTGCCACCGATGCTTTCTAGAGTTCACAATGTGTTCCATATTTCGATACTGGAAAGTACATGTCGAATCCATCACATGTACTAAATTATGAACCTCTACAATTGACTCCAAATATGACATATGAAGAAAGACCTGTCCAAATATTGGCAAGGCAAGAAAGAAGACTGCGAAACAAAGTCATTCCAATGGTCAAGTGGCTGAATAACTTGGAAGAAGAAGCTACTTGGGAAACCGAGAGTGACTTGAGGAGTTGCTACCTGGAGCTATTAGGTAAGTTGTAATTTCGAGGACGAAATTTTATTTACGGGGGGGAGGAATTGTAAGGTCCAAAATTAAGACGACGTAATTCAACTGCATGTAAATCTAGAAAATATGAAAAATAACTATAAATGATTTTTAATTGCTTAATTGATTATGTGACATGTTTATATGATATTTTAGTAGTTTTTCTACTTACATGAATTGATATGTAATTTTAAGGGTTATTCGAGTAGCGATCGAGAAACGGAGACCGAGGGCTGAAAAATAGAAAATGTTTTATTAAATAATTAATTTTAATTATTTAAAATATGTTTTATGCTTTTTCATATTTTTGAAAATAAGAGGTTTTAAGGAGATTTTATACGCCGTGACGTAAATTTTAGCGATATTGATTTTTCAACAAAAATGCGAACATTTTGGCAACCCGGCTAATAAATTCACAAACGTATTCACGCAAATATTATTTTCAAATATTGTAATTAAGCACGAATGGGCTTAATTAACCTCTTAATGGGCCAAGGCTTGATTAGTGTTTAATTAAATTATATAATATACAATTAAATCCCATAACCTACCATCACCCACGCGCCCTTCCCCAACAACCCACACGAAACCCTCCCCATCAGAAGACACACGCACACACGAGTATTTCAGCAAGAGGAGGCCACGGTTTCTTAAGGATTTCAGCCTAGGGTTTTATTCACCGCCGTTCTTCGCATCGCCATCGAATATTCGTGCGTTTAAAACTCAAAGGCACGCCATACATATCCTTTTTCATATCTATCACATCATTTTACTTTTGTAAATTGTGTTTGCATGGAAAAGAGGATGGCCTTGTTTTATTTTTGTTTTTATGCTTTAACATGTAAAAAAACACATGAATTTATGGTGCAAAACTTGTTAAAATGTTGCATGAAGGGGCTGCCATGACAGGGTATCAAGGAGTGATGTTTTTCCACAAAATTTAGGACCCTAGAATACACACAAAATGCTGCCAAACGAAGAAAGAAAAGCTGGAAACCGAAATCATGCACTAGGTGATCATAGGGGCTTGGTTTTGGGAAGTAAAGGCTTGACTTGGGCTCGGCTTGGGACAAGGGCCAACTAAGGTCAGGTGTGAGTCTGGGAGAGGGTCCTAGCCACACTAGAGTTTGATTCAAGGGCTGAGGAAGGAGTCCTAGCAAGCTATGACTCCCACCCGAGGGCAGCAAGTGTTGTGCGTTTGGTGTGCAGCCGTGCAGGGGTTGGTTAGCTCGGACAGTGGGCTTTAAGCTAGGCTAGGGTGATTCATTAGGGTCCTATGTGGGTGCACAAGAGGCTGGTTCAAGGGCTGATTGGGTTGGCTAAGTCCTAGGCATGGATGGGGAGTCCTATGTCTAATGGGGTTCTCGGCCACTTCATGCGTTGAGCTTGGGGGTTCGGCTTTCAACCTAGGGTCAAGTTCTATGGGTGCTAAGGGTCCAGTAGGGTCCATAAGGGGTCTGAATTGGGGTTGGCTCTTGATGGTTCAAGCATGGCTCGACCAAAATAGAAGATGGCTCGAGGGGAACACTAGGCGTGAATCTAGGGTTTCTTCTTTGAAAAATTAAATCGGAACATGGCTCACGGGGGGTCGAGTCATAGCTCACAAGAGCTAAAATAATATGAAAAGTCTAACATTTGAATTTAGGTATTTTATTTTAAAGTTTGAAATTCGGGATTAAAATGAACTGAAAACGAATAATTAAATATTAATTAAAAAGTCTAATATTTAAGCAAAATAAAATTATGAAAAAATTAATTTAAGCTTAAATAATTATTTGGAACATGTTAGATCAATGAAATGAAGAAAAAGTCAAAAACATGAAATATTTACGTCTAGGAGTAAAACGGTAATTTTACACCCGAAAAATAGTAAACGTCATGGCAGTGCTCTGAATGCTGTTTTATATGCTAAAATGTTTATTTTAAAGGTTTATGAAATTTTATGATTATTTATGAAATTTACGACGAAACGATAAAGTTAAAAGAAATGTGCATGCTTGTTTTTTTAAAGAAAAATGATATTAAACGCATGATTTTTATAAAGTGATGAAAATGTGAAACATAGGAGGAGGTGAAGTAATTGTGACTATTGAGGATATGATGATATGAATAGGGATATCGTGAGGGAGAAGACCCTAGAGGGAGCCCATTTATGGGAGAAGGCCCCAGAGGGAGCCCGACGATCGTATTTTCATATGATAAGGATATGCCAAGGCTCACTTGACGGGTGAGAGTGTCGCTGTTATCCCCGCCGCCCAGTTCTTTGATTACATTTAGATGGATCCATCGACTTTATGAGGAAAAGAAAAGTCACGATTAACGATCTGAATCCACTAAAATGAGAAATATGTATATGCTCATGAGAAAATGATATATGATATGAAATGATAAAAATTAAAATGTTGAGGTTTAATTTATGCATGTCATGAAAATGTTATTTTTACGTAAAAGTATTTTCACAGTTGCTTGTGGTTTTATACGTACTATTTATTATCAAGATTATGGTGTGTTGAGTCTTTAGACTCATTAGGTGTGATGGATGCAGGTGATTATGATGTTAATGTTATAGGAGATCTTGATGGTTTTAACCTGACTGGAGTGGAGGTGCACATGACACGAGGACCAGAGCTTCTACTTTTCTGCGTTTATGTTTATGCTTATGTTAAAAGATTTTACGACTTTTTATTTTTGCTTTTGAGATATTTTTGAGAGGTTTATATTATGGGCATTACTTTTAAATTTATTGTTTTTTACGTTGGTAAAACGTTTAACAATTTCAGGTTTTGAAGATTTTCATTGATTTTTCAAATACTGGTTGGTTGTCTTATTTTAAAAATGGTGCAAAAATATTTTAGATATTTTTTTTGGGTTTCGACCGAAGGTTAGGAAATAATATGAGTTAAAAAAAATTAAAAATTGCTAGTATTTTTAAACAAAAACGAATAGTAGACGTTTCTTATTCTCGTAGTTTTTTTTATATGAAAATAAAAATATATATATAAAGGCCTCTACTTTCGTGTTTGAAAATTTGCGGAAAAATTAAAAATTTTCTTTTTAAATAATTAAAATGTCTCATTCATAAGTTAAACTGATAAATAAAGTTTAATATTCAAAATGGCAGCGGAAGAATTTAATGTTTGCGACACAATCGTTTAAAAATAATCCAACGACAGATAAAAATGTTTGATCGTAAAATAATAAATGCTGAAAAATGAGGTTCTCGGGTCCCACTACTGCCGACCCAAGCTAGCTCACTGGTCCCCGCCCTCGGTCCCGTCATCGTCAGTACCTACAACAATCAAGTCTAGAGAGTCTAAAGACTCAGCATGCATATATCGTAAATAACAAGTAAATAAATAATAAAATCGTATGCAAGTGAAAATATCATGTCCTGAGTTATATCGTAAATATCGTGTCATGATTAATTATAATACGTGCATAACTGAACTGAAAAATCATAAGTGGAAATGTTTGCTCCTTGGAGCACTATAATGAAATAACATGTAATAATTTTCTGGTGAGATTATGATCTACGCAAGTGGCCCCTGCACTGAACTGAACTGAACTGACCGGTAAGTGACCACCAGGTGAAGTATCAATCGTCTGATCAGACTAATGCCACAGTATACTGGGTGGTAGCGAACTGAACTGACGACTGACGACCGGGTGAAGAAATGATAGTAAAGTGACCACAAGCAATATCGCATAAATCTCAAAATAAATATTTTGCACGTAATATAATTAAGTAACATAATTAAATATCCTGTAATAATTTTACTAATTGGGTTGGATCGCTCCCAGGCTCGCTGCGACTTAAATCTAACATGAAAAATATGCAAAAGATTTATTTGACAAAACTCTGTAATTAAATCCGAAAACGCGACAATTACGCCCAACGACTTCGTATTTAATCATGACTCCGTACCAACCCGAACCAACACCGAACCATCATATAGTCTTGATTAAAATACGCCTAAAATGATGAAATAATGCCCCTAAATTTACAGTACTAGAAATTTAGTGAATGGAGGCCAAAAACGTGAAACACTCTTTCGAGAGTCATTTTGTCACATTGCACCGTAAATTCTCGTACGACCTCTAAAATGATCCTGAATCACAAACGGCCAAAATCAAAACCTTCCTAACTCGATGAGGTGCTGTCCAGTCCATGGCCATAGGCTAAAAGCCAACCGAGAACCCGGAACTCACCTCTGAACCGCGACACCGCTTGCTGTCAAAATACAGCAGCAGCGCCCTCAATTCCTTGCGTCGTTTTCGAGGCTACTAGCCATTGGGGCTTGAACCACCGATCAGAACCTCTTACTAACATCCTAATGAATTATTTGAACCATGGCCAAGGGCCGTAGGCAAGCCACAATTTGAACCACACCATGAAATGCGACAACACTCCCAGCCGAGAGCAAACCTGCACGCATGGGGCATTGCTATTGTTTTGCTGTCATGGATCGTTCCAGTGGCCATTTGATTGACCATGGCACTATCTAAACATCCAGGGGTGTGGTATGAACCGTGGCTAAAGGCCAGAGGCCAACCAAGATCCACACCACTCCACAAAAACCGAACAATACATGCAATAAGGGGAAGGGGCCGTGGGCTGTTCTTGTTTCTTTTGATTTGAAAACCGATTCACCATGTACCAATCCTTAAAAGGGCAACTTGGTCACGTCTTAAACATGAGAGGGAGGTGTTCTAACCATGGCTATAGGCCCCTAGGGCAGCCAAGATCAGAAACTCCCTCCCTTGACAGCAACTATACTAGTCGAGACTCAAAGGGACACATTCGGGGTGTTGCTGTTACATGCGAGTTTCCAGCGTGTATGGGACTGAAAGAATGGACCAACATGGTCTTGACACACCCTAGTACGTGTCTATATGCAGCCTTGGGAGCCTAGAATCGAACCAACCTGTAAATCAACAAAAACAAATACCAACCTGTAAATCAACAAAAACAAATACCAACGTGAAGCATGAAGTGAAACCGAAAATCTGCACAGAATTTTTTTTTCCGAACATGCAGTAGCTAAATTTCGGTTTTTGATGTGAAATCATGATCATGAAAGGTTTAAAAATATTTATATAACCTGATTGAAGAGCAAGGGATGATATAGACATGCCTGGATATTTTTGTTTTTGGAAGAAAACCAAACGAGTGACGATGCGGCGCGGAGGAGACGGTGCGCTACGTTTACTTGTTTGCTACTCGATTTTTCCCTTGTTTCTTCCACTGATTCTCACGGTTTTTCCTCACAATTCCTCTCAATATTCTCTGAAATTTTTTTGAATGAGGAGGGAGGAAGGCTAGGAAGAATAAAAAGGGAATTTGCAAGATAGATGGAGAGAAACAAACTTTCTATCTACTAGATTGCTAGATAAGGAATTAGGGTAAGAATGGAAGATTTTGAGGGATAATTCTAGAGTGAGATGGCCGAAAATCTTAATCAAAATAAGGTAGGAAAGTGCTTAATTATTTAATTGTTGGCGATTTAAAAGTTGAGGGATTATCTACCTAGAAAAGGTTAAGGATAGATAATAAGGAATGAGTTGTCAAATTAATTTAAATCTTTTACATTAAGGGGTGACTGATTTTTTATCAATCAAAAGGGGTGGGATATTTCTTAATTAATTATTATTTGGGAATAAAAAAGGTGGGGGATTTATCTCCTAAAAATGGATAAGGAAAGAGATCAAGGAAATGGGTTGTTAACTAATTTAAATCTTTTAAATGAGGGGAGAGGGGTGATCAATTTTTATTTTTTTTTTTGCTTTTAAAATCAGTAAAATATTGTTCAATTGTTAAATTATTGAAGGTTGAGTGATGAATAAAATTTAGGGATTATCTATTATGAATGGATAGGGAAAGATATCAAAATTTGAGTTGTAAATCAAAACTAATTCCTTTAGAATTGAAGTGGCCGAAATCTTGAATAAAATAAAGGGAAAAATATTTCTTAATTATTGAATTTTAAATCTCTAGTGTTTTATCTACCCATTAAATATTTTAGTGAATTAAGAAATTGATTATTGAACTTTATTTACTACTTATCTCAAATTATTCAAATAATTCCTTAAACATTCTTTTACATTAAATACACTTATTATTTATCTTAAATAAATTCTAGGAATGTTTTCCTAATATTAAAATTTATCTCTTACTCTAACTCCGGTCCGGCCTCCCTTAATTAACTGAAAAGCTAGCACTTAAACTACTGAATAAAATAAATAGATTTAAAGGAAAGAATTGCAAATAATAATAATAATAAAATGAAATTATTTTAATTTAAAATGCTTGAAATTATGCATGGCTTATACGTAGTCCAATTTACGGGTTCTACAATCCTCCCCCCTTAAAAGAAATTTCGTCCTCGAAATTAAAACTCACCGAATAGTTCGGGATAACGACTCCTCATCTCTGGCTCAGACTCTCACGTAGCTTCCTCCTCTGAATGGTTAAGCCATTTGACTTTCACTCGCTTAACCAGCTTGTTCCGAAGCTTCTTCTCCTGGCTGTCTAAGATCTGCACTGGTCTCTCTTCATAAGACAGGTTCGGAGTAAGCTGCAACGGCTCAAAGTTCAGGACATGCGAAGGATTTGCCATATACTTTCTCAGCATAGAGACGTGGAACACATTGTGTACTCCGGCCAGATTCGGCGGAAGAGCCACACGATAAGCTAGCGTCCCAACTCTGTCGAGGATCTCAAATGGTCCAATGAATCTCGGACTGAGCTTTCCTTTCTTCCCAAATCGCATGACACCTTTCATAGGTGCCACCTTCACAAAGACATGGTCGCCGACGGCGAACTCCAGATCTCTCCTCCGCTGGTCTGCATAACTCTTCTATCGACTCTGAGCAGTCCTCATCCTATCATGGATCTTGACTACTACATCGGGAGCCTGCTGAATAATCTCTGGACCCAACTCTGCTCTTTCTCCTACTTCATCCCAATGAACAGGAGATATACACTTGCGACCATACAGTGCTTCATACGGAGCCATACCTATAGACGACTGAAAACTGTTGTTATAGGTGAACTCCACTAATGGCAAGTTCGACTCCCAACTCCTGAAAAATCAATAACACAAGCACGGAGAAGATCCTCCAAAATCTGAATAACTCGCTCTGACTGCCCATCTGTCTGAGGGTGGAAAGCCGTGCTAAACAATAACTTCGTACCCATCGTTGAATGCAAACTCTTCCAAAATGAGGAAGTAAATCTGGGGTCTCTATCAGATACGATAGAAACTGGAATACCATGAAGTCGGACTATCTCTCGGATATACAACTCTGCATACTGAATCATGGTGAAAGTCGTCTTAATAGGAAAGAAGTGAGCTGATTTGGTAAAACGATCTACAATCACCCAGATGGCATTTGATCCTCTGACTGACTTCGGCAAACCGGTCACGAAGTCCATGGTAACATTCTCTCACTTCCACTCGGGAATAGGAAGAGGCTTGAGCAAACCTGCTGGTCTCTGATGCTCCGCCTTCACTAACTTACAGGTCAGAAACTCGGATAAAAACCGTCTGATGTCCTTCTTCATTCCCGGCCACCAATACAATAACTGCAGATCTTTGTACATCTTTGTACTCCCTGGATGGATAGAGTACGATGACATGTGGGTCTCTTATAGAATATCTGCTCGGAGAGAATCACTGCTAGGAACCCACATCCTGTCTCGATATCTCACTATGCCGTCGCTCACTGTATACAAGACACTGCCCTTGGCCTCATCACTCTGCTTCCACTTTACCAACTGCTCATCTGTTGACTGACCACTGCGAATACGGTCTAGAAGAGAGGACTGAATAGTCAAGGTAGATAGACGGGGAACTCTACTTCGAGGATAAGTCTCTAGACCAAACCTCTGTATCTCAGTCTGAAGAGGTCTCGAAACGGTCAAATGAGCCATCACTGCGACTTTTCAGCTCAATGCATCCGCAACTACATTAGCTTTACCCGGGTAGTAGCTAATGTCACAATCATAATCCTTCACAAGCTCCAACCAATACCTCTGACGCATGTTCAGCTCCTTCTGCGTAAAGAAATACTTGAGGCTCTTGTGGTCGGTAAAGATCTGGCATTTCTCTCCATACAAATAATGCCTCCAAATCTTCAAGGCAAAAACTACGGCAGCCAACTCTAGATCATGGGTAGGATAATTCTTCTCATGGATTTTCAGCTGACGAGAAGCATACGCTATCACCTTCCCATGCTGCATCAATACTGCGTCCAAACCGAGCTTCGAAGCATCGGTATACAACACAAAATCTCTGGGCCCTGACGGCATTGCCAAAACTGGTGCTGAGATAAGTGCTTGCTTCAAAGTATCGAAGCTCTTCTGACACTCCTCGCTCCACACAAATTTAGCATTCTTCTTGGTCAATGATGTTAGTGGAACGGCAATAGAGGAGAATCCCTTAATGAATTTCCGATAATATCCTGTTAGCCCAAGAAAACTGCAGATCTCTGATGCATTCTGCGGCACAACCCAATCTCTGACTGCTGCAACTTCGCTGGGTCTACCTCAATGCCACTGCTAGAAACGATGTGGCCTAAGAACGCTACCTTCTCTAACCAGAATTCGCACTTACTGAACTTTGCGAATAACTTATGCTTCTGCAAGGTCTGCAACACTGTGTTCAGATGTCTACTGTGATCCTCTTGATTCTTTGAGTAGACAAGAATGTCTTCTATGAATACTATCACAAACTGGTCAAGATACGGCTGAAATACGCGACTCATGAGATCCATGAAGATCGCTTGGCGCATTCGTCAGACCGAACGGCATCAAAAGGAACTCGTAGTGGCCATAACGAGTCCTGAAAGCAGTCTTGGAAACATCAGTATCTTTCACCCTCAATTGGAGATAACCGGACCGCAGATCAATCTTGGAGAATACCGAAGCTCCCTGCAACTGGTCAAATAGATCCTCAATCCTCGGGAGTGGGTATTTGTTCTTCACTGTAACCCTGTTCAACTCCCGGTAATCAATGCAAAATCTCATAGAGCCATCCTTCTTCTTCACAAACAAGACTGGCGCGCCTCATGTCAGTGTAGCCAAGTTCAGGGCTACTGATGCTCCTTCCCACCATAAGTGGGCATCTCCTCCGAATAAATAGGTGGCACATCGAACTCTGTCTGCATCTCCAAGCTCCATGAACTCGAAGATAACCTCGAGGGACTTGATCTAGGCCTCGGCAATCATGGGGACAGACGTCCCTGAAAACTCCTTCGGCCTCATCTTCATGAAGCGCTCATAAGTAGCCTTGGGCCCTGTCGGCCTGGCCGCCACAGCATTGTTCCCCACAAACTGTGCGAAGAACTGTGTCATCCCAGCTAGCATCTGGGCATTCATGTCAGGTGGAGGGGGTGGAGGTCCCTGCCTCTCCTGTCTCTGCTCCTCACCATCCTCTTGGCGAGGCTCATCACCACCTCTCGGGCGTCCAACAAGGCGTCTAGGGGGCATATTATTCCATACATAACCCATACGTAACCAACATGCATAATTCCATAATTTACTTTAAATTTGAATAAATACTGAACAATTAAAATCTGAACGTAAAAATATTTCCTGAAAACATGCTGATAAAATAATTCATGCTTTAAATAAGATGCATAAATATAAAACTTACAGACCGAAGACGTGACTTCATGAGCTTCTCGTGGTCAATAGTTGTACAACCCTATACAGAATCATTGCTCTGATACCAGCTATAAAGGCCTGAAAATTCGTGTTTGAAAATTTGCGGAAAAATTAAAAATTTTCTTTTTAAATAATTAAAATGTCTCATTCATAAGTTAAACTGATAAATAAAGTTTAATATTCAAAATGGCAGCGGAAGAATTTAATGTTTGCGACACAACCGTTTAAAAATAATCCAACGACAGATAAAAATGTTTGATCGTAAAATAATAAATGCTGAAAAATGAGGTCCTCGGGTCCCACTACTGCCAACCCAAGCTAGCTCACTGGTCCCCGCCCTCGGTCCCGTCATCGTCAGTACCTACAACAATCAAGTCTAGTGAGTCTAAAGACTCAGTATGCATATATCGTAAATAACATGTAAATAAATAATAAAATCGTATGCAAGTGAAAATATCATGTCCTGAGTTATATCGTAAATATCGTGTCATTATTAATTATAATACGTGCATAACTGAACTGAAAAATCATAAGTGGAAATGTTTGCTTCTTGGAGCCCTCTAATGAAATAACATGTAATAATTTTCTAGTGAGATTATGGTCTACGCAAGTGGCCCCTGCACTGAACTGAACTGAACTGATCGGTAAGTGACCACCGGGTGAAGTAATAATCGTCTGATCAGACTAATGCCACAGTATACTGGGTGGTAGCGAACTGAATTGACCGGTAACTGACGACCGGGTGAAGCAATGATGGTAAAGTGACCACAAGCAATATCGCATAAATCTCAAAATGAATATTTTGCACGTAATATAATTAAGTAACATAATTAAATATCATGTAATAATTTTACTAATTGGGTTGGATCGCTCCCAGGCTCGCTGCGACTTAAATCTAACATGAAAAATATGCAAATGATTTATTTGACCAAACTCGGTAATTAAATTCGAAAATGCGACAATTACGCCCAACGACTTCGTATTTATCATGACTCCGTACCAACCCGAATCAACACCGAACCATCATATAGTCATGATTAAAATACACCTAAATGATGAAATAATGCCCCTAAATTTACATTACTCGAAATTTAGTGAATGGAGGCCAAAAACGTGAAACGCTCTTTCGAGAGTCATTTTGGCACATTGCACCGTAAATTCTCGTACGACCTCTAAAATGATCCGAATCACAAACGGCCAAAATCATGACCTTCCTAACTTAATGAGGTGCTGTCCAGTCCATGGCCATAGGCTAAAAGCCAACCGAGAACCCGGAACTCACCTCTGAACCGCGACACCGCTTGCTGTCAAAATACAGCAGCAGCGCCCTCAATTCCTTGCATCGTTTTCGAGGCTACTAGCCATTGGGGCTTGAACCACCAACCAGAACCTCTTACTAACATCCTAAGGAATTATTTTAACCATGGCCAAGGGCCGTAGGCAAGCCACAATTTGAACCACACCATGAAATGCGACAACACTCCCAGCCGAGAGCAAACCTGCACGCATGGGGCATTGCTATTGTTTTGCTGTCATGGATCGTTCCAGTGGCCATTTGATTGACCATGGCACTATCTAAACATCCAGGGGTGTGGTATGAATCGTGGCTAAGGGCCAGAGGCCAACCAAGATCCACACCACTCCACAAAAACCGAACAATACATGCAATAAGGGGAAGGGGCCGTGGGCTGTTCTTGTTTCTTTTGATTTGAAAACCGATTCACCATGGACCAAGCGTCAAAATGGCAACTTGGTCACGTCTTAGACATGATAGGGAGGTGTTCTAACCATGGCTATAGGCCCCTAGGGCAGCCAAGATCAGAAACTCCCTCCCTTGACAGCAACTATACTAGTCGAGACTCAAAGGGACACATTCGGGGTGTTGCTGTTACATGCGAGTTTCCAGCGTGTATGGGACTGAAAGAATGGACCAACATGGTCTTGACACACCCTAGTACGTGTCTATATGCAGCCTTGGGAGCCTAGAATCGAACCAACCTGTAAATCAACAAAACCAAATACCAACCTGTAAATCAACAAAAACAAATACCAACGTGAACATGAAGTGAAACCGAAAATCTGCACAGAATTTTTTTTTCGAACATGCAGTAGCTAAATTTTGGTTTTTGATGTGAAATCATGATCATGAAAGGTTTAAAAATATTTATATAACTTGATTGAAGAGCAAGGGATGATATAGACATGCCTGGATATTTTTATTTTTGAAAGAAAACCAAACGAGTGACGATGCGGCGCGGAGGAGACGGTGCGCTACGTTTACTTGTTTGCTACTCGATTTTTCCCTTGTTTCTTCCACTGATTCTCACGGTTTTTTCCTCACAATTACTCTCAATATTCTCTGAAATTTTCGGTGAATGAGGAGGGAGGAAGGCTAGGAAGAATAAAAAGGGAATTTGCAAGATAGATGGAGAGAAACAAACTTTCTATCTCCTAGATTGCTAGATAAGGCATGAGGGTGATAATAGAAGATTTTGAGGGATAATTCTAGAGTGAGATGGCCGAAAATCTTAATCAAAATAAGGTAGGAAAGTGCTTAATTATTTAATTGTTGGCGATTTAAAAGTTGAGGGATTATCTACCTAGAAAAGGTTAAGGATATATAATAAGGAATGAGTTGTCAAATTAATTTAAATCTTTTACATTAAGGGGTGACTGATTTTTTTTTTATCAATCAAAAGGGGTGGGATATTGCTTAATTAATTATTATTTGGGAATAAAAAAGGTGGGGGATTTATCTCCTAAAAATGGATAAGGAAAGAGATCAAGCAAATGGGTTGTTAACTAATTTAAATCTTTTAAATGAGGGGAGAGGGGTGATCAATTTTATTTTTTTTTTGCTTTTAAAATGAGTAAAATATTGTTCAATTGTTAAATTATTGAAGGTTGAGTGGTGAATAAAATTTAGGGATTATCTATTATGAATGGATAGGGAAAGATATCAAAATTTGAGTTGTAAATCAAAACTAATTCCTTTAGAATTGAAGTGGCCGAAATCTTGAATAAAATAAAGGGAAAAATATTTCTTAATTATTGAATTTTAAATCTCTAGTGTTTTATCTACCCATTAAATATTTTAGTGAATTAAGAAATTGATTATTGAACTTTATTTATTACTTATCTCAAATTATTCAAATAATTTCTTAAACATTCTTTTACATTAAATCCACTTATTATTTATCTTAAATAAATTCTAGGAATGTTTTCTTAATATTAAAATTTATCTCTTACTCCAACTCCGGTCCGGCCTCCCTTAATTAACTGAAAAGCTAGCACTTAAACTACTGAATAAAATAAATAGATTTAAAGGAAAGAATTGCAAATAATAATAATAAAAAAAATGAAATTATTTTAATTTAAAATGCTTGAAATTATTCATGGCTTATACGTAGTCTAATTTACGGGTTCTACAATATACATATATACAGTAATAATAATAATAATAATATATTTATCAATTAATATAAAATGGATAATAGCTGTGTATGTGTGTGTATATATACATACATATATATATATATAATTGTTATTGATTATTAAAAAATTGTTAATTACAAGAATATAACTCCCCTAATAAATAATTATTTAAGTAAATAACTAACGAACTGCAAAGTACTTTGTTCATTGTAATTTTTTCTTGATTTAATTGATGTACTATCAATATGTTCTTAAAAAAATCTAAAAGATTTATTTGTGTTGGATAAGTTTCAAAGGTAGCCGGAGATATCCAATTTATGTTATTGTAAAATTTTACAGTCACGTTAAAAAAGAAAAAAAAAAGGGATTTTATTCTTTGTGAATTTTTCTATTTTGTTTTCAATATTAGTTTATTTAATTGTCTGCTTTAATACTTAGTCTTTTTCAATGAGAATTATATTCACTCCAACTCTATTAGTGAAAATCAGCTATTCATTAAAAATTTGACCTGAAAGAATAAGTAGTTGAGTTTTTTACGATAATATTCTTGATATTATACATCTTATGGTGGGTGTTGTGTATTTACAGACAATTCCCTATGTGTTTGATGTTTTGGACAAAGTCAAATTCGTAGATTAAAGTCGTGGATCGTGGCATTCAAAGAAGGGCCGTGAAATTGAAGTTGGAGGAGACAAAACTACCATTACAACTACATGACATTAATAAAAAATTTGACATTTTCTCTCATTTAGCCTACAAATAGCGGACTTATGTTAGCTTGAGAAGTATCTTATCTCATTGTAAAATAAAGTGTGTGTGTGTATTTGAAATGTCCTCCACTCTTAAACTTTAAAATCCTACTAATTTTTTTTATAAACATTATTTCAAAAATTAATAATTAAAACCACTTAACATTTCCATCAATCAAAATAATTTAACTTTTAAAATCTCAAGTGCATAAAAATCCCTAAATCGTCAATGAACAAAATTCAACTCCAACCTTTAACATGTCATCCTACTTAAAATAAAGCATAAAAATATCTAATAAATTTATTAAGAAAAATATTTATATCTTTTAACTATCAAGCTAATGCGGAAAATAAAGGCCCTCGAGAATGTACTGCCGGACTTGATCCACTCAAGCGTCAGCGTCTCCCTCAATAACATAATCATCTGCAGCATTCAAATCTAGTGAGTCTAATGACTCAACATATTCTAAACAGGAGTAACAAATACATATACAAGCGCGTACATTAAAATCACACTTATATTTTAAAAAAACTTGTAAGCATAAATAAATCATAAATCGTAAAATCATTAAATTTTCAATCATTTATCATTTTGGGTGAAGTTTGATCCTTGAAAGTGACTAGCATTTTATCCTCTGGTCGACTGATCAGTCTTAGGTCACCATTGTGCATGTGGACAAGCACTAGGCAACAACGTAGGGATCCCTCTTGGCTTTGTCCCGTAAACAGGCCCCTTTTAGGGCCTTCACCCTCACGATATTTTTAAAAATCATATATCATATCCTCTTAGTCACAGTCAATTAACATCCTTCAAAATATTTTTTCTTTTCTTTTTTAAATCATAAAATATCATGACTTTCCAAAAATAGCAATTTTACAGTAAAAACTGCACAATTTTACCATAAATCATAAAATATCATATTTTCCTCAAAATCATCATAATAAATTATTTAACATGCCTTTATAACCCTTCGGGATGTTGCCAAATCTTTTCCTACTACCCAGGTGTAAAATTTCTTTATTTTGAAGTTTTTTCTTATTTTGTGACTTTAGATCATCTCAAATAATTATTTAAACTTAAATTTAATTTTTTAATATTTTTATTTAGCTTAAATTCTAGGCTTTCGATTTAATTTATTATTTTCTAATTCGTGAACTGTTTAATTCTCGAATTAATTAAAATCTTAATATTTTCTTCCCAAATTTTAAACCTAGAATTTTTATACTTAAACAACCCTCGTGAGCCATGAGCCATCCCCGTGGACCCACGGTTCAAACCCTTTCCCTTTAAACCCATAATTCGAACCCTAGCCCATGTACGTGAAGCTACGGCTAAATTCCCTCGAGCCACCACCGAGCCATCCTGGACCTACCTCTAAGCAGACCCTCTTGGACCCTTCTAGACCTAGTCTAACCCAACGCACCAGCGCTATCACTAAATCCAAGCCGTGCGCCTCTCCCTTTTTATCACTAAGTCGCGGCCCTCAACGTACCGAGCCACCATCACCACGGCTGCACCAGGCCCTGACCTGACCCCTAGCCATCCTCCCTAGACCCTACTGGACCAACCTTGGACTTCCCTTACCGAGCCATGAGCCACCCTAGCCATAGTCTTCCTTGAGAGTGCACGGGGGGAGTCCTAACTCATGAGGACTCTTCCCCAGCCGCTATAC
This sequence comes from Primulina tabacum, assembly GCF_025594145.1. Lineage (NCBI taxonomy): Eukaryota > Viridiplantae > Streptophyta > Magnoliopsida > Lamiales > Gesneriaceae > Primulina > Primulina tabacum. The sequence continues at coordinate 15,976,318 of NC_134553.1, forward strand.
TCGAGCCCTAGCCTTGCTAGGACTCTTCCAAACCTTGATCACGTCCAACACAAGCCATATCCGAGCCCTAGCCGAGCCGCATGGTGCCAAGCTGCCTAGCGGAAGCCCTTGCCCATCGAGTACCCTAGGAAAACCCTACGACTCTCTTCCTTGGCCAAGCTCCATTTCTAGCCTACGTTCATCCTCTAACGACTCTTTTCCCGTCCCTTAAACACCTCCTATTGGCAGCGTATCCTTAGAAATAATAGCGTTAAATAAACAAGCGTAAAATCATCAAAACTTTGACAATAATCATTCTATCGCTAAACGGTTCATGCTTAAATATTTTTCATGCAAAAATAATCAAAACGTGCATATAATTGTTTGAATGATACATCAAAGGAATTTAAAAACGTGCATTTGCATTTAGAACGCTTGAATATGCAATTGTCGGCGTGGGGTGCGAAGAAGAACGAACGGACGACGAAGACTCCTTGTTTTCTTCCATCAAAGTTTCAAAAATATGTGTGTGTGGTGTGTGTAGTATTGCGGCTGGTTGTGTGCACAAAAAGCCTAGATTTTCTATTTTATAGATTTTAATTTGCATGATAATAGGCTTCGCTTTTGTGCTCTCAAGTTTAGGAGCAATTAGGCCAACTTATCCTAGATAAATTAGGCCCAATAACACCTATTTAGTTGAAAAATAAATGTTTATAAAAATTAGTTTTCAATAATAATACATTTGATATTTTAAACGTCCTTCGTTTGCCCAAAACCGGCTTCTCTGATAAAATCGTGCTCGTCTCGTAAAATAATTTTAACTCTATCATTTTTAGAAAAAATTAATCATTTTTAATCATATTAAGAAGCCTTGAAAACATTTATTGAAAAATATTTATTTTGTCTTGGTCGTCCCCAATCTCCTTTCCCCAGCCTATTATCGAATGTTCAGACAAAATCTTCAATTCTCATGAAATCATGCCATTTTATGATTTAACAATGCAATCATACCTTTAATAATATAATATGCATCAAGCAAGTATTTAAAATTAATTATGCAAAGCAGGTAAACAATTTAAATCGTTTGCATGCATGTGGTTTACATAGGTTGGCTTCTTGTACGTTACAAATCATCCCACGCCTTAAATAAAATTTTGTCCTCGAAATTAAGACTTACCAAATAATTCGAGATATCGACTCCTCATCTCTAACTCGGTATCCCAAGTGGCTTCTTTCTCCGAGTGATTCAGCCACTTGACTTTGATCATCTTTATCACCTTGTTTCGCAACTTTCTCTCTTGTCTATGCAAGATTTGAGTAGGCCTCTCCTCACACGACAAGTTTGGTGTAAGTTGCAGTGGCTCAAAGTTCAGTACATGTGAAGGGTTTGACATGTATTCTCGCAGCATCAATATGTGGAAGACATTGTGGACTCCTGCGAGATTTGGTGGCAATGCCACTCGATATGCTAATGCTCCCACTCTTTTGACTATCTCAAATGATCCAATGAATCTTGGACTAAGTTTGTCTTTCTTGCCAAATCTCATAACACCCTTCATAGGTGCTATCTTTATAAACACATGATCACCTACTGCAAATTTGAGATCTCGTCTTCTTTGGTCCGCGTAGCTCTTCTGTCGACTTTGAGCGGTTTTCATTCTATCTCGGATTTTGGCGACCATTTAAGCGGTGTGTTGAACTATCTCAGGTCCAACATATCTCTCTCTCCTACCTCGTCCCAGTGAATAGATGATCTACATTTCTTTCTATAGAGTGCCTCGTATGGAGCCATTCCTATGGATGACTGATAACTGTTATTGTAAGTTAACTCCACTAGAGGTAGTTTCGATTGTCAACTCACTTGGAAATCAATCATGCATGATCGGAGCAGATCCTCCAAAATTTGTATGACCCATTCAGACTGACCGTCTATCTGAGGATGAAACGCGGTACTCAAAGTAGCTTAGTCCCCAACGCTGCTGAAGACTCTTCCAAAACGATGAGGTGAAATGTGTCTTTGTCCAACACTATAGACACTGGAATCTCATGCAGTTTAACTATCTCTCGAATGTATAGTTCCACATATTGTGTCATGGAAAAAGTCATCTTCACTAGTAGGAAGTGTGCTGATTTAGTAAGACGGTCTACTATTAGCCAAATTGCATTGAGTCATTTAACTGTCTTTGGCAATCCTACCACAAAATCCATAGTAATATTCTCCCACTTCCACTCGAGAATGGGGAGTGGTCGAATCATTCCCGTCTGTCTTTGATGTTCTGCCTTCATTTGTTGACATGTCAAGCATTCGGATACAAAGCGCATAATATCTCGTTTCATTCCTGGCCACCAATATAAAAGTTGCAAGTCCTTGTACATTTTGGTACTTCCGGGATGGACATAATAAGGAGTACTGTGAGCTTCAGTCATAAGTGAATTACTACTAGGAACCCATAGTCGACCTCGACACTTAACAATGCCATCTTTGACTAAATATAACATGTTGCCTTTCGTTTCATCTCATTGTCTCCATTTATGTGGTTGCCCATCATTAGAATGTCCACTGTCAATGTAGCAAGATTAGGGGCCCCTCCCCTAGCATAAACTTCAAGATCGAAGCGATGAATCTCCACTTGTAAAGGCTTCTGTACTGATAAATCTGCCAACACTGTCCCCTTTCTACTCAAAGCATCTGCAACTACATTAGCCTTGTCAAGATGGTAGCTAATGTCACAGTCGTTGTCCTTAACAAGCTCTAGTCACCGTCTTTGTCTCATATTCAAGTCCTTTTGGGGGAAGAAATATCTAGACTTATGATCCGTAAAGATCTTGCATTTCTCACCATATAAGTAGTGCATCCAGATTTTCAACGCAAATATGACTGCTGCAAGTTCAAGACCATGCGTTGAATAATTATTTTCATGTATTTTCAGTTTTCTAGATGCATATGTTATAACTCGGTCATTTTGCATTAGAACTGAGTCAATCCCAGCTTCGAAGCATCAGTAAATACCACATAGTCCCCTTGCTCTATCGGCATAGCTAAAACTAGCGCTGTAGTGAGTGATTGCTTCAACTGATCCAAGATATTTTGACACTCCGGTCCCCATACAAATTTTGCATTCTTCTTCGTCGATGACGTCAAGGGTACTGCAATGGATGAAAAACCCTTGATGAACTTGCGATAGTATTCGGTTAAACCCAAGAAACTGCGTATTTCGGTCACACTTTTAGGCGCGAGCCATTGCTTAACTGACTCGACCTTAGATGAGTCGACCTCTACTCTCTCTCTTGACACGATGTTGCTTAAGAATGCCACCCTCTTTAGCCAAAACTCACACTTCCTGAACTTTACATATAATTTCCGATCTCTTAAAACTTGCAAGGTCGCCCTCAAATGCTTATCATGCTCCTCACGGCTCTTGAAATAGATCAAGATATAATCAACGAAAACAATAAAGAACTGACCGAGATACGGCTGAAATACGCGATTCATGAGATTCATGAAGATCTCTGGAGCATTATTCAATCCGAAAGGCATCACTAGAAACTCATAATGCCCATATCGCGTTCTAAATGTCGTCTTATGTACATCCGACTCCTTGACCCTCAATTGGTGATATCCAAACCTAAGATCTATCTTTGAAAATACCAAAGCTCCTTGCAATTGATCAAATAAATCATCGATTCGGGGCAATTGATACTTATTCTTCACTGTCACTCTATTTAGCTTCTTATAGTAGATGCACAACCTCATAATTCTATAATTCTTTTTCACAAATAACACCGACACGCCCGATGGAGAGAAACTAGGGCAAATCAATCCTTTGTCTAACAGCTCTTGAATTTGTTCCTTTAATTCCTTCATTTCAGTGATGCTAATTGATATGGTGCCTTAGAGATTGGCACAGTACCGGGCATCCATTCAATAGCGAATTCCACCTCTCTTTCGGGTGGGATTCCGAAAAAATCGTCGGAAAATACATTCGGAAAATCCTTAACTACATCCATATTCTCGATAAATCGACTCTCAGTGTTGAGTGCAGATACAATACTAGCAAGAAAACTTTGGCAACCCTTTTGAATAAGCTTCTTCGCATGCATGCATGAAATAATATTTGTTTTGCGCCGCCTCAAATATAAATGCTTTCCCATTTGGTTCTCTAATAGATACTGACCTCCGCCGAATATCAATAGTGGCCCCATTCAGCGTAAGCCAATCCATGCCAAAAATAATATCGAACTTAGGCATAGGTAGTACTATAAGGTCTGCTCGTATAATATTCTTTTCCAATTTAAGTTCCACGTCCTTAACCATGCTACTAGAAACCATATGTTCGCCGGAAGGCACTATAACTTTGAATCCCGAATCCATGACCACTGGTAATATTCTCAATTTCTTCATGAAGGATTTAGATATGAATGAGTGTGTAGCTCCATAGTCTAGTAAAGCGTAATTAACTATTCTCGCTAGCAATATTCGTCTTGATAATATTTGTATTATTCTAGATTAAAGCAATGTAAATTAGGAATTTCATATCATCTAGGCCCCTCTAATTTCCCATATTAGCATTTCAGTCCCCTTTTAGCTTTCATAAATTGTTAGTTAGCCCTTTTAAGTTTCGAAAATTTCCAAGTGACCCCTTAAATTTTTGAATTTTGCAATTAAGTCTAGGACATTTCGAAATTTTCTAAATTTTTCCTCAACAATTTTTGAAAATTGAATTCTTGCCCTTGGGTTTTCTAGAATTACTAGCAGCCCTTTAAAATTAAAAATTTGCATTATAACCCTTGGAAATTTCGACTTTTTTTTCCGTTTTAACCCTAGAGATTTTCGAAATTACTAATTAGTCCCTTTAATTTTCAATGTTCTATGATTGGATACATATAATTTAGTGTTCGCAAGAATTCAATTCCTTAAACCCTATAATTGAACATGCAATTCTAAGTCATCAAGTTCCATGCACCTCAATTCAATTCTAGCATCCATGTTTATTATTTCAAGAGATAAGGCAATTTTAAGTACTTGAATAATCGGACTACCTTTAATTAAGTGTTGTGTCTGGCTCCGCTTGCTCAGCTTGCAGCACGTAAGCCCTTTCAGTCGTGGGTTGCTTGATTTTGGGCAATCACCAGCCTTATGCCCCATTGCTCCGCACTTGAAGCACTTGTAGGTGCCCCACATGCACTTTACATAATGATGACGATCACACTCCTTGGACAATGGATTCTCAATAGCCTCCAGGACATTCTCTTTAGGTGGTTGTCCTTGTGGTTTCAGCCATCCCGTCTGCTTCGGTGGTCTTGTATAAGGCTTCTTATTATGCTAACTAGCTTTTTGGGCGCGATTCCTCTTACGTTGCATCTCCCAATCGGTATCCTTCAGTGACTGCTCGGCTTGAGAAGCTCTGGCAACAACAGTAGTATAATCGACAGGATCAGTAAGAATCACATCATGACAAATCATGGGCCTTAATCCATCAAGGAAGTGTCGTAATTTCTAAGTCGTATCATTCGCAATGAAGGGTACAAAATGGCAGTCCATATCAAACTTCTGCACAAACTCGGCAACAGATAAATCCCTCTAGCGGAGATTCCTGAACTCCCTCTTAAGCCTAGAACGGACATTAGAAGTGAAATATTTATCAGTAGAATACCCTCTTGAAGTCCTCCCAAGTCAACGTCGCCAGGTTCACCCCTCAGTCCGCTCCCTCCCACCATAAGGAAGTGTCACCCTTCAACAGATAGATGGTGCAACAAAATCGGTCAGCGTCCGCCATATCCATGTAGCGAAAAATAACCTCCAAAAATTGAATCCAACTCTCAGCAACGAATGGATCCATAGTGCCAGAAAAATCCTCGGGGTTCATCCTCCTAAACGCTCATAGACTGCCTTTGGTCGTCCCCTCGCGGCATATCCAACATGCTGCTCTAGTATCTATGCCATGCCCGCTAGCACACAAGCAATGGCATCCTGATTAGGAAAAGGCCGTGGAATCTCCCCCTCACGTCCAGCATCAATACCACTACGAAGAACACATCTAGGAGGCATCCCTGTACAAGTCGTCCCAACTACGTAACCAACATGCACTTAATATTTAAAATATCATGTACCTAGCCTCTATATCATGCATCATGAACTCTTTAAAATAATTTTAGCATATAAAATATAAAGCAGTAAAAACTCACATACTTGAGGTATGACTTCTTGAGTTTCTCGGAGTGGCGGTAACACAACCCTTTGGGGATCCTTCGTTAAGAAAGCTAACTAGTTTGAAAGTCTTTTAACTTGTGTAAACTGAACTGAATATAAACATATCTTGTATCAGTTCATTTATGGTGAGAACTGAACTGACATCAGCTAAACTAATCAAATCAGTTTCAAAACAAAAGTTAAGCAGTTAAATACATAAAATATGTTTATGGATGTTCGGAGACTTCAACTGCTCCTACGTCACCCCTTCTACCACCTCTGGGAAGATCCATAGAAGACTTTGATTTATACAACACCATGTACAAACCTACTCAGCTTAGGACTTACACTTTTGCCTAACTGAACTTCTAGCCTAGACTGAAGGCAGCACCTTCCAGCCAACACTTGTTTAATGTCTATGTGTTAAAGACTACATTCACAAGTTTATTAACTTTGTGTAAGACTCACTCAACTTATCAATATGCTCAATTTATTGTATATGTGAGCGATTGTGTCTGTGCGTGTGTGAGAACTAATCTATGAATATAATACGAAAGTTTTCTCACACACTGAGGGCATTGTGCTTCTAATCTAAGCTGATGACACTTTGAATTGTTCCCTCAAATTAGGGTTGATTGATTCTTTTAAGCAGATATATGCATTGAGCGTGCTCTTCTTTATTGATTTTCACTCTTCTATATGTCTGTTTGTTGATGGTCTTGATCTTGTATATATAGAGGCAATGTGATCGTACACCAAGACTCATCAGATATGTTCGTTGCAGTTTTAATTCGTTCCTCGAAATTTGTCTTGTACTTTCCGACATCCATTCTGGAACATTTGGCTTTAAGCTCTGCTGCAACGTTCGCTATTGTACTTTGATCGTACAATTTCTTTTATATTCTTGTGCACATCTGGATTCCACTTAGATAAGCTTGTCGTGTTCTGTAAACTGATCGGCTCCTAACTGATGTTCTGAACTTGTCAGCTTGAAACGGTGTGGTGAAATCAGTTGGCTCGTCAGATGAAGTGATTTCACTGTTCAGTTGAACTGGTAAGCTGGGCTCTTCATCAGTTGAGCTCTTTATCAGCTGTTCGGGCTTCTGAAGGTCTTCTGCTGAACTACCTATCAGATGGACAATCATTTGAAGTGGTCCTAGATATATCGGTTGAATTGGTTCAGTTTGGACAATCAGTTGGTACTTTCAGTTTGAGTCTGGATAGCTTCAGTTTTGGCTCAGTAACTGATCAGTTCAAAGCCTGCTCAGTTTCAGCTTTCTGCGCACTTAGGTAAATTCATTAGAAATAAAATAACAAGTTTTGTCGAAATCAAAATCAATATTGCGAACATGAAATGTTCCAATAACATGCGTTATAATCATTCGGGACACTGCCAACTCTTTTCGTACTACCTAGGTGTAAAATGACTGTTTTGCCCCTCGACGTAAAATTTCTCGACTTTGACTTTTTTCTTAATTTTATTGACTCTAGACCATCCCAAATAATTATTTAAGCCTAATTTAATATTTTTATTTATTTTAAATTCGAGCTTTCAATTAATCTCATATTTACTAATTCGTGAAGCTTTTAATTCTCGAATTAATTCAAAACCTTAATATTTTCTTCCCAAATTTTAAAACTAAACTTTTTATACTTAAACAACCCTTGTGATCCATGAGCCACCCCCGTTGACCCACGGTTCTAACCCTTTCCCATCAAAATCAAACCCTAGCCCATGTATGTGAAGCTACGACTCCATTCCCTAGAGCCACCACCGAGCCATCTTGGACCTACCCCTGACCAAACCTTCTTGGACCCTTCCAAACCTAGTCTAGCCCAACGCACCAGCCTCTAGCCCGAAAGCTAAGCCGCGCGCCTCTCCGTTTTTATCATTAAGTCGCGGCCCTCAACATACCGAGCCACCATTGACCACAACTACACCAGGCCCTAACCCGATCCCCATCCGTCCTATCTAGACCCTATTGGACCAACCCTGGACCGCCCTGACCTAGCCGTGAGCCACCCTAGCCTCAGCCTCCCTTGAGCGTGCATGGGGGGAGTCCCAACTCATGAGGACTCAACCCTGCTAGGAATTTTCCCAGCCCTTGCCCATGTCCAGCACGACCCCTAGCTGAGCCCTAGCTGGAGATGCATGGTGGCTAGATACCTAGCCGAAGCCCTTGCCCATCGCGTAGCATAGGAAAACCCTAGGACTCTCCTCCTTGGCCAAGCTCGATTTCCAGCCTGCGTTTCATCCCCTAACGACTCTTTTCTCTTCCATTTAACACCTATTAGTTGTGTATCCTTAGGAATCATAGAGTTAAATAAATAAGCATAAAATCATCAAAACTTTGACAATAATCGTTCTATAGTTAAACGTTTCATGCTTAAGTATTTTTCATGCAAAAATAATCAAAACATGCATATAATATTTTGGATGATGCATCAAAGAAATTTAGAAACATGTCTTTGCATTTTAGAATGCTAGAATATGCGATCGTCGACGTGGCGTGCGAAGAAGAACGAATGGGCTACGAAGACTCCTTGTTTTCTTCCCTCAAAGTTTCAAAAATATGTGTGTGGTGTTTGTAGTATTTCGGCTGGTTATGTGCACAAAAAGCCTAGGTTTTCTATTTTATAGATTTTAATTTTCATGATAATGGGCTTGGGTTTGGGCTCTCAAGTTTAAGACCAATTGGGCCTACTCATTCAAGGTAAATTAGGTTCAATAACACCTATTTAATTGTAAAATAAAAGTTTATAAAAATTAGTTTCCAAAAATAATGAATTTGATATTTTAAACGTCCTTCGTTTGCCCAAAACCAGCTTCTAAGATAAAATCGTGCTCGACTCGTAAAATAATTTGAACTCTACCATTTTTAGAAAAATTATTCATTTTTAATCATATTAAGAAGCCTTGAAAACATTTAATGAAAAATACTTATTTTGTTTTGGTCGTCCCACGTCTCCTTTCCTCAGTCTATTATCGAATGTTCGGAAAAAATATTCAATTCTCATGAAATCATGTCATTTATTCATTTAACCATGCAATCATACCTTTAATCATATAATATGCATCATGCAAGCATTTAAAATTAATTATGCAAAGCAAGTAAGCAATTTAAATCGTTTGGATGCATATGGTTTATGTAGGTTGGTTTTTTGGACGTTATAGTATTAGTGTGGAAATAAAAGTTTTAAGTTCCAATATATTTTCTTTCACTTTCCCAACTATGAGTGATGATTTTAGTGTTGATTAAAAGTAAGTTCATGGCAAGCTAAACCTAATATTTCAAGGTGAAGAGGATGAATTCTTGGTGAAGTAAGATTGTTTATATTTTGTTTATTCTTTCTATATTTCTTTTTATTTAGCTAACTTTATTTTTATTGTAGGTATAAAAATGATTTATTTGTTGTTATCAATTTACATCAAATGTTTGGTACCATTGAAGTGGTTATTTTTATTCGTTGTTTAATTTTGATACAATAAATATTTAATCAATTATTATTATTATTATTATTATTATTATTATTATTATTATTATTATTATTATTATTAAAATATATATTTCATTTAGCCAATAGCGTGACTATGCCGATTGTTCTAAATGCAATAATATAATTTAATACTAATATCTAACAATATAACATTTAGTTTATTGCAACTAAAATTTATTTTATTGCAATTAACACTTACCTTATTGCAACTAACTTTTACTTTCCGTATCTAACTTTTATTTTTCGCATCTAACTTTTACTTTATCGCAACTTACTTATTAAATAATATATTTCATTTAGGCAATAGCGTGGCTCTACTGGTTATTCTAAATGAAATATAATGATTTAATTTAACATTTACTTTATGCAATTTTACATTTATACAGTCATATTTATAATCATAGGTATCATATATAAAATATCGGTTAATTCAATATTTTTTATAGTGGAAACTATACTATATTATGTATGTGTTTAAATATTTATTTTTCTTTTTATTGGAACCATTATTTATGGTGGTTTCCTTTGCTTTACTTTTTGTTAAACAATATTACATAAACCAAGAATAAATCCTCGAGCCTTCACAAAATTTATACTTTGTAAACTTCATTCTTGCATTTGGTAATTTAAACATTAATAAATTTAAACTTAAAATAACCTCTCTGTGGATCGATCTCATACTTACGAAATATATTATTTGCAGACAACCTACACATGGGTGAATTATAATTTAAGTAGTAGCACGAGTATGGTTTTGGGGAGTGAAAATGTTGCATAATAGTTAATTAGGATAATGGGCCTATGTTTAAAATATTTGAATGTAGAGATCTAGGCCCAAAAGCCCAATAACAAGACGATTAGGCCCAATGACATGTACATAAAATATTTTTCGTTTAGGTATGTTTTCAAAAATATTACTCAAACCCTCGAAAAGTTCTCTGCTTAGCTAAAAATCGCCTTCCGGTTTAAAAATATGGCTCGGTGCGCAAAAATACCATAAAAATGCTCATTTCCAAAATTTCATTTTAAATACACCATAAATTAAATAATTGAAGGTAATTTATTTATTTAAATAAAAAATTTCCTTAACTGTACCCGGTCTTCATTCCTCGTTCGCACGTAAAACACTGCTAAAAGCTCGTAAAAATGAAATCTAGTAACTCATGAAATAAAAGTATATAATCATGTACTAATCGTATTAATGCATTAAAAATAGTAACTCAGATGTTTTAATAAAACCCTATATTTGCATGCAGTCAGGTTACGTCGTTTGAATTTCTAAATGTTACAAATCCTCCCTCCCTTAAATTGAATTTCGTCCTTTAAATTAAAACGTACCGAAAAGTTCTGGATAACGACTCCTCATCTCCGTCTCGGTCTCCCAAATAGCATCATCCTCGGAGTGATTCAGCCACTTGACTTTGACCATTTTGATCACCTTGTTCCGGAGTCTCTTTTCTATCCAAAATCAGGGTAGGTCTTTCCTCAGAAGACATGTTCGGCATAAACTATAGAGGCTCATAATTCAGCACATGCGAAGGATTCGACATGTACTTTTGCAGCATCGAGATGTGAAACGCATTATGAACTCCCATCAGATTCGACGGTAATGCAACTTTGTAGGCTAGTGTCCCAACTCTCTCGAGAATCTTAAATGATTCTATAAATATAGGACTGAGTTTGCCTTTCTTGCCAAACCTGATTACATCCTTCATAGGTGCAACTTTAACAAAGATGTCCGCTTATTAGTATAAATCTTCTGTCTGCTTTGAACAGTATTCATCCTATCTCGGATCTTGACTAGTAGCTCTGCAGTATGTCTAACGATATCTGGACCCAACTCTGCTCTTTCACCTACCTCATCCCAATAGACAGATGATCTACACTTTCTCCTGTAAAGTGACTCGTATGGAGCCATACCAATAGATGCTTGATAATTATTGTTGTATGTGAACTCCATGAGGGTAAACTTCGGCTCCCGGATACACTGGAAGTCGATCATGCAAGCCCTGAGTAGATCATCCAAGATCTGAATCACTCTCTCAGACTGACCGTCAGTCTGAGTATAGAAAGTTGTACTGAATAGCAACTTCGTACCCAATGCCTGATGCAGACTCTTCTAGAATGCAGACGTAAACCTCGAGACCCTGTCTTACACAATAGACACTGGAATCCCATGCAATCTGACTATCTCGCTGATGTACAGCTCTGCGTACAGATTCATGGTGAAAGTTTTCTTGATCGGTAGAAAATCTGCTGCTTTTGTCAAGCCCTAGAACCAAGGCGTCGGTGACATCCGGTATTTAACAATTACTTGAAAACAATAAGCCTCGTATCGAAAAGCAAAATAAACCAGTCTTTCACATAAATAAAATATTATCTTTACAATGACAATAGATTAAAAATTACATCAGAGTTTGCGGAAGCTTAAACAAAAATAAAGGTAAAAATCTTGATTCTTGATCTTGTCGATCGATCACCATCCCTAGAAAGCTTCTTGTTCTTCCTCATTCAGTTGCTCTTCATTCTTATCTGAAATTTGTAAGGGGTGAGTGTTTTGAGGAAACACTCAGCAAGTGGGGGTCGATCGATTTCCGAAGGTACATATAGAACTTAATATTTAAAGCATTTCTTTAACAAACTTTCAAAACTTATTATCTTTGACTTATCATAACATAATCGAATCAAATATGAGACAAAGATTATCAGACGATTCAGAGCAATTCAGAAGCAAATCGGAAAACAAATCAGAACAAATACAATACTGTTATGCATCTCATTTCTATGGTTAAATTCTCCCAAACATGTTAGTCCTCTAAGGGGTGTGGCCAGAACATAGTTTCATACCCACTGATGGGGGCCAGACAGAATACAGACTGATGGTGGTCAAAACACAGCTTTATACCCACTGATGGGAGCCAGACTGAATTACAATTATTGTTCCATTTCAAATCGATTTGTAACAGTGTATCACAGAATTCAGATTTGTCAAACAGAGCTTATAATAATTTCGAACGAATGCGGCAGAATCAAAGAATATCGAAAACTGAAGAACTTATCATCAATCGAAATTTTAAATTATAAGACACTGATTTTCAAAAAAATATGGACACACATTCAAGCATGTTATGTTATACATAACCAAGTTTAAAATTACAAATGAATACATAACAAAACCCACTTACCGAAATTCGAAGACGTGGTCCGAAAATTGCCTTGATTCTTGAACGAATTTGCTTCCGAAAATTGGACAGCACTTCGACGTATTACTTGAGTAAATTATGTCATGAATCCAGCAGTGCTTCGACATAATTTGTTGAGTACACAAACTGCACGAAGCTTCTTCCTTTTTCTTTCCCTGCCTTGACCGAAATTTTGGATGCTTTGTGGAGGGAAGAGAGCCGAATTCTTTGTGTGTTTTTGGTGTGCATTTCTTCAACCCTTGAGGCGGTATTTATAGAAGGATTTTTAGTCCTTTGAGCTCCTCATGGCCGACCCCTTGTCCACAAAGCAACCATAAATGTAGTCAAAGCCATTCCAAGCATCAAAAGTCACCTTGGTTTACTAAAGGGTCCATTCCTGCACAATAAATTGGTCTAAGCCTCCTATCTCTTCCCTTAGCTCCCTTCCTTGGTTAACTGAATGGTCATCTTTTGCATAATAATTTTGTCCAAACCTTTAGGTCCTTTAGCCCCTTTCATGGTTAACTCAATGGTCCTACATATCTTGGATTTAGCTTTCTGGACTTACTGAATCTAACCACTCATTTCATAGGAGAGACTTTAACATACGCCTTCTCACTGATTTCAAACTTCAATGGTCTTCGCTTCAAATCAGCCCAGCTCTTTTGTCAATCTTGAGCTGTTTTGAGTCTTTCTTTGATTATGGATTCTTTGTCAATGGTTACTTTAACAAGCTCAGGTCGAGTGATAGCTTTTTCTACAACTTCATCCAAGTACAAAGGTGATCTACACTTTCGGCCGTACAGTGCTTCATACGGAGCCATTTCAATACTACTGTGATAGCTGTTATTATAAGCAAATTCTATCAGAGGTAACTGCTCGCTCAAATTCCCGTGAAAATCCAGAGCACACGCCTTCAACATGTCTTCGAGGGTTTGAATTTTCCTTTTCGTTTGGCCATTAGTCTGTGAATGATAGGCCGTGCTTAGAGTAACTTTGGTCCCCATATCATTTTGGAAACTTTTCCAAAATCGTGATACAAATCTTGGGTCTCTGTCAGATAATATACTTGATGGGACACCGTGTAATCTCACTATGTTATCCATGTACAGGGTGGCTAACTTATCAAGGTTGTAATTCATTCGAATCAGTATTAAATGTGCCGATTTGGTGAGTCTATCAATGATTACCCAGATCCCATCGTGACTTTGTCTCTATTTTGGTATTCCTACTACGAAGTCCATGTAGATGTTATCCCACTTCCACTTTGGTATTTCTAATGGTTGTAGAAGTCCTCCAGGCCGTTGAAGTTCCGCCTTGACTTGTTGACAGGTTAAGCACTTGGAAACAAAGGTAGCTACGTCTTTCTTCATTCCATTCCACCAGTAATTATTTTTCAGATCTCGGTACATTTTAGTGCTTCTGGGATGGACTAAAAATTTTGACTTATGTGCTTCGGCCATCACTTCTTCCCGAATCCCATAGGTGTCTGGAACACACAACCGTTCTTTCATCTAGAGAACACCACTCTCATCAATCTGAAATTCTGGGGTCTTTCCTTCTTGAATATGTTCCTTAATCTTTGTGATAAAGGGATCCTGACTTTGTTTTAATTTGATCGATTCTCTGAGGTATGGTTGCGCTGATAGAGAAAATAAATTTACTTTCCCAATGTTCATCCGGCTCAAAGCATTTGCTACCTTATTTGCCTTATCCGGATGGTAATTTATAATATTTTAGAAGTTCGATCTACCTTCTTTTCCTCATATTTAGTTCCTTTTGGGTAAATATGTATTTGAGGCTCTGGTGATCAGTAAATACTTCACATCTTACCCCATAAAGGTAATGTCTCTAGATCTTTAGCGCAAATAAGATTGTCGTTAATTAAAGATCGTGAGTTGGGTAATTTTGCTCATAAGGTTTTAATTGCCTTGATGCATAGGCAATTACCTGACCTTCTTGCATAAGCACACGCCCTAATCCTCCATTTGAAGTGTCACTGTATATTGTGAAGTTCTTGCCATCCTTAGTAAGAACTAGTACTGGTGTAGATGCAAGTTTCGTCTTCAGGGTTTCAAAACATTTCTCACATGTTTCATTCCAAATAAATTTTGAATTCTTCTTAGTGATTTTGGTGAGAGGAATGGCTATCGAAGAAAATCCTTCCAAAATTTTTCTATAGTAGCCAGCTAAACCCAGAAAACTCCTTACCTCAGTTATTGTTTTCGATTGTGACCAGTCCTTGATTGCCTCTACTTTCTTAGGGTCCATTGACACCCCTAATTCACATATTATATGGCCTAATAACGCCACACTTTTTAGCCAAAATTCACACTTCTTGAATTTGACATAGAGTTCCTTTTTCTCGCAGTGTCTGCAAAGTGAGACGCAGATGCTCTCAATGTTCTTCCTCACTTGGTGAGTACACCAGGATATCATCTATGAAAACGACCAAAAACTTATCAAGGTATGGCTTGAATACATGGTTCATAAGGTCCATGAATGCTACAGGAGCATTTGTTAGACCAAAAGGCATTACCGTGAATTCGTAGTGTCCATATCTTGTCCTAAAAACGGTCTTAGGGATATCCTCTGATTTGACTTTCAGCTGATGGTAGCCTGATCTTAGATCGAGTTTCGAGAAAACCTTGACTCCTTTTAGCTGATCGAAAAGATCATCTATTCTCGGGAGCGAGTACTTATTTTTTATTGTGATTTTGTTTAACTCTCTATAATCAATACATAGCCTCATGATTCCGTCTTTTTTCTTTACAAACAAGACTGGGGCTCCTCACGGGGATGCACTCGATCAAATTTGTTTCTTGTCCAATAACTCCTGAATTTTCACTTTTAACTCCTTTAATTCATCTGGAACCATTCGGTATGGTGCCTTTGAAATTGATGCAGCACCAGGGACCAAATTTATTTCAAATTCCACTTCTCTATTGGGTATAGTGCCCGGTAAGTCCTCAGAAAAAAAACATCCGGAAATTCTTGGATGAGTGGAATATCTTCCAACTTTGGGGAATCTTCTCCTTTGACTTCATTGATCATTGCCAGATAAATTTCTTCGCCTCCTTTTAAGAACTTCCGGGCTTGTGAGGCAGATGTAAGAGATTTTCGTTGTTTGGATTTTTCGTGATATATGATTTCCTCTTTAGTTGGACTCTGGAGTCTAACATTTTTCTTCTGGCAGTCTACTATGGCATGGTGTTTGGCTAACCAGTCCATTCAGAGAATGATGTCGAACTCAATCATATTGAGTTGAATCAATTCTGCCTCAAAAATCTGTTTACGGATACAAATTTTACAACTTCGGTACACCTTGTGGGTTTAAATTGTTTTACTCGTAGGTGTCGCCACTCTTAACGGTTCACTAAGTGTTTCATGCCCAAGTTTTAATTCTTAGCAAATCTTACAGATACAAATGAATGAGTCGCAGCACAATCAAACAAGGTATAAGCAGGAATTTCATTGAGTAAAATAATACCTGCCACGACCTCATTGGTGTTATCTTCTTCCTCTTGGGTTATAGCATACACCCAAGAGTTAGTCTTGTTTTCATTTGGTTTGCTGGGTACAGTTCCTTTGTCTTTGTTTTTAGGACAATCTTTAATCCGATGACCCATCTTTCCACATTTGAAACAAGCGCTCGTCTTCCTATAAAATTCCCCAATGTGATTCTGTCGACAAGTAGCACATCACTTCTCTTCTTTATTTTCAACATTGATAAAGGTTTCTTTTGAGGGGCAGCTTGAATAGTTTGGCCTCTTGAATTTGGGGCCACTCTGAGTAGACTGACTGACAAAAGTTCTCTTGTTCTTGTTTTCTTCTTCTCGGTGTTTGATATCAGTTTCCGAGCTCATTGCCGCGCCCATCAAATATGAAAAATTGTTTGGTCTGAAAACAACCAATGCCAATTGAATCCGGCTGTTCAGCCCTTTCTTGAAACGGTGCATTTTCAAGGTTTCATCCGACATGATAGTTGGAACATAGGTTCCCAGATCATTGAACCTCGAGGTGTAATCCATCACCGTCATGTCCGATGTTTGTTTGAAACTTCAAAACTCGCTCAACTTTTGTAGACGAAATTCAGCTGGGTAATATTGCTTCAAAAATTCTCGTCGAAAGATTTTCCATGATATATGCTCAACCTCGGCCAATGATGGTGATACTGTCTCCCACCACTTTCGTGCCCGATCCTCCAGAAACGGTGTCACCACTTCCACTTTAAGCTCTTCATGTATTTCCAACAAATGAAGTTGGGTTTCAACATTCTTAAGCCAGTTATGACTGACTTCTGGATCATGATTCCCATCAAAGATTGGGACTCGATTCATTCGGAGGGATTCATAGTGATACTTGATGCCACGAGGTTGTGGTTCTGGCGGTGGCTGGATGGCGTCGGCGGTTGAGTTCACAATTCCTTGCAGTGTGTCAGCTACAATAGTAGCTATTGGCATCATGTCTTCTCGACTGAGATTCACCCTCGGTGGTGATAGTGGATTTTCGTTTTCTTTTCAATTGACTCCGCGGGGGTTACGGTTGTTTTTGGGTGGTCAGCCTGCCATTTCCTAGAATAAATCGAGGTGAAGTGTCAGAACAGTATAAAGGATAGAAAACAAAGTTGTCATGGAATTATCGGAATTTTTGATACTAAGAATTTATAAGATGATTGCTGGAGATAGAACTCGAGTTTTTCAAAGAATTAGAGGAGGATGAAAGTTCGTTTCAGGTCGGAATGCACTAGGCTTTTGCCTTCGTCAAATTTTGTCTATCAAACTCCCAGCGAGATTATGAACCTGACGGCTCTGATAGCACTTAAATGTCACGCCCCGGAACCAAGGCGTCGGTGACATCCGGCATTTTTTAACAACTACTTGAAAACAATAAGTCTCGTATCGAAAAGCCAAATAAACCAGTCTTTTTCATAAATTAAATATTGTCTTTACAACGACAATAGATTAAAAATTACATCAGAGTTTGCGGAAGCTTAAACAAACGGAAAGGTAAAAATCTTGATTCTTGATCTTGTCGATCGATCACCATCCCCAGAAAGCTTCTTGTTCCTTCTCATTCAGTTTCTCTTCATTCTTATCTGAAATTTATATGGGGTGAGTGTTTTGGGAAAACACTCAGCAAGTAGGAGTAGATAAATTTCCGAAGGTACACATAGAACTTAATCTTTAAAGCATTTCTTTAACAAACTTTCAAAACTTATTACCTTTGACTTATCATTACTGAACCGAATCAAATATGAGACAAAGATTATCAAATGATTCAGAAGCAATTCAGAAGCAAATCAGAACAAATACAACACTGTTACGCATCTCATTTCTATGGTCAAATTGTCCCAAATATGTTAGTCCTCTAAGGGGTGAGGTCAGAACAAGGACTAAAGGGTGAGGCCAGAACAGAGTTTCATACCCACTGATGGGGGCCAGACAGAACACGGTTTTATACCCACTGATGGGGTCCAGAACACATTTTTATACCCATTGATGGGGCCAGACATAATTACAATTATCGTTCCATTTCAAATCGAATTGTAACGGTGTATCACAGAATTCAGATTTATCAAACAGAGCTTATCAGAATTTCGAACGAATGCGACGAAATAAACAAATATCAAAAACTGAAGAACATATCATCGATCGAAATTTTAAATTATAAGACATTGATTTTCGAAAAAATATGGACACACATTCAAGCATGTCATGTTATACAGGTCCAAGTTTAAAATTACAAATGAATACGTAAAAAACCCACTTACCGAAATTCGAAGACGTGGTCCGAAAATTGGCTTGATTCTTGAACGAAGTTGCTCCCGAAAATTGGACAGCACTTCGACGTATTACTTGAGTAAATTATGTCATGAATCCAGCAGTGCTTCGACATATAATTTTTTGAGTACACAAACTGCACGAAGCTTCTTCCTTTTTCTTTCCCTGCCTTGAACGAAATTTTGGATGCTTTGTGGAGGGAAGAGAGCCGAATTCTTTGTGTGTTTTTGGTGTGCATTTCTTCAACCCTTGAGGCGGTATTTATAGAAGGATTTTTAGTCCCTTGAGCTCCTCATGGCCGACCCCTTGTCCACAAAGCAACCATAAATGTATTCAAAGCCATTCCAAGCATCAAAGGTCACCTTGGTTTACTAAAGGGTCCATTCCTACACAATAAATTGGTCCAAGCCTCCTAGCTCTTCCCTTAACTCCCTTTCTTGGTTAACTCAATGGTCATCTCTTGCATAATAACTTTGTCCAAACCTTTAGGTCCTTTAGCTCCTTTCTTGGTTAGCTCAATGGTCATCTCTTGCACCATAAGTTTGTCCAAACCTTTAGCTCATGGGCAATGCTTTCTCAATTAATTTGTCCATTCCCTTAGTTCCTCATTTAGCTCGTTTTTTGGTCCTTTTAGGACAAGCATGGTTGAGCTTCATTAAGCTAAAATATTGAGTCCTTGAGCTGGGGTTTTAATTCTCCGATGACGACTCTTTGATTGATGCGGTTTTTTATAGCATAGCTTCCCGTTGAGCTAATCCCCGAGCTTTGGAGCTACTTCCTCGAGTCATGTTAGCTGAAAATTTAAGTTTATATTTGAGTTTTATTGTTAAGATTAAAGTTTTGAGTTTGAGCTTAGCTTCAAGTTTTATTTCTTACAAGATTCACTTCGGATATTCTGGGTTCTCACAGCTTTGGTTAGTCGATCGACTATCACTCAAATGGCATTATACCCTCCAACTGTCCTTGGTGGCCCTGTCAATAAATCGATAGTGATGTTCGCCCATTTCCACTCGGAAATAAGGAGCGGTCTCAGCTTTCCTGTAGGTCTCTAATGTAATATCTCAAAAATTTGAAGATCCACATGAACCACATGCATTCAGGTTATCAAATTTATTTAGTATTTTAATTAAATTATTTTAATGCATTAAATGCATGATTATTTCTTGGATATGTGGTTTATTTCATGGCTTATTAAAGTTTCATGCATAAGGGCGGCTTTTAGTAGTTTTCACGCTCGAACGAGGAACGGAGACCGGGGATAATTAGAAAAAATATTTTTATTAAATAATTATTTAATACATGGTTTAAATAAGTGAGATTTTCTAAAATGGGTTTTGGTGGAGTATTTTTACTCGTCGGGTCATATTTTTAGCTCGTGCGCAAATTATAACGAGTTAGGGGGCTTTTTGAAGGTACGGACAATATTTTCTAAAACGCACCAAAATGAAATATTTTTCGGGAGTATTTTTGGGCTTGATGGGATTGTTTTATTGCTTAATGGACCTAAAAACATTTTAAATCCTTTAATTATTATTATTGGCCCATTAGTATACAATTATATTAACATAAACACTTCATTATCTAACACTAAATATATTCTAAAACCCACAGCCTCCCTCCCCCATAACAGCAGCTGCCATTCGAATTTTCCTTCAGCAAACCACTGAGTTTCTCTCAAGGCCTCAAGAAAAAATTCCTTCTCCGCCTCTCCGGTGCACGTTCTGCGTCTCTTTTGTGTGTTTTTTCATGCGTTTATATGCAAAGGCATGCCTAACACCTTTCTTTTCTCATCAATCACATCGTATTAATTATTTTTAATGAAATTTCATGAAAAATATGTTATTTAATGGTTTATTCACATTTTTATGAGTGGCATGAAAAATCTTGATTTTCTTGAGGTAATTCATGTGTTCTTTAATGTTTAAAGGGGCTGCCAGGTTCCAGGCTTGATGGGCATGATCCATGAGTTTATATGTGTCCAAGGAGTGGTTCGAACAGGTCTGGTGTGACAACAGAAAGAGGCCGAACGAATTCTTCATGGTTTGGGTTGGTTGCAGTTTTAGGGTGTGTATAGCTTAGGTGATCGAGGGGCTGTACTTGCAGCTTATGGGCTGTGTCCCGAGGGTTTAGGAGGCTCATATCAAGGCCCTAGATGAGTTAAGAGATGTCTAGTATGGTGCAGCAAGGGGTGGCCGATGAGTTGGTCACGTTCGGGTAGATATAGGGCTCGATCTAGAGAGGGCAAGGACATGGGCTGTGAATGGGCTGGTTGGCCAGGATTAGGATATTCCAGGAGGGTTTGGTTAGGGTCTTAAGAAATCTGGTTTGAGTCGGGGCTGGTATAGTTTTGGCTATGACCGAGCCAAAGGCTTAAATGTGGACAAGGTTAGCCAAAGTGTGCAGAAAATTCAGAGGGTTTCGAGGTTGGTATAGGGGTTCCAAGTGGTCTGGTATTGAGTTCAAATGGACTGGTTAGGTTTTGGTAAGTCATGGTTTAAGTTGGGAAAAGTTTGGTCGAAATTCGGGTTGATTCGGGTTAAAATCGGGAACCCGGTCCATGTTTTAAAACGAATCATATAAGTTTTGGAATGGGCTCGAGATTACGTCTAATAAATGATTACTATTATGTTTTGAGGTGTTTTAAGGAGTTTGGTTGGCTTCGGGTCGAAATTTAGAGGTCGAGGGGTAAAATGGTCATTTAGGGTTTTCAGGGGAAAAATAGTCATTTTGCACTCGGATCGAGTTTCTATTCCTGGAAGCGCCCTGACCAAAAATTTATCATGCTTTTAAATGTTATATGTATCACGAATATAATTTTTATGTAATTGTGAAAATATGTTGCATGCTTGATTTTAAGGAAAAACTATGTATATGTATGATTTTGATAAGTTATAAAAATGATGATGTTTTCGAAGGATGAGACTTGGTTGTGACTGTAAGGCCAAGGCTCAGTTGATAGGTAATACTGTCGCTGATGTCTCCGTCGCCAGGTTATATGTATATGGATCCACCTAATAGAGCTGATATGATAGAGCTGAGCTGATATGATAGAGCTGATACGAAAGTCACAACTAACGAACTAAATTCAATCAAGAATATGTATTCGTATATGATGTTTATGATGAGACATGTTTTTACACGTTATGCATTTATACGATAAGTTTACGTTTACGCTTTTAAGATCATGAAACTTATTTTTATTACAGTACTTTTCACTGTTGCTTGTTATGTATATGTATTCGTTATAACGTTGCAGGTGCGTTGAGTCTTTATACTCACTAGATGTGAATGATGCAGTGAGAATTTTGATCAGGAGACTGGAGGTGCCGAACACTGAGTAGGCAGAGTTGGATGTGCGCACTGCGAAGCCGAGGACCTTTCATTTCTTCTGCATAATATGTTTATGAGACACGGGTTTAAGAATGTTTTGAATCTTGTTACGTTGTCGATTCATCAGAATTTTGTTATCCGATCGAGTTTCTCTTTCAAACCCACAGACTAGGAGATTGATTTCTCTTTAAATACTTAACTAATTGAAGTTATTTTTATTTAGAAGTTAGATGACATTTTAAAAGCATGTTTAAATTATTTAAATGTTTTTTAGCGTGTGCATTTTCCGCCTCAGATTTTTCAAAAAATGTGTTTTAGTAGAATTTTTAAAAATGAGAAGACGTTTCAGTTGGTATCAGAGCAAGGTTCTGTATAGAGTTGTGCCACCGCCAGCTTCTGCAGCTCAACTGTAACACCTCTGACCGATTTTATAAAATAACACAGCGAAAAATTAAAAATTTACTTAGAGGGAAGAAGGATTTAAAATTTTCTTGACATAAAATATTTACAATCAAAATTAGATACATGATCAATCAAGTGTTACACCAAAATACAAAATATCATTTTTGATCATGTCAAAATGCTAACAAAATAGCCTTCTTCCTTCCATCTCTATGCATATGACCTCGGCTCCAATCAACGTCCTGGCTCGTCGCTCTTATCTGCATCACATGAATAACTGAAATGAGTAACAAACTCAGCAAGTGGAACTCTTACATAGCAATGGATACATATCATACTCTGTAAAACATGGCTTTGAAAACATTAAATACCATCAACTCTGAAACATAAATATCATAGCATGAATAACAATAACGATGGTATTTCTCTTTTCTCTGATGGATTAATATCTAAATAGTATCTCTGTCTCTGTACCTATATCCCATCGATATAAATCGATTACTCTGTTGGGATATAAGCCTATGGTCGTTGATCAACTAATTGCATGCAATCTCTGACTATGTATCTATCAATCCAATAAATCATTTAAACTCTTTTTTAGGCATTAAACCAAACACTTTGCATACTCTTTTCTTTTGTATTCCCTTTGACATAATTGAGACATAAAATGCCTCTAATATACAACAAAGTGTATTAATACATAGCATGAATCAAATGGAAGGGAATAACATGTTAAAACCATTGAAACACCATACATATATTATCATGTGAGCACAAGGAAATGAATTCCACTTACAACCAACAAGAAGCTTGATTCTAATCTCTTGGTACAAAACCTACAACAATAAACCATGTATTGCACCATCAATAACCCAATATTCAAACAACCATACCATTAAATCCATAAAACCAACACCATCAACAAACCCATGATTTCCCCAACACCAAAACCCAAGAATAAACAAAACCACAAAC
This sequence comes from Primulina tabacum, assembly GCF_025594145.1. Lineage (NCBI taxonomy): Eukaryota > Viridiplantae > Streptophyta > Magnoliopsida > Lamiales > Gesneriaceae > Primulina > Primulina tabacum. The sequence goes on from NC_134553.1 coordinate 15,999,657, forward strand.
TTACCTTAGCTCCTTGAACCCAAAAGAACCTTGTTCTCACTTCAATAATCCAACAATAAGCTTGAATCAAAGAAAGGAAAGAAAGAAATTTAGAACCCTAACTTCCTCCTTGAGCTGCAAACCGAGAAGAGTGGAGAGAATGAGGAAATAATGAGCCAACTCTTGTCTTATATCACTAAAATCTCGAAAACACGCTTTTATTGTACATGCACCGCGGGTGCGCTAGCTTCATCACCGCGGGTGCGCTGAGCGTACTGGACAACCACCGAAAATCTAAAAACGTCGACCGCAGGTGCGCTACAAAACTTACCGCGGGTGCGGTCTAGCCTCTGCCCAAACACCGCGGGTGCAGTGTCTAGCTGACCGCAGGTGCGGTCACCTCTGTAGCCAACAACAAACTTTGCATCTAAAATCGAATTGCAACGTCGCTTCTCCTCATAATTCGGCAACACTCTCAACAAGAAAGTTGAACCTCTATATCATATCTAACCACTTCCATTGAACTCATACCAATTGGCTCAACATACAAATTACCATGAATTAAATCGCAACGACGCTACAATAAAACCACATAACACGTATAACCAACAATGCTATAAACCATAATTCGCAACTCTTAATATCAAAACTATACTTAAACTTAACCAAATAGTCCATAAACATATATTAAATCTTAAATCGTACCGTTCACCAAGCTTAGCTATTACAATCTCCCCTCTTTAGAGGAATTTTGTCCTCGAAATTGACGTCACTGTGCAAACAACTCAGGATACTTCTCTTTCATTTCATCCTCTGGTTCCCACGTGGCTTCTTCAATCAACTGATTCCTCCAAAGGACTTTAACAATGCCGATCTCTTTGTTCCTCAACACTTTAACTTTGCGATCCAGAATCTGGACTGTAATCTCTTGGTACGTTAAATTCGGCGTCAAATCCAATGGCTCGTGACGAAGAACATGGGAAGGATTCGTAATATACTTCCTGAGCATGGAGACATGAAAAACATTATGAACTCTGTCAAGATCTGGCGGTAGGGCTAACCTGTAAGCTCGATCACCAACTATGTCCAAAATTTCAAATGGGCCAATAAATCTTGGACTCAACTTTCCCTTCTTGTCAAACTGCATTACACCCTTAAGAGGTGCAATCTTCAAGAACACGTGGTCGCCAACCTCAAATTGCAACGGCTTACGTCGTACATAAGCATAACTCTTATGTCTCGACTGTGCTATCTTCATTCTCTCTCGAATAACAGCAACAACATCAGCTGTCTGTTGGACCAATTCTGGACCCAACATCTTTCTCTCACCAATCTCGTCCCAATACAAGGTAGATCTACACTTCCTGCCATAAAGTGCTTCATACAGTGCCATGCCAATCGTCGCTTGGTAGTTATTATTGTACGTGAACTCAACAAGAGGAAATTTGGAATCCCAACTACCAGAATAGTCGATAGTACAAGCTTTGAGCATATCCTCTAAAATCTGAATAACTCTCTCTGATTGACCGTCACTCTGGGGGTGATATGTTGTACTGAATGCTAACCGTGTACCCATAGCTCTGTACAAACTCTTCCAAAATTCTGAAGTAAATCTAGGGTCACGATCAGACACGATCGACACAGGAACACCATGAAGTCTAACAATATCTGCTCTGTACTCTTCAGCATACTGGTTCATGGAATACGTTGTCTTGACTGGGAGAAAATGCGCTGACTTGGTCAACCGATCAACTATAACCCAAATAGAGTTATATCCTTTCTGCGTTCTAGGAAGACCAATCACGAAGTCCATTGTAATGTGCTCCCATTTCCATTGAGGAATCGGCAATGATAGCAATGTCCCAGCAGGTTTCTGATGTTCGATTTTCACCTGCTAACAAGTTAGGCACTGAGAAATAAACATGGCAATATCATTCTTCATATCTGGCCACCAATAGAGTCTACGAAGATCCTTATACATCTTGGTACTACCTGGATGTATCAAATATGGCGCGGTATGTGCCTCTGATAAGACGTCTCGCCGAATATCATTACCAGTAGGAACGCATATACGGCCTCTGAATGTCATCAAACCATCTTTATTCATCCCAAACTCTGAATTACCTCTCTCCTCTGCTCTGGCTCTCATCTCTGTCAACTGTACATCAATGGCCTGCTCTCTACGGATTTTGTCCGTCAATGTAGCCCGAATGACCAACGCTGAAAAGCGAGCAATGGTTCCTGGGACTACCAAAGCTATCTCCTCTCGTTGCAAATCTAACAACAATGGCTTCTGAATCATAGAGCTCAAAGAGGAACTTGACTTACGGCTCAATGCATCCGCTACAACATTCGCCTTCCCTGGGTGATAACTAATCGTCACATCATAATCTTTGACAAGCTCTAACCACCGTCTCTGTCGCATATTGAGTTCTTTCTGGGAAAACAAATACTTCAAACTCTTATGATCCATGAAAATTTCACACTTTTCGCCATATAAATAGTGTCTCCAGATTTTCAGGGCGAATACCACAGCTGCCAGCTCCAGATCATGCGTAGGATAATTCTTCTCGTAATCTTTCAACTGACGAGAAGCATAAGCTATAACCTTTCCACGTTGCATCAGCACTGCACCGAGACCCTTCTTCGACGCATCGGTATAAACAACATAATCCTCTGTACCACTGGGCAATGCAAGTACCGGAGCTGTCGTCAACCTATCTTTCAACTCCTGGAATCCATTCTGACATTCATTGGACCACTCAAACTTCACAGTCTTCCTCGTCAAATTGGTTAACGGTAGGGCAATCTTGGAAAAATCTGAAATAAAACGACGATAATAACCCGTCAAACCAAGAAAACTGCGTACCTCTGATACAATGGTAGGGATAGGCCACTTCTGTATCGCCTCGATTTTCATTGGATCAACGGCTAAACCATCCTTCGAGACAACATGGCCTAAGAAAGAAATCTGCTCAAACCAGAACTCACATTTCTTCAACTTATCATGCAGCCTTTTCTCTCTCAACAACTGAAGAACAACTCTGAGGTGCTCTATGTGAAACTCTCTGGTCTTGGAATAAATCAAAATGTCATCGATAAAAACAATGACAAAGCTATCCAAATACGGTTTGAACACCCGGTTCATAAGATCCATGAATACTGAAGGAGCATTAGTCAGACCGAACGACATCACAAGAAATTCGTAATGACCATACCTGGTCCGAAACGCCGTCTTAGGGATATCAGACTCCCTAACCTTCAACTGATAATAGCCAGATTGCAGATCAATCTTCGAAAACACTGTAGCCCCCTGTAGTTGGTCAAAAAGATCGTCTATTCGAGGCAATGGATATTTATTCTTAATCGTCACTTTGTTGATTTCTCTATAGTCAATGCAAAGCCGCAAAGACCCATCTTTCTTCTTGACGAAAAGAACCGGAGCTCCCCAAGGCGAAGAACTCGGCCGAATAAAACCTTTATCTAATAGATCCTGCAACTGAGTCTTCAATTCTTTGATCTCTGTAGGGGCCATTCTATACGGAGCCTTAGAAATAGGAATCGTACCCGGAACTAGATCAATCACAAACTCTACATCTCTGTCCGGCGGTAAACCCTGGCACATCATCCTCAAATACATCAGGGAACTCTCTCACAACATCAATATCATCAATATTCAACTTCACAATTCTATCCATATCAACAATCGAAGCCAAAAACCCATCACAACCTCTAAACAACAACTTCTTAGCCTCAAGACATGAAATAAAAGGTAGGACCAGCGAAGTACCTGCACTAGCAAGCATACCTTCCTTATTTCCATCATCTGCAAATTTCATAGTCTTGGAAACGCAATCAATCACTGCACGATAAGTCGATAGCCAATCCATGCCAAGTATAATATCAAACGCAACCATCGGAATAACAATCAAATCGGCATAAACCACTCGTTCATCAATTTGAACGGAACACGCATACACAATAGACGTCGGGCACAACACATCTCCCGAAGGCAATACAACATTAAACTGGAGGGGAAGAACAGAAGGAACTAAATCCAAAGATCTCAAAAATATTTCAGACATAAAATAATGAGTAGCACCTGTATCAATCAATGTCGTAGCTACTCTGCCTGAAATTAAAATAGTGCTAGAGATCACAGAAGAATCATGGTTTATACCTTCCTTCGTCATGGTGAAGATGCGACCCTGCACCTTCTCTTTACTTGAGCCTCTTGGACAGTCCTTGGCAATATGGCCTGCAGTGCCACATCGATAGCAAGTGTGAGTACCAAATCTGCACTCTCCCCCATGATGCCTACTGCACTTGGGACACAACGGCTTCTCAGGATCAAATGGGACAGTCGGTGCTTTAGAACTCGGCTCTAGCTTGTCTTTCCCCTTAAAACTGCATTTCCCTCTTTGGCTCGAACCTTAACCTCTTTGAGCAATAGCCTGATGCCTCGCCTGTCTCTCTCTAGCAATATCTTTCTCATCTTGCTCAGCTAACAAGGCTTTAGCCACAATCTCTTTAAATGTCACCGCTTTAGACATATTGATGTCCCTTCTGATCTCTGCTCGAAGACCTCTAATGAAATGAGCACCCTTGTCTTTGTCATTGGAGGCAATATATGGGGCAAATAGACAGCTCTCCTCGAACTTCAGAATGTACTCATCGACATTCAAACCTCCTTGACGAAACTCTAAAAACTCAGTCACCTTCCGAGGTCGAAGTGCATCTGGGAAGTACTTGTCATAGAAAAGATCAGTGAAATCTTGCCACTTCAATGCCGGAACATCCACACCTACCTTGGTAGCATTCCACCAAATACGTGCAGCTTTGACTAACATGAATACTGCACAATCAACTCTGTCCTTGTCTTCATATTTGAGATGATCAAAAATCGCCTCAAGTGCTTTGATCCACTCTACGGCCACCAATGGATCAGTGCTTCCTGCAAACTCAGGCGGATCCATCCTCTTGAAAGCAGTAAATATCCCATCGGTTCCAACTGCTTGAGTCACTTGGCCTCTCCCTTGGCCTCTACCTTGACCTGTACCTTGCAAACGGAGCAACTGCTGAATCTGCTCACTGTGAACCTTGGCTTGCTCTTTCAATCTTTCCGAACTCGCCGACAACTCTTGATGAGGAGCTATCCTCACCCTCTGTAGCTTTTCTCTTAGGAGGCATTACTCCTACAATGTGCTCACATAATACATATCAACCAATGACAATAAATAGATGTGGAAGAAGACATACCCGGACTGTTGAAAGTAGACGAAGTCATATGCATTGGTCCGAAGAACGTTGCTCTGATACCACTAAATGTAACACCTCTGACCGATTTTATAAAATAACACAGCGGAAAATTAAAAATTTACTTAGAGAGAAGAAGGATTTAAAATTTTCTTGACATAAAATATTTACAATCAAAAGTAGATACATGATCAATCAAGTGTTACACCAAAATACAAAATATCATTTTGATCATGTCAAAATGCTAACAAAATAGCCTTCTTCCTTCCATCTCTATGCATATGACCTCGGCTCCAATCAACGTCCTGGCTCGTCGCTCTTATCTGCATCACATGAATAACTGAAATGAGTACAAAACTCAGCAAGTGGAACTCTTACATAGCAATGGATACATATCATACTCTGTAAAACATGGCTTTGAAAACATTAAATACCATCAACTCTGAAACATAAATATCATAGCATGAATAACAATAACGATGGTATTTCTCTTTTCTCTGATGGATTGATATCTAAATAGTATCTCTGTATCTGTACCTATATCCCATCGATATAAATCGATTACTCTGTTGGGATATAAGCCTATGGTCGTTGATCAACTAATTGCATGCAATCTCTGACTATGTATCTATCAATCCAATAAATCATTTAAACTCTCTTTTAGGCATTAAACCAGACACTTTGCATACTCTTTTCTTTTGTATTCCCTTTGACATAATTGAGACATAAAATGCCTCTAATATACAACAAAGTGTATTAATACATAGCATGAATCAAATGAAAGGGAATAACATGTTAAAACCATTGAAACACCATACATATATTATCATGTGAGCACAAGGAAATGAATTCCACTTACAATCAACAAGAAGCTTGATTCTAATCTCTTGGTACAAAACCTACAACAATAAACCATGTATTGCACCATCAATAACCCAATAATCAAACAACCATACCATTAAATCCATAAAACCAACACCATCAACAAACTCATGATTTCCCCAACACCAAAATCCAAGAATAAACAAAACCACAAGCTTACCTTAGCTCCTTGAACCCAAAGGAACCTTGTTCTCACTTCAATAATCCAACAATAAGCTTGAATCAAAGAAAGGAAAGAAAGAAATTGAGAACCCTAACTGCCTCCTTGAGCTGCAAACCGAGAAGAGTGGAGAGAATGAGGAAATAATGAGCCAACTCTTGTCTTATATCACTAAAATCTCGAAAACACGCTTTTACTGTACATGCACCGCGGGTGCGCTAGCTTCATCACCGCGGGTGCGCTGATCGTACTGGACAACCACCGAAAATCTGAAAACGTCGACCGCAGGTGCGCTACAAAACTGACTGCGGGTGCGGTCTTGCCTCTGCCCAAACACCGCGGGTGCGGTGTCTAACTGACCGCGGGTGCGGTCACCTCTGTAGCCAACAACAAACTTTGCATCTAAAATCGAATCGCAACGTCGCTTCTCCTCATAATTCGGCAACACTCTCAACAAGAAAGTTGAACCTCTATGTCATATCTAACCACTCCCATTGACATCATACCAATTGGCTCAACATACAAATTACCATGAATTAAATCGCAACGACGCTACAATAAAACCACATAACACGTAAAACCAACAATACTATAAACCATAAATCGCAACTCTTAACATCAAAACTATACTTAAACTTAACCAAATAGTCCATAAACATATATTAAATCTTAAACCGTACCGTTCACCAAGCTTGGCTATTACATCAACCTTCAAGCCTCAAGTCTATAAGCTTTTATATTTTAAATAGTTTATTGCTATCACCTGCATGATTGCATGTTATATGTTTTACAGTGATTTATAGTTCTCCTCATCTACAGGATGTTATTGATTTAATTATATTTTATATGTCTGAATAAATTCACCAAATCTTTTGCCCCTCTCAGCGTTATGCTTATTTCAAATTAAATCTATTTCTCTACGCCTTGAAGTATGAGACGAAAAAAATTGTGCTAGATGTTATTGAAGGAATCTGGGATAACAACCATCAGTTGCGACTGTATGGTTAGATTGTAAAGAGCAATCTGTAAAATATGACAGACACGACACAATGACGTTTCGGTCCAAAAAAGTATGAGGTTTGATTTATTTTACAGAAGAATGTGAGATAAAAAAACGATAAGAATAAAATTTGAATTCCGGACCAAAACAAGTTAATACCAGAAACTATGAGGACTATTTTGGGCTGATTGTGAATAGACCGAAACTATGAGAACATGTTTATGAATTGCTCCAAGTTAACTAAAAAAATTATTCTACTTTTGTGAGCAATTTTCATTTTTATTGGATACGTTATATTTATTTTTAAAATTTTAGAAATTATATTAAAATTAAAATTTTAAAAGATAAATTTTTATGAGATTTTTTATTATAAAATAAATAATTATTTAGGCGTGCTTTTATTATTTTGGAAATTCATGGTATTTTAGAATAATTATTTGATTTTATATTAATGGTAATATCATATCATTTGTGATCATATCATATCATGACACCAATAACCTATCTCATAACATTGTATAGGTAGTACGTATCAGACCAATTATATCTTTAGATCAAATTTTCAATCTCTATTTATTTAACTGAATTTTGACATATACTACAAAAATTAACTAAACCGTCAAAATATGTCCATATTATAAAATCTGTGTTGAAATTTTAGTTACAACTGAAAAACATTATTATTAAAAAATTATAATCCTTTAAAGGCTGGGTTAAGTTTGGTTGATTAGATTGTATAGATAAATAATAGTCATTACTAAAAAATTAGAGTACAACATAAAATAACGGTTAATAAATAATGTTTAATTTTGATTCATTAAATTTAAGAAAAGAAGTTAAATTAAATATTTTAGCCTTTCAATAATTAATAAAAATAAATAAATAATAATATAAAAAATAATATTCTAATTTTATATTGAGTGATGGGATTGATCGAGATTAATAATCAATACATAAAATTATCACAAAATTTTTAATAAAATTGTACTATTTTAACAACCAAACATAACCTAATGTAAGACAAATTGATATCAAATAGAGATCTATATAAAAAGGATAGATGAAAACATCCTTGCTAACCAAGTTCAAGCAAAGTCATGTACTCGCTTTCTTAAAGAGGTTTTAAAATATATAAAAATACTCGTAAGGAAATTAATTTCTCCATTTGTCGATTTAACTCTCCCATAACAAAATATAACATCTAAACAGTAAACAGTAAGAAACCTCAATAATATCATTAAAAAAAACAGAGAAACCTAATTAATACAAAAATACAAACGGAGATATTTTCACAACTTGTGCACAATTTTTGCTTTCCAATAAAATAAGTTGTAATTGGATGCATTAGCCATTAGTCCAGTACCCAATGTTTCAGATCATCTGTAGGTGAAGATCAGCGTCCTGTTGAGCTAGTTCGACAAACATTGCCTCGTCGAAGAATTTATTAATGCTTACATCTTCAGACATTCCCTGGAAAAAAAAAATAATAATAATCCCACTATATTGGTAAGTGATCTTCAACCAACATATAGTCAAGCGCCGTCCCAACTAAACATGTAAGTTTCATCTCCCAAATATTTATTGAGACGTACTCCGGACTTGTCTCCCGGCCCTGTCCTAATTCTTGAGTCCACACATAAAACAATTATCTTCTTTTTAACCATTCTTGTATCCAACTTGGATAGAAAGATGTTTTCATGATGCACGCAGAGATACCAAACGAGCGGTACGGGTGCATGGAAAGTAGAAAATACAGTGTACGATTCCAAGAAAATAAAATTCTTATGCATCACAAATTGGGTGGAGAATGTGGAGACTGGAGGATATACCTTTCGACGCCTTGTCTTCACCATAAATTCACGGGCCAAATGCTGGATTGGAGCTGGTTCCAATGGGCGTAGAACTATACTTTTATCAAGCGGATCTCCAGGGACAATAGCCCAATGATCAAACGCAGATAAGCAGAATGCCTGGCCTTGTGTATGGTACCTTAGGTCCGTTTCAAAACCGAATGACTCTATGACTGGTAAAAATGCCTAAAAGTGTACAAAACAGAAGGATGTCATCCAAGTCAAAAAGGAGCTTAGTCGCACCAAATAATTTGATTATAAAGCAGAAATTAAGTTTCATATGACAAAGAACGAGTTCCCAGACCTTAACAATGTAGACAGGTGTCCCGGGTTGTGGAACATCTGCAGTGACATGGCCACGCCTACGCGATAACACCGTGTATATGGCAGAAACACAGTCAATTGGTGTCTGAATCTGAAATAACAGTTAAAAAATATTTAGTGATACTCTGAAAATTTGTTGCAAGAAATGAGGCATTAATTGATTTACTTATTCGAGTTTCATATTCAGCACACTTCTTGGGTAGTATGGGGTATAATGCTAGCTAATCCACCTACATAGCATTCATATCAACCAGATACAAAATTGCTTAATTTTCGACAAAAAAAGACAATGCTACCTAGTAAACTAAAATTGGCTAACTAAAGACGAGTTTTTAACTCGTGTGAAGATTTAAAAGAATGCTTACTTCTACGTAGTACACTGGTTCCATGAGCCTAGGTGTTGCCATGAGGAAAGCTGAATAAGCCACACGCCGGGCAGTTGGAATAATCTGCCCGGTTCCACGATTCAAAGGCTCAGGTGCAATTTTTGCATCTACTATTTTGAACTTCACATTTCTGATAGGCTCGTCACAGAGTGGGCCTTCTCGAGCCCCCCACTGAAATCTGTCCAAAGTACATTAGGCACAATACTAAAGACAAAACAATCAGGAAAATGCAGGAGTTATAAATTTAATTACCCTTGAACAATAGAATCTTTGACTGCATTAAGCAAACTCTTGTCCACTTCACTTGACAGTGTATCATCTAATAAGATATTAGGTCCCTGCATTTACAAAACTATCAATATTGAAAAAATAGACAAAGCACACGCAAAGAACCAACTCAATCACAGACTTCAAAGGGAGCGCACGCAAAGAAACAACTCAATCACAGACTTCAAGGGCTAGGTCTCCTAAAGTTGATACAAACTTAGTATAGAGCATTGAGTGGAAAGTAAACCTGTTTGTCGGGACCAAATGCCCAAATAGATCGAGCAGCAAGTAGATCCCAATCATATTTTGACTGGAAAAAATCACCAAGCTTTTTCCGAGGCCAATCGATGCTTACAACACCATTCTCAATATCTTCAGCAAGTCCTCTCTCTAGTGGTTCAGCAATCTAGAAATTAACATGTAATAAGTGAATAATTTCTAGAATTACAATCCTCTGTTGGTTTGCTTTCTTACCATGGTAATTTTATTTTTCTTGTTCGGTGTTTCAGCAAAACATTTCATAGAAGAAGACTCCACAACTGTTTCACAGAACGAGACAACCGGATCTGCCACCTGATAAGAGAACAGAAGAGAAAAAGTGTTACCTCTTAGAAGAACTACGATACTTACTAAAGGAAAAAAATCTATCATCAACGATAATAGAAAGGGAAAGAATGAATACACAAGCACCTTCACTTCCACTTCTGAATAGAGCTCCCTAAGGTCCTTCATAATAGAATCCAGGTACAATTCTCCAGTTCCCAAAATAGTATGCTCGCCAGATTCTTCAACCTTTGTAATTGCTAAGGGATAACTCTTGCTAATCTTCCTAAGACCCTCCACCATTTTTGGCAACTCACTAGGATTCAAAGGCTCAGTAGCAGTTTTTACCACAGGAAGAGTGTTGAACTGAAGTGGCCTGAATATGTAGACATCATCATCATACTCTAAATTGCAAAGCGTGGCTGTCTTCATAATAGAAGCATCCACACCTTCAATGAGAACCCAAGAACCAGGGGGAGCCTTGCTTATCGGAATCCTATAACGAGCTTGATAGACCCATAATTTGGTCACTTCTTTCACTGTCATATCCTCCTCATCATCAGGTGAATAGCCTTCTCCCAGCACCCGTACTGTCTGACCAGTCATAATTTCACCACTGTAGACCCTACCAAAAGCATCAAACACGCTGCAATCAGATTTAGGATACAGCTTTGTGATGTTAATGATAAGGGGACCTGACGTATCACAATTCTCCATAGATCGGTAAATAGCGGAATCCTTAGGTCCAGTATAGATGTGCTCAACTTTCCAGGTAGCAGCTTCTTTAGCAGATGGAACATGCTGAACCAGCATGTCAGTAAAACCTGTGGCAGTACCAAATACCGAGCTACATGCCAACCTCAGCAAGGGCCTCACATTCAACCGATAAGCTGCATTACTTAAAGTCACACCAAGCTCACCAAGTGTTGCTTCCACACTCTTCTTATGTTCTCCAATCACTTGGCTGTACAATTTATATAGCGGCTCAAGAACAAACTGGACAAAGGATCGTTCCACCCCACTAACCGGCTGTTTCTTCTTGAAAGTTCGGGTATCGGGATCGAAGTAATAATCACCCCAAAGGCGCAGAGCAAACTTATTGGCATCAAATGGAATACCATGAAGCTTGACATATAGCTTAGCAAATGACTGCAGCGTGAATGACCACCCCGCAGTAGCACTTGCAAAACAAACATTTCCAAGTGCAGGATCAACAACTTGAACACTCCCAGCAGTAGAGGAGGCAGCAGTTATGTGGTTATTGATGACTTCAATCGTGTGCCTTAGCTTGTGGTAGGCATCCTTCGGAGGTAACTTGAGTTCAGTTATCAATCTATCGACCTGACATGCAGATGAACATATGAGCATATTTATTATGAGAATCTCACCATATAGCAATAATTATGCAATAAACAATTACAAATCTGCCACTAATGCACCCAAAAAATGCTGCACCTTTTGTGTATTTTATTTTATAAGGGTGAAGAGATTACCTTGTTTATTACAACTACTATAGGAATGCGTTCCTGGATGGAATGGCGTATAGCCCTCTCTGTATTGACCTGCTAAGACAGTAGATATGGCAATATATATTATAATGCAAGAAGCAGTTTGTAAATAGTTTGAAACACAAATATGACCTGAAACCAACAGATCAGGAGTATTTGGAAATAAGCTTACTGCCAAAGGTGACTGTAATGGGTAATTGGCTAGTAATCATGAATCCATGGCTGATAAATAAATAATTAAGTTTTGAAAATGCAAAGCTAATAAAGGAAAGATAAACCAGAAGGTCTAGAAACAACATTACACCATACTGAAGTAAGGCAAAAAAAAAACAACATGACACCATAAAATATAAGAAAACAAACCAAGTAATATGGTGATATCTATTTACTGAATTTTCGTATCACAGGTAGAAAGAAGGATGAAAGAACACCAGTATTTCAGTGCAACAGAAAACTAAAAGACAAAATTAGCTTCAGTTTTTGTAACAAAGAATCCAAGTAGAATATCACATTATTTTAAAAATTACACGATTTCAATAGCAGCTAAACACATGCATAATCATGCCAAAGTGAAAACAGAGATAAATTTCTACCAGTATATAAACTCAGGGGAAAGTCCAAAAACAATAAACAAAGTAAAAGCATCGGGGCACAAATTATCAGTTATCAATTACTTTCAATCTTGTTCACAATAATTTTCTAAAGAAAATAAAGATCTAGGCAAAATAAATTAAGTTACCGCAAACAATCAACTAACCATGACTCCTTCCGCAGCATCCACAATTAACACTGCACCATCAGCAAGCCTGAGAGCAGCAGTCATCTCATCAGAAAAGTTAACATGCCCTGGAGTATCCATAATATTGCAAAGGTAAGATTTTGAATTGCTGTCCTCAAGAACGAGTGACATTGGAACAGCCTTAATGGAAATCTTCCTCTCCTGCTCATCTATTCTTGTGTCAGTATACCGCATATGCTTCTCACTGTTCTGATCAAAGGTAGATATGTGGTGAGTCTGCTCAACTAACATGTCCATAAATGTCGTCTTCCCATGATGCAAATTGCCAACCAAAGCAACATTCCTAACTAAAGAAGGATTTGACATAAGACCGAGAAGGAACTGTGTTGACACATAAGTTGACGAGTCCTTAACCCCCAGCTCAAACTTGAGATTTTTCACAGGCTGGATAATAGGCTGTTCCAGCGGCTGCTCATCTTCATCCATAACCAAAGTTTCGACTTCTTCACCATAAACCTCCTCTGCAGTTGGATAGTACTTTTTGTCCTCAGCCAGGACAATTTGACTGTCCATATCAACATCTTCAGCAGTGGTTAGCCACCCATTTGACTTTCCAGGCCCATGCTCGTAATCAGACACATGCCCCTCATTCTCTATCCTGTCGGGCAGCTCCTCCTCTTCGTCCTCCTGGTCACTCTCTTGATCTGACTCAATCTCAGGCCCAATATAGTTTCCAAACTCGTCATACAAACTATCATCCATAGTTCTGCAAAAGCTCAATTCATCACCACGCACAAGTAAGTCGTTAAACCTAATAAAATCTAGTCAAAACCTAATTAATACCTTACAAAACAAAGAGTCGCACCTTCACTGACCAAAAAAACCCCCCTAAAATAACAATAAATATCCACAACAAAACAGACCGAACAAAAAGCTCATCAAAATCTCACCAGAAATCAAAATCGAAAAGATAACAGGGAAATGATACCTGCTGCGGTGACGACAGAGGCGACCGAAGGCTAGCCTACAGGTTAGTGGAAAGGGACGACAGAGAAGGGTTGAGCTCCAGTTTATTCAGACCAGTGCTAGGGCTGCGAGGAGGGAACTATTTAGCATTTTTATGAGAGTAATTTCAGATTTTCTCATTTAAAAACTATAGTATTTATCTAAGGAGTTTTCTTAAAATACTAATACATCGACTTATAGTTGCGTTTATAATATTTATTTGGTTTATATTTAAATGAAAATCATATAATGATAAAAAATAGTGAGACACTACACTATAATTTTGATATATAAATTAAAAAATAAATAAAATATAAAAAAATAAAAAATGATCTTAATAAGAATTGTACCTATAACTTAATTTCATGAAACAATGACTATATCCATTGAACTACATATAATGTTATATTAATGTTTTAATATTTTATTAATATATATAATTATTAAAATAGATCATGATACCAAAGTTAGTTAATCTAAGGTATATCAAACTTAATAAAATAATATAGTTTAAGAAATTCAAACAAATTTGAGAAAAAATTGGAAATCAGTAACGTAGTAACTAGTAAATAATATTTCAAAACTGACTCACCAGTCAAGCCCAACGCACGACGTATGAAACCCAAATGTAGGCCCAAAAGGTGTATATATATATATATATAGTACGTTGCCCGTAATTAGAATATATTTTGTATAAATATATATTTATACAGAATAAATCGTACTTGCATTAATAATCGATTTATTTATTGTGATAAGGCTTGCTTGTGTGTTGTTATATTTATTTTAATCAGTCTATTGAGTTTATGTTGATACTGAACTGAAGACAAGGTAACTCTAATATTGTGTTTTAATATTAAAATCACCATCAAATTGGCCATATATTACAGTTTCTTGAGTCTCATCTGATTTCATTATAACTAGTGCACTGACACACACAACATAGTTTATTTGGTTTATTTTAAAATAAGAATCAAAATATAATTATAAGAAATAATGATGGATTACACTGTAATTTTGATATATGAACTAAAAAAATAAACAGAAATAAGAAAGAGAAAAAAAAAAAGCAAAGTAGGAATTGAACATACAACTTGATGCTTAGGAAAATAAAGCTCTATCTGTTAACCTACACATGACTTACATTAAATTTTTAACATTTTACTAATATATATAATTATTAAAACATACCATGAAACTTAAAGTTAATTATTTTAAGAGTTTCAAATTTAATAATATAGTATAGATAATAATAATAATAATCATAAATTCTAATTCTAAATGTGCACAACTCAAATCTGTATCCAGTAGCTTATCCCTCTTGACTTCAATTATTTTTTTATTATTATTACAGTTTATAAATTCCACCTCTAATTTGCACAACTCAAATCGGAATCCAATATTTTATCCCTCTTGACTACAAATTTAGAAAATATTCAATTTTAGCCCATAAGCTTTTTAACAATAATTTTCTCCAAGATCCTAACAATATTTGGGCCTGAGTCTAACTTTTAAAAAGAAGCCTATGAATCATGATGTGTGTCCATATTTTTTTTAGTTTCATAGCAATTTTTCAAATTAAATCAATACGTTAAAGACAATATAAAAAACTAAATGAATAAAAATATCAAACATGTCCAAAATGATCACTAAAAAACAACGCCTGACAGTTTTAGAGCTAAAAATATTAATCAAGTCTGTATAATCAAGTTGTTCAGTAATTTCTTTCTCAATCGATAACATAGTCAATCCATTCAATCTTTCTTGTGACATGGTTGATCGGAGAAAAGTTTTGATGAACTTCGCTCTGCACTTGCTACTGTGATCGAGACAGTTAACAAGATTTTATAAGCAATATGAGCATTTGGGAAACACTCATCCATTTTCTTCAAGTAATTCAATACATCAATGGCCGATTTTGTTTCTGAGCACCTTAAGAATGTTAACTCCGAAAATAAATCATCCCCATTAATAGTTGATAATAAATATTGTTTTTTCTTGTGAAATTAAAATGAATTATGTTTTATTTATTGTTTATATGTAGTATGAAACTCAAAATCGGATTCAAACCAGGAAATTTTTAACTTTTTTTAAAAAAATTTTAAATTTGTGTCATTCGAATCCTTTTGGAAATACCAGGAAAATTTTCATTATGAGCTTCTTCAACATTCTGCCTACACCTTATTGCTTGGATCCATCTCAGAAGTGCAGCCTAGGCAAATTTTGGGCTACTAAATTTTGGACATTCTGCCTACACCTTATTGCTTGATCCATTAATATCATTTTTAATACTCCAAAACATGACATAGCTTTTGGACAACAAAGATGGTTTTGGGCTATCTAGTATTACATATAAAAAAAAATTTAAAAATTTTAGGCTCCAAAAAAGAGATGAGCCTGAGTCATTAGACTCATTTGACTCTGAATAAGCACGGCCCTGCCTAATGGCAAAGGTGAGGCCTCAAGACCCGAGTGGTCTTGGGTTCAAATTATTAGCAAAGATAGAGAAGATCAAATCACAAAAATTAGTCTATTTTATTCAAATAATCTAAAAATAAAAACACGATCAGGATTATTTTATATATTTAATATGAAACAATTAGTTATACTACACCAAGGATTGGATATTACTCTTGAAGCGTGTTTTAACAATTTTTTTTTTATCAGAATACAATAATCTCAAATGAAATCGACTTGGAAAATTACATAAAATCTAAGATTTTCTCTTTCCTTGCCTCACCCTAAAGGAACGTAAATTTCAATAATAACTTTTATAACTCCCTTTTCAAAATCACCCATTTTTATCTTCTCTCCCCTTGTGAATGCAAATGACTCTCCCTATCTTAATTGGACTTTGGGCCTTCTGCTGTAAACCATATAAATTGGGCTTCTGTCTTGCCCCATGGATATATATTGGGCTTTCTAGTGTAAACCCTATAAATTGGGCTGCTCTCTTGCCCCATGGTATTAAACCCTATATCTCCATCTCTGTCAATGCCAACCTCGTCAACAAGAGTTGTCTCCTCAAGGATAAAGTTTGGAAACTGAATTTTGATTTCCTCTGCTCTCTCCCATGTTGTTTCTCTTGTGTTTTGCCCTCCCATTGAATTAAGACTTGCTTAATTTGTCCATGCCCATGTTTAATTCTGCGCACTCCCAACACTTTATAAGCTGGAGTATAGGAGGATGGAAGAACACCGAACTATAATTCCTTTGGGAGTCGAGATTCAACTTAATAACTTTACCTACTCTTTTCAGCTATGATGCATGGAAGACTTGTGAATCCTTCCATAATTTGGAAGTTTCAGCTTATAGGAAACTGCTCCAACCTCTTGTAACACTTGAAATGTCCATAAAGCCATGAAACTAACTTTTGATTCAACCTCCAATTTAGTGTTTGTTGTCTATGAGGACGTAACAAACACAAACCCTAAAGAATTTCATTTGCTAAAATGTGTTTTTTTATATCCTCGGTGGTTCATTCCATGCGAGGATTTTCAATCATTGGAGGTGCACCCTCAGTACCAACAATTGCAATATTGAAATTCATTATCTTTATTGATCCATCATTGAATACAAAGCACGTATCATTATCTTGAGCAAAAAAGTGTTCTTGGCACACACTTATCCTCTATAACAGATCATCGAGGATCATTTTGTGTTATCTTTATAACTCTAGCCGCCCAAGCTATTTGTTGGAAGTTTTTGAAGTTTTATATGTTTGAACGTCTGAACCGAGAATTCCATAGACAACTAGATATTTAATTGTTATTGTGGTGATACTAAAAGTTTCAGTATAAGCAGTGATAAGTCCTAGTTGAAGTGGGTTTGTACAAATATTATATAAATCAAAGTCTTTTAGTGGACAACTTTCTAAGTAGAAGAAAGGGAGACGTGGAAAGATATTGCTTTTGAACTTCCATAAAAAACTTGTGTCATTTAATTCAAGTTTTATATTTCTGTCTATCTTAATTATATAAATAGTTGCTTTGTTAAAAGATTTTTTAATATTAAATATATATCATTACTAGTCTAGTCGAATCATTTCCTCACTTAAAAAAAATTTTCAATTGTCTAGTTATGTCTAGCCGTTAAAAAAATGCTTTAAAAACTGACAAATGTTAAGGTCATCTCGAGTTTTCAAAGAAAATTTTAAAGTATTTATTCACCATCCTCTAAACAATTTTTTTTAAAATTCTAATAAGTGTTATCAGAGCGGTTTTTCTTGGACTCCGATATTTTTATATATTTAAATGATTTCGTTTAACAATATTTCAATGTTCTCTAAAGAAGAATATGAATATTTGAAAATTCAGATGCAGAGACACCTTTCATGTAAAGGCCAAAAAATCCTTGCTTTGAAAATTTGCGGAAAATTAAAAATTTTTCTTTTAAAATAAATGGAGTGCCTCATCCATAAAATCAACTGATGAATCAAGTTCAATGTTTAAAAAAAATATATAGCAGCGGAAGAAAATAAAGTTTGCCAAAAATAACAATTCAAAGAATGTCCAACAACTGGTAAAAATGTTTGAGCATAAAATGACATGTGCTGAAACTGAGGTCCTCGGGTGCCACTACTGCCGACCCAAGCTGGCTCACTGGTCCCCGCCCTCGGCCCTGGCCTCATCAGTACCTACAACAATCAAGTCTAGTGAGCCTAAAGACTCAGCATGCAAATATCGTAGGTAACGAGAAAATGTAATTTGCATGGATAAAATATCATGTCATGAGGCATACTTAAAATAACTTGTACTGAGCAATTATAATACGTGCATAACTGAACTGAAAATCGTAGTGAAAATGTTTTCTCCTTGGAGCCCTGTACTGAAATAACTGATAAAAATTTTCTGTTGAGATTATGGTCTACGCCTGTGGCCCCTGCACTGAACTGAACTGATCGGTAACTGGCTACCGGGGAGTATCAAACTGAACTGAGCTGACCGGTCACTGGCGATCGGGTGGTACCAAACTGAACTGATCGGTCACTGGCGACCGTATAAAATAATGTTCCCATAATAGTGAATTGACCACAAGCAATATCGCATAAATCTCAAAAATAAGTATTTTCTATTTTCATGCACGTAATATAATTAAATGGCATAATGAAAATATCCTGTATATTTTACCAACTGGATTGGATCGCTCCTAGGCTCGCTGCAACCTAAATATACCATGAAAAATATGCAATAGCTTATACTTGACCAAACTATGCAATTAAGTTTGAAAATGCGACAATTACGTCTAACGACTTCGTATTTAATCATGACTCCGAACCAACCCGAACCGACACTGAACCGACGTATAGTCATGATTAAAATACGCTTAAAATTATGAACTAATGCTCCTAAAATGATAAGGGTCGAAATCTAGGTGAAATGGAGGCCAAAACAAGAAACGCTCTTTCGAGAGTCAATTTGGCACATCGCACCGTAAATTCTCGTACGACCTCAAAAATGATCCGAATCACAAAGGGTCAAAAACAAGACCTTCCTAACTCGATGAGGCACTGTCCAGTCCAAGGCCATAGGCTAAAAGCTGACCGAGAACTCGAACGAGCCTCCGAACCGACACAGCAACTTGCTGTAAATTTCCAGCAGCTGTACCATCGCGTATCTTGTGTTGTTTTCGAGACTACCGGCCATTGGGGCGTGAACCACCGACCAGAGACTCTTACCAACATCCCAAGGAATGATTTGAACCATGGCTAAGGGCCCTAGGCCAGCCACAATCCTCACCATTCCAGCAACCAACCAAAAGCTCTTACCGAGGGCCCTCATGCGTGCGTGTGTGGTGTTGTGCTTCGCTTGCTGTCTCGACTCGTTCCAGTGGCCATTGATTGACCATGGCACGATCTAGACATCTAGGGGCATGGTATGAACCGTGGCTAAGGGCCATAGGCCAACCAAGATCCATACCATTCCACAAAACTCGAACACACCCATGCTGTCAAAAACCGAAGGGGCCGAGAGGGGAGGGGCTGCTCTTGTTTTTAAATTGAAAACCGATGAGCCATGGACCAAGCCACCAAAAGGGCGACTTAGTCTCGTCTTAGACATGCTAGGGGAGTGATCCAACCATGGCTATAGGCCCCTAGGGCAGCCATGATCAGATCCTTACCCTTGGACAACAAAACTGAATTTTTGAAGCTCAATATGACACTCATGGGGGATGTGCTGTCATTGACGAATTCTATTGTGTATGGGACTGGAACCAACGTTCTATCATGACCCTAACATGTCCTAGTACATGTTCATATGAAGCTTCGAGCCCCTGGAACGAGCCATCCCTGAAATCGAAACAAAACATACCAATCGTGAAGCATGGTAGAACCAAAAATTTGCATGTTATATTTTTCTGAAAATTCTTGGTGTGTTTCGGTTTTTGAATGGAAATGATGATCATGTAATGTAAAAATAATGATAATAGGACTTGATTGAGGTTTGAAAGAATCTAGACTTGCCTTGGTTTTCGTTTGAATGAAAAACGAAAGAATACGACGACTCGGCGCGGAGGAGGTGGAGCGATTTTCTTTCCTACCTTGCTTCTTGCTCGATTTTCTCTCTTGTTTCTAGCTATGAGGGTCACGATTTTCTACTCTGAAATGGCTCTGATTTTCGAGACTAAGGGAGGGGGAATGGTGGTTAAGAGGGTGAGGAGAATGGGTGCAAAATGTAGGGAAGAAAATCAAGACCAAGTCTACCTCTCATTCAAATTTTGAATTGGTTTGATCAAGTCTTTTTGGGGGGAGTATGGCCGATATTATCCATGATAATTAGACTAGGATATTGCTTATTAATAAACTACTTAAGGTTGATCAATAATTAAAAATGTTATCATGCTAAAAAAAATGACAAAGAATTGGTCAAAGGTGAGTTGGCATATCCTTGCTCAATCTATAAGGGTGGCCGAAAATTCATCTAATAAATGGAAGGAAAATGTTTTCTAGCTAGTAAATTTATAACCCTTAAAAGCCTCACTAATCCTTTAATTAATTTAGTGAATTAATCCCTTAATTAAGTAACTTAAATGAGCTTATTTCTTAATCACCTCAAGTAACTTAAATTAAATCCTCAAACCTCCTTATTAACTTAAATTAACTTACTTGCTAGCTAAAATAATGTCTGGAAATATTTATCGAATCTTAAATTCTATCTCAAAGTTCCAACTCCAGTCCGACCTCACTGAAATAACTGAAAAATCAAACTACTGCATGAAATAATAAAATAATTAACTTCAAAGAAAATCATTAAAATAATCATGCAATGAAGTCAATTTAATTTAAAATACTAGAATTATGCATGGCTTATACGTAGTCTAATTTACGGGTTCTACAATCCTTCCTCCCTTAAAAGAAATTTCGTCCTCGAAATTAGAACTCACCGAATAACTCGGGGTATCGATCTCTCATCTCCGGCTCAGACTCCCACGTAGCTTCCTCCTCAGAATGGTTGAGCCATTTGACTTTGACTCGTTTAACCAGCTTGTTCCGAAGCTTCTTCTCCTGTCTGTCTAAGATCTGCACCGGTTTCTCCTCATAAGACAAGTTCGGAGTAAGCTGCAACGGCTCGAAATTCAGCACATGCGAAGGATTTGCCATATACTTCCTCAGCATGGAGACGTGGAACACATTGTGTACTTCAGCCAGATTCGGCGGAAGAGCCACACGATAAGCTAGCGTCCCAACTCTGTCGAGGATCTGAAACGGTCCAATGAATCTCGGACTGAGCTTCCCTTTCTTCCCAAATCTCATGAGATACCCTTCATAGGTGCCACTTTCACAAAGACATGATCGCCCACTGCAAACTCTAAATCTCTCCTCCGCTGATCGGCATAACTCTTCTGTCGGCTCTGAGCAGTCCTCATCCTATCACGGATCTTGACTACTACATCTGCTGCCTGCTGAACAATCTCTGGACCCAACTCTGCTCTCTCTCCTACTTCATCCCAATGGACAGGAGATCTGCACTTGCGGCCATACAGTGCTTCATACGGAGCCATACCAATAGAAGACTGGAAGCTGTTGTTATAGGTGAACTCAACCAATGGTAAGTTCGACTCCCAACTCCCGGAGAAATCAATGACGCAAGCACGGAGAAGATCCTCTAAGATCTGAATAACTCGCTCTGACTGCCCATCTGTCTGCGGATGGAAAGCTGTGCTAAACAGCAACTTCGTACCCATAGTCGAATGCAAACTCTTCCAAAACGAGGAAGTAAATCTGGGATCTCTGTCAGATACGATAGAAACTGGAATACCATGGAGTCGGACTATCTCTCGGATATACAGCTCTGCATACTGAACCATGGTGAAAGTCGTCTTAATAGGCAAGAAGTGCGCTGATTTGGTAAGGCGATCTACAATCACCCAAATAGCATTCGATCCTCTGGCTGACCTCGGCAATCCGGTCACAAAGTCCATGGTAACATTCTCCCACTTCCACTCGGGAATAGGGAGAGGCTTGAGCAAACCTGCTGGCCTCTGATGCTCGGCCTTCACTAACTGGCAGGTCAGACACTCGGACACAAATCGTCTGATGTCCTTCTTCATACCAGGCCACCAATACAATAGTTGTAGATCTTTGTACATCTTCGTACTCCCATGGTGAATGGAGTGCGGGGACATATGGGCCTCTGACAAGATGTCTGCTCGGATAGAATCACTGCTAGGAACCCATATCTTGTCTTGGTATCTCACAATACCATCACTGACTGAATACAAGACACTGCCCTTGGCTTCATCTCTCTTCTTCCACTGTGCCAATTGCTCATCTGCTGACTGACCACTGCGAATACGGTCCATAAGGGAAGACTGAATGGTCAAGGTAGATAGACGAGGAACTCTACCTCGAGGATAAGTCTCGAGATCAAACCTTTGTATCTCAAACTGAAGAGGTTTCTGAATCGTCAAATGAGCCATGACTGCGACTTTTCTACTCAATGCATCCGCAACTACATTAGCTTTACCCGGGTGGTAGCTAATGTCACAATCGTAGTCTTTCACAAGCTTCAACCAACGCCTCTGACGCATGTTCAGCTCCTTCTGCGTAAAGAAATACTTGAGGCTCTTGTGGTCGGTAAAGATCTGGCATTTCTCTCCATACAGATAGTGCCTCCAAATCTTCAAGGCAAAAACTACGGCCGCCAATTCTAGATCATGGGTAGGGTAGTTCTTCTCATGAGTCTTCAACTGTCTAGAAGCATAAGCTATTACCTTCCCATGCTGCATCAATACGGCGCCAAGACCGAGCTTCGAAGCATCGGTATACAGTACAAACTCACCGGACCCTGACGGCACGGCCAAAACTGGTGCTGAGGTAAGAGCTTGCTTCAAAGTATCGAAGCTCTTCTGACACTCCTCGCTCCAAACAAATTTCACATTCTTCTTGGTCAGTGCTGTGAGTGGAACTGCAATCGAAGAGAATCCCTTAATGAACTTCCGATAATATCCTGCTAAGCAAAGAAAACTGCGGATCTCTGATGCATTCTGAGGCACAACCCAATCTCTGACTGCTGCAACTTTTGCTGGGTCTACCTCAATACCACTGCTAGAAATGATGTGGCCTAAGAACGCCACCTTCTCTAACCAGAATTCGCATTTACTGAACTTTGCGAATAATTTGTGCTTCTGCAATGTCTGCAACACTGTGGTTAGATGTCTGCTGTGCTCCTCCCGACTCTTGGAGTAGACGAGAATGTCATCTATGAACACTATCACAAACTGGTCAAGATACGGCTGAAATACGCGATTCATGAGATCAATGAAGATTGCTGGCGCATTCGTCAGTCCGAACGGCATCACAAGGAACTCGTAGTGGCCATAACGAGTCCTAAAAGCAGTCTTGGAAACATCAGCATCTCTCACCCTCAACTGGTGATAACCAGAGCGCAGATCAATCTTGGAGAAAATCGAAGCTCCCTGCAACTGGTCAAACATATCCTCAATCCTCGGAAGTGGGTATTTATTTTTTACTGTAACCCTGTTCAACTCCCGATAGTCAATACAAAGCCTCATCGTGCCATCTTTCTTCTTAACAAACAAGACTGGCGCGCCCCAAGGTGAGAAGCTAGGGCGAATGAAATCCTTGTCCAGAAGTTCCTGTATCTGCTACTTAAGCTCTGCCATCTCTGTCGGTGCTAGTCGGTACGGCGCTTTGGATATCAGAGCCGTACCTGGCATAAGCTCAATGAAAAACTCCACCTCTCTCTCGGGTGGCATACCAGAGACATCTTCGGGAAAAACGTCTAAGAAATCTCTGACAATCGGAAACATCTGAGGCTGACTGGCTGGGTTCCATATCTGACAAAGCTCCACGTAATATTGAGAATCCAAGAGAAGCCAATTTGAAAAATGTGTCCAGTGATTTCTTTTATAAAACTCTTAATAAAATATGTTTTGTAAATTTAAAACTTGTTCAGCAGCTAGAGAAATCTGGGTAAAGCTGATTCAACTTTGTGAAAGAAATTATCATACCAAGGAGAACAAGTTGATGATAGCCATTCAGAAGTTTGACAACATTAAGATTAAGGCTAGAGAAACCATGAACATGTTTAATGAATATTTAACGGCATTGTGATCGGATTGGCTGTTCTTGGGAAAGAAAACAACAATCGAGAAGTTTCCCTGAAAGCTATGAGAGCCCTTCCAAGACAATTGGATGTTAATACCATAGCCATGCGAGAATCAAAAGGCCTCAAAAATCTCGAGCTACATGACTTATTTGTAGATCTAAATGCTTATGAATTCGAGCTACCAGACAAAAAAGAAGCCTTCATGTTGGAATTTATGAATTTCAGTATTTGACAAACAAATCTGCAAGAGAAATGAAGAACCAAACTGATCGGACGTAATCAAGAGATCGTAACTGAATGGATTAAGAATTGAAGCTCTTATAAGTATAAATATGTCTTAAAATCGATTACACGAAGTTCAGTAAACAAATTGGAGATTAGAATTGAGACTTTGCGTAACTAAACTGAAAAGACATCAGCTAGAACTGATAGTTTCTAGCTGAACTGATTTGTCGACTAGTTTAACTCCTTATCAGTTAGCCACATCATCAGTTATATCATCCGACAGACTGACAGTTCGTACCAAATTAGAATATGTGAAATAGAGCAGAACAATCTGATACTTCGTACTATTGTAAGATAAAGTCATCTGCATGTACTAAACGACGATTCAACGGATATTAGTCATTAAATGCATTCAATGTGACCTTTAAAAACCGAGACTATATATAGCTGATCGATTCAGTTGAAGAGGGTTGGTGGAAAAACATTGAACGAACTATCTACAAACATCAATCAATTACGATACATTCTCAAGCATTTTTCAATTTATAAATCGCATATTGTAGCTCTTATTTCATTGTATTTATTCGTAGTATTCACGCTACTCTTCAGAGCTATTCGTTTATCTACTGTAAATTGTTGGAAAACTAAGAGTTTCAGCTTGGCAGTATATATGCCAACTAAGGTGGATTATTATACTATGTTGTAATACATCAAAGTTTTTTTTAGTGAAAAACATATCTTTGAGATAGAAGGGGTGACATAGGAGCATTTGAAGTCTTCGAACATCGATAAAAACTTGTGTGTTCTATTATATCATTTATTAAGTTTTTGCAGCGTATCAACTTAAGCATTCAATCTATATTTCAGTCTAATTCCGTGCTATCATTAGTTGACTGATTTATATTGACAAACAAGATTTCAGGATCAGTTCAATCAAAGAACTGATTCATATCCAAAAGATTGCAAAAAGCCGGAGTGTTTATTCAACATCCTTCTAAACATTCCAAGTGCAATCCTATCAAGTGGTATCAAAGCGATTAATCTTGTCTTGAATTGAAACGTCTACTAGAATTTTTTTCTTTTTGCAAGCTGATTTTCGAAAATTTCATTTTTATGCATGCATGCAATAACAGCTGAAAATTATACCTTTTAAAATAATTTGAGACGACCATCAAACCCTAAATTGTCGTTTGAAATAATTCATAAATGAAATCTGCGAAAATCCTGACAACAATCAACATATAAAAGAAAGTTTATGAAAATATCAATACTCACTCCTAACTCAAAACATAATGTGCGGAAAAAGTATGGTCCTCGTGTAACGCCCCGAAAATTTGTGGGTCCACGCAAACCACATGCATAAAAATTATTAAATTCTCTTGTATTTTAATTAAATGTTTTAATTGCATAAATTAATTATGCTATGCATATTTACATGTTTAAAATATATTTCTCTATATAGTTGCATTAAAATGTAATTTTTAAAAGGTTATTCGAGTCGCGATCGAGGAACGGAGACCGAGGGCTGGAAAATAGAAAATGTTTTTAATAAATAATTATTTTTAATTATTTAAAATAAGGGTGATGCTTTTTCTTATTTTTGAAAATAAGGGGTTTTGAGATGATTTTATATGTCGGGACGTAATTTTTATCGGTGTTGGATTTTCAACAAAAATACGAACTTTTTGGCAACCCGGCTAATAAATTCACAAATTTATTTTAACAAAACTATTTTAATATTTTAATTAAATTCTAATTAAACATGAATGGGCCTAATTGGTGAGCTTATTGGGCCTAAGCTTAATTAAAGATTTAATTAACTATAAAATAAGTTAAACCCACCCAAACCCTTTTCAAACTCTCGCCCACCTCTTTTGCACCATTAAAATTCTCTCCCAAGCAAATACACCACACACACGACACACACACAGAGCATATTGAAGGACTTTTCAAAGGGTTCAAGGAAAAGCTAGCCAACGTCTTCGTTGCGCTCCGTTCTTCGTCGTCAACGTATATTCGAGCGTATATTACGCAAAGGCACACCCTAATCTCCCTTTTCTCATCCATCATATCATATTAATGTTTAAATTATTGGATGCATGAAAAACATGAAAGAAAAACAAGTGCCACTTTTCTAAATTTTCGTTTTGGATCATAGCATGATATATTAAGCAAGGTTTTTGATTCTTAAATCATGATTGTATGTTGTTTAAGGACTGCCATGATCTAGGCCATGATTTACAAGGGTTTACACGTGAGTTAGGGTCCTGTAAGCGCACCATACACACTGGAAATTGAAGAGCACCAAATAAAACGTAAGTTGCTGTCATGGGAAGAACATGGGTTCGGTTAGGGGTCCTCACAGTCGGGCTTGGTGCGGCTCTTGTCCAGGGGTGTGGGGGAGATCAGGGAAGAGTCCTAGCCATGCTAGGACTCGAGTTGAGAGGCGGCGAGGAGTCCTTTGCATGAGGGACTCCTACCCGAGAATCCAGGAGATCGCGTGCAGGGTTCTGCACTTCGCACCAGCTTGGGCGCGCGGTTCAGGGGGTCTGGGCTGGGTCAGGTCTGGTCCTTAGGGTCCTTAGGCGGTGCACATCAGGTTGGTTTGTGACTAGAGTCATCGGCTAGGTCCCTGCATGCGTAAATCTTAGAGTCCATGCATACCCAAATTCTCGGCCAGCATAGGCGTGTATAGAGGGTCCACGTTTTTGCCATTAGAATGGTTTCCTTGATGAAGTTAGGGTCCAGTAAGTTAATTTAAGATGTTGGGCAAGTTTTGGACCAACATGGTTCGGGGTAACTCGTGAAAATCGGAAGTTGGCTCGGGGTCGAAGTTTAGGTGTCAAATAGGGTTTTCAAAAAGAAGAAAATTGGAAAACGACTCACGGGGGTCGAGTCATGGTCCATAAGGGCTAAAATAATATAAAAAGACTAAATTTAGAATTTAGGAATTTTATATTAAAGTTTGGTATTTTTCGGGATTAAACACCGTTAAAACAATTAATTAAAGATAATTGAAAAAAAAATCTAACATTTAAGCCAAATAAAATTATGGAAAAATTCACGTAAGCTTAAATAATTATTTGGGATATGTTAGAGTCATGAAATCAAGAAAAAAGTCGAAAACGTAAAAAGTTTAGTCCAGGGGTAAAACGGTCTTTTTACACCGGGAAATTAGTAAAGGTCATGGCAGTGCCCTAAATACTGTTTTTATGATATTATGATTATTTTTAAATGTTTATGAAATATTTATGATTAAATTATGGTTTTAAAATGTCTATTTGATTTTTATGATTTAAGGAAGACATTTAAAAGACATGTTGCATGCTTGGTTTCGAAAATAAAATGTTATGTTATGCATGATTTTTATAAAGTGATGTGAATGAAAAATGTTGAAGGAAGTGAAGTGATTGTGACTAATTCGTTGATAATGGCGACGTCGTGAGGGTTATGGTCCCAGTGGGAGCCCGACGATCGTGTTTCCATTATTGCGAATATGAGGTTATGAGGTTTGAGGAAGAATGAGAATATCGTGAGGGGAGAAGGCCCCAGAGGGAGCCCATTTATGGAAGAAGGCCCCAGAGGGAGCCCCGACGATCGTATTTCTATTCGATCATGTTAGGCCAAGGCTCAGTTGACCGGTGAGAGTGTCGCTGATGTCCCCGCCGCCCAGTACTGTGGTTTTATGTAGATGGATCCATCGTCATGTCATGTCAGGAAAGTCACAATTAACGATCTGAATTCAACAAAGGAAAAAGAAAAAAGAGGAAATGTTCACGATTATGTTTAAGGTTTTATGTCATGTCATGTTGAGGAAAAGAAAATTCATGTTTGCATGTTATGAAAATGTTTATGTTGAAGTTTTATGCATCATGAAAATGTTTACGAAAATGTTTATGATTATGCATCTTCATGAAAACGATATTTTAAGTACAAGTATTTTTCACCGTTATATGTTGACTGTATTACGTATTACTCGTTATCAAGATTATGGTGTGTTGAGTCTTTAGACTCACTAGGTGTGATGGATGTAGGTGGTATTGAGGGAGGACTTGATGAGTGATTTGACTGGGCTGAAGGCGCACACAACCCGAGAACCAGCGCTACATTTTCCGCATTATGCTTTATGATTTAAGTTAAAGATTTTTAAGTTTATTTATTTATGCCTTTGAGAGATTTTTCAGAGGTTTAGTATGGGCTATTCTTTTCAAATTATTGCTTTTTAGGTTTGGTAAAATGTTTGACAATTTTATGCTTTAAAATATTTTTCTTTGGATTTTTAAATAGCAGTTTGATGGTTTTTTTTAAAATGATGTCAAAAATATTTTATGGTTCGGCCAATGTTAAGTGAGGTTTTAAAAAAAAAAATTTCTAGTACCTTTAAAGCAATAAAAAGGACAGGACGTTTCACCTCGGGTTAGCGTGCGTACATCCAACTCCGCCTACTCAGTCTTCGGCGCCTCCAATCTCTTCATCAATATGCTCACATGCTCACATGCATCATTCACACCTAGTGAGTCTAAATACTCAACACAATCATTATAACAAGTACATATACATAACATGCAACAGTGAAAACTATTGTAAACAACATACATTTTATGATCTTAAAAGCATGAACTTAAACATATCGTGTCAAAGCGTAACGTGTCCAAAACATGTATCAACATATCAGCATATGCGTATTCATTTTCTTTGTTTGAATTCCGTTCATTAGTATGAATTTCGTATCAACTGTATTCGATGGATTCATCTATGTATAACCATGCTACCTTGCGGCGGGGACATCGACGACATTATTCCATACACTGAGCATTGGCATTACATATCATCATATTATCATATTCGTATTAGTCACAACCAACTCACTTCCTTCAAAACATGTCATCATATTCATCACTTATAAAAATCATGCATGTGCATAAATTTTTCTTAAAACCAAGCATGCAACATATTTTGCATAATTCTGTAAAAGGTCATGTTCATGATAGAATATGCATTAAAAACGTGTAATTTTGTGATCAGGACACTGCCATGACTGTTAACTCGACCCTGGTGCAAAATGACCATTTCGTCCTTAGAAACCTTAATTGACAATTTTACCACTGGACCTCAAAATTTTGACCCGAAGCCAACCAAACTCCTAAAAACACCTCAAAACATATTACAATCTGTTGGAACATTTCATGTTTGCAATCTTGATTTTGATGTTAACAAAACTTGTTTTGTTTCTGACGAATTTACCTAAGTGCGCAGAAAGCTGAAACTGATCAGGCTTCGAACTGATCAGTTAACGAGCCAAAACTGAAGCTATCTAGACGCAAACTGTAAGTGCCAATTGACTGCCAAAACTGAACCAGTCCAACTGAAATATCAAAGATCAGTTCAATTGATAGGTAATTCAGCAGAAGACCTTTAGAAGCCCGGCCAGCTGATGAAGAGTTCAACTCATGAAGAGCCCAATTGACCAGCTCAACTAATCAGTGAAATAAGTTCAGCTGGCGAGCCAACTGTTTTCACCACACCAGTTCAACTGACCGGTTTAGAGCATCATTTAGGAGCCGACCAGTTTGTAGAACAAGATAAGCTTATCTAAGTGGAATCCAGCTGTGCGCATTATGGAAAGCAATTGTCCAATCAGAGGACAATAATGAACGTTGCAGCAGAGCTTAAATTCGAGACATTCCAGAATGGCTGTCAGAAAAGACAAGACACAAATTTCTAGGAACATATTCAAACTGAAACGAACACATTTGATGAGTCTTGATGTACGATCACATTGTTTCTATAAATACAAGATAAATACCATCAACAAAAAATGTGTGAAAAACAGAAAGAAGAAGATAGGGCACGCTCAATTCATATCAGTTTACAAGAAGCAACCAGCCTAGATTTGAGGGAACACTTCAATGTGTTATCAGCTTAGATTAGAAGCACAATTCCCTCAGTGTGTGAAAACACTTTTGTGTTGTATTGATAGATCATTTATCACATACGCACAAACCATCACTCACATATACACAGAGAATAGAGCGTATTGAAAAGTTGAGTGAGTCTTGCACAAAGGCATTAAACTTCTGTATGTAGTCTTTGACACATAGACGTTAAACAAGTGTTGGCTGGAAAGGTGCTGCCTTCGATGTAGACTAGGAGTTCAGTTAGGCAGTAGCATAAGTTCTAAGCTGAGTGGGTTTGTACAAGGTGTTGTATAAATCAAAGTCTTCTATTGGATCCATCCCGAGGTGGTAGAAGGGGTGATGTAGGAGCAGTCGAAGTCTCCAAACATCCATAAACATATCGTATGTATTTAACTGTTTAACTATTGTTTTAAACTGATTTGATCAGTTCGAGCTGATATCAGTTCGGTTCTCACCATAATTGAACTAATATATGCAAGAATTGATCCTCCTTTGTTCAGTTAATCAGTTGACACAAGCTATAAGCTTTAAACAGATCAGCTTTCTTAACGAATGATTACTTCGAGTATTTTCTGTTTGGTTTAAAACCAAACTCGATTTAATTCATCGATGTTTCCATTCTTAGAACACGAGCTATTGTAGCTCATTGAGAATATTTTGTTTGAAGCACCCTCGTAGGTGCTCATAACCGATCTCATCAATTGGTATCAGAGCTAGCTATTCTAAGAAGAACATTTTAAAAATGGTATTTTAAAATAGGTTTTGAGAAGGTATTTAAAATGGTATTAAAAATCCTCTTAAAAAATTTATATGAGTTTGTCGTGGGAAAAGAGAAGATTTTTGGACTTGCAACTAACATTGTAGCCACTTCTCTCGACTCCTTAATTTTGTTGTTTTAGCAGCTTGCAGGGTTTTGTGTTCAAACTGACACCAGGATAGCTAAACTATTCAGCGGATCAGATTTCAGTTGCTAAGCTATCGGTTCAACTGATCAACAGACGAAACTCAACTACTAGCTAAAATGTTAGATGATTAGGAGCTTAATCGTCAGCAGTATACCGTCGCTTCATTGCCATATCATATCAAAGTAGATGATCAATGCGGTTCAATATTAGTTGAGTCCAGTTTGCATCAGCTAGACCAGTTAGACAGCACAGAGATCAAGTCCAAGGCAATTAGCTGTTCTTCTGGCTAAGAAACTCAAGATCGATGCAACATTTCAAGCGTTCAAGGCAACCAGTTATTGGTATATCTAGTTCTATTATGTATAAACTGATAGATATTTGATGTTTTTTAAAATTTGCTATTGTAGTAGCAATTTCCCTTACACATCTTGGTGTGCTTAAATGTATGATACAAGGGATGCGTATTTGATTAAACATATACCATGTTTATCTAGTTAGTTTCTATGTAACTGAACTTCTATCTTAATATTTGTTGCAAAAATTGCTTGAATGTTAAAAGATGCTAAAACTTTATTAAACGCGTAAATGATTATATTTTTAAGGGAGATTTTTTAATTCAGTTCTTGAGGAGAGCCTTTAATTGTTCTTAACCGTTTATACCTCGACTTGAAAATTCCTTTTAATTTGCTTAAATGTTTTAAATATTTTTGATTCTCACAAAGGGGGAGAATTATCTTCTGCTTAAAAGGTTTTATTTTTAAAATCACTTTATTTTAACAAGTTTTGTGATCATAAAAAAGGAGGAGGTTGTTGGAACATTTCATGTTCGCAATCTTGATTTTAATGTTAACAAAACTTATTGTTTTATTTCTAACGAGTTTACCTAAGTATGCAGAAAGCTGAAAGTGATCAGGCTTCGAACTGATGAGTTACCGAACCAAAACTGAAGCTATCGAGACACAAACTGTAAGTGCCGATTGATTGCCCAAACTGAACCAGTCTAACTGAAATATCAAAGACCAGTTTAATTGATAGGTAATTCAGCACAAGACCTTCAGAAGCCTGGCCATCTGATGAAGAGTTCAACTGATGAAAAGCCCATCTGACCAGCTCAACTGAATCAGTGAAATCAGTTAGGGGCTGGGCTTGGTCAGGAGGTGCTTCTTAGGTGGGTTGGCTTAGGTGTGGCTCAAGGTGGCTTGGGCGTGGCTCGAGTATTTTGGGAGTTGGCTCGGGTGATTTGATCATGGTTCATTATTTCGAATTAAAAGAATTAAATTAGAACCATGGGTCCACGGGTGTGGTTCATGGCTCACAAAGATAGAATATATAATAAAAATATTATGTTTAAAATTTGGGATCAAAATATTGAGTTTTGGATTTATCCGATATTTAATCGCATCACGAAACGTTAATTAAATAATTAATTGAAAAGCCTAATTTTAAGCTTTATAAATTATGAAAAGTTATATTTAAGCTTAAATAATTATTTAACATAATCTCTTGTCATTAAAAATGAGAAAAAGCTAAAATCGAGAATTTTTACGTCCAAGGGCAAAACAGTAATTTCACACTTAGGAAAAAATGAAAAAGTTTGGCAGCGTCCCGAAGGATCATAATGCTTGTTAATTGATATTTTATTAATTATTAAGATGATTTTGAAGATAATATGTATTTTTATGATTTATGGTAAAACTGTGTAATTTTTACTGTTTAAAATGCTATTTTTGGAAGTTATGCTATTTTATGATTTTTAAAGAAAAAGAAAAATATTTTGAGGGATGTGAATTGACTGTGACATATGATATATGATTTTTTGGAGATCCGTTTATATGAGGACGGTGAACTTACAATTTTATGGGGATGTCGTCAGGGGAAAAGGCTAAGAGGGAACCCATTTATGGGAAAAGATCCAAGAGAGAACCCGTCAATGGGAGAAGGCCCCCAAGAGAACCCTGACGATCGTATTTCCATGGTGGAGACTAGTGCACACCCCCATGGTCCATGTGGAGCTGAAGACTGATCAGTCGACCGGAGGATAAAAGCTAGTCATTTCATGGATCAAACTTCACCCAAAATGATATATGATTGAAATCTTTATGATTAAAATGATTTTATGATATATGATTTATGATGATAATTAAAGATATTTTTAAATGTTTTTAAAAGATTTATTTATGCTTAAGGCTATTTTTAAATGGTTTAATTATGTTTAAAAGTTTTTTTTAAATAAAAGTATGATTTTTAATGATGTGACTGTATATATTATTTGCTATGCATATTTAGAACGTGCTGAGTCTTTAGACTCACTATTTTTGTATGATGCATGATTTGATTATTTATGGGAGGCACTGACGTTTGAGTGGATCGAGTGCAGCAGTACACACCCGAAGACCTTTATGT
The DNA here is from genome assembly GCF_025594145.1 of Primulina tabacum. Classification (NCBI taxonomy): domain Eukaryota; kingdom Viridiplantae; phylum Streptophyta; class Magnoliopsida; order Lamiales; family Gesneriaceae; genus Primulina; species Primulina tabacum. The sequence goes on from NC_134553.1 coordinate 16,033,578, forward strand.
TTCCGCACTAGCTTGTTAGATAAAGAATTTAAAGATCATGTTAATGATTTTTATTAAATATATTTTTATGCTTTATTTTTATTGTTAGTTGATCTTTTCAAATGTCAATTTAGGAAGTTTTGGTTAGTCGATGATTTATGATTTATTTTATGCACTTGAGATTTTAAATGATAATTTATTATGGTTATGAAAATGTTAAGTATTTTAAATTAATATTTTCGAGTTATTTTTTTTAAAAAAGTCGAGGTCGTTTCAACAACCGAGATTGATCAATCGACTGAAAGATGAAAGGATGGTCACAATTAACGAACGGATTTCACCCCAAAAGGAAATGTATATGTATATGATGAACGGACAAGTATGTGATGAAAGAAAAAGTTTAAGTTTATTCATGTTCATGTAAAAGTATTTTTATTAAAATTATTTTTCATTGTTGCATGTGGATATACGTATTACTTGTTACTATGGTTAAGACTTGCTGAATCAATAGACATACTAGGTGTGAATGATGCATGTGAGGATTTTGATGTTCAGACAGGAGGGTTGAATGAATAAACTGGCTGGGCGAATGATGCACTAACCCGATGACTTATGCATTGCTAGTTTTTCCGCTCACTTATACTTTTACATTACCGTAAAGATTTTGATGACTTTAGGAGGTAAAAGTGGTTTTTGAGAGGATTATGACGTTTATGTTGTTTTTTAAAAAATACTAGTTTTAGGTTTGGTTTGACATTTACGATTTTTTGAATTTTACTCCAATTATGAGTTTTGAGTAAAATAAATGTTGAATTTATTTTAATGGTTCATATACATACATATATATATATATACATACATATATATATATATATGAATATAGTTCGTCCGAGAGGTATTTTAGAAAAAAATTGTACATTTTAAAAAAAACGAGTTAAAGACGTTTCAATATCGATCAACTTACTTTTGTTTTTCATATTAGTTCACATATGAAAAAAATAGAGTTGGATATCAAATTTATTAATTATTACACTATCACTATTTTTTTATTAATCATATTAATAGTAAAAAAAATAAGTAGACTGATACACGTACATCTTTCTTTATTTTTTTTTTTTAAAAACTAAACCAACACATTGTTAGATAAGAGGTATGATCAAGTTCTAAAATAAAAATCATAAAAAAAAAAAAAAACTGGCAGTGAATGCTGCAAAAGAGCATCCTCTTGGGTACAATTAATTTTGGAAATATAAGTATATTTTAAATTATTTACTAAAAAAACCAAATTTAGGGACCAATTTGGCTCCATCTAAAGCTAGGGATATATTTGAGAAAAAACAAATATAAAAGTAAGCAATATGTGCATTGGATCACTAGTACTCGTAAAGCTATCCATCGAGTAACTATATTGGCCCTGTTTGCATATATAATTACTTGTATTAATGAAAATTTAATCAACCTATATATTACCTATCCACTAAATTCTTTTTCTAACTCTTTTAAAATTACTATTTTCTCTCTCCGAATCCAACAATCGTCACACATAAATTTATCAAATAAAATTTATATGAGACGGTTTTATATATCAATTTTATGAAATTGATTTTTGAATGAATTTAATTAATGAAAAAAATATTATTTTAACGTCAAAAATATTGATTTTAATTATAAATATAGATCGAGTCAACTCGTCTTATTGATATAAATCCGTGAGACCATCTCTTAATATATATAAGTTAAATTATCACCAACCATAATTTAGATTTAGATTGAGAAAAGAATTTATATATTAAAAATAGGAATTTTTTTTTAATCTATTGACAAGGATAAGGTTCCAAAATTTAAATAATATTTTTGTGTAAAAACATACAAAAATTTATGTAATATTATCTTATAAATAAATTTTGTGATACGGAACATACATATCCCATAAAAAATAATAATTTTAATATAATAATATTTAATTTGTCATGAATATAATATAAAAATAAAAATATAAAATAGTGTAACAAAAACAACTTTAAAAAAAAGAAAAAAAAATCATGGGCAGGCCCAAAATTGTCATTTCGGAAAAAAAATTTGTCATTTCGAAAGTCCGTCGTGGTTTATAGACGAGAGAGGTGACTGATTCGTGGAGGCTTTGGAGCTGCGATGCGTGGAAACAGGTGGCAATGAATCTCCATTTACATGGTGGTCGCATCGATATCCACGAGTGTATCGAACCCTAGCTCCTGAGAATTCTTCTGGAGGTTAATTCGATTCCTTCTTGTGTATACGTACCTGCATTGTGATGATAATTGATTTCTGAATCGTGGTTTGGGACTAAGAATGGGGAAATGCTTTCTATTTTTGATTTCCTTCTGAATTTTGACGTATTTGTGTTGTGCATGCGGTGGAATAGGCCTGACTAATGGCGGGGGCGGAGGGTGTAGCGAAGCTGCTGTACGTAGTGGTGGTGGACAATGACGTGGCGTCGTCTTTTCGGTACACGCGGTCGGTTCTCCAGAGCACTCTGCAACTCATGGGTTGCAAGCCTCGACATGCCTTTAAGGTCACTGCTTTTCCTTGAATTGCTACTTCTGTGGTCTGCATGGATCAGTATTCGTGCGGGAAATGTGCGACGACGAAATTGATAAACTAATATGACAATTTATGAGAATTGAATTTTGGGCTGTTCTTTCGGTAGCTGCAATGTGCTTTTTCCCCCAGCAGACTTGTAGTTCCAGATTTTTCCACTTTCTTGATTCATGATCAAGGGACTGAATTTTGTGAAACTAATAAGTTGTTCTATCCTTTTGTTTTGACATTAGTTTGAAATATATTTGTGGTAGGCGAATTTCTGGGTCAACATGAGTAAAAACTTCACCAGATCAAGCCAAATTGGTTAATAGGCTTAACGTAATTCTGGATAGGCGATTTTGGACGACCTGATGCATGTCAAAGTTAGATATATCCTTTTCTTATAGAGCATAGTTTTTCAATCATGCCTTGTTTCCAAATTATGTCTGGGTACCTTGTATTCAATTCAAAATAGTTTTTTAAGGTTTCTTTAGAAGGATTTCGTAGCATGCGTATTATACCTCCACCAGCTGTTGGTTTATTATATGGTGATACAATTCTTGTTTTGTCAGATTAGCCAAAGTGTGTTTGAAATATTGAGACGTGATACAATGGTAGACAAGTTGGCTTCTGCGCGTTTTATGATGTCAGAAGATTCTGGATTCCATAACCAAAGGGATACTGAATGCTGTGATGACTGGTTGGACAAAGCAGATGTTGATCAATTAGATGTAGAGGAAGATAGGAGTAAAAGCATACCATTTGAATTGTACAAAAGACGCACCACTGTCGTCGTTAAAAGAAATTGTTTTCTAGATTTGGTCTGTGAAACTCTTTCTGAATACAAGTATGTGGGGCCGTATCAACGGGCTGATTTGTTTTTAGCTTGCAGGTACATGTTCATCTAAGCTATACACTTGTAAGGTTCAGAGTGCTAATCTGACGGTTACATTTAGAAAGAACATTTTTCGAAGCTCGTGTTGAGTGTTTGGTTGATAGTCGGTGTACTTTTATCAACATATATGATCGAATTACTGCTTTTTCCTTCCTGCTTCCAATTGTAGTTCTTTACTCTATTTTTTAAACTTCATATTTATATTAAACCACCCTTTTTTCCTCTCTTAGTTGTTGCTCGATTATTTCAGAATCAAAGAAAGGAAAGAATCTATGACAGTGTTGTTGTGTGGCACTAGTGGCTGTGGAAAATCTACATTATCTGCCTTACTGGTATGTTGTTCTGGTGCCAAAATTTCTTAGGAAATTGTATCTGGTTTCAAATTGATGCTTGCTTAGTTTCTTTCATTGAGTTGTTTATATTACTCATTTTGAGTAATTTTTCGAGCATCTGGTTGTTATATGTCTTTGTTTAATGATCACATTGTACTCATCTCATAAGCTTTCTTATGTTAAATTTTTTCTTGTGAAATTGGTCTTACGGTGGTATGGGATCAAATATCACAGGTTTCTGTTTTCAGATTTTTTATTTGAGAATTTTTTAATGATGTTTGTTACCATGCTGATACATCCCTTTTTACGCATGGTAATTTTACTTTTTGAATTGTCACACGAGTTCATATAGACTTATTCAAGTAGAGCATGATTACAGGGTAGCAGATTGGGTTTAACGACAGTTATATCTACGGATTCAATTCGGCATATGATGAGGAGCTTTGTTGATGAGAAACAGAATCCGTTACTATGGGCTTCAACCTACCATGCTGGGGAACATTTAGACCCCGTGGCTGTTGCAGAAGCTAAGAGCAAAAGGAAAGCAAAGAAATCTGCTGGCATTTCAGACACTTCAACAACTAAGGATGAGGCATTTAGAAATTCCACAGCTGGAAAATCTGAAGGGAAATTGAACACCAGTGATTTGATCAGTTCGAAACAGATGGCGATTGAAGGATTCAAGGCACAAAGTGAAATGGTAATTGATAGCCTTGACCGTTTAATTACATCATGGGAAGATCGGAAAGAATCAGTGGTGGTGGAAGGCGTTCACTTGAGTCTCAATTTCGTGGTAATAATTCATATGATCAGTTTTAAGATTTTCAAGTTTAAAAAGAATTATTTTTTCCATTTCAGGAATTAAAATTTGATCACAATTTGATATTTTCATGCAGATGGGGCTCATGAAGAAGCACCCATCAATTATACCATTCATGATATATATCTCTAATGAGGATAAGCACTTGGAAAGATTTGCAGTTCGAGCGAAGTACATGACACTGGATCCTGCTAAAAACAAGTATGTAAAATATATACGGAATATCAGACGAATTCAAGAATATCTTTGTGATAGAGCAGATAAGCATTTGGTACCAAAAATAAACAATACAAATGTTGATAAAAGTGTAGCTGCCATTCATGCCACTGTTTTCAGCTGCTTAAGAAGGCGTCAGGCAGGAGAGCAGCTTTATGATCCAATCAGAAACACGGTTGCCATTGTTGATGAGGAGTACAGGAATCAGCTTACTGCCAATTCCTTGAGCTCCAAGGGAATGTTTCAGTTGATCCAAAGGAAAGGTTCTAGTCGTCAACTGATGGCACTTTTGAATCATGATGGTTCTGTGGCAAAGGCATGGCCTGTTGGAGTAACGGATGATAATGGCAACCCCACTGCGTGTCATGCAAAGGGAAACAGAGTAGGAACACCTATGTATGGGCCATTGCAGATAGGTAAAGCTGAACCGGTCAATTTGCAGTTTGGTCACTTCGGAATTAGCTCTTGGCCCAATGACACCGGATGCACGAGTAGCGCCAGCAGCGTGGATGAATCAAGAGGCTTCCTAACTGAAAATAGTAGTAGACACTTTTCATCATACTGTAGCTCTCCTAGGATCTCCAATGGACCTTCTAAGGAGGTGAGTTACAAAACCATCTACCACATCTACATATACTGGTTTAGGAAATTTATTTACGAGAAAACTGGGTTAAATTGTACTGAAACTTTAAGCTTCAGTATGTCTTCGGAATCTGACCTTTTAACCTGCGAAAAACTAAGGTAATTTTTTTTTTTAATCTATTTGGGGTCCCTTTTATCATTTGCCGGTTCTTTTTTCAGCCTAAGGAAGACCGATCTGTACAAGGCAGTGATGAAGAGGTTGATCCTCCTGAGGGGGACAGTGATGAGGATCTTAGTGATGGAAAGGAACATCTCGAAGAAGAGGTACATACACGTGGTACAGTTGGAAAAATTTCATATAACATGCCACGATATGCTTTCACTGTTTGTCCGTGTGGGTGGATTACATCCAAACTTGATAATTAACCAGTTGAATATATTTTCTTTCGGTATTGTGTGCCTCTAAATGTTAAAATCAGATATCAAGTAACAACAAAAGCGCACAAAATTTCCATTGTATGTACCTTGGTGGTTTGGGATTAAGGTTTGTTTGCTGACTGGCAGATCGAAGGATCTGTGGACGAGGAATTCACCAAGTCGGATGAGGAATATGATGATCTTGCTATGCAAAATTTTCCAGAGAGTCTATACATGTCCGACGAAGATGTGGAGTTTAACAAATCGAATTTCTTCAACGATGCAATTTCGCAAATTTCAGGAGACAAATCAAACAAAAACGATCTTCTAATTGAGAAGTATCAACGAAATCTGAACCTCTTCATGCGGACCATAAGTGAGCCTTTCTCCGAGTCCCTGTTGCATGCAGTTTCTCCTCATGAAGAGGATAAGGAATTGCCTTCAGGTAATTTTCGATCACGAAAACGGTCTCAGAGCCTGCTTTGTGGAAGCATGAATCATTAATAAGGTAGCTCATCTTCTTACTCCATGTTCTTGGAATTGTATTCTTTATTGAACATATCTTCTCTTGGATCATTTTCCTGCCATGATTGTGTTGTCCATGTTAGGTGCGAAATATTTTGTTGTAATTGGCATTTCATTTAATATTTTAATGTAACGTACCCTTTCATCACATTACAAGTGGAGTTTTTCTTAGAGTTGGTATATCCTTCACACTGGAGGAATTCTCCCAGTATCCATATCATAATTAGATCACATCATCGTTAGATCACGTAAGTTTTTCACATTTTAATGAAAATATACCTAAAAAAATCGACATTAATGTGTCGTGAACCAAGAGCTAAAATTTCACCACATAAGGGTAGAAATCAGAATAAATGAGTTCAACGTGCATAAAAATTCTTTTACTTAAGCGGTCATCAGGTTAGTCTTCTGTACAGTACGAGCCAAATCACTGGGTCCCGTCTCTCGCTTCCTCATACTCGTCATCACCTGCATTGATCAAGTCTAGTGAGTCTAAAGCCTCAACATGTATAAACTGAAAATAGCAAGTAATACATAATAAAACCACATGCCTTTTAAAAGTAGTTCATATATACTTAAACTCGGAACATAATTAAATAAGTATAGACGCGTCATCATTTCATAAACTTTTTAATAAACGTGCTTGCATCATACATACTTAAACATACATAATCATCATCATTTTGCGTATAAATATGTTTCAAAGTAAGTGACCCATAACATAATGAGCCTGATCAGACTAAACTATAGTACTAGGCTGGCAGAGATGTTCACTGCCACATACATAAGATCTCCGATCATGCTTTATCGGGTGGATTGGTCCCTGGTCATGCTTTACGGCTTCCCAATCCTGATCAAAACCCGATCATGCTTTACCGGGTGGAAAGATCCCCGGACATGTTCTCCGGCTTCCAAACTCGTTCAAAATTGGTCACAAGACAATTCGTATACCTCAAAAACATATAACATTTTATTTTTGCACGTCGAACATACTTACATAGCGTTGAGGGCTTCTTTAGATCTCGCTTGGGCGACTGCTGCACATACTAACACATTATTCATGCAACTTAAATTTCATAACTTAACCTTAACAATCGTACCCACTTCCGAAGTAATTAAATAACTTATGACTTCCTAGACCCCTCGAGACTTGACCATGTTTAATCATCATACTAAACCATGAACTCGAAATCTGAAACAATCTTCATAAGGAGTATAAACATTTCTCAAGTAATGGAAGACACGGACCTCGCTTAAACCATAATGCAGCGTTTCCTATCCAAACTTCGTAACGGCTAATATAACCTTCACTAAACTTGGACATAACGACGTATTAATACCCAAACGAGACAATAACACTTGAACCTAAAGCTCCCCCATTCCTGGACCAGCGCCTAGGCGCCTACAGAGTAGCGCTGCAGCTCTGGTTGAGCACCTAGGCACTACATCCCACGAACCTCAAGCGCTCCAGCGCTCCAGATACAGTGCTGCGGCGCTAACCCTGCGCGACTCAAACCCAAAAATGGTCATTTTCTACCCATTCGCTTCTTTACCACTTCTATTGTAATCAAACCCTTACTGACCCGAACGAAAACACCAAAAACGTTTGTTCACAACACACGACATACCTAAACGCAGCAGTGATCACCCGGCGCTTCCCAACAAATCATGCAACCAATAAACCTCAAGAAAACATGAAGAACGCATTTTGATAACCACACAGTTAGAGCAGTCACACGAAAATGATCATAACTCACTCGTCTCTTGTCCATAATTTACTATCAAATCAAAGGTATCAAAGAGTACTACGTTTTATATGTTGAAAGTTTTTCCAGAAAACCAACTGAAAATTCGCAGGATTTGAAATGACAGCAGATTCGGTTTTTGATATCTAAAAACTGTTTCAAAATCGTTCCAAACAGCATTGCTTGAACTTTGCATAACATAACCGGATTTTACATACAATATGCATAAAAATATTTACTATGAAAAGATCGATACAGATAATGAAAGAATATACATTCCTTTGCGTTATAACGCACGAAGATAACGAATATCGACGCAATGGATTACGGGAGATGACCGGAAGACGCTTTCTACACGATTCTTGCTCGAAAAAAGGGCTTAAATCTCCAAAAATTTGCAATAGAAAGGGGTGGCTGCTGGTGTAACTCTAAGAACCCTAGATCCTTAAGAAAAAAGAATACAAAGAGTATGTGTGTGTCGATGGGTGTGTGTGTGTGAGTGGGATAATTAGGGAGTTAATTAGGAGTTAATAAAATGCTTAGTTATATAATTAGTGATAAAATATTACTAATCTAACTCAAAGATTTAATAAAAATAGTTAAGCATCAAATCCTTAAGATTAAAAACTCCAAATGATCAAATTAGTATTGGAAAAGTTTAAAATCTTAAAATTACCTAATAAATAAAAAATTAGGTTTTAAAATGCTAAAATTTCATAAATCATTTAAAATATCAATTTTCTTGACTTGAAATAATATAATATATTATTCATAAATCGCCTAAATCGTCATTAATTTCTTTTCCCGATCCGGTATCGAATATTCGCCTGAAACATAAAACTCCAGAAAACATTTTGACGTGCATCAAATAAACATGTAATAATTTAAAATAGTGCGAATCATAAATCATGCACCGTTAAAAATCTTTTTTTAAAATTAAATAAATAATTTACCAATTAAATAAATGCATGGGTTTACGTGTACTAATTTTAGGCTCCACAATTCCTCCCCCACTTAAATAAATATCGTCCTCAAAATTAAATCTTACCAAACAACTCTGGGTAGCGACTTCTCATATCTGCTTTGGCCTCCCAAGTAGCCTCCTCCACTGATTGATTCAGCCATTGGACTTTCACCAACTTGGTCACTTTATTCCGAAGTCTCTGCTCCTGTCTGTCTAGAACTCGGACAGGTCTTTCTTCATATGAGAGATCTGGAGCAAGCTGCAACGGTTCAGAACTCAAAACATGCGAAGGATTTGTCATATACTTCCTCAGCATCAAAATGTGGAATACATTTTGTACTCTAGCTAGATTCGGCAGTAGAGCTACACGATAAGAAAGTTTCCCAACTCTGTCGAGAATTTCAAATGGCCCAATGAATCTCGGACTCAGCTTGCCTCTCTTCCAAACCTCATAACACCCTTCATGGGTGATATATTCACGAATACGTGATCTCTCACGGCAAATTTGAGATCCCTTCTTCTCTTGTCAGCATAACTCTTTTGGCGACTTTGTGCGGTCTTCATCCTGTCTTGGATCTTGACCACTACGTCTGCAGTCTGCTGAACAATCTCTGGGCCAAGTTCTGATCTCTCACCGACTTCATCCCAATGAATCGGCGATCTGCACTTCCTTCCATACAGTGCTTCGTAGGGAGTCATACCTATAGATGATTGAAAACTGTTGTTGTAGATAAACTCCACTAGGGGTAGTTTCGATTCCCAATTCCCATGGAAATATATCACACATGCTCGCAATAAATCTTCCAATATCTGAATCACTCGCTAAGACTGACAATATTTCAGAGGGTGGAATGCCGTACTAAATAGCAGCTTCGTCCCCATAGCTGAATATAAACGCTTCCAAAAGGACGATGTGAACCTTGGGTCCATGTCAGACACAATAGAGACTTGGATCACGTGCAATCGGACTATCTCCTGGATATAGAGCTCTGCATACTGAGTCATGGAGAAAGTCATCTTCATCGGTAAGAAGTGTGCCGATTTAGTGAGTTGATCCACTATAACCCGAATGACATTAGATCCTCTGACTGACCTCGACAATCCAACAACGAAAAATTTCCGCTCGGGAATAGGGAGTGGCTTAAGCATCCCTGTTGGCCTCTGATGCTCTGCTTTCACCTGCTGACAAGTGAGACATTCATATATAAATCGGCGAATGTCCCGCTTCATCCCTGGCCACCAATACAACATCTGTAAGTCCTTATACATCTTGGTACCCCCTGGATGGATGTAATGCGGGGAGGTATGTGCCTATGTCAAAATATCCTGTCTGATCGAATCAACACTAGACACCAACATCCTTCTTCTGTACCTCACAATACCATCGGATACTGTGTAGAGTACACTGCCATTGGCTTCATCCTTCTGTCTCCATTTCTGTAACTGTTCATCTGAAGGCTGACTTCTACGGATTCGGTCTATCAAAGAACACTGAACTGTCAGATTAGACAACTTGGGGGCTCTGACCTTAAGATAAACTTCTAGGCCAAACCTCTGTATCTTTGACAGAAGAGATCTCTGTGCTGACAGCTGTGCTATGACTGCTACTTTAATGCTCAAAGCATCTGCCACAACATTAGCTTTCCTTAGATGGTAGATAATTTCGCAATTGTAGTCTTTTACTAACTACAACACCGTCTTTGTCTCATGTTCAGCTCTTTCTGCGTGAAGAAGTACTTGAGACTCTTGTGATCAGTGAATATCTGACATTTCTCGTCGTACAAATAATGTCTCCATATCTTCAACGCAAAGACAACGGCAGCTAACTCGAGATCATGAGTCGGATAGTTCTTCTCATGCACTTTCAATTGTCTAGAGGCATATGCTATAACCCGACAATGCTGCATCAATACTGCGCCTAAATCGAGCTTAGAAGCATCGATGTATAACACAAAATTGCCTTATCCTGATGGCATAGCTAAAATTGGCGTTGTGATAATAGCTTGCTTCAAAGTATCGAAACTCTTCTTACATTCCTCACTCCATACAAATTTAGCATTTTTCTTAGTCAATGAAGTGAGTGGCACCGCAATCGAGAAAAATCCCTGAATAAATTTCTTGTAGTAGCCTGCCAAACCTAGGAAACTGCGGATATCTGACGCGTTCTTCGGCTCAATCCATTTTTTTCGAAACGTCTACTTATTTTAAAATTCTACTGAACATTTTTTTAAAACTATAAAATTTGAAAACATACATTTTGTAAAATCATCCCACTGCTGAATAAAATAACTACTGTTAAAATTATGAAATGAGTAACCAACCTAAACAATTTACCGTTTAAAATATAAAACGTACATCATATAAAAATCTGACAAAAACCCTCAACAAAATAATTTCATCAATCAATTAAAAACTGTTTAAACGTGTTCCCATAAAACCATACTATTGCGGAAGAATACAAGGTCTTCGGGTTAACGTGCGCCACCAGCCCCGTCCGTTCAGTCATTATCACCTCAAGCCTCCACATCAATAAGCTCACCTGCATCATTCACACCTAGTGAGTCTAAAAACTCAACACACCTGTAACGTTAATAGCAAGTACATGTACATGGCATACAGCAGTAAAAAATACTGTAATCAACATACCTTTCGTAAGCTTAAAAAGCGTAAATGCGGACGTGCCATATGAAATCATTAAATGTCAAAACAGCTGATGATAGGATCGGTTAAAGGTGGAAAAGTGTTTAGAAGGGGGGGTTGAATAAACACTTACGATTTTCAAAACCTTTTCGACTGATGAGTCAGTTTAGTGATAACTAAACTGATACTCGAGAATCTTGTAAGTCAATATCAATCAGTTAACAAATAGTGTGTGGAAACAAACTGAATGATTGATATAATATAAACTGAAATACGAGGACATAAGATTTTATGGATGTTTGGAGATTTAAAATACTCCTACTCACCCCTTCTATCTCAAGGATATGATATACACTAAAAGACTTTGATCGATACAAGCAGTTGTACAGACCCACTTCAGTTTATTAGACTTAAAACTGCCAAATTGAAACTCTTAGTTATAAAATTGTTTACAGTACTCAATAGAACTGAATTAATCTAACACAAATGATCTCTTCAAGATTGAGTATTACAATTTGTGTTTGAAAGCTCGAGGTATAGCCCGAAAGCTATGAATGTATACAATATGCGTGAGCTTTGATGTTTGCAAGGATTTCAGCAAAGTAACTGAATAGAAAATCGATGGTCATTCAGAGTTTTAAGGATTCAAAAGTTCAAGAGTTCTTTTTCAGCTGCTCTTCTCTGTTATTTATAGGTTTCCCTCCAATGGTAATATTAAATACAATTTGAACCTTGCTATCCATTTCTTGTCACGTCAACATTCTTTTGACAGTCGTACACTGCAGCTTTTCTGAAATGCTGCGATCCCACTACTTGTTGCGGTCAGATTTTGTTGGTTGAATGTCTTATTCCTTAACTGATGACGTGTACAACTGAGGGATCAGCTAATTGATTGTAGTTGATAAGCTCACAACTGTTTGTAGTAACTGATCAGTTCCAACTGATCAGTCAGTTGTCTGCGTAGTTCATTTGCTGGTTCAGTTGCCTTTGAAAATCTGCGTATTATCCTTCAGTTACTGGCAACCGATAGTTTGCATATTTTAGATCAGTTTCTATCATTCTTCTAGAGTTAGACGCTCAATTTGTCAAACAACCGAAATTCAGTTTCCAACAATTTTCCCCTTTTAGGTGTTTGATAAAACTTAAAAAGTAAGAACTGAAACCGATCAACTAAACTCATTGTAGATAAAATAACTTTTTCAATGTACAGATTCATACAAAGAATAAAGAATCTTTTAACTGAATAATCTTCAAAAAAAATCTGCCAAAAATACTCTTCTATTTCTTCTTGATCAACTTTGAAGATGTCTCTGGCTGATCTTTTCCTTCTTCTTGTTCTTCCCCCTTTTTGTCAAACTCATCAACCTTTTTGGATAAGACCCGCACATCTCAGGAGAGGTTTGAAACTGCATTCATCGGGATATCTTGCAGTAAATCCATTCTCTTGGAGACGGTGCTTTCCAGAAAATCAAGACTTCTTGTGACCAAGGCTTGAGTTTTGAAATGAGCTTCAGCTGACACTCTGTCTTTTCGAAGTTCTTCAATTTGGAAAAATAATGAAGTTACGTCCTTTTGGATTTGCTGCAGTCTTCCCTTGGTATTTTCCCTTATCGAGTCGAACCTCATAGTGTGCGAAAATTGGGTTGACTTGATATAAGAAATGCACCGACGAGGTTGGTCTGAATAGCTAAAATTTCTTCAAATAAAGATTCAGTTTCTATTGATATGCCAGGAGACATGGCTCTAGAAGTTTCTGGTTCCTGCTCCGTATTTTCTTGATTGAAGATCACCAGGGCCCCGTCAGTTGTTTCAGTTACAGGATTGACCATTTCTGAGGTATCTTCTGGTATAACTTCCTGTTGAAGCTGTGGAGAAGAAGAAGAATTCGGAACACCAGTAGAGTCTGAAGGTTCTTCAGGTGGTTGATCAGCTGAAATATTTAGCTGTTACTTGAGCTGGTTGCTCAGCTGAAATTAGGGTAGGCTGTACAGCTGTCACGTCTTCAGATAATGTTTGTTCAGTCATGGTGGATGACTGAACTGCTTCTTCAGTTCTTGTAAAAACTGTCTGTTCATTTGTGGCAGTCAACTAAACTGGCTCTTCAATTGGTTGAAACGTAGCTTGTGAAGCTGGCTCGTTAGTTGCGAATAATTTTTTAACTGCTTCTGTAGTAGTCTGTTGAATATCAGCGGCAACTGATTTAATAACTTCATCAATGTTTGCAAATGATAATTCATCATCAATGTAAAGTTGAGATCCTATAGTTGAGGAATGAGGATCATCAGTTGACGATTGTGCATCCTTTGAAGAAGGAGCAGTTACTTGCTCAGCAGATTTAGCAGCTGGTTCCTCGGATGGCTTTTCCGGTTGAACTGACTGTTTAGTTTCCTCGTCTGATGAACGATCTTGGGAATCTTCTGGAATGATTAGTACTTGATGTAGTTCCCAATGCTTAATTTCCATCTGTAGAGATCTGTGTCCAGCTGGTCATAAACTGCTTTGTCATTAAAGGAAGTTGGACGGGTGGGATCAAAGTTTTGGCGTAGCTGAAGAACCATTTGTTTTAGCTTCTTTGCCCGTACTTGATCAAAGAAATATTTCTTCCTCTGCAATGCTTGAGCCATTGAAGCTGCTTTGACCAATTTTAGAACAATGGTTTCCAGGGCAATAAATTTCTTCAAAACTTGATTTCTTTGCAGTTGTCTGGCAAACACGATAGTTCTAAACTTTACCCATTCATCATAAGTTTTGAGCTTAGCCTCAGAAAAGTCCTTGACCTCTTTCTAGATGAGGTCAATATGGATTTTAATGGTGTTTGTTGGTCCGGGCTCTTCTGTAATATTTTCTTTGCCCTTTGAGTCAGTTAGAACATGAGGAATGCTCAGTCCTGACCTAGTTGTATCAATTTGTTCTCTGATCACTATCCCTTTAGGTCTGGCAATTGGCAAATAAATTGGGCCCAGAGATAGTGATGAGTGGAGCTTTAACTCCAAAAGATTTCTTCTTTTCACCAGATTCGGTGATAGTCTTCTTGAGAGGAGCAGCAGGTGAAGGTAACTAATCATCAGTTGAAGATCCAACCGGTATTGCTCTCAGTGGAGTAGCCTTGATCGGCTGTTCAGCTCCAAATTGCATCATCCTCTCAGTTGGGATGGTGCCCACAACGATTGAAGGTTTTGTTTTCTGAGTTCTGGGCTTTTTGGCGATCTTGGGAGAAGGAGTATTTTCAGAATCAGTTTCACTGACAATCAGTTTAGGTTTGATTGCCTTTTTCTGAAGTGTCAGTTTGGCTTTCTTAACTGATTTGGGAGCCCTCTGCGTCCCAATCTCTTTTTTCACCTTGACAAACTGCTCAGGAGAGATGTCTAGCTTGAGTTTCGGCAGCTGAACACTCCTGGCATTGAAGATTTTGAATTTGGATGACCTCTCAGATGAGTCACCCACTAAGCTCTTGCTCTTCAGCAGATAGATGAGCTGCACAGCAAAACCCTTCGACTGTTTTGTAGACTGAAACATGTTCTTCAGAATATTGAAGATGATACCTTTCCAGTTCAGTCTTTTTCCAGTCATGACTTGAAATTTCTCCAACGTGAGGGCAGCAAAAGATACTGCTTTGGCTAGAAGCCCTTTGGCCACTATATCCGCCAGTAACTATATTTTTGGCTTGACTTCCTTCTTAGGATTGGAGACTTTGATTTTTCGACCATCGGCAGACAGGAGAGTTTGCATCTCCTCAACATCAGACGATTTTACCTCAGAAATATTTGCTAACCCATCAGTTGGCAGCTGAAAGAGGTTGTTGAAGGAGTCTTCGTCGATCATCAGCAAATGGTTATTGACGGTGGAAATGATGTTGCCGTCAGCAGAGATAAAACCGTTGGCGTAGAGATCCTGAATCTCTTTAGGATAGATTTCTTGGGAAGAAAGTCAGTCCAGCAGCCTCTACATTGATACACACTTTTGATAGCCTCGTCTTGAACAGACATGACTGAATCAAAATCAACAGCAATATCGTTCAACAAATATGCTGGAACTTGGTTTGCCATTTCTGAAGGATTGATTATCTGCGAGAAAGAAATCTCAGTGTATTGATTTGCTCTGGAGATTGAAATGCGCGTAAAGAAAAAAAACTGAAATGAGGCGGGGATAAGTACGTTTGTATGTGACTGTTCAAATTTTTGGACTCGTGTCAGTCCAAGATAAATTGAATGAAATCGTGTGTACGTGTGATAAAAGCGTGTGTAGAATTCGAATGGGCTACGTAGGACCACGTTTTAAAACACTATTCATTGAAAGACGTACATTAAATGCGTAATAATCAGTCACATCACTTATTATGGAATATTTATAGATTTATCAGTTAACTTATTGGAGAAGATCATTTAGGTCTGCAACAAAGTGATCAGTTATAAGCTGAATCATTTAAGTTAAAGACCAACTGACTATTGTCTTCTCAGTTAACCGTTCATATTCGATATTCCCCGCAATAAATGCTTATAAATAAAAGAAACAGTAGAGAAAACTTAGTCTGAATCAGTTAAGTCCATTCTGGTAACTGATGTTTCTTCGTCTTCTTCCTGTCTCTTTAAGAACTATCTATAAATAAGATCATTGTCATTCTATAATAAAAATTAAGCACTGATGGATAGTTCAAGTAGTTCCAACGTCCCTCATCCTGCACTGACACCTCGTCGTTTAGAGAAACTAATGAAGTCTCTTGAGAAATTCGTCTTTTCAAAGGTGATGTCCACTTGGACCAAGGTACACTAGCTCCAAACGTTTCAACGTGATGGATTAGTTGCTATGGCCAAGCAGAGAGCAATTGCAAGAAAGTATAAGAGGCGTGTTGAAGTCAACCATACTTCAGAGCTTGTCACTGATGATGTTCTTATTCATCTGATGCTTATGAAGAAGTGGAATGTGCTGGAGAGTATTTCTTCTTCAGAAGGCTTCAGGAGAATTAACAGTCATGAATTGACTAATTGGTTGTCCTTTTGGCAAGATGCCACTGAACATGAGATGAATCGTGTAACCTGGTTTAGATTTTATCAATAAACTTGTTGTTTCAATTCAATGTTCATTCCTTATCTGCATATGGACTGATATCAGTTGACAAATAATTAACTAACTGACAATGACTAACTGAACAATTATTAACTTATATTTGACTAACTGAATAAGAATAACAACCGACATATCATTATTAAGGATTGATATAATTAATATAAATCAATTAAATTAAGAATATTTAAAAAATGAGAAAACTTAGTCTCTTGTAATGGTTTGGTGAAGATGTCAGCTGCTTGTTGTTCAGTTGATATATATTCCAGCCTTATTTCTTTCTTCAGAGTATGATCGCTGATGAAGTGATGCCTGACATCAATATGCTTGGTCCTGGAGTGAAGAACTGGATTGTATGTAATTGCAATCGTGTTTGTACTATTACAAAATATTGGTGATTCTTTTGCAATGACTCCATAGTCCTTCAGTTGTTGCTGAATCCAGATCATTTTTGCACAGCAGCTTCCAGCAGCAAGATATTCTGCTTCAGTTGTGGAAGTTGCTATGGATGTTTGCTTCTTGCTGAACCATGATATCAGTCCTGTCTCCTAGAAATTGACATGATCCACTGATGCTCTTACGATATAGCTTACATCCTGCATAATCTGCATCTGAATATCCAACTAAATTGAAAGAGGAATTCTTAGCATACCATAAGCCCACATTTTGTGTGCCTTTAAAATATTTAAAATATGTTTGTCAGCTAAAAAGTACGATTGCTTAGGATCTGCATGAAATCTAGCACACATGCAAACAATAAATATAATATCAGGACTACTATTAGTTAGGCACAGTAATGAACCTATTAAACCTCTGTAAAGTGTCGTCTCAACTGATATTCCCCGTTGATCATTTTCTAGTTTGATTGATGAACTCGTGAGAGTATTTGCAGCTGAGCATGTTTCCATGCCAAATTTCTTGAGCAATTCCTTTGTATATTTGGTCTGACTGATAAAGATACCAATATCCAGTTGCTTCACTTGCAGACCGAGGAAAAATGTCAGTTCACCCATCATACTTATCTCGAATTTTTCTTGCATTAGCTTGGCAAATTTCTCACATAATTTGGTGTTAGTTGACCCAATTATAATATCATCAACATATATTTTCACAAGTAAAATATGATCATTCTTTGTTAATTTGAACAGAGTCTTATCAACTGATCAACAGTAAAATCATGATCAGCAAGGAATTTTGAAAGAGTTTCATACCAAGCTCTTGGAGCTTGTTTAAGACCATACAAGGCTTTGTTCAAATGATAGGCATGATCAGGAACAAAGTGATTAACAAAATCTGGTGGTTGTTCAACATATACTTCTTCCTGCAACTGACCATTCAGAAATGCACTCTTCACGTCCATCTGGTAGACTTTAAAGTTCTTGAAAGATGCATAGGCAAGGAACATTCTGATTTCTTCCAGACTTGCAACTGGTGCATAAGTTTCATCGTAATCTATTCCTTCTTCTTGCATATATCCTTGTGCTACAAGTCTTGCTTTGTTGCGCACAACTGAACCATCTTCGTTCAGTTTGTTTCTGTATACCCACTGTACCTATAATAGTTTTAGAAACTGGTCTTGGAACTAAGTTTCAGACATTGTTATGGGTAAACTGATTTAGCTCTTCTTGCATTGCATTTATCCGGTTAGGATCAGCAAGAGCTTCATCAGTTTTCTTAGGTTCCAGATGGGAAACGAAAGCAGAATGAACAGATAAATTAAACATTTGAATCCGAGTTCTTACCGGATCAGATGGATTACCTATCATCAATTCTTGTGGATGTGATTTCTTCCATCTGTATTCAGTATTTGTTGTATCCATCTCAGCAACTGCTTCAGTTGGCAACTGAATATGTATCAGTTGGTAACTGATTGTTATCATTTTGCTCCACCAACTGATTATCAGGAACAATTTCTTGTTCAACTGATTGATCCAGCACTTCTGGTTCTGGTGTTTGAAGAATATTTCAATTAATATGATTCTCTTCTTCATTATCATCCTCCAAACTGATATCTGTAAAGCGATCAACTAGCTCAACTGAATCAGTTAGCTTATCAGTTAGCACAGACTCATCAAATACAATATGAATAGAATCTTCTACATTCAAAGTACATTTGTTAAAAACTCTGTAAGCTTTACTAACTGAAGAATATCCCAGAAATATTCTCTCTGCAGATTTAGCATCAAAAGCTTTTAAATGATTTTTTCCATTATCAAGAATAAACATCTGCAGCCGAATATTTTGAAATAAGAAACCACACTTTTGCGTCCATGCCAAATCTAATATGGCGTTTTCAAATGATTCTTATTAATAATTGATCTGTTCTTAGTGTAACATGCAATGTTTACTACTTCTAGCCAAAACCTTTGAGAAATACCAGAATCAGCAAGCTTTGTTCTAGCAGCTTTTTTACGGTTCCGATTTCTTCTCTCAGCTACACAATTTTGCTGAGTAGTTCTTGCTGTTGAGAGTTCATGCTTGATTCCAGTATTTTCTAAAATTATGAAAGATTTTGATTGATGAATTCAGTCCCTCGATCAGACCTTATTCGATCAATCCCAACTGATTTTTAATTTAATAGTCTTTTGAAAAGTTTAATCAGTTGTGCAGCAGTTTGGTCTTTGGATTTGAGAAAAATTACCCAAGTAAATATTGAAAAATCATCCACAACTACTAGAATGTATTTATTCGCCCTAAACTCATGACTGGTATAGGACCAAAAAGATCCATATGTAGCAGTTCTAAGCATCGGGAAGATAATTTACACCCCTTGTTTTTAAATGAAGATCTTACTTGCTTACCAAACTGACATGCTGAACAAATTTTATCTTTTGAAAAATCTATTTTTGGCAAACTAGTTACAAGATCATGGTTACTCAGATAGGCAATAAATTTAAAGTTTAGGTAGTTCAATCTCTTATGCCACAACCAGTTTTCAGAAGATTTGGAAGCTTTAAGACAAACTGATGCATAAGGTTGTTCAGTCCAATTGACTTTATAAGTATTCTCACAACGATTGCCAGTTAGGATGACCTCATCAGTTGAGTCTCTAACTGAACAAGTGTGTCTGTCAAACTGAACTGAGAATTTATTGTCGCATAACTGACTGATGCTAATCAAGTTATACTTCAAATTGTCAACTTGTAAAACATCTTTAATAGTAAAGTTATAATGGATAAGCTTACCCTTACCCACAGTTTTACATTTGGAGTTGTCCCCAAAACTGATATTTGGACCAGTGTATTTGATCAGTTGGGATAACAAACTTGCAACCCTTGTCATATGACGCGAGCATCCACTGTCCAAATACCAGGTTGATTCTTTATTTGCACCTGTCACTTGTTGACTAGTTGACTCTAGTTCTGTGTCATCAGCCATTAGACACTTGAATTCTTCATCATCATCACTGGAGCAGCTCAAGCTCTTAGATTCTGAATCTTCACTGTCAGATTCTGCCCATTTTGACTTGCTTTCCTCAGCTAGAAGCACCTCATGCTTCTTTCTGTAAGATTTCCTGTCATCTTTCGATCTTCTCTTGTGCTCATAGGATTTATTTCCATTTTCAGTTAAGCCTCGACTATCCTTCTTAGACTTGGGGCAGTCAGCAATGAAATGATCAGTTTTGCCACAGTTGTAGCAAGCGTTAGGTTTTTCTTTGAAGTGATTTTTCTGATATTGTCTTTGGAAATTTTCTTGATTTCTTCTCGTGAATCTTCCAAACTTTTTGACGAATAATGACAGTGTCATTACTTAACTGATCAACATATTTGTCAACTGAACCAGTTGGTTCCAGTTTGACAGCAGTTAAGGCAGTTGTAGTAGCTGATGTAGAAGGTTCCCCTTATCTGATTTGCAACTCAAACTCGTAGGATTTTAAGTCAGCAAATAAATCATGAATTTTGACCTTGTTCAAGTCCTTTTACTATCGCATTGCCATGATCTTAATGTCCCATTCCTTGGGAAGACCTCTGACAATTTTCAGTATCACCCATTTATTTGAATACACCTTTCCGAGTGCATTCAGTTCGTTTACTATGCTGGTCATTCTTTCATCATATTCATGCATGGATTCTCCACTCTTCATCTTGATATTGTCAATTTTGAACAAAAACATATAGCTTGTTCTCTTTGGTTTGCTCATTGCCTTCACAGAGCTGAATCAGCTTCTCCCAAATTTCTTTTGCAGTTTTGCACATTTTTATCTTGCTGAAAGTGAATTTATCCATTGTTTGGTATAAGATGTCTTTAGCCACGTTCTCCAAGTTGGCTTTTCTCTTGTCTTCAGCTGTCCATTCATCTCGGGATTTTTCAGTACGATGTGGTGTCCCATCAGTTATGGCAACAGCTGTGTTTGCCTTCAATATCTTCATGGGTCCGTCTGTGATAACGTACCACATTTCATCGTCTTGTGCAGCTAGATGAGTCTGCATTTTGATTTTTCAAGCATCAAAATCTTCTTTGGAGAACATTGGAATTTTGTTGAATGAAGACATGTTGATCAGTTTGTATATAGAAATATTTAGAAACAAGATTCAATGGCTCTGATATCACTTGATAGGATCAGTTAAAGGTGGAAAAGTGTTTAGAAGGGAGGAGTTGAATAAAAACTTACGATTTTCAAAACCTTTTCGACTAATGAGTCAGTTTAGTGATAAAGTGATACTCGTGAATCTTGTAAATCAATATCAATCAGTTAAAAAACAGTGTGCGGAAACAAACTGACTGATAAATAGAATATAAACTGAAATACGATGACACAAGATTTTATGGATGTTTGGAGATTTCAAATACTCCTACGTCACCCCTTCTATCTCAAGGATATGATATACACTAAAAGACTTTGATCGATACAAGCAGTTGTACAGACCCACTTCAGTTTTAGACTTAACAATGCCAAACTGAAACTCTTAGTTACAAACTTGTTTACAGTACTCAATAGAACTGAAATAATCTAACACAATTGATCTATTCAAGATCGAGTATTATAGTTTGTGTTTGAAAACTCGAGGTATAGCCTGAAAGCTATGAATGTATACAATATGCGTGAGCTTTGATGTTTGCAAGGATTTCAGCAGAGTAACTGAATAGAAAATCGATAGTCATTCAGAGTTAAAGCATTCAAAAGTTCAGAGTTCTTCTTCAGCTGCTCTTCTCTGCTATTTATAAGCTTCCCTCCAACGGTAATATAAATACAATTTGAACATTTCTATCTGTTGCTTGCCACGTCAACATTCTTCTGACAGTCGTACACTGCAGCTTTTCTAAAATGCTGCGATCTCACTACTTGTTGCAGTCAGCTTTTGTCCGTTGAATGTCTTATTACATAACTGATGACATGTAAAGCTGAGGGATCAGCTGATTGATTGTAGTTGATAAGCTCGCAACTGTTTGTAGTAACTGATCAGTTACAACTGATTAGTCAGTTGTCTGCGTAGTTCAGTTGCCTTTAAAAATCTGCGTATTATCTGTCAGTTACTGGCAACCGATAGTTTTCATATTTTAGATCAGTTTCTATCATTCTTCTAGATTAGTTAGATGCTCAGTTTGTCAAATAACCGAAATTAATTTTCCAACAGTTGATCATTATCATCGTTCATCATTATACATCATTTCCTTTGGTGAATTCAGTTCATTAGTTGTGACTTTCGTATCAGCTCTATTCAATGGATCTATCTACGTATAACCACGGTACCGGGCGGCAGGGACATCAGCGACATTCTCACCTGTCAACTGAGCCATGGCCTACCATATCATGACAATGGAAATACGATCGTCGGGCTCCCTCTGAGGCCTTTTCCCGTAAACAGGCTCCCTCCGGTGCCTTTTCCCTCACGATATCTCCAATCATATTATCATATACATATATCATCAGTCAAAACTGATTCCTATCCTTCAAAAACATCATCATTTTTATCACTTATCAAAATCATGCATATACGTAAATTTTCTTAAAATCAAGCATGCAATGTATTTTTCATAATTTCATAAACATTGTGTACATGATGCATAAACATTTAAAAGCATGATAAATTTGTGCTTAGGACGCTGCCAGGACTAAAATCTCGATTCCGGTGCAAAATGACCATTTTTCCTCTGGAATCCCAAAAAGACCGTTTTACCCCTGGACCTCGACATTTCGAACCGAAACTTACCAAACACCTTAAAACATCCCAAAATATATTAAAAAAAATTTCTTAGACGTAAATTTGAGCTCGTTTCAAAACTTAACCGATTCGTTTTAAAACTTGGACCGGAGTCCTGGTTTTAGCCTGAATCAACTCGAAACTTAACCAAAACTATTTCAACTTAAACCATGACTTAAACCTAGATGATCGGCCTATAAAAAACCCATTTCAGACCACTTATGACCCAGGAAACAAGCCCAAAGGTTGCTTGAAATATCCAGCGTATGCACAAAAATTTCATAGCTTGTGCGATTTTACGATAAAATCATATCTCTCTCACTTATTATCAGAAAATTACGAATTTGTTATCAAATCGAAGATAACACAGAGTTCTACAAATCATATGTTGAACATATTTCAAGAAAATCATCCTATAAGTTGCAAAATTCAAAATAACCGAGGGTGACGGGTTTTGGTGACACAGAAATTTCACAACTTGCCCGGCTTTACGATAAAAATCATCTCCCTCATTTTTTATCAGAAAATACGAATGTGCTATCGAATCAAATATAACACAAAGTGCTACAAATCATATGTTGAACGCATTTCCAGAAAACCAACCTATAAGTCTCATAATTCAAAATTTTCGAGGGTGACGGGTTTTGGTGACAAACTTCAACAAAAAAAAAACGATCGACCCTCGACTTAACCCATCCAACCATCGACTCCAGCCTATTGACACCCTCTCACCATTGTGTACAGCCCTTAGAAACACAAAAATTGGCAGCCCCCTCGCACAAACGGTAGAACACGTGAGAATGAAGAAAAAAGTTGCATTTTCCTATCAAATCCTTGCATAAAACAAAACCTCAAGATATATAAATAATTTTTCATGCATCTACAAATATTTCAGCATATAAATGATGTGAATGATGAGAAAAAGAGATATCAGGCATGCCTTTGCGTTAAAACGCACGAAAAACCAAACAAACGAGACGTAGACCGAGCATTGGAGAGGCGGGGAAGGATTCTTCTTGAAAATTAGGGGGATTTCGGTGGTTGCTGATGGAGAACTTTTAAAAAGTGCTGCTGCAAGAGGGAGGGGCGGCCGTGAGCTTGTGGAGGGGTTTAGGGTATGATTAGTGTAGTGATTAGATTAATATAATTGTATACTAATGAGCCAATAATAATATTTAAATGAGTTAAAAAGGTTTTAGGCCCATTAAGCATACAAACAAACCCATCAAGCCAAAATCATTTCCGAAAAATATTTCGTTTAGGTACATCTTTGAAAATATTGACCGACCCCTCAAAAATTTCCCTGTAACGATGAAAATTGCGTGCCAGCTAAAAATATAACCCGAAGGTAAAAATACCCAACCAAGGTATATTTTCAAAAATCATACTTAAAAACACCTCATATTAAATAAATAAAAATAATTATTCAATAAAAATATTTTTCTTTAATTATCCTCAGTCTCCGTTACTCGTTCGAGCGTGAAATTCAACTTAAAACCTTAATGTATAAAAATTTAAATAAGCCATGAATTAAAACACAAATTAATGAACTAAACATGCATTTAATGTTTTAAAACAATTTAATAAAATACCAAAGAAATTTAATAATTTACACGCATGTGGTTCATGTGGACATTCAAATTTTTGGGATGTTACGATTTTACTGCGGCCACCTTATCTGGATCCACTTCAATGCCATTGCTAGATATGATATGTCCCAAAAATACTACTTTCTCCAACCAGAATTCACACTTACTGAATTTTGCAAACAACTTGTGAATCTGCAAGACTTGCAAAACTGTACCCAAATGTCGACTGTGTTCCTCATGACTCTTCAAGTACATAAGAATGTCGTCAATGAATACTATGATGAACTGATCTAGGTAGGACTGAAATAATCAATTCATTAGGTCCATAAAAATCACTGGAGCATTCGTCAGTCCAAATGGCATCATTAAGAACTCGTAATGTCCATATCTAGTTCTGAATGTGTCTTATGAACATCTGCATTCTTTACCTTTAGTTGGTGATACCCAGAACGTAGATCTATCTTAGAGAACATTGTAGCTCCATGTAACTGATCGAATAAGTCCTCGATCCTTGGTAATGAGTATTTGTTCTTGATCGCTACCTTGTTCAATTCTCGGTAATCGATACACAACCTCATGCTTCCATCTTTCTTCTTTACGAAGAACACCGGTGTGTGCCATGGTGAGAAACTAGGGTGGATGAATTCTTTGTCTAGGATCTCCTGAATTTGCTGTTTGAGCTCTAACATCTCCGCTGGAGCCAAACGGTATGGTGCCTTAGAGATTGGCACAGTGCCTGGCACAAGGTCGATGGCGAACTCCACCTCTCTCTCTGGTGGAAGGCCTGTGATGTCGTCGGGCAAAACATCAGGAAAATCTCTGACAACTAGTACATCAAATATCGACGGGGTGGGTGTGTCAGGTGTTGAAATAATACTGACCAAGAATTCCCTGACACCCCTTATGTATAAGTCTCTGTGCCTGCATGCAAGAGATCATGCGAGAAAAACTTCTCTACCTGTCCGGCTCAAAAAGAAATTGCTCCATGCCCAACGGTCTAACCAACACTGATCTTCTCTGAAAGTCAATTAGAACTATGTTCTTCATCAGCCATTCCACCTCCAAGATAATATCAAACTCTGGCATTGACAATACAATCGATTGGTGTAAACCATGTGGCCTTGTAGTTCAAGATCGATATCTCTGATCACGCTAGTAGCTGATAACTCCTCCCCTGATGGGGTTGTCACGGAGTAGCTCACGTCAAGTCCAATGGACTGGACGTCCAAATAATTAGCGAATATCTCTGAGTTAAAAGAGTGAGTGGCCCCGAAATCTAACAAGACTTTCATGACTACTCTCTTTATGAAGATATTTTCTAAGGGATATTAGCACAACACATAAACTTTATACCCCAAAATACTAATCTTAACATCATGCATAGTTGGAAATCTCTATCAAAAGTCTCCAAAATACGAAACAACATACTATTATTCCCAAGTACATTTTGAAGCATGAAAGGCAAAAATAATACGGTGTTGAGTTAGATAGATTACTAGTCAGTATAGTCGTGTCTGGGTTCGCCTCCTCTGCATGCATGGCGAACACTCACCAGGCTTCTGAGGAGCCTTATTTTGCGGAATATGACCTTTTGCTTTTCGCCGGTCCTTGAAATGACCTCTTTCCCTGATGTCCCTGAAAAGGTCTCTTGAACTGCTGTTGCTATGAGTGATCCTGCTGGGGTGCCTGATAGGGCCTCTTGCCCTGTCTGTCGTTATCAATATCTCTCTGGTCCTGCTCTACCGCCAAGGCCCTCGACACTACAATAGCATAAGTGGTAGGACCAGCAACTCTAAAATCACGGCACAAGATCGGCCGTAAACCATCAATGAAATGCCTCAGCTTCTCCCGGGCATCATTCACAATTAGGGGCACGAAGTGACACCCCTTCTCAAACTTCTTTACAAATTCTGATGTACTGTTGTCTCCTTGTCGCAAAGTCATAAACTCGCAGGTCAGGCTGGAGCGTACTTCTTCAGTGAAGTACTTGGAGTAAAACACTTTCTTGAAGCCCTCTTAAGTAAGGGTCTGCACATTTATTGCCACAGATGTACTCTCCCATCACAGCCTGGCGTCCCCTGTCAACAGAACGGTGGCACATCTGATTCTGTCTGCATCCTGCAGCTCCATAAATGTGAATATCACTTCGATGGATATAATCCATCTCTCAGCTATCATCGGGTCAGTAGTCCCCGAGAACTCCTTTGGATCCATCCTCATGAACCTCTCATACACTGCCTCTGGACTGGACCTCGCTCCCGTATCTACTCCAGTGTTGTTCCCCGCAAACTATGCGAAGAACTGTGTCATTCTTGCAAGCATCTGTGCCTGCATATCTGGAGATGGGCGAGGAGGAGTGGCCCTCTCCCCATCCCGAGCCTCTCTGTCCTCTACACCTGCTCCACGTGCAATCATACGTCTAGAAGGCATAATGTTCCAAATTTACCCAACACGTAAACCAACAAGCATGAACATAATATCCATATCATAAGATATACATAAATCGAACTTAAACATGTACATGTTGAAATCATGACGTTGAAGATTACTACATGAAAGAATTTTTAAACTTTAAAACTTACGGACTTCATGCGTGACTTCGTGAGCTTCTCGCAACCGGCAGTAGGTGTAAGGCCCGAGAATTTGATTAACGTAATCTGAGATTAATCTGAAATGATTTGGCAATAATTAATACGATTAGTGATTTTTAATCGAGATAATTACGAAAGGGCTAACCGAGACACGAAATGAGATCGCGTGTGAAAATGGATGTGCGAGGACAGTAGCATCGGCGCACATGCGCGACCGGATGCGTGCACATGCGCCAAACAGGCAGAAGACCTCGCGCATATGCGCGGAAGATGTTGCGCATATGCGCGAAGCCTATGCGAGTGACTCCAGAGAGTCTCGCGCATATGCGCGGAGATGAGTCGCGCATATGCGCGAGGCGATGTGCAGGATATATGCGGAGACAGTAGGTCTCGCGCATATGCGCGAGGCGATGTGCAGGATATATGCGGAGACAGTAGGTCTCGCGCATATGCGCGATGTCAGTGCGCGCATATGCGCGAGTAGTCTAGGAGCCGGACAGTGCTTCCGGCGCATATGCGCGGATTTTGGGCGCGCATATGCGCGTGGCATGCAAAACGTAAGATTGCCACTTGGTTTGTATGAGCGACGTGTATATATATATATATATACATACAAACATTAATCTTAAGAAGAAATCGAAAGAGAGAGTCGAGGAAATTGCCAAAAATCCTTACGCCTTTTGTGCAAAATCCGTCCGTCTGATTTTGAATCCGACTTCGGTACCGAGTTCCTAGCAATGCAGGCTACAACTAGACGTAAGTTTTGTTACGTTTAGACATGTTCTGAAATTATGATGTGGTCAGAATTAAATGAAATTCATATATGATATTCTTGACATGTTAGCCATCATAGAATCGAAGTCAGATTAAAGAATAGATTGTTTATGAAATTGTTATGAATTTCAGAGTTGAATTAGTTGAGATTCTATATCAAAGTTGTGTTATTATTCAGATTATGAGTTGTACTGATACTGGTTATGAATTCTGGTATTATATCGGTGGTGTTGAAATAGACGGGGTTATCGTGACTGTATTGTTATGCCGTCGAAACATCAGTAGATTGATATTGATCAGATTCAGTATTGATTGAGATTGATCAGATTCAGTAATGATTTCGATTGTATCGTGATATCATTGATATGAATTAGATTGTGCCTTGTTCAGATATGGATCAGATTATGTATTCGATTTGAATATTGATCAGAACAGGTATTGAATTGAATGGTATACTGATATTGTATTTATGCGATTGTCATTGCCAGACTGGGTATGGACAGATTGGAATACGAGACTTTCTCTTCATCAGATCGTGAAGAGAAAGGTATAAATAAATGTTGATTCGGGATTGCACAACTCGAGTTAGGTTTGACTTGAGTTTCCCAAAATCACATACTTTACTTTATTGCATTGATATTTGCAGATTATCAGATTGATATGTGTAGTCTATTGAATTATAGCAGAGCAAGAGTTTGAATCTAGGGCAGATCAGCCTAGCTAGGGCAGAATCGCCGAGTCTTTGTCAGAACCGCGTAGACTCTAGACTTACGGTGTATCGATGAGCTTAGATGTAGATCGACGTCTATTGTAGACATTCGATACAGCATACCAAAGTCTAAATTAGATCGGGATCCCTAGATTAGAATGAGAGATGAGTTGAGTCTTAGATATCGAGACTAGAACTTGATTTACAGATCCGTATTGATTTATGGTTCGTAGATTACGATTCATGTTTTATTTACAGACTGGTATTGATACATGTTGTTTGATTATGCTACATGTGATAAGATATAATTCATGCTTTTATGGTACTTCAGTTAACTGCATGTATACATTATTTATACTGGGATTTATTCTTACCGGAGTTATCCGGCTGTTGTCTTGTTTTGTATGTGTGCATGACAACAGGTGGGACATGATCAGGGTCAAGAGGATGATGAGAGATCGAGATTAGAGTGGTGATTTCGGACTTGGATGTAGACTTGGTTTAATACTAGAAATTAGTAGTTGAACCTTAGACTAGTTTGAATAATTGCTGTACATTATTGTACTTTTATACTGAGATGTATAATAGTTAAATTCCATTACCTTCCGCACTTATGTTTAAAAAGAAAATTTTTTTTGAGACCCTGTTTATCTTAATTGATAATTAAATCCCAAAGATGATTAAGAAGATGATTAGCGTCCGGGTCCCCACAACAGGTGGTATCAGAGCGATAGATCCTTTAAATTGAGATAGAAGAGAATGAGCGGGTAGATTGAGTTTTCTTTCCTTGCATGTGATTGCTAGCATGAGATTTATTTTAATGTTGATTGACATTGCGTATGCTAGCATGAGATTATGTTTTACTGCTTTGAAATACATGGTTACCTGATTATCTGATTTGAGTTGGTATTATGTATTATTGAGTATGAATCAGATCTGATTCATGATCAGCAGTAAGATGATCAGAGAAAGATCGGAACAGATTTGTAGTATTTGAGTACTAATGTTTTGATAGGCAGATATACCTCCACGGAGAATTCCAGAAAGGGGTAGTACTTCGACTGAACAGATAGATGTATCAGAAACTCAGATAGAAATACAGTTGAAAGAATTTCAGTTATTTCAGCCGCCGATTCTGAGTGGTACCGAGACAGTATGAGGATTGTGAGAACTGGTTTGATGACATAGAAATACTGTTTGATTTACTTGATTATTCAGATGAGCAGAGAATTAAACTGATATTTCACCAGTTACGAGAGACTGCCAGAAGTTGGTGGATTACAAGTAAAAGAATGCTAGAACAGAAAGGTACAGTAGTTTCGTGAGAAATATTCAGAACTGAATTTTATCGAAGATTTTTCTCAATCTCGTACCGAGAGGACAAGAAAGCAGAGTTTGAGAACCTAAGACAAGGTCAACTGAATATTGAAGGATATGTTGCTAAATTCTCTACTCTACTGCGTTTTGCTCCTCATGTAATTGGGAATGATGAAGCTGTAGCGGATCAGTTCATCAGAGGATTGAACTCGGAGGTAGTTGCATTGATGAATATGCAGCGATCTTATCATTTTGCTGATGCCTTGAGTCAAGCGAAGAGAGCGGAGGCGAGTCTGATTAGACAAATAAAAAGGGTGTGTGCGATGCAACCCCAGACACAGCAATCCCCTCTCCGATTTGATCGCGGCAGCACGAGTGGAAAGCAAGATTTGCTGAAAGCTCGAAAGAAACCATTCAAGAAGTTAAGGAGCGGACTGAGCTGTTCAACTAGCTCCAGTGGTTCCAGCCCAAGTTATGCTGGAGTGTATTGCAGGATTTGCGGAGGGAAACATTCCACAGAGCAATGCCAGGGAGTGACTGGTAGTTGTCGTATCTGCCGACAGCCGGGACACTTCGCTAGAGTTTGTCCCCAGAGAGATTCCCGATGATTTCAGGGATCAGGACCATCTGGTGGTAGTGACCGAGGAACAGACTCAAGAGGCACTTGATGATATAGTGACAGGTACTGTTCTTTTATGATTAGATTGCATATGTATTGATATATACTAATGCATTCTCTACGCTTATTTTTGACTGAGTTGCATTGATATATATGGTATCTGTAGGGTCTGTATTGCTGTAGTATTAATTTTTGTACCTTCTGGGAAAGAAAATTGATATCAGAGATTTCTGTGAAATATTGTATACTACAGTAAGATGAGAATGAGACCGAGCTAGATTATGATGTACTTGTGTTTTCTGATTTGATGGCATTAGTGATATTAATATGCTGAACAAGTACAGAACTATTATAGATTCCTTTCAGGAGAGTATAAGATTCAGACCAGATATGGCTGATGAGTAAAGATTTCACGGTAAGGATTCTAGATTCAGAATTCCTTTGATATCTGTGTGTTGTCTATAACTCGATTGATACAGAAAGGAACAGATGGTATCCTTATGTATTTAGTAGACATACTGAAATCGAGTCTAGCATTGGCAGATTTGCCAATGATGTACGAGTTGGCTGATGTTTGCCCAGATAAGATTTCAGATTTGCTTTATATCAGAAAGATAGATTTCAGAATTGAATTGAGACCAGGTACTGTGTATTGTTTTAGAATTCAGTACAGAATGATATTAAATGTCCAGAATGACACTGAATGAATTGAAAGAATTGAAAGATCAGTAGAAGAGTATCGACCAAGAGTTACATATGATTTAGTGTTTCTCTTTGGCATGTTTCAGTATGTTCAGAGATATTCTGATGATTTCATGCTCGTTGTATCTATGATATTTTGATATATTCGCAGCATCTGATTGATTGAATAGAATAACTGAAGATTGAATGGGATATTCTGATAAATGTGATTATTGTATACAGAAATTTTTCATATATGAATTCTGCTTGAAACAAATTGTATTCAGAGTATGCGATATCTGAAGTTAGTATACCGATTGATTCTGACACAATTGAGATCAGAATCAGTGACTGAGAATGATACTGATATACAGTTCAATTCGAATCAGAGTTGAATTCGAGAATTTCAGTGAGTCAGAAATATGATCAGAAGGTTCAGAATTAGATTTCGATAATCAGAGCAGAGCATCGATCAGAGTGACAGATATGTGATTTTACTGTGTGAGAATGATTATCTTGTAATGTCAAATGTTTCAGAATTGTACAACAGAATTTGATATCGATAGTCAGAACCGAATACCAGGTAGGTATTTTTCTTTCATTTATATTATTAACTGATTGTTTATACCCAATAGTTCGAGTCTAAAATGACAGATGGTGTCAGAAACACACAGTAGTAGATTCAGTTTTTAGTTGGTGACTGTGAATGTATGATGTTCGAACAGATAGTTTTGATATAGACAGATTAAATCAGTTATGATAGAATTATACTGAAATGTTGGCAGAATTTGTACTGAAATGTCTGAATTGCCCATAAATGAAGACAGAAAGATAGAAATCAAAAGATTTATTACAGAATTTGTATATTTCTGACTAGACATGGGAAGTATACTTCGATGAATTTCGTAATGAGATCACTGCAATACTTTCCAGATTGTGATGTAATATGATTGTGATTGACAGATTGTTCAATCTATATCTATTAGTTTGTACCAGATAACGTACAAACATGACCAAATGACACAGATCGACGTCAGAAAAGTGGTCAGAATAACTAGAATGCCGAAGTAGAGTATATCAGATTGTGATTTTGCTTGATTTTGTGCTTTTGGCAGAATGTATAGCATAATTTTATCTATAATTTATAGATTGACGGATAGTTGGAGTGAACTATCTAGATACTGGAAGATATCCAGGAACTGTAGTGCTGGATTTTAGCACTAGTGACCTATTGTCTTGTCACTTTATGAATTACTGTGTAATGATAGCTATCAAACGAGTATTGAGATAGCCACAGATAAGACATTGTACAGTGAGTACTGCAGATTTCGCTGAATGGGAATGATATTACGGTGACATTTGAGATTGAATTTGATAACAGCTGATGATATTGATTTGGTATGAGCTGTTGATTGGTATATACGGATGTTGTATAGCCAGTATTTGCAAGTAATTTTATCAGAATGGTTTGATAGAATGAACTTGCTGAAGTAACCTCTATTATACATTCTTTTCTTATCTGAATTGATTGCTTGTGATTTCGAGGACGAAATCATATCTTAGACGGGAAGAAATGTAAAAGGCCCGAGAAATTGATTACCGTAATCTGAGATTAATCTGAAATGATTTGGCAATAATTAATACGATTAGTGATTTTTAATCGAGATAATTACGAAAGGGCTAACCGAGACACGAAATGAGATCGCGTGTGAAAATGGATGTGCGAGGACAGTAGCATCGGCGCACATGCGCGACCGGATGCGCGCACATGCGCCAAACATGCAGAAGACCTCGCGCATATGCGCGGAAGATGTCGCGCATATGCGCGAAGCATATGCGAGTGACTCCAGAGAGTCTCGCGCATATGCGCGAGGCGATGTGCAGGATATATGCGGAGACAGTAGGTCTCGCGCATATGCGCGATGTCAGTGCGCGCATATGCGCGAGTAGTCTAGGAGCCGGACAGTGCTTCCGGCGCATATGCGCGGATTTTGGGCGCGCATATGCGCGTGGCATGCAAAACGTAAGATTGCCACTTGGTTTGTATGAGCGACGTGTATATATATATATATACATACAAACATTAATCTTAAGAAGAAATCGAAAGAAAGAGTCGAGGAAATTGCCAAAAATCCTTACGCCTTTTGTGCAAAATCCGTCCGTCTGATTTTGAATCCGACTTCGGTACCGAGTTCCTAGCAATGCAGGCTACAACTAGACGTAAGTTTTGTTACGTTTAGACATGTTCTGAAATTAAGATGTGGTCAGAATTAAATGGAATTCATATATGATATTCTTGACATGTTAGCCATCATAGAATCGAAGTCAGATTAAAGAATAGATTGTTTATGAAATTGTTATGAATTTCAGAGTTGAATTAGTTGAGATTCTATATCAAAGTTGTGTTATTATTCAGATTATGAGTTGTACTGATACTGGTTATGAATTCTGGTATTATATAGGTGGTGTTGAAATAGACGGGGTTATCGTGACTGTATTGTTATGCCGTCGAAACATCAGTAGATTGATATTGATCAGATTCAGTATTGATTGAGATTGATCAGATTCAGTAATGATTTCGATTGTATCGTGATATCATTGATATGAATTAGATTGTGCCTTGTTCAGATATGGATCAGATTATGTATTCGATTTGAATATTGATCAGAACAGGTATTGAATTGAATGGTATACTGATATTGTATTTATGCGATTGTCATTGCCAGACTGGGTATGGACAGATTGGAATACGAGACTTTCTCTTCATCAGATCGTGAAGAGAAAGGTATAAATAAATGTTGATTCGGGATTGCACAACTCGAGTTAGGTTTGACTTGAGTTTCCCAAAATCACATACTTTACTTTATTGCATTGATATTTGCAGATTATCAGATTGATATGTGTAGTCTATTGAATTATAGCAGAGCCAGAGTTTGAATCTAGGGCAGATCAGCCTAGCTAGGGCAGAATCGCCGAGTCTTTGTCAGAACCGCGTAGACTCTAGACTTACGGTGTATCGATGAGCTTAGATGTAGATCGACGTCTATTGTAGACATTCGATACAGCATACCAAAGTCTAAATTAGATCGGGATCCCTAGATTAGAATGAGAGATGAGTTGAGTCTTAGATATCGAGACTAGAACTTGATTTACAGATCCGTATTGATTTATGGTTCGTAGATTACGATTCATGTTTTATTTACAGACTGGTATTGATACATGTTGTTTGATTATGCTACATGTGATAAGATATAATTCATGCTTTTATGGTACTTCAGTTAACTGCATGTATACATTATTTATACTGGGATTTATTCTTACCGGAGTTATCCGGCTGTTGTCTTGTTTTGTATGTGTGCATGACAACAGGTGGGACATGATCAGGGTCAAGAGGATGATGAGAGATCGAGATTAGAGTGGTGATTCCGGACTTGGATGTAGACTTGGTTTAATACTAGAAATTAGTAGTTGAACCTTAGACTAGTTTGAATAATTGCTGTACATTATTGTACTTTTATACTGAGATGTATAATAGTTAAATTCCATTACGTTCCGCACTTATGTTTAAAAAGAATTTTTTTTTGAGATCCTGTTTATCTTAATTGATAATTAAATCCCAAAGATGATTAAGAAGATGATTAGCGTCCGGGTCCCCACAGCAGGTATAACCTTTTACAAGAACATCACTCTGGTACCAACTGTAACGTACCGTACTTTAAAAATAATTAGAATTTGCGGAAAATAATTTTTTTTAAATAAGTAATAATCTCTCAAAATGAAATACAAATAAAATGCTTGTCTAAATATTTGGAATGTAAAAGAGTTCGCAACAAGTACTTGTTTAAACGACACAAGGTGGTTTCATTAAAATCATAAGAAATGAGTTAAACATGCATAAAATCTATTTTACTTAAGCGGTCCTCAGGTTAGTCCTCCGCACAGTCCGAGCCAACTCGCTGGTCCCCGCCTCTTGCCTTCTCATCGATCAAGTCTAGTGAGTCTAAAGACTAAAAATGTATAAACTGAGAATAGCAAGTAATACATAATAAAACCACATGTCCTTTTTAAAGTAGCTCATACAACTTAAACTCGGAACATAATTACATAAGTATAGACGCGTCATCATTTCATAAACTTTTTAATAAACGTGCTTGCATCATACATACTTAAACATACATAATCATCATCATTTTGCGTATAGATATGTTTCAAAGCAAGTGACCCATAACATAATGCGCCTGATCAGACTAAACCATAGTACTGGACTGGCAGGGATGCCCACTGCCACATACATAAGATCCCCAGGTCATGCTTTACTGGGTGGATTGGTTCCTGGTCATGCTTTACCACTTACCAATCCTGATTAAAACCCAGTCAAACTTTACCAGGTGGAGAGGTCCCTGGACAAGTTCTCCGGCTTCCAAACACGTTCATAATTGGTCACAAGACAATTCGCATACCTCAAAAACATGAAACATTTTATTTTTGCACGTCGAACATACTTACAAAGCTGTTGAGAGCTTCTTTAGATCTCGCTTGGGCGACTGCTGCACATACTAACACATTATTCATGCAACTTAAATTTCATAACTTAACCGTAACAATTGTACTCACTTCCGAAGTAATTAAATAACTTATGACTTCCTAAACCCCTAGGGACTTGTCCATCTTTAATCATCATACTAAACAATGACCTCGAAACCCGAAACAATCTTGATAAGGAGTATAAAAATTTCCCAAGTAATGGAAGACACGGACCTCGCTTAAACCATAATGCAACTGTTTCATATCCAAACTTCGTAACGGCTAATCTAACCCTCACTAAGCTTGGACATAACGACATATTAATACCCAAACAAGGAACTACATCCTAGCGCCGCTGCGCTACTGGACACGAACCTCAGGCGCTGCGGCGCTAACCATGCGCGACTCAAACCCAAAAATGGTCATCTTTTACCCATTTGCTTTCCTACGACTGCTATTGTAATCAAATCATTAACGACCCGAACGAAAAAACCAAAAACGTATGATCACAACACACAACATAACTAAACATAGCAGTGATCATCCGGCGGTTCCCAAAAAATCCTGCAACCAATGAACCTCAAGAAAACATGAAGAACACATTTTGATAACCACACAGTTTGTGCGGTCACATGAAACTGATCCTAACTCACTCGTCTTTTGTCGAAAAATTATGAATTTTCTCTCAAATCAAATGTATCGAAGAGTACTACGTTTTATATGTTGAAAGTGTTTCAGAAAATCAACCGAAAATTCTTAGGATTTGAAATGACGGCAGATTAAGTTTTTGAGATCTAAAAATTGTTCCAAAATCGTTCCAAACATCA
Organism: Primulina tabacum; assembly: GCF_025594145.1. Lineage (NCBI taxonomy): Eukaryota > Viridiplantae > Streptophyta > Magnoliopsida > Lamiales > Gesneriaceae > Primulina > Primulina tabacum. The sequence goes on from NC_134553.1 coordinate 16,070,087, forward strand.
TTGCTCGAACTTTGCATAATATAACCGGATTTTTACTATGACAAGATCGATGTAGAAAATGAAAGAATATACATGTCTTTGCGTTATAAAGCTCGAAGATAATGAATATCGACGCGGTGGATTACGGGAGATGATCGGGAGACGCTTGCTACATGATTCTTGCTCGAAAAAAGGGCGTAAATCTCTAGAAATTTGTAAGGGAAAGGGGTGGCTGCTGCTGTAACTCTAAGAATCCTAGATCCTTAAGAAAAAAAATACAAAGAGTATGTGTGTGTCGATGGGTGTGTGAGAGTGTGTGATTGGGGTAATTAGGGAGTTAATTAGGAGTTAATAAAATGCTTAGTTAAATAATTAGTGATAAAATATTACTAATCTAATTACTTAATCTCGCTCAAAAATTTAATAAAAATAGTTAAGTATCAAATTTTTAATATTAAAAACTCCAAATGATCAAATTAGTATTGGAAAAGTTTAAAATCTTAAAATCACCTAATAAATAAAAAATAGGTTTTAAATGCTAAAATTTCATAAATAATTTAAAATACCAATTTTCTTGACTTGAAATAATATACCACATTATTCATAAATCACCTAAATCGTCACCGGTCTCTTTTCCCAATCCCGTATCGAATATTCGCCTGAAAATAAAACTCCAGAAAACGTTTTGACGTGCATCAAATAAACATGTAATAATTTAATATAATGTGAATCATATATCATGCATCGTTAAAAATCCTTTTTTAAAATTAAATAAATAATTTAACAATTAAATAAATACATGAGTTTATGTGTACTGATTTTGGGCTCCACACTTTTGATATAGAAATTATTTTTATTGCTAATCAATCTAATTTTGCGGCTTAAAATTTTTAAATTTTACAAACTTGGTTTCTGTCAAAGTGCTTTTTTCTTTTGAAAGAATTGTTTTAACATAAAAATATAAAAAGGAAAGACCCTGTATGTTTCTTCTCTAAGCAAAGCATACTTTTCCCTGTGAACGAATATTTTTTTTACCATATGAAAACCAAAGATGATCCTTAGCACAAGCGATAAGCTACAATAATACCTTTTCTAAGGACTCTTCTTGGGGAGTAGGAAGTGTCTGCAAGCCTAGTCCTATGATTGTATGTATTTGATTTAGGTAGATTTAGATGTTGTGTGCAGGTACTGTAACACATATTTATAACATGAAAAAGCAAAATATATTAGTTAACCAAACAAATAAACTTTAATTAAAAAATAAGATAGAATAAATCATGTACAAGTATAAAAAATTGTGCGGTGCTTCAGGGTAAAACGATTCATCAGAGAAATTATCAGTTTACAAAAATAATATTAGTAAAAAAATAAATGCTAACTCCCTTAACAAGTGAGGTAACAAAGTGCATTCAAAAATACATATCAAACCGTGATGGATCGGTTCTTACACCTGTGAAGGTGCTTCAAACACAATATTTTCAATGAGTTTCAATAGCTCGTGTTCTAATAATGTAAACACCGATTAATTAGATAAAGTTTGGTTTTAAACCAAGTAAAAAATACTCGAAATAATCATTCGTTAAGAAAGATGATTAATTTGAAAGCCTTTTAACTTGTGTAAATTGAAATAAGGGGAATCAGTTCTTGCATATATCAGTTCAGCTATAGTGAGAACTGAACTGATGACATCTCGAACAGATCAAATCAATTTGAAAACAATAGTTAAATAATTAACTATACAATATATGTTTATGGATGTTTGGAGACTTCAACTGCTCATAAGTCATCCCTTCTGCTACCTCGGGTAAGATCAACTAGAAGACTTTGATTTATACAACATCTTGTAGAAAACCACTCAGCTTAGGAATTACACCATTGTCCTAACTGAACTCCTAGTCTAGATTGAACGCAGCATCTTCCAGCCAACACTTGTTTAATGTCTATGTGTTAAAGACTCACTCAGCTATTCAATAAACTCAACTCTCTGTATATGTGAGTGATTGTGTGCGAGTGTGTGAGAACTGATGTTTGAATACAACACGAAAGTATTCTCACACACTGAGGAAAATGTGTTTCTAAACTAAGCTGATAACACGTTGAAGTGTACCCTCAAATATGGGCGAATTGCTTCTTGTATAAGATGAGCGTGCCCTTATTCTTTTCTTTGTTTTTCACACACTTGTTTGTTGATGGTCTTGATCTTGTATTTATAAAGGCTTTGTGATCGTTTTTCAAGACTTATCAAATGTGTCTGTTGCAGTTTGAATCCGTTCCTCGATATTTGTATTGTCCTTTCTGACAGTCATTTTGGAACGTCTTGACTTTAAGCTCTGCTGCAACGTTCATTATTGTCCTTTGATTGGAAAATTGCTTTTCTTAAATGCGCACAGCTGGATTCCATTGAGATAAGCTTGTCATATTCTGCACCCTAGTCGGCTTCTAACTGATGACCTGAATTGGTCAGTTGAACTGGTCTTGAATTGGTTTGGTAAAATCAGTTGGCTCGTCAGCTGAACTGATTTCACTACTTTAGTTGAACTTGGTCAGCTGGGCTCTTCATCAGTTGGGCTCTTCATCAGCTGGTTGGGCTTCTGAAGGTCTTCTGCTGAACTACCTATCAACTGGACAATGAGTTAAACTGATCTTTGATATATCGATTTGATCTGGTTCAGTTTGAGCAATCAGTTGGCACTTTAAGTTTGCGTCTCATAGCTTCAGTTTAGGCTCGTTAGCTTTCTGCGCACTTAGGTAAATTCACTAGACACAAAATAACAATTTTTGTTAACATCAAAATCAAGATTGCGAACATGAAATGTTCCAACAAATCGCTGTAACCAAACCTACGGATTCAACAAACATGAAGCCGAACTTCTCGAAATGACACGATAATCAAAATAGTGATTAGGTGTTGTGATTTATATGTTCTTTGCAACGTTTCAATACGTCTTGGTTTGAGGTCTTTGTTAATTCAGTGACGTAATTCCTTACTCTTTCTGATGCATTTAATGTTCTCCTTCAACTCAAAAAATTACCGCACACAGTAGTAATGATCTCTTATTTATAGACTTCATTTGTCTTATAATTTATTCCTTGTATAGATTGCTACACAAATATGAAAACAAAAATTTCATTAGAAAATAAACTCTTTTGAACAATAGTATGATATCTAGAGATAAATATAAATATTCTAGAAAATCTTATTAGTCTAGAAAGGAAAAACAACATATGTTAATATCACAATATTATCGGCTGAGAAAAATTAAGTAAGGAATAAAATATTGTTTTAAATCTCTTCCTTTTTGTCTTACTGGCTAAAACATCGAAAAATGATATTATTTTTCTTATATGCATTATCTTCGTTTATATAATAACTCCCCTGAGTTATATAGTTATCTTTCCTGAATTCAAGCATGTTAGTTAAGTGTTGTGAAATAGGTGTTGTAACAAGTAAATTAGAACACTAAGAAATTTCATTAACGGAACAAGATAACTAAGAAAACAGAACTTAAAAACTCAGAGATAACACGATCAAAGAAAAACCAAACAAACTATGGATCATCTCCAATAGTATCGGCATCATGATCGCCAGACTTACCTATTTTTTCATCAGCTGTGGGTGGTGGTCTCTAGGGTTGCAACATCTGCACTAGCAGTCATCTCGCTTCGAATATCCAATGGATCATGATGGATCGGTTCAGGCACCTGTGAGGGTGATTCAAACACAATATTCTCAATGAGCTACAATAGCTCTTATTCTAAGAATTCAAACACCGATGAATTAGATCGAGTTTGGTTTCAAACCAAGCGGAAAACACTAGAAGTCATTCTTCGTTAAGAAAAACTGATAGATTTTAAAATATATAGACTTGTGTAAACTGATCGACTGAAATACAAAGAATCAGTTATGGCTTCTATCAGTTCAGCTATGGATAGAACTGAACTGATATCAGTTGAACTGATCAAATTAGTTTAAGAAACACAGTTGAGCAGTTAATACACAAGATATGTTTATGGATGTTCGGAGACTTCAACTGCTCCTACGTCACCCCTTCTACCACCTCGGGTAAGATCCACTAGAAGACTTTGATTTATACAACACCTTGTACAAACCCACCCAGCTTAGGACTTACCTACTGCCTAACTGAACTCCTAGTCTAGACTGAAGGCATCACCTTCCAGCCAACACTTGTTTAATGTCTGTGTGTCAAAGACTGTATACACATGTTTTACGTCTTTGTGCAAGACGGTATTTTAGTGGTGGTGTGTGTGAGAGAGAGAATTGATCTATGAAAACAACCCGAAATGTGTTCTCACACACTGAGGAAAATAAGCTTCTATTCTAAGTTGATATAACTTTGAAGTGTTCCTTCTAATGGGCTGATTGCTTCTTTGTAAGCTGTTATACAATAAGAGTGCCCTTTCTGGTTTTTCCACTCTTCCTTGGTTTTGTTGTTGATGGTCTTGATCTTTATTTATAGCAGAAATGCGACCGTACATCAAGACTCATCGCATGTGATCGTTGCAGTTTGAATGCCTTCCTTGAAATTTGTGTCTCGAATTTTCTGGACAGCCTTTCTGGAACATTTTGTCTTTAAGCTCAATCAAATAGATCTCCCTTTTATTATACATTTAAGTACATCATCATTTATAAGGGAAAATTGCTACTACAATGGCATATTTTAAAGAACATCAAATATCAATCAGATTATGCATGACAGAACTGAATATACTAACAACTAGTTGTCTTGAACTCTTGAAGTGCTGCAACGATCCTGAGTCTCTTTGCTAGACACACAGCTAGCTTCCTTGGACATGATCTATGTGCTGCCAAACTGGTCGGGCTGACTCAAACTGGACTCAGTTGATGTTGAACCGTATTGATCATCTACTTGATCTGATATGGCAGTTAAGCGGCGGTATCCTGCTGATGATTAAGCTCAACTTTAATCATACAACATCTCAACATAGCTGGCTTCATCTGTTGATCAGCTTCAACTGGTAGGTTGGCAGCTGAAACCTTGTCTTCTAATTAGTTTTGCTGAATAGCCAACAGGTAGGACTCATACCCCTGCAGGCTTATTAAAGCCCCAAATCTCTGAGTCAAGAGATGTGGCTACAATATTAGTTGTAGAACCAATCCTCTCTACTCTTCGCAATGAACATTAGATAAAAATTTTCAAATAGTTTTGAAAATAATATAAAGTATTTTTAAATAGCTTTTAAAACTATTTTACAGTAAAATAATTTTAGTCAGTTTTCAAATGTCCTTCTTAGAACATCAAGCTTTGATACCAATTGATGGATCGGTTTGGGCACCTGCGAGGGTGCTTCAAACACAATATTCTCAATAAGTGGCAATAGCTCGTATTCTAAGAATGCAGACACTGATGAGTTAGATCGAGTTTGGTTTCAAATCAAGCGGGAAACACTCGAAGTAATCCTTCGTTAAAAAAACTGATAGATTTTAAAATCTAAAGACTTGTGTAAACTGATCGACTGAAATACGGGGAATCAGATATGGCTTCTATCAGTTCAGCTATGGATAGAACTACACTGATAACAGCTGAACTGATCAAATAAGTTTAAGAAACACATTTGAGCAGTTAATATACAAGATATATTTATGAATGTTCGGAGACTTCAACTGCTCCTACGTCTCCCCTTCTATCACCTCGGGTAGGATCCACTAGAAGACTTTGATTTATACAACACCTTGTACAAATCCACCCAGCTTAGGACTTACCTACTGCCTAACTGAACTCCTAGTCTAGACTGAAGGCATAAACTTCCAACCAACACTTGTTTAACGTCTGTGTGTCAAAGACTACATACACATGGTTTACGCCTTTGTGCAAGACGATATTTGAGTGGTGGTGTGTGTGTGTGTGAGAGAACTGATCTCTGAAAACAACCCGAAAGATGTTCTCACACACTGAGGGAAATAAGCTTCTATTCTATGCTGATATAACTTTGAAGTGTTCCCTCGACTTGGATGATTGCTTCTTTGTAAGTTGTTACACAATAAGCGTGTCAAATTTAAATGCCTCATTTTCATAGCTCAGTTTTTTTTGAATATCGTATATCGGCTAGAAACATTGCGTAGCTGTATGTCTTTAGGCTATATGCCTTTAAGAACAGGCTCGATAGGTCTAACAATGCCACGTATCATAATCAATTTAATTCCAAGCCTCATATGGTATTTGGGTTGATAAAATTATGCATTGATCATCGCTCTGGCACAAGATCCTTTAGTAAAATCAATTTTTAATTTTTTATCCATTAAATAGTAAAATTCATGCCTGAAACTGTATCAGTTTAGGGACTTTGATGAACAATATTATTTTGATTAATGATTAAATCTTCTACTATCAGAGCCATGGAAATAGTTTTGGTTTATGATTTAGCACTTTTATTTAATGAATATTTTTAGCATGAAAGAAATTTGTTCAAAACCGTTTAAAATGAAGAATATGATTTACTTGAGAATTTAGATTTATTAAATAAATGGACTATTCCTAAGATAGAATCTAAAATGACTTATAAATTAGAATATTTGAAAAAATTGGTTTCAAACAAAAAGTTAAAACTACAGAATCATCGTTACCTCTTCATAATGAAGAGAGGGTTATTAAACTATAACATAATAAAAACTTCTCACCTTATAGGAAAAATTATAGATTTATTCATATAGTTTTAATTCATGAAATTGCTTTTGGACCTTTAACTTTAGAAGGTTTACTAGAAACTTTATAGCAGCTTTAAGATATGGTAGAAATTTAAATTTGAAACAATCCCTTATGGGAATATTTGAATCTAGTCAGACTGATGGTCTAGTATATTTTGATTTTATCTAAATTTATTTTTATCTTTGTCTGATATAAATATATCAGATTCTTTAACATTAAATGTTAAAACACATGGTTATAATTATATTTCTGGAACAGAAGTCATATGTATTTGTTATCGTATTTATTATAAACCATTATCTATACTGAATCCTATGTCTAAAAGAATAGATAAAAAAATTAAATGAAACTATTCTTATAGAAACTAGTTTCAATATATTTAATATTACAACTCGTAGATCTATAAAAAGAGAAGAAATTGAATTTCCAGAAAACTGGATAATTGAACAAGTTGTTCCTAGAAATCCTATAATAAATAAAGATTTACAACAAGTAATACAAATTAATGAAGGATCTGTTCAAATACAGTTCAATAATGAACAAAGAAAATTATTATCATTTTCTGTTTATGCTAGATCAAGATCTAGTCATTCATTCATTTCACCTTTAGAATATATGGTGGATATTTCACAAACTTCTAGAGCGCCTACTTCTCAAATAAATGAAGAAATAGAATCTCCTATAAAAGAAATGGTAAAAGATTTAATCATTGATCAAAATAATTTTGTTTATCAAAATAATTTTCAAAAAGTTAAGGAAACTGATACAGTTTCAGATATGAATTTTACTATTTAATGGATAAAAAATTAAAAACTGATTTTACTAAAGGATCTCTTGCTAGAGCGATGGTCAATGCAGAATTTTATCAATCCAAACGGGAATCTTTCAGATAATGGTATTTTAAAATTTTCTCTGAACAAGAAGTTGAACATATTGTTGCAGCATTTTATAATTTATGTGAAAGTAAAAATAAATTAATACATTTTGGTCCTTGATTTTTAAAAACGTTTATTATAGATTACATTTATGTTCTTGAAAGAAATTATAAAGTTTCTTCTCGACAGATTCAAAAATCTATTCATCCTCCGCATCAATATTTTATTATAGAAAAATAATAAAATTTTAAATTTTACTGCTTTTTCAAAATTATTTGATAATGATATGTTACAGATAACAGTTAAACATATTAATCAGATACTTGAAAAACTGAATTATACAAATATGTATCTTACTATAATAGAAGAAGAAATTATTTCTCTCAAAGATCACAAAGATAAAATTACTATAGCAATCAATTATATTAAACTTGACTGTTCATATACAAGCTAAAGAAGAAAATAATATTGTTTCTATCTCAAAAATAAAAGATTTTAAATTTAAATCTTCCGTTGGGGATCAATAAAGATTTTAGTGGGGGGGTGAATAAACTCTTTCCTTTGTTTAACGATTTTGAAAAGGGTGCTAGAATCCTGTTAGAGATTATAGTTGGTCTTGTTCGAATGTAAGTCCAGCAGATCACAATAAGTGCGGAAACGATCCAATGGAGTACGATGAGAAATAATAAAACAGTAGGCAGTAGAACAGTGGTTGTTTCTGGAAGTTCGAAGATAAAATCTTCTACGTCTCCCTTTCTTTTGTTTCCAGAAGGTATCACTAAAAAACTTTGGATTTTACAGTACAACACTTGTACACACCCACTTCAGTAGGGCTTACCCTTAGCCTACTAAAACTCTTAGTTACACAACTCCGTAAAACGAATACAACAAAGTTCTGTAAAAGACTCTTTTCCAGTTTACAAACTCTTCTCAATGATATAGTAAAATGTTCAGCTTGAAGAGGTTTATGAAACAGCAGCAGCACAAAGTGATCTCAGTAGATCGGATTTTGATAATAAAGCGTGTGCTGCTTTTTCGTATGTTGAGCTTTGAAGATAAGTAGTAGTTGATGATAGCTCAAACTTACGTTGGAATAAACGTTGTGTTGATAAAGATGATAACTATGTATCTATAAAGAATTGATCTTCTTATAGATAGAAAGCTTGAGTGCAATGTAAACAAAAACGGCTTCTTTTGACTCATGATTGAATCAGCTTTATTACCTAAAAAGGTTCTTGCAGAAAGCTATCAGAATAATCAGTCTTTGATTTTTACCAAAACTGGTAAGGTGTATTAAATAACTTCGTACATCATTAATGTTACAATTAATACTTGTACTAGGTAAAGTAACAGCAACATTTAAGATAGCACGATCAAGTAAAAGGCATTAAGTTACTTCTACTTAATCTAAGTTCTGCTTCTGGTTTTTCTAATCTGACAAGTATTAGAAGAGTATTGCTTTTGTTAACACTACACTAGAGCTTCTGCTTTTATGTAGTCTTCTGGTTTTAGCTATTACGACCTACTGGTTTTGACTCTCATCACCACAATTAAATTAAGTCTAACAATTTTCCCCTTTACGGTGATGCCAAAACATAGATGTTAGTAATGATGAATATAAAAGCAGATAAGAAATAAGATAATCGTTAAACAAGCAAATAGTAAAACAGAGTTCAAAAGAATTTAATCATCGGTTCCAATGTCTCTAAACATTGTTTCCTCATCCTGAGGATCTTGGTTTCTGAAGGAGGATTCTGCATGATGACCTCCAGATCTGCCTTCTGCTTCCCCATTTTTGGCATCATTGGCTTGAATACAAGTGAGCAAGTCGTCCACTCTGCCAGTAAGAGTAAGGATGCCATTATTCAGTATCTCCAGAAATGGTGCCTAATTCGAAACTCGTTCATTTAGATCAAGAATAAATTGAGATTGAGACTCAATCTTGGCGTTAATAGTTACAAGTTTCAAGTCCAAGGCCTGTACTTTGGTGGAGATTGATTGAATAGCAAAATCATATCCAGAGACAGTTGTAATGATGTCTGAATGACCAAGCAAGATGATGGCGTGACTTGAGACAACATTTTGTCTAAACAGGCTGGTTTCGACATGCAATTTGGCCAAAGATTCTGTCGTGCGAGTGACTTCCTTTGAGATGCGATCACGGAAGAATCTGGTGGCACTAACCTCACAAGCACGTTCAAAAGACAATTGTTTAACAATTTCGGACAGATTGTCAAGATTTCTCCTAAGAATATATATCTCGAATTCAAGATCAAACGGTGCTTCTGCTGGGGAAGGTGTTCCTTCGAGCATACGCTGTCTGATTGCTTCCATTTGAGCATTACGACCAGGAGATCTTGAGGGAGGGAGAATCAAGGCAGTATAAGGAGCATCTTCTGTTTGAGCAGTAGAAGGAGCAATAGCCTGTTCTGCAGAAGTGCCTCCAGCAATAGTTGGTTCAGTAGCTGCACTTTCATCTGGTTGGGCAGCTTCTGTGGCTTCCAGTTGCTCAGCGGTTGGAATAGATTCAGATTGAACATTTAGAATAGCTTCCATTGCCGCTTGATGTTCAGCAGAGAAAACCTCCAAATTTGGCAGTGATTGGTTAGCTTCTGATTCTGACAAGGATTGGTTTGCTGGTCGAGCTTCTGGTTGGACCACATCATCAGCTTGAGCTGCTTCTGGTGCAGTAGAGACTCTAAGAACAATAGATTGAATGACTTCATCAACTGAAGCCAATTCTCGAACAGAGAGAAGAGATGATGATTGAGTAGGCGGCTTCGGAGATGCAGGAGTACTGGAAACCTTAGCTTCTGAGGGAGCTATAGTCCTTTCCTCAACTGGCTTAGTCTGAGTAAAGTCTGGAATGAAGCCTACTGAATACTGTACAGGCTCTCCAAATGCCTGTTCTTGATCAAGAAGTTGCTCGTTCATAACTCGCAGTCGTTCAGTCAAAAGATTGATTACATTTTGATCCTGAGCAACAGTGGGAATCATAGCGTCAAAATTAGACTGAAGAGTTTTTAAAACAGATTCCAGCTCCTGTCGTTTCAGCTGCTCAAAAATGAAGCTTCATCTTCTCATTGCTTCAATCACATTTTCAGTCTCGGCAAGATCAAACACCTTCTTTTCATTCTTTACCATTTTACCATATGTACCTGGTGTTTTTAAATATGTTATTAGATGGAGAACTCGAACCTTATGTCAATCATCAAAGAAAGATATGCCTTCTCTGGCAGATTTCTCAATCTCCTCCAAGTGAAGATCAATAGTAGTGTGAACAGATGACTTGGCGCCAAGTGATTGGGGTTCTTCAACAAGTTTTCCTTTCCCTTTATCTGATAAGAAAATAGGCATCACAGGTCTAAAAACAGAAGACCCTGCAATTGATTTTCGAATAACGACTCCAGACAAGGGTCTGAAAGTCGGAACAGAAGTAGAGGTGGTGGCAGCAGATGTGACTGCTGGTTTAAGAACTGGGACAGATTCTGGTTGGGACGTGGTGGCATCTGGAAACACTTGTCTCAAGGGGACAGTGTCTAAATCATCAATGACTGCTATTTTCTTGAGACGGAGAACTGTGCGAGCCTTTTTCTTGCAAGGGGTGGCAGGAAGTAATGCTTTGATAGGAGCAGCAGACTCCTCCTATACTGTTTTATCTGAATCAGTGGAGACAACCACTCTTTTGCTTTTGATTTTCTTCTGAGGCACTTGAGCCTCGGTTTGAGCATCACCAACCTCTTTTTTTAGAGCAAAAAACTTGGTCACAGTTGGCTTTGGCCTCAAAGCAAGTACATTGGCAGCATCGGCCATTGTTACAAATGAAGCATCTTGTTCAGAAGTGTGAGGAAAACCAGCATCCTTTAACATTGTGCTGACCTGAATAGCAAAACCAGTAGCTTTCCTCACAACCATATCCTTCATGATTCTGAACAAGAATCCAATCCAGTCCACCTTAAATTCAGAGGTGATAGCTATCATCATTTGTACCTTCTCCTTAGTCAGCCTGTCAAACGTACTAGCTTTGACCAGTAGTGCCTTTGCCACGATATCGGCAAGCACTTGAAATTTCATTTTCAGAAGCTTCTTGAAGAAAGAGGGAGAGAGTTCCTCTCTAGAAGCTGAGAAAGTGGCGAGGGCAGCAGACATCTCCTCCTTAGAAATATCATAAAAGTCAGAGATATCTGAGCATGGGAGAAAGAAAGTCGATTCCAATAGTGCAGCATCAATGGAGATAAATGCACTTCCTTGGGAATAAATGATTTTCCCTTCCTCGACGGTTGCTTTGGCGTAAAAATCCAAGAGAGTAGTCTTGTATATAACACATGGGCTTCCCAAAACCTTCGGAGACCAGATTTTTCAATTGCTTTGAACATCTTAACAAGATTCTCGTCTTTGATGGTCATAACCGATGTAAAGTTGACTTGATAAGCATTTAGAGTGTAAGCTCCAGGCAAACAAAAGAATTCGGAGTAGATTCTGTAGTAGATGAATGCGAGTGAAAGAAGTAGCTAGTAAGCAAAACTCTGAAATCTTAAAAGGTGAAATGGAATCAAAAGAGCGGTTAATATTCAAAATGTACAGCCGTCAGTGAAACATAAGGACACGTGTCAGTATGTTTGCGGTTGAGTTTTTGAAAAGTTAACCACAAATTGTCAGATACGCCAAATTTTTTTAAAAAATATACTAAATATGCGGGCTGTCCAAGCGGTTACTAAAGAAAATCAGAAGAGGATTTGTCTTCTTATGATAATATCTACTGAAAGTCATAAAGTACTAAAATATTTTCAGCACCTTGATAAAACCAGTAGACACATTGTTTTATCAAAAAAACGAACCTCCTTCTGCTTCTAATAAAGCATGGAGATATAAGATAGAATAAAATATTGTTTCCCCTTAATTAATGCAACTAATAAATGCGAATATACGAGATCTGAGGGAAAGACAGATGACTCTTGATATTCGTGCAATATGTGAACAGCTTTATCCGTCTCTTTAGCTTCCCCGAGGCTCTATAAATACCTGCAAACTCACACACTAAGTCATTTACAGAAATAACAAATCAAAACAAATGGATGATGCAAAAATTCTCTCGGAGTCTTCTCCAGAGTCTGATTCAGCAGATGAGTTACAAAGGCAACTTCCAGCTTCTCGTAAGATGATGTCTGAAGACATCCTTTTCAAAGATATGATGTCTTGGAAGGAATATCTAGATGTATAAATCTAGTATTTTCTGGACAGTCTGAGGAATCATCCCTTTCACAAATCACGATCATGCAAAGAGAGGGGGATGATTCCAGCAGACCCTAGTTAGGTTCCTGCTGAAGTTTTTTGTACTGCTGAAATCAACAAATGTAATAGATTAGATAATGTAATGCATTGGGTAAATGAATGAAATATCTCATTTTGTTATGTTTCTTGTTTATCTACTGCTTTTACTTAATGCAAATAAATAAAAAGAAAGGGTAAGAAAAACTCAGTCTGAGTAAGTCAAAAGGCGTTTCAAATGACTTGAGTCTCATCATCTTCTTCAATATTAAATGTACCCTGTCTATAAATAAGAAGAAAAATATCAGATAACTACTAGTACAATATGTCTAGTTCAAGCAATTCGGATGCCTGCAGCAGTACTCATAATTTAATTACAGAAAGAACACTTCCTCATCTCGAAATTCTGATGAAAACTATTGAGAAATATGTCTGGATGAAGGTCATGTCTTCATGGTTTAAGGTGCAAGATCTCCAGAACATGCATCGAAATGGTTTGACTCCTACTGCTACACAGAGAGCAACAGCAAGAAAGTACAAACAGCGGTTTGACGTCAAGCATATTACCGAGCTTGCTTCTGATCAAGTACTTGGAAGGAATGGCATCAGCTAGAGAAGATTTCCAGTGCAGAATCCTTTATAAGGATTCGAATCCATGAATTGAATAATTGGATTACTGAGTGGCAAGTTCTGTAGACACTGAATTGTGTCGTGTAACATGGTTTCAATTTTATTCGCAATGAAATATCAGTATTTGCAGCAAGTTGTCTCTTTACTTCTCAAACAAACTGACGTTAGTTGAATAACATATAACTGATAATAATTTAACAGAGTGATAACAACGATAAACTTAAGTTAAATCAATTATACCAAGTATATTTCGAAAATAAGAAAACTTATTCTCAGGTATAGGCTTTGTAAAGATGTCTGCTGCTTTTTGATCTGTAGAAACATATTTCAGACAAATGTCCTTCTTCTGCACATGATCTCTAATGAAATGATGTCGGATATCAATGTGATTTGTTCTGGAATGAAGTACTGGATTATGCGTGATTGCTATAGCACTGTTATTGTCACAGAATAGAGGTGATTCAGAGGCTTGAACTCCATAGTCTTTAAGTTGTTGTTGCATCCACATTATTTGAGAGCAGCAGCTTCCAGCAGCAAGGTATTATGCTTCTGCAGTGGATGTAGCTATAGAAGTCTGCTTCTTACTAAACCAGGAGATCAACCTATCACCAAGAAATTGACAAAAACCACTTGTGATTTTTCTATCTAGTTTGCAACCTGCATAGTCAGCATCTGAATATCCAATAAGATTGAAAGAAGAATCATTTGGATACCATAGGCCGATATTTTGAGTGCCCTTCAAATATTTCAGAATACGTTTAGCAGCAATATAATGTGATTGCTTAGGGTTAGATTGAAATCTTGCACAAATACAAACATAATATCAGGTCCACTGGCAGTAAGATATAATAATGAACCAATTAGAGCATGATACTGAGTTACCTCTATTGAAATTCCATTTTCATCCTTATCAAGTTTAGTAGATGAACTCATTGGAGTAGAAGCAGCAGAGCATGTTTCCATGCCAAACTTTTTCAGTAGTTTCTTAGTATACATAGCCTGATTTATAAAGATTCCAGTATCAAGTTGCTTAATCTGCAGTCCTAGGAAGAATTTTAATTCTCCCATCATACTCATTTCAAATTGTTCCTGCATCAATTTAGAAAACTTTGCACATAGTTTGGGGTTAGTTGACCCAAAGATAATGTCATCAACATAAATCTGTACCAACACAATGTGCTTATTCTTAACTAAAGTGAACAAAGTCTTGTCTACTGTGCCGATTGTAAAGTTATGATTGACAATAAATTGTGAGAGCGTTTCATACCAAGCTCGAGGTGCTTGTTTTAAACCATACAACACTTTGTGTAATTTAAACACATGATGTGGTAAGAAATGATCAATAAAACCTGGAGGTTGTTCAACATAGACCTCTTCTTGTAGTAAACCATTTGGGAAGGCACTTTTCATGTCCATCTGATAAACTTTGAAATTTTTGAAAGCAGCAAAGACTAAGAATATTCTGATAGCTTCAAGCCTTGCTACTGGTGCATAGGTTTCATCATAGTCTATTCCCTCTTCTTGTCTGAAACCTTGAGCCACCAGTCTTGCTTTATTTCTGACAATAGTACATTCTTCATTTAGCTTGTTTCTAAATACCCACCGGGTTCCAATAACAGCTTGATGAGATGGTCTAGGTACAAGAAACAAAACTTCATTTCTTTTAAATTGATTTAGCTCTTCTTGGATAGCTTCAATCGACCTAGGATCCAGAAGAGCTTCTTCAATCTTCTTTGGTTCATCCTGAGAGATGAAGGCACCATGCATATATTCATTAATCATTTGCCTTCTGGTTCTTAACGAAGCTGCTGGATTACCAATGACCAAATATGGAGGGTGAGATTTTCTCCAAACACAAGGGTTTAAAGAAATTTCTCCCTGGTTTGATGGATTCAGATCATGCTCAGCTAAAGCAGTAGCAGGTTCTGGAATGTCAACTTCTGGTTCTGGTATGTCCTGTGTCTGAACAACTGGTTCTACCAGAGGAATGTCTGGTTCTGGATTTTGAGCATCTTTGACACTTGGTTCTGCATCATCTTCACTATACAGTTCCAGATGAATCCTGTCTAATCTGTTACTCAAATTTGACACGTTAGAAATTCCATGAGCACTGCTATCTTCATCAAAAATAACATGAATTGATTCTTCAACATTAAGAGTTCTGTTATTGAAAATTCTGAATGCTTTGCTTACTTCTGAATATCCAAGAAATAATCCAGCATCTGATTTTGAATCAAACGCAGACAAATAATTTTTACCATTATTGTGCACAAAGCATCTACAACCAAATACATGAAAATATGATACATTAGGCTTACTCCCTTTCCATATCTCATATGGAATCTGATTCTGCCTTTTGTTGATCATGGTTCTGTTTTGCGTATAGCACGCTGTGTTGATTGCTTCTGCTCAGAAGCATTGAGAGATGTCTGCATCTGCTAGGATTGTTCTAGCAGCTTTTTTAAGAGTTCTGTTTCTCCTCTCAGCTACTCCATTTTGTTGAGGCGTTCGGGCAGCTGAATATTCATGATGAATACCCTTTTCATCCAAAATAACTAAAGAATTTTGTTTGTAAATTCAGTGCCCCGATCACTTCTGATTTTAATGACAGAAACTGATTTTTCATTTTGAATATTTTTCAGAAGCTTGATCAGGAGGCTACTGGTTTGATCTTTTCCAGCAAGAAATATTACCCAAGTAAATCTAGAAAAGTCATCAACAACAACAAGTGTATACTTCATTCCCCCTAAGCTCATGATAGGGATTGGATCAAATAAGTCCACATGCAATAATTCCTATACCTTGATGTTGATTTACTACCTTTATTCTTGAAGCTAGATATCACTTGTTTACCAAGTTTACATGCAGAACATACATGATTCTTAAAGAAATTAATATCAGGTAAACCATCAACTATGTTCTGCTTCTTGAGATTATTGATAGACTTGAAGTTCAGGTGATTCAATCTCTTGTGCCATAGTCAATGTTTATCACTAAGGGAGGCAAATAAACATGTATGAATATTAACATGATCTTTATTTCATGGAACTTTGTAAGTGTTGCCTTCTCTTTTTCCGGTTAATACAGTAAACTCATCAGCATTTTTAAATGTGCATGAGTGCTTTTGAAAAGCTACAGAGTAACCATTATCACAGAGTTGGCTAATGCTAATTAGATTATAACAAAGATTTTCAACCAGGAGAACGTCATTTATAGTAATGTTACCATGGATAATCTTACCTTTACCAACGGTTTTGCCTTTTTAGTTGTCTCCAAAAGTTATATTTGGTCTAGTACAACTCGTTATTTCTGAGAGTAGACTCTTTTGTCCGGTCATATGTCTGGAACATCCACTGTCCAGATAGCATGTGGAGCTGCTGATCTTGGCTTTCTTCTCATGTTCCTGCAAACACAAGTTCTAGTAAATGGTACCAAATCTATTTGGATCCAAGCCTTATTAGTCCTTTAGGAACCCACATTTGTACAATTCTAGGTGACCTTGTACTTCGGGTAACCACAGAGGTGTGTGGAACAGAAGGTCTGTTATCTCTAACAGAATGCATCTTAGAATGTTGTTCTTCCCTTCTGTTTTTGTTGTCTGGCCTGTATCTCTTCTAAACATGTCTAGAATTATAGTACTAGTTGTTTTTAACCTTCATAGAGGGTAGTCCTCCTGAGTTGAATCCTCTACTGGATCCAGAACTCTGGTGGACTCTTCCCTTAGGTTCAACATAACCCAGACCATAATGCTTTCTTCTGTTCGTCTCATCTACAAACCATTCAACTCGAACAGTTGGTACTACTGGTTCATATACCACACTGGATTTAACAAAACAAATGTATTTCCCTTTGCTTGTATCCAGTTCTGGCGTAGTAATGGTTTCAGAAGTGCTTTCATTATTGCTGAATCCGAGACCACTCCTGTCTCCAGATTGCTTCTGCAATTCTAGCATCTTTTCTAGTGAAATAGAAGACTTGTTCCATACATTGACCAGAATAGATAGCTTCTGATTCTCAGACTTCATCGTCTGGTAATCTGCATTCATCCTGTCATTCTCAGTTCTTAATTTACTCATCTCAACTTTTAAATCATTGTAGCTATTCTCTTGAAAGCAAGTGAACTTACTGACTTGATCCTTTAACTTTTGATTTTCAATCTTAACTTCCTCGAATGACTGAGAAAGTCTCGAGTACTCTTCCACCATGTCATGTAGTGCTTTAAGCAAATCAGTTCGTGTAAATTAATTAGAGTCAAAGTCAAATACCTCTCCAGATGTCGAGGTTGATTCAGTGTCATCCATGAGACATTTGATCTCTTCTGCATCGTTATCACTGGAATGACTTTCTGTGATATGAATCCATCTAACTCCACCTCAAAAGCTAGCTCATGAGAGGAGGATTGTGAATTCACATATATTTTTCCCAAGACAACTCTTGCTAACCGATGTGGGACACATCATTCTTGACCCCTTTAGACTGCACGTCCTCGTGCCAACTCCTTCGTTAACCCGCACTCCAGGGCACTTCCAGGCATTCCCGACCCCTTTAGACTGTACGTCCTCGTGCCAACTCCTTCGTTAACCCGCACTCCAGGGCACTTCCAGGAACATGCACGCACACGACCAGTCAAGAGTATGGCTCTGATACCAAATGATGCGATCCTTCAATCACGAAAAGCAAACGCGCTCAAATACGGAGTCACGCCCTCGATTCGATGAAAAAAAGAAACGGTTGTGTTGTCCCGATCTTTTTGAAACAAGTAATTATGTAATATTCACCTCTAAATCACGAAAAATTTAGCAACAAATATTAACGAGATAAACAATTGGAACTCAAAACGAATCTTCAAAGAACTCGTCTTTGATAATCCGAGTGAAGAACAATTGACAAACGCCACAAAGTATTAAACTTTGATAAGTTTGATTTGAGAAACACACGAATGTATATACAAAACCAAGCTTTAAGAAGTTGAGAGAAAAACTCACAAATATATTAAACTCAATGATTAATTAATTGTTCTACAATGATCAAATTCGTGTATATATTGTTTCAAAATTAGAACATATCAAAAAGATAACTAGGTAACAAAATCTGCACCAAATCTTCGCAAATATCGTAGGACACGGACCCCGTGTAGGCCTCCAGGTAAGGGTCCGTGTATACTCGGGAAAAATACTCTCCGGAAAACAATGGACACGGACCCCGTGTAGGGGTCCGGAGCAAGGTCCGTGTAGGCTCGGGAATTCTCCTTCTCGACTGTAATGGGCACGGACCCCGTGTACAGGTCCGTGTAGCCTCGGTCGTTCAAAAAGATGTTTGAATAATGTTTCTTTTGGTCTCCAAACGTACTCCCATGCATCACGAACCCTTTGGAACTCACGTTATGCACGGTCAGATTCATATCATACTCCCCTTCTTCAAGAAGATTTGTCCTCAAATCTTGACTACCTACGCAGAAACGAAGCAAGTTAGTAATAAAAAGAATTAAATTATCAACATGCTTACCTTTAAACTCAAGTTTGTAGACGTTAGCAGGTGCTCGCTTCATCATTACTGGAATTCCCAACTTCACGGTCGCCTTCCCTATGTATTCATACATTGCTCCATACGATAAATAATACATGATACAAAATGACATTAACAAAATCTCATTAAGCATCACGAAAATTAAATTCCTCCCCTTCTTAGACCTAGTTAACAACACAAAAATTTCTACACAAGTGCACAACCATAGTTCACTAGGAATAAGAATTACTTCATGCCTCACATAAGAATTAAACTTAAGTGCCTTTTCCCTATATGCAATGCACCTTTCACTACACAACTTAACATACCTCTTCATATGCAACCAACACATATAATCATGAATTATATCAACGATCAAACCGCAGTTATGCGTCTCAAGAACAAGTTGATCATGAGATGAGTATAGACCAAATAATTTAGTCTCTCTAAACATAAATTCATCATGAATTATCATGTCCAACCATCAACCTCTCAAAGCCATCACCAACCAAATATAAATCATGCAAATAGAACATACTAGATGTACTATCCATATAAACATTTAACACAACACAAGAATTTAAGTTTAATGCATAAAAATTTTTGTAGCCACCAATTCCCACCAATTTAGCAAGTCGGGAGATATCAAAATCAACAATGTCCAAACATAACGCATGAAACTTGTAACGTATCAGATTCGACGACTGTCCTCACTGTATCAAGACGAGTCTTTCCAGCGTGCTTATGTCCTCACTCGCATGCACCCTGGGAAACTTCTCAGGAGGTCACCCATCCCAAAATTGCCCCAAGTCAAGCACGCTTAACTTTGGAGTTCTTATGTGATGAGTTACCGAAAGAAGATGCACCTTCGTGATATGAGTAGTACAAATAAAATCTTTTCAGCCCTCTTCAACTGTACAGTCCATTACATTGAACAGTCTCGGAATCCCTCTCATTCCGGTGTGGGATCGGTTCATTCATGTTCCCTCCACCTAGAAGCCTGCCAGGAGCCGCTCATTGTACGTGCAACCTCGTGGCACCGGCGATCACCCCCCGCCCTCTTCGGCCCCGGGCCTCATAGCCCAATTGGTACCAGGATTGTGCTAAGTACCTATATATTCATGTGGTCTTAGGTTCGATCCTGGGAAGGCACAGACTCCAGTTCATGGGCTGGAGGAGTTCTATGAGTAACCCGTACGACGCCTATGGAAAGCCCGTGAGGGAAAGAGTTCCATAGATGGGCCAAGGCCCATAGAGCAGAGCCCAAGATCGGGATAGCCTTGGTTCGATCGGGGCAGCGGGCCGTATGGGCGGTCCACTGGGCCTGTAGTGGATCGTTACAAAACTTCTCACAATTCTAACACCCATAAAACTTAGATAGAAAAGTGAAGATACGATCACCTCTCTTAAAATCATCATTTTCAATCTCCTCTAAAATCTTGAAAACAACACAACAATGAATTGAGATAAGAACGAAAGTCATGCCTCATGGTTGTTCCGTTGGCAAATATCCTTACCTCACCGTGATTAGTCCCAAATCCATATGGATCATCCCATTGCATTCTCACACCATCAACACTTGCTCTCCTCCTCATCATGACATTACCATAATCCTGCAAAGAAGAAGTAACAATGCTTGGGATTGAACCGGCTATATCATCACAGTAATAATAAACCTCTTTGTACGAAGGTATTTTAAGGGGTTTATACAGAAATAAATAACTCTCATCCTCACTCTTTTCATTCTTTTGGGCCTTTAATTCATTTTTCTTTTCTTTTTCTTTGGCCTCTTTTTCTTTTTCATATTTTCTCTCTTTTTTCTTTGCTATGACCATCTCACTCTTTTGTTCTCTCTTTCTTTCGGCCATTTTAAATTCTTTGTCACTCAAGTCATGAATAACTTTCAATTGATCACCAAGAAGTTCTTTTCGTTTCAATTGATCAAAGAAAATATGTTTTTCTTCAAATGTTTTGATCAACAACGTTTCTTCTTGCCTACTCTCCTCCTCCATAGTAGACAAATTAGGCACTTCGTCCCCTTTTAATGATTCAACCTCCACTATATATTGTTCAACATCACTCGACTCATCAACTAGTGGAATACTATCATCAACAACTTTCTCAACTACCACCCCAAATTCAGGCTCAACTACCACCTCATCCTCCACTTGAGATTCAAGCTCACCCACAACATCAACCTCCATTTGAGAATTAAGCTCAACTGGCGATTTTACTATGGTCACCTCATCACGTGGACATTGGCTAATATCATGCCCAACGGCTAAACACCAACAACATATAATATCACAAGTACTAGAAATTGAATTTTTAAATGTACCTTGATATTCATATCTTGTAGTTTCACGTCTCGACTCCTTCTTTGGCGTAGCACTGATTTTCTCTCCCACGCTCCTTCGCCAAGTGGATGTCAAAGACTCCTTAGGCATATCACATTCACTTTTTCTGCCAACTCCTCTATCCTCCTCACATCGCCTATCATCATCTCGATCCAAATGCGACGCTCTATTCCTTCCAAATCTACTAACTCGCCTATCCCTATCAACATACCCATGACATGTCTCCTCTTCTTCACACCTCCTATATTTTTTTCGTAGAGGCTTAATCTCCTTCTCCCACATTCTATCCAACCCTCCTAACATTAATTGAAATTGACGATCGTCAATCATTATACCTGCAAGAAAAGGTTAGTATAAAACACTAAAAGATAAGTTTCCTCACCATGAATCCTCACTGGTCACTCCAATGAAAATTCACTCGACTCTTTTTTTTTGTCCTCACTACACAACCTCGCACGTCACTCCAAGAAATAAACACTCGCCCTCAAGTATTTCACTCGATTTTGAGAATTCTCTCGTAGGGTATGCTTTTCAAGCTTTGTAGCTTGTGTGCATCAAACTCACAAGTTCAAACTTCACGACACTTGCAAACTGACTTACACGGACTGCGTAAACAAGAACTTTGAAATATTTTTTTTGATTGTGAGAGTCACTTGAATATGACTCACAATAGAGATAAGAACAAGATTCAATGCTAAATAATAGAACAATTTTGTTTTTTTTTTTAATTGTGAGACACTTGAATATGGCTCCCACAAGAGAATAGAACAAAATACCAACAAAAATTTGTAGCAAAATTTTCGAGTTTTTGTACTCTTTTTTTTTTGGTTCCTCCTCTACTTGAAACTCGAAAACTCAAGGGGAAAGGAAAAAAAATGCACCAAATTTCGAGAATCACAGATTCACGAAGACTAAGAATGAACGGATAAAATTGATCTGAGAACAAACAAGGATAAATACAGATCTGAAAATAAAAAGGATAAACTTACTTGAATCAAAGGGAACCTAAAGCTCTGATACCAAATGATGTGAATCCACCTAACTCCACCTCAAAAGCTATATCATGAGAGGAGGATTGTGAATTCATATATATTTTGCCCAAGACAACTCTTGCTAACCGATGTGGGACACATCATTCTGAGTCAGAAGATTCGGAACTAGAATCCGCCCATTTTGATTTGCTTTCTTCTGCAATCATCGCTTTGCGATCTCTTCTGGATTTCTTGTCATTCCTCCTGTATTCCTTTTTCTTTTGATCATCCTTCTTTGGTTAGGGCAATCACCGATAAAATGCCCGACTTTTCCACAATTAAAACATGCCATGTTACCGGGTGGAGAATCCTTTTTGAAGTTTCGGTTAGGACCCTGGTAGGCTCGGTGACTCTTCTTCATGAATCTGGAAAATTTCTTCAGAAATAAAGACATTGCATCGTCGCTGATCTGTTAAGCAGTCTTTTCAGATGTGCTTTCAACGACAGTAGCAGGTGATGTAGTTGGAACAACTGCAACAGTAGCAGTAGCAGTAGCACTAAGAGCCTTGGTAGATGGATTTGATGAGGGCTCTTCTCCACTTCTCACTTCGAGTTCAAACTCGTAGGCTTTTAAGTCTGCAAACAAGTCGTGTAGTTCTAACTTGTTCAGATCTTTAGATACTCTCATAGCCATAGTTTTTGCAACTCATTTTCTGGATAAAGCTCTCATAACTTTGAGTGCTATTTCTTTGTTGCCATATTCTTTCTCCAAAGCTGCTAAATCATTAACCAGGCTGTTGAAACATTCATCAAACTCGCTCAGAGTTTCTCCAGCTTTCATTTTCAAATTCTCAAACTTCTGCATTGCTACAGACAACTTATTCTCCTTTGTCTGTTCATTTCCTTCACAGATTTGGATTAGTTTTTCCCAAATCCCTTTTGCAGTAGAACACATCTTGATCTTGCTGAGTTGTTCTTATCAAGTGTTTTGTAGAGAATGTCTTTCGTAACATTGTCTAGATTGGCTTTTTTTTTGTCCTCGTCCGTCCATTCACTTATGTGCTTCTCAACCATTTGTTGTGACCCCTCAGTAACAGCAATAGTTGTATTTGGCCTTAAAATTTTCAGGGGACCATCTGTGATGACAAACCACATGTCATCGTCCTAGGCTGCAAGATGAGCTTGCATGCGGATCTTTGCTGAAATGTGCCATATCTGTTGTAAATATTTAGAAGAAGAAAAATCTGCTCTAATACAACTTGTTGGGGATCGATAAGGAGTTTAGAGGGGGTGTGAATAAACTCTTTCATTTGTTTAACGATTTTACAAAGGGTGCTAAATGTAAGTTCAGCAGATCACAATAAGTGCGAAAACGTTCCAATGGAGTACGATGAGAAATAATAAAACAGTAGGCAGTAGAACAGTGTTTGTTTCTGGAAGTTCGAAGATAAAATCTTCTACGTCTCCTCTTCTTCTGTTTCCAGAAGGTATCACTAAAAGACTTTGGATTTTACGGTACAACACTTGTACACACCCACTTCATTAGGGCTTACTATTAGCCTACTGAAACTCTTAGTTACACAATCCCGTAAAATAATATAACAAAATTCTGGAAAAGACTCTTTTCCAGTTTATAAACTCTTCTCAATGATATAGTAAGATATGTTTAACTTGAAGAGGTTTATGAAACAGCAGCAGCACAAAGTGATCTCAGAAGATCGGATATTGATAATAAAGCGTGCGATGCTTTTCTGTATGTTGAGCTTTGAAGATAAGTAGTAGTTGATGATAGCTCAAACTTACGTTGGAATAATCGTTGTGTTGATAAAGATGATAACTATGTATCTATAAAGAAATGATTTTCTTATATATAGAAAGCTTGAGTCCGACGTAAACAAAAACGGCTTATTTTGACTCCTGATAGAATCAGCTTTATTACCTAAAAAGGTTTCTGCAGAAAGCTTTCAGAATAATCAGTCTTTAATTTATATCAAAGGCGTATTAAATAACTTCGTACAACATTAATGGTGAAATTAATACTTGTACTAGGTAAAGTAACAGTAACATTTTAGATAGCACGATTAAGTAAAAGGTGTTAAGTTACTTCTGCTTAAACTAAGTTCTGCTTCTGTTTTTTCTAAGCTTATAAGTACTCGAAGAGTATTGCTTTTGTTAACGCGATACTAGAGCTTCTGTTTTTATGTAGTCTTCTGGTTTAGCTATTACGACCTACTGGTTTTGACTCTCATCACCACAATTAAATTAAGTCTAACATCTTCTATTTCTGATATAGAAAAATTATTAGAAGAAAATTTTGAAAATCTTAATTTAAATACTCTTAATGAAGAGTTTGAAAATATAAAAAAATTCTTCTGATGAAGAAAACTAATAAAATAAAATTGAAGATAAATCTACCTAAACCAAATATTATTATGATGGACCTACACCTAAGAATGTTCTTTTTGAAGAATGAGAATACATTTTCTCTAAGGCCCAGTTTGGTAAGCATTATTAAGATGTGATTGTTTAGTAATCCTTTGTTTGCTTTCATTTATATATTTGATATTGACTATTAGTTAGACAAATTTTACTGTTTTCCTTGGAGAATAAACCCATGCATTCAATGTGGATAATATTTATCCGGCTGCACTCTTAAAGCTTATTGACCAAAATACCTCTGTTTGTAAAATAAAAAATTGCAAGTGGCCTACGGACACGCCATTGTCCTTCTTTCTTCTGAAGAACCGATGGCTGCGCAGTAGGCTTAAAAATCGAAAGTGGTGAACCAAAAATCCTCATTTCTAAGTCCGATCTGTAGAAATTTGAAGATTATTCGAAGGTAAAACTCGAGAAAATTACAGTTTTGAAGCTATGTGTAATTATTGATTTTGTATCTCATGCATAATGTAACGTCCCGAAAATTTAAAGGTCCACGTAAACCACATGCTTAAATTCCCTTGTATTTTAGTTAATTGGTTTAATTGCATTAAATTAATTATGTTGTGCATATTTGTATGTTGAAATTATATTTTATACATGTTTGCATTAAAATGTATTTTTAAAGGTTATTCGAATTCCGATCGAGGAACAGAGACCGATGGCTGAAAAAAATAGAAAATGTTTTTATTAAATAATTGCTTTTAATTATTTAAATTAAGGATGATGCTTTTTCTTATTTTTGAAAGTAAGGAGTTTTTAGGTGATTTTATACGCCGGGACGTAAATTTTATCGGTGTTGGTTTTTCAACAAAAATACGAATTTTTGGCAATCCGGCTAATAAATTCACAATTTATTTAAACAAAAACTTTGATAATATTTTATTAAATCTTAATAAAGACTAATGGGCCTAAATTAGTGGCTTAAGAGGCCTAGGCCTAGTTAGTAATTTAATTAGCATATAATATGTTTAAACCACTTCAAACCCTACACATTGTGACTCAATAATCACACGCCACTTTGAGAAAATCTCTCCAACCACACGGCACACACACATTCAATATTTGAAGAGGAAATTTTTGAGAAGCTTCAAGGGAAATCGAGTTTGGGCCCTCTTCGTCGCTGTCAACGGTTTTTCTTGCGTTTAAAACGCAAAGGCACGCCATATTTCTTTCTTTTCTCATCTTTCACACCATATTATTTATTTTATTATGTTTTGAATGAAAACAAGTAAAGCTTTCAAATAATTTCGTTTATGCATCAAATGTGAGTTTTTAAATCATGTTTGTTGATCCAAAATTATGTTTAACATGATCCTAAGGGGCTGCCATGACTAGGTAAGATTTAAGGGTGGTTTATACATGTTTTAAAGGGTCCTAAGTCACACAACACAAGCTGCACACGTACACATTAGAAAGCTGGAACCAAGTGATCATGAAAGTAGATGGTGGGGCTCGGTTGAAGGGAATTTGATGCATGGGGGCAGGTGGCTCGACCAGGACTTGTGGTTGGGACCTAGGGGTCATGGTTAGGTCCTAGGAAGGGTCATAGGGGGGCTAGGGCTCGATCCTTGGGCTGGGGAAGAGTCCACGTGAAGTGGGACTCCTCCCCAAAGCTTGCGCAGAAGCTGGACGGGAAGTATGGGGCGTGCGGCTGGCCTGGGGGCGAGCCAAGTGGGTCCTATGGGGTCTATGGAGGTGGTCTAGGGTCAGGATAGGGGCTGGTACGGCTGGGTTGCAGCTGGCTCGAAGGAAAAGTTGGAACCGTGAGTGAACAAAAGAAGCGCGCAGGCTGCTGTTCTCTTCATGAGGTTTGTGCGCTGGTTCAAGGGGTTGGGCTGGTCTGGGTAGGGTCTGGGCGCGGTCCAGGGATGGTGAGGGTCGTGTGGGCTCGGTGGTGGCTCGGTTGGGAGAGTCCTAGACTAGTTAGGAGTCTTATGGTTCAAGGGATCTCACGCACACAAGCAGAATCTGATAAGGGTCAAGTTCAGTAGGCTTTTTGAGCGGGTTAGGGTCATGTTTTTGGGCTGGGCTTGCACAGTAGGGTCCCTAGGTGAGTTGGCTAGGTTTTGGCTCAAGGTGGCTCGGGCGTGGCCCGAGTAAATTGGGAGATGGCTCGGGGTGTTTGTTAGTGTGTCAAAAACGAAAATTTAAGAAGGAAAAATTAATCAGTGGCTCCACGGGGGTGGCTCATGACTTGGAAGGGTAGAATAAATCTTAAAAGTCTTATGTTTAAAATTTGGGATCAAAATAACGTGTTTTGGATTTATTCGGGATTTAATCGCCGCACAAAACGCTAATTAACGAGTTAATCGAAACGCCTAAGTTTTAAGCTTTATAAAATTATGAAAAATTTGGTTTAAGCTTAAATAATTATTATAAGTCTAAGTTTTAATTTGGGAATTTTATATTAAGGTTTGTTTTAATTCGGGATTAAAACGCATTAATATGTTATATTTAAAGAATAAATTAAAAGTCATCGATTTAAGAAAATAAAAATATGAGAAAATTCTTGTAAGCTTAAATAATTATTTGGGACATGTTAGAGTCAAGAAATCAAGAAAAAAAAGTCAAAATCGTAAAATGTCAAGTCCATGGGTAAAACGGTCTTTTAACACCGGAAAAATTATTAAACGTCATGGCAGTGCCCTAAATGCTATTTTATGATATTATGACTATTTATGAATGTTTATGAGATGTTCATGATTAATTATGATTTATTTAAATGTCCATGAATTTTTATGATTTAAGGTTGACATTTAAAAGACATGTTGCATGCTTGGTTTCAAAAATAAAATGTTATGTTATGCATGATTTTTATAAAGTGATGAAAATGTTAAATGTTGAAGGAAGTGAAGTAATTGTGACTAATTCGTTAATGTTGGAGATGTCGTGAGGGTGACGGTCCCAGTGGGAGCCCGACGATCGTGTTTCCATTATTACGAATATGAGGTTATGAGGTTATGAGGTTTGAGGTAAGAATGAGAATATCGTGAGGGGAGAAGGCCCCAGAGGGAGCCCATTTATGGGAGAAGGCCCCGGAGGGAGCCCTGACGAACGTATTTCTATTCGAATCATGATAGGCCAATGCTCAGTTGACCGGTGAGAGTGTTGCTGATGTCCCCGACGCCCAGTACTGTGGTTTCATGTAGATGGATTCATCGATTTTTCATGTTCATGTCATGTCAGGAAAGTCACAATTAACGATCTGAATTCAACAAAGGAAAAAGAAAAGGAAAAGGAAAATGTTCATGATCATGTTAAAGGTTTATGTCATGTTGAGGAAAATGAAAAATGTTAAGGTTTATGTGATGCGTGTCATGAAAATGTTTATGCTTAAAGTTGATGCATCATTTTGAAAATGTTTCTATTTAAAGTTCATGCATCATAAAAGGTTTACGAAAATGTTCATGTTTGAAGTTTATGCATCTTCATGAAAACGATATTTTAAGTACAAATATTTTTCACTGTTATATGTTGACTGTATTACATATTATTCGTTATTAAGATTATGGTGTGTTGAGTCTTTAGACTCACTAGGTGTGATGGATGCAGGTGGTTTGGAGGGAGAACTTGATGGGTGATTTTGCTGGACTGTCGTTGCACACAACCCGAGGACCAGCGCTTCTATTTTTCCGCATTACGTTTTATGATTATGACTTCAGTTAAAGATTTTTAGACTATTTATTTATGCTTTTGAGGGATTTTTGAGAGGTTTAGTATGGGCTATACTTTTCAAATTATTGCTTTTCTAGGTTTGGTAAAACAGTAGACGATTTCAATTTTTATGACTATTTCACTTGATTTTTAAAAGGCTAGTTGGGTGATGTTATATTTCAAAGTAGAAAATATTTTATAAAAATATTTTATGTGATGGCCGGGAAAAAAAAAGGGATAGAAAAAATTTTTTTTTAGTATTTTTAAAGCAATAAAAAAGCAGACGTTTCACATAACATATCTCAGATTACTGAGGAAAAGTATCGAGTGATGAACAATTTGTGTTTCACGTTCTCGTATTTTGGTACAAATGTGTTGAACATATCCTAGTAGTGTTCTGTTGTCGTTTTTTTTTAGTTCTTGTACTGTAATTTTTTTACTTTTTTTTTTGCGTAAATCCTGACAAAAATTTATCATGTGACATTGTAGGAGACATTCGTAGATCTTGATTTCTTCCACGTACAAAAATTTACGCGAATGTGACATAAATTTATGAGTAGATCTTGATTTTTGTGTAAATCCTGTACAAAAATTTATCATGTGACATTGTAGGCGAGGTCAGATCCGTGAATGTAGGACACAATAACTTTTTCTCCCACGTAGATCTTGCTTTCTTCCACTGATTCAAACGACGTTTGTAGATATAATTTCTTAGATCACCTGTAAAAAAAATAAACGAGAACACCATGTTCATGCTTACCGGTGGATCTTCGGTTCATATCTTTCACGGATATGACCTCGCCTTACGATTTTGAAGGAAGAACAATGTGGAGAGGGTTTTCATTTCCCCTCAGATTTTTTGGGAAACAGACAGTAGCTTAGGGGAGAAGTGAACAGTTACGGCAAATAAATTAAAATATAATATTTAAGGGTATTTTGGTCATTAATAAGTTTGTCATGATTTTATCACTCTTCTTAAATTTGCACCACACATGATATTATATACAACCCAAATTAGATATCTTATCCTATCAAACATTTATCAATCAAATTATTAATCATTCAACTATCACGTCCTACAAACCAAGCGAACCCTAATAGTTATAATGGGAAAAGTATTTATGAATAGAATATTGATGGTTTTAACGACGATCAAATTTACAATACTGCTCACCGAATGCTTATGTACAGTACTGTGTGTAAAATTTCAGGCAATAATGATAAAAATATTGCTAGAATGATTATAGCAGGTTTTACTGCTCAACTTAAAGGTTGGTGGGATAATTATTTAAATCAATCTCATAAAGATGATATTTTAAACTCAATTAAAACTGAGAATAATACTCATATAGAGAATTCATTTTATTTTTTTATAATGACAATGATTGAATATTTTACTGGTAGATTCATTGATAATGGTGAACAAATCCGTACTTTAGTAAGTAATCTAAAATGTAAAACTCCTACATATTTTAGATGGTATAAAGATACTTTTTTTATCTCGTATATATGAGATACCAGAGTGTAATAATAGTCTTTGTAAACTAAATTTATAGATGGTTTACCTTTTTTTTTTGCTGAAATAATTAGAAAAATATTAAGAAAATATTACATATACATTTCATATGAAAATTATACTTATGCTAAATTATTAAGTACTTGTATACAAGAGGGTTTAGCTCTCTGTAATGAATTAAAATTAAATAATCAAATTAAAAAAAATTTACTTGAGAAAAACAATTAGGTAAATTTTGTGATTAATTTGGTATGGATTTACTTAATAAAGGTAAAAAGATATTTAACGATAAAGAGATAAACTTTATAGAAAGAAAAGACATTTGTCTGATAGACAAAAATATAGAAAAAGAAAGAAAAGAAAGCAGTGAATCACGGAAAGCAGAAAAAGATAAACATAAATTTATTATTTGTAGAAAATATAAAAAGCCTAGACATTATGTCAATCAATGTTGGGCTAAAACAAAAATTAATAAATTAGAGATTAATGAGAATCTCAAAGAAATATTATTTAAAATCATAATGGATTCTAATAAGGATTCTGATTATAGTAGTTAATCTAAAAATACTTCAGAATTATATGATTTAGAAGAAATTACAGATAATAATTAAACTAACTCATATCAAGAAAAATGTGATAATTTTATACAAGGAAAATCTTGTATAATAATTTAAATAATAATGATGATAAAAATGATGATTTTTATAAACTTATGTCTCAATTTCAGGACCTTAATATTAATGTTTTAACTAATAATAGTATTTCAGAATTTATTAAAATGATTAAAGATCCAATTTTAAAATTTACAATCATATATGAGATGGAGAATAATTTTTCAACCAGTAGCAGCAATAATATCCTTGTTAAACAAGAATTAGCTTATTCAATGAAAGAATTAAAAAATCTTTTACGAAAAAATATAATAATCAAAGTCCAGTTAATATACAAGATTTAATTAAAGAGATTAATAATCTTAAATAACAAATAAAAATTTTACAACAGGATAATAATAGTTTAAATTATCGTATTTCAATTATTGAAAATAACAAAGAAGATTTAGTATCTGAAGGTTTTGAAAATCTTCAAGATATTTCATTTCCTGATCCAAATAAAAAACATTTATCTATTTTAAGTATGATCATTTCTTAAAATAGTTTACTAATATTACTTTATTAATTGATAATTTTATAAGAAAAAATTTATTGCTATGATTGATAGTGTTGCAGATTTAAATGTTATACAAGAAGGATCAATTCCTACAAAATATTTTAATAAAACCACTCATTCTATTTCTCATGCTGGAGGAGAACCTTTAAAAATAAATTACCAAAAACATATATTTGTAAAGATAAAAACTGTATATTAACTAGTTTTTTACTAGCAAAAGATAATTTTTGCCAACTTATACTTGGACTTCCTTTTATTTATCAAATTTATCCTTTAACTTATGTTGATGAAACATGTATTATAGGAACCTATCAAGGTAATCCTATTTCTTTTCAGTTTATGACTAAAACTGTGACGTCTACTAATTTAAAATGCTGCTAATTTTTTTTTACGAGCTCATTATTCGATAATAAACATTTAAATATTTTGCATGCGTGCAACCCTAGTGAAAATATGTCATTTAAAAATAACCGTAAACCATCGACAAATGAAATACTGTGGTTTAGAATTTGCTAACTCGGCCCTTAACCATGAATGAACGAAATTTAAACGAGTAAAATACTGAAAATCTACATCATAACACAATCATGTGTAAAACCGATCATGTCTACTCAAAGCTCATAAAATCGTGATGTGAAGGAAAAATGTGGTCCTCGGGTCGTGTGCGCACATCCAGCCCTGCCTACTCATAGTTCGGCACCTCCAGTCTCCTCATCCAAATTCTCGCATGCATCACACATACCTAGTGACTAAAGACTCAACACACCTGTATCGTTAATAGCGAATACATAAACATAGCACACAGCAGTGAAAAATACTGTAATCAACATACATTTCATGATCTTAAAAGTATAAATGTAAACGTGTCGTATAATATCATAACGTGTAAAACATGTCTCAATGTATCATCATATGCATATATATTTTCTTTTATTTGAATTCAGTTCATTAGTTGTGACTTTCGTATCAGCTCTATCGTATCAGTTATATTCGATGGATCCATCTAATATAACCGCGGTACCCGTCGATGGGGACATCAGTGACAGCATTACTCGTCCACTGAGCCTTGGCGTCAGCTCATAATATCCCATATAATCCTGTTAGTCATAACCAACTCTCATCCTTAAAAACATGTCATCATATTCATCACTTAAAAAAAACATGCATATACATAAATTTTTCTCAAAAACCAAGCATGCTCCGTATTTTCATAATTTCATAAAAATCATATTCATGATGCACAAACATTTAAAAGCATGATAAATTTGTGCTCGAGGCGCTGCCAGGACCAAAAATTCACTCCAGGTGCAAAATAACCATTTTGCCCCTAAAAACCCAAAATGCCTTTTTTATCCCTGGAACTCTAAATTTTGTCCCAAGCTTACCAAACTCCTTAAAACATCCCAAAATACATTTTTAAGCATTTTTAAGCGTAAATTCGTGACCGTTTCAAACCTTAACCGATTCGTTTTAAAACATGGACAAGTATCCCAGTTTTAACCCGAATCGACCCGAAACTTAACCAAATTTCTCCCAACTTTTTACCACACCTTAAAAACACATTTACAGCCTTAAAACCCTCAATACCAGACCCATAAACCTCTCGACCATACCCCAAATGTTGCTGGAAAAATTCTGCAAGTCATATAACGAAAACCCTAGATGCCCCTAGCACACTTTCACCGACCCTACACCAAAACCGTTGGGACCAGCCACAAACCAACCCCTGCTAGCCCACCTTAGGACCCTACTGGACCTACATGACTCACGTCCACAGCCCCTTGCAAGCCGTGAAGGTCATCCAATCCCTCAAGACCAACGCGGTCGTGCCTTACCCGAAACACAACCGGCTCCTATCTTGTCCACTTCCTTCCTAGCCGAGACCAGCTAGTTATGGACAACCCCTAGCCTCGGTTGGACCCTCCTGGATCGCACCTTAGAATGGTGCAGCCCTCCCACAGCCGAGCCTTCCCTATTCTCCACAAACATGAATCGAGCCATAGATGCCTAGGATAAAAGTATCGGCCTTCACCCCCAAAACCGAGCACGCCTAAACTTCCATCACCATGTCCCTTTAAAATACAGTACACTCGACAACAATAGACAAGAATTTGACAGCCCCTTGCAAACAACAACAACAAAAACTTGAGATGTTAAAAGATGTATGCGAGAACCATGAAAACCGAAGCCATAAACGCTTGTCCATGAAAAAACCGTTCAATGCATATACAAATCACACATAACAGCATAATAACGACGTGAATAATGCTTAAAAGAAGATACATGGCGTGTCTTGATGATTTATGATCTAAAGGTTGAAGAAAAACGCGTCAGGGAAGCGTCGGAGGAGCGGGAAATTATCTTTTCTTGAAAGAACACCAATGGCCGAAGCCCTAGCTGAAGCAAATAGAGAGTAGGCTGCTGAATGGAGGGTGGAGGCGGCTGCTATGTGTTAATTAGGTTTAGGGTTAGTGAAAGTAGGTTTTGGTTTATTTAAAATGCACTAATGGGCCCTCAATTATAATTTAAAAAGGATTAAAATGATTTTTGAGCCCATTTAGCAATAAAACAAACCCAACAAGCCCAAAAATGCTCTTGAAAAATATTTTGTTTTGGTACGTTTTTGAAAATATCGTCTGATCCCTCAAAAAGTTCTCTGAATCGTTAAAATTTGTGTATCGGTTAAAATTACGACCCGACGAGTAAAAATACCCACCAAGGCCCATTTTGGAAAAACGCCCTTAAAAATACTTCCTAATATTTAGTTAAAATTAATCAGGTAATAAAAACATTTTTCCTGATAATCATCGGTCTTCGTTCCTCGTCCGAGCGCGAAATGCATAAAGAAACCCAAATGCGTGAAGTTTTAAAAATTTTGTGATGTAACTCCTAACCATGCAATAATTATGCATCAAATGCATAAAAATAAATAAACGTATAATTTAAATAAAACCCTAGATTGAATGCATTCAGATTACGTAAATTAAATTTCCTGGACCTTACGAAAGCTATTCATAGAATCCTAAATAAATTACAAAAAAAGATTGATAGAAAAACTTTTCAAATTAATTCTTTAAAAGAAGAAGTAAAACTTTTAAGTATAGATGATAATTACAAATTCCTAAATTACAGGAAAATATTAATTTCATTTATAATAAATATTCATTAGAAATATGTAATGATCTTCCAAATGCTTTTTGGAATCGTAAGAAGCATATTATTTCTCTTCTATATAAGAGAATTTTGAGGAAAAAAATATTTCTACCGAGACTTGTCCTTGTTAATTGAATTCTGAATATTTATAATTATATAAAAATTAAATTCATTCTTTATTAGAAAAAGGTTTAATTACACCATCTCAATCTCTTTTGTCATGTAATGCTTTCTTTGTTAATAAACATTTTGTACAAGAAAGAAAAGTTCCTCGTTTAATAATAATTTATAAACATTTAAATAAGGTTTTAAAATGGATAGAAATCATATTCCTAATAAAAAGAATTTATTAGATAGACTTTTCAATGCAATTATATTTTCAAAATTTGATGACATTCTAGCAATATTCTTGTCATTATTGCATGAAGTTTTACTCACATACTATGCATAAGCATTCTTTGAGCAATATTATATTTACGTGTACTACCCAAAGTAATCGCAAATAACCTATATACACAACAATAACTGATCACAATCGTTATTTAAATTTAATTAATTAATTTTTATCATGATCCAAATCCCAAACAAGTAATCTAAAGTCTTTTATCTAACAATAACCCACATATCGTTATCTACGTTTTACATTTACGTTTTTTCAATATTAATCCAAATATAATCTTTTTCACTATATCTTATTTTTCTCATCAAGATCACGAGTCTTGAGCTCTGATACAACTTAAATGTCAAGCTCTGAGATGTATTATGATAACATCGGTAGTGTTCACGGAATTTAATAATTAAAATTCATCAATGAGAAACACTAAGTCAGGATAATCATAAATCTAACAAAATTTATTCAAATAATGACTAATTTTTTACAACTCCAAACTAGAAATCTATAATTTTATTCCAAATCAAATAAATCAACTATCTAGATTTATTCAAAACCAAGATCAAATTAACATGAATAGACAACACAACAACATAATATTATGCCAAATCACAAGTCCCAAAACACAGCTGAATAATGATCTTCAATTTTATCATTATGTGAAAGAGATGTAATAGGTGTGTGAAATGATCTTCATTCAGTAAAATTGAAGGAGCATATTTTGAGGTTTCAAAATATTTTATACATTTCATAAATCAAAAAATCATATTTAAATTTTTTCATAAGAAGATCTGAAGTATTACGATAATAAACATCAATTTTCCCAACGATTTTGTAAGGTCCAAAATGCGATAACATAATCCAACTGCTTGCAAATTTAGGAAAAATGGAAAATGACTGTGATGGATCGGTTCGGGTACCTGCGAGGGTGCTTCAAACACAATATTCTCAATGAGCTGCAATAGCTCGTATTCTAATATGTATACATCGATGAATTAGATAGAGTTTAATTTCAAACCAAGCGGAAAACACTTGAAGTAATCCTTCGTTAAGAAAAACTGAAAGATTTTAAAATCTAAAGACTTGTGTAAACTGATCGACTGAAATACGAGGAATCAGTTCTGGCTTCTATCATTTCAGCTATGGACATAACTGAACTGATCAAGTCAGTTTAAAACACAGTTAAGCAGTTAGTACACAAGATATGTTTATGGATGTTCGAAAACTTCAGCTGTTCCTACGTCACCCCTTCTACCACCTCGGGTAGGATCCACTAGAAGACTTTGATTTATAGAACACCTTGTACAAACCCACCCAGCTTTGGACTTACCCACTGCCTAACTGAACTCCTAGTTTAGACTGAAGACATCACCTTTCACCCAACACTTGTTTAACGTCTGTGTGTCAAAAACTACATACATATTTTTTACATCTTTGTGCAAGACGGAATATGAGTGGTGGTGAATGCGTGTGTGAGAACTAATCTCTGAAAACTACCCGAAAGTGTTCTCACACACTGAGGGAAATAAGCTGGTAAAGTAATATGATATAACTTTGGAGTGTTCCCTCAACTGGGCTGATTGCTTCTTCAAAGCTGATAAGCATTATGCGTGCCATCTCTGTATTTTATCTTTTCACTCGTCAACTCTCATCATCTTCTTCACTGAGCTTTGGCTTCTTTTATAGGTGTTTGGCTGAACGTACAGTGAGTCTCAGTGAATGAATCTGTTGCACTTTGAATTTGTTCTCCCAAATAGATATGTGGAACATTTGGCTTTAAGCTCTACTGCAACGTCTCTTATTGTACCTTGATCGTACAATAGCTTTTGTACCTTTTTTCACAACTTGATTAAACTTGTTGTATCTGCAAACTGGTTCGTTCCTAACTGATGTTCTAAACTGGTCAGTTGAACTGGTTAGTTGACATCTTCATCAGTTGAACACTTCATTAGCTGGCCAGGCATCTGAAGGTCTTCTGCTGAACAACCTATCAACTGCACAATCAGTTGAACTGCTCTTGATACTTCTGTTGTACTGGTTCAGGTTCGATCAATCAGTCGAAACTTTCATTTTACATCTCGATAGGTTCAATTTAAGCTTGGTAACTGATCAATTCGAATCCTGATCAGTTTCAGTTTCTGCGCACTTAAGTAAACTCATTAGAAACAAATAAACAAGTTTTGTTAACATCAATATCAAGATTGCGAACATGAAATGTTCCAACAATCTCCCTCTTTTTTATTATCACAAAACTTTAACAGAAAAGCAATTTAAAATAAATTTAAACACAAAACATGAACAGTTTGATAGGATCGGGAAAAGTTGAAAGAGTGTTTACAAGGGGGGTTGAATAAACACTAACAATTTTCACAACCCTTTCTACTTTGATAAGTCAGTTTAGTGATAAACTGATACTTGGGAATCTTGTAAGTCGATATTCACTAAAATACTACGTCACCTCTTCTATCACAAGGATAGGATATTCACTTAAATAATTTGATCGATACAAAGAGTTGTACAGACCAACTTCAGTTTTTGACTTAACAATGCCAAACTGAAACTCTTAGTTACAAACTAGTTAGCAGTACTCAACTGGAATGAAATAACTTAGCACAACTGATCTCTTCAAGATCAATTATAATCACAATAACAGTTTGTGCTTGTAAGTTCAAAATATAGCCTTGAATGCTATGAATGTATGCAATAAGTGTGAGCAAAGATTACAGGAGAGTAACACCTTATTTAATAGAATATCAATCAGGTTGATTCAGAGAGTTGTTGTGTTATGTTCTCAGCTGCTCTTCTCTGCTATTTATAGGCTTTGCCTCCAAGGATAATATTGAATGCGATTTGAAACTTTTTATCCGTTTTTTTGCCACGTCAACATTCTTCTGACAGTCATACGCTGCAGCTTTTGCAATCCCACTACTTGTTGCAGTCAGCTTTTGTGAGGGCCCTAATTTCATATTCATAATTTTGCGGAATTATTAAAAATTTTTCTCTTTAAATAAATAAACTTGCAACATATAAAAACTTTCGTAACATAACCCAACAGGTTTAACATAAACATAGCAGCGGAAACTGAATAATGTTTTAAACAATAACTTAAAATATATAAAATTATAACAAGAGTTTGAACATAAAACTGAATAACTAAACGTGAGGTCCTCGGGTTCGTACTACCGCCAATCCGAGCTAATTCACTGGTCCCCGCCCTCAGCCTCTGCATCGTCAGTACCTACAACAATCAAGTCTAGTGAGTCTAAAGACTCAGCATGCATATATCGGGAATAACAATATGCGTAGATATGTGCATAATTTCTATTATTTAATTTAAATGGTTATTATTTTAAGAAATTGTTGATTTAATTGCATTTAAATCATTAACGTAATTTTTAAGGATTTTGAAATCGCGTATTTCAAATTTTAGCTTTTTAGATATATACGCGAGACCGGACCGGAGATAGGAAATCGGAGATGAATTTTATGATCCAAAAAAATTCCTAAATTTATTCCGAGCTAAGAAATAATTTATTTTAATGAAATCAAGTGGATTTAAGTCTACTTTAATTAATTAATCACCAATTTAATTGTATGCTTAATTAACCTTTTAATCAAGCTTATCTAACCTAGGATTCTACTTAGCAAAACTTAAACAAATCCTACACCATTTGGAAAGACAACTCTCGGTCAATTCCACTCCACACAATCCCAACTTGACACCATTTAACTCCCCCAACAACAAAACAAAGGCCACCCATTCATCATGCATGTTCCCCCCCAACTTGACATCATTTACTCCTCCATGTACCACCTTATTTGACCACAAGCCTTCACCACCTTCTTCAGTCCACCTAGCACGAAATGATAGAGATTTAGCAGCTCCCATTCTTGGCCAAGACAACAACAATAACAAGGTTTCTTCATTTCCGTTGCCGTGTCTCCCGGTCCGACGTATCGTGTTGTTTATTGTAAAAAACAACCTAAGGCATGTATATATGGTTTCTTTGCTCTTCAATCAAGTCATATATCATTTTTTTAAACCATTACATGTCCTTGATTCATGATAAAACCGAAATATGACAGCAACATGAACAAAAAAATTCTGCACAGATTTTGGCTCTCACTTGTGCCTCATGGTTTTGATGTTTTTGTGGTTCCAGGAGGTTGGTTCGATTCCAGGCACCCAAGGCTGCATCTAGGTATGTACTAGGGTTATTTAGAATCATTTTGGTCCATTAGTTTAAGCCCCCAACTCGCTGGATTCAAGATTTGACAGCAACTCCTCCATAGTTGCAAGTTGAGTCTCGAAATTCTGGTTTTTGGTTGTTCAAGGAGTTTCGAATCTTGGTTAGCTTTTGGGCCTATAACCACGGTTAGGACCCTTCCTTAGCATGTCTAGGACTATGACCAAGATGACCTTTCATGGCTTGGTTCATGGCCCTATCGGTTTTTAAAGCAAAACAACGCAAGTGTCCCTCGGTTTCTATTTCTGATTTTTGTGAGTGAGTTTCGGCTCTTGAAGTTTTGGGTGGATCTTGGTTGGCTTTTAGCCCTTAACCTTGGTTCATACAACACTTCATCATGTCTAGGTCGAAGCCATGGTCGATCATATGACCACTGGAACGACACATGACAGCAAGCGATCCAAACAATCGCATGGTACAGAATTTTTCTTTGTGTTCTCGGTTTGAGCTTTGTGTTGTCCTAGGTGTTTGGGTGGATTGTGGATGGCCTAGTGCCCTTATCCATGGTTAAAGCCACTCCTTAGGATGTTGGTAAGAGGCTATGGTCGGTGGTTCAAGCCCCAATGTCCGATAGCCTCGTAAACGAAGCAATGCAAGCACAAGTGCTGCTGCTGCATTTTTTTGACAGCAACTTGAGCTTCGGTTCAGAAGGCTTGTTTGAGTTCTTGGTTGGCTTTTAGCCTATTAACTTGGACTGGACAGTACCTCAATGAGTTAGGAAGGTCATGTTTTTGGCCGTTTGTGAATTGGTTAAGTTTAGAGGTCGTACGAGAATTTACGGTGCAATGTGCCAAAGTGACTCTCGAAAGAGCGTTTCATGATTTGGGCCTCCATGCACAATTTTCGTGTATTAAAGCCCTTGGTATTTATTTTCCAGTATTTTAGGTGTATTTTAATCATGACTAAACTGATGGTTCGATGTTGGTTCGGGTTGGTACGGAGTCATGGTTAGATACTAAGTTTGTTGGGCGTAATTGTCTCGTTTTTTGTTCGGTTATGACATGTTGGTCAAGTTAAGACTAATTTCAGGTTTCTCATGTTAGAATTAGGTCGCAGCGAGCCTGGAAACGATCCAACTCAATTGGTAAAATAACACAGGAATTTAATTATATTACGTGCATAAAAAATAGAAAAAGTTTATTTTTGAGATATATGCGATATGTCTTGTGGCCACCTCACGCTTATGGGATTGCAGCTTATGGGATTACTACTTCACCCGGTGACTTACGACCGGTTCATGTTCACTGTATGGGTACGGATATCTAGTCGAAGGGCTGTGATGATCTCTAACGCCCAGTATACTGTGGTTTAGTCTGATCCGACGATTCATGTTATGTTATGTTACGTTATTGGCCACTTGCGTAGAACATTATCTCAACAGAAATTATGATATGCTATTTTATGACAGGGCTCTATCGAGCAAATCTTTTACGTACGATTATCAGTTATGCACGTATTTATAATTATTCATTGCCCGATTTTCACGTTACGCTTTACGATATGATATCTTTACATGGCATGAAATTTTATGATATATTTTACTTGTTATTCACGATATATGCATGCTGAGTCTTTAGACTCACTGGACTTGATTGTTGTAGGTACTGACGATGCAGAGGCTGAGGGCGGGGACCAGTTAGTTAGCTCGGATCGGCGGTAGTACGAACCCGAGGACCTCACATTTAGTTATTCAGTTTTATGTTCAAACTCTTGTTATAACTTTTATATATTTTAAGTTATTGTTTAAAACATTATTCAGTTTTCCGCTGCTATGTTTATGTTAAACCGTTGGGTTATTTTACGAAAGTTTTTATACGTTGCAAGTTTATTTATTTAAAGAGAAAATTTTTAATAATTCCGCAAAATTATGAATACGAAATTAGGGCCCTCACAGCTTTTGCATAGTTGTCGGTTGAACGTCATTTTCCTTAACTGATGACGTGTATAGCTGAAGGACCAGCTGATAATAGGCAGCTGATATGCTCACAACTTTTTGTAGTAACTGATCAGTCAGTTGTCTGCGTAGTTTAGTTTGTTAGTCTAGTTGCCTTGAAAATCTTCATACTAACCTTCAGTTAAGGGCAACCGATAGTTTGCATATTTTCGATCAGTTTCTATCAGTCTTCTTGATCAATTAGTTCAATATATTAAACGTTCAGTTTGTCAAACTTCCGAAATTCAGTATCCAACAATTTCTCCATTTTTGGTGTTTGGACAAAACTTAGAAAGTAAGAACTGATCAACTGAACTCATTGTAGATAAAAGAACCTTTTATTGACAACTCTTTCAATGTATAGATTCGTACAAAGAATGAAAGAATAAAATAATCTTCTAACTGACTAAAATAATCTTCAAAATCTGCCAGATTTCTTCTAGCTGGGTCTCTTTATAGATTGTTCCTACTGATCTTTTCCCTTCTCTTCCCCCTTTTCGTCAAACACATCAATCTTTTTGGATAGTAGACTAACATCCGAGGAGAGGTTTGAAATTGCATTCATCAGAATTTCTTGCAGCAAATCCATTCTTTTTGAGACAGTATTTTCCAAAAAATCAAGGCGTATTATGAACAAGGCTTGAGTTTGGAAATGAGCTTCTACTGACACTTTTTCTTTTCTGAGTTCTTCCATTTGGAAAAATAAAGAAGTTATGTCCTTCGTGATTTGCTGTAGTCTTCCCTAGAGTGTGCTCCTTTACAAAGTCTAGCTTCAAAGTATGCATGAATTGGGTTGGCTTTATATCAGAAATGAAAGTCATTACACTGACAAGGTTGGTCTGAATAGCTTTAATTTCTTCGAACATAGATTCAGTTTCAATTGATATACCAGGAGACATGGCACCAGAGTTTTCTGGTTCCTGCTCCCGGTTTTCTAGATTAAAGATCACCAAGGCCCTGTCAGTTGTATCAGTTTCAAGACTAACCATTTCTGAAACATCGGCTGGTATAACTTCCTGACGAAGCTGTGGAGGAGAAGAGAGAATCAGAACAACAGTGGAATCTGAAGGCTTTGCAGTAGGTTGATCAGCTGAATCAGCAGCTGGTTCTTCAGTTGGTTGCTCAACTGAATCAACAGTTGGGTCTTCAGTTGATTGAACAACTGAACCTGTCAGTTATTGAGACAACTGCATGTTCATTCGTGGCAGTCAATTGAAATGGCTCTTCATCTTGTTGAGAAATAGCCTGTGAGGCTGGTTCTTCAGTTGCTATTTGTTCTTCAACTGCTTTAGTGGTGATCAGCTGAATATCAGTGGCAATAGATTTAATCACTTCGTTGATGTTCTCCAATGATAATTCAACATCAATAATAGTTGAAGTTCTGCAATTGAGGATTGAGGAACAGTAGTTGACGGTTGCGCATCCTTTGAAGAAGAAGCAATTATTTGCTCAGAAGATTCAGCAACTGGTTCTTGGGATGGCTTTTGCAGTTGAACTGATTGTTCAGCTTGTTCGTCTGATGACAGATTTTTGGAATCTGCTGGAATAGTTTGTTCTTGATTCAGTTCCTAATGCTTAATCTCCATCTGCAGTGATATTAGATCCGAGTCCAGTTGATCATGAACTGCTTTGTCATTAAAGTTAGTTGGACTGGTGGGATCATAATTTTGGCGTAGCTAAACAATCATTTGTCCTAACTTCTTTGCACGTACTTGATCAAAGAAGTACTTCTTCCTCTGCAACTCTTGAACAAGTGAGGCCGCTTTGACCATTTTCAGGACTATAGTTTCCGAGGCAATAAATTTCTTCAAAACCGATTTCTTCTGGATTTTCCTAGCAAATATTTTAGTCCTAAACCTGACCCATTCATCATTAGTCTTTATCTTGTTCTCATAAAACTCATTGACCTCTTTCCAGATTAGGCCAATATGAGTTTGAATTGCTTTTGTAGGTCTGGGTTCTTCAGTCATCTTGTCTTTTCCCTTAGACTCAGTCAGAACATGAGGAATCCTCAATCCTGATTCAGTTGAATCAATTTTTTCTCTAATCACTACTCCTTTGGGTCTAGCAAATGGCAAAGAAATCGGGCCAGAGATAGTGATTAGTGGAGCTTTAACTCTAGCAAGTTTCTTCTTATCACCAGATTCGGTGATAGACTTCTTGAGTTTATCAGCAGGAGGAGGTAACTGAACTTCAGTTGAAGATTCAACTGGTATTGCTCGCAAAGGAGTAGCTTTGATCGGCTGTTCAGCTCCGGATTGTATCAGACTTTCAGTTGGAATGGTGCTCAGAGCAATTTCTGGTTTTGTCTTCAGAGTTCTGGGATTTTTGGTGATTTTAGGAGAGGGAGTCTTCTCCAAATCAGTTTCACTGACAATCAGTTTGCGTTTGATTGTCTTCTTCTGAATCGTCTTTTTGGCTTTCTTAACTTATTTGAGAGCCTCCTGCGTCCCAATCTCCTTTTTCACCTTAATGAATTTTTCAGGAGAGATGTCCAGCCTGAGCATCGACAACTGAACACTCTTGTCATTGAATATCTTGAATTTGGATGACCTCTCAGAGGAGTCACCCACTAAACCCTTGATTTTCAGTAGATAGCTGAGTGGCACCACAAAACCTTTTGATTGTTTCGAGGACTGAAACATATTTTTTAGAAGGTTGAAGATTATACCTTTTCATTGTAATCTTTTTTCAGCCATGATATCAGTCATGACTTGAAATTTTTCAAGAGTAAGAGCAGCAAAAGATCATGCTTTGGCAAGTAGCCCTTTGGCCACTATGTTAGCCAGTAATTGGATTTATGGCTTCAGCTTCTTTGGATCAGAAACCTTGATTTTCCATCCATCGGCAGAAAGGAAAGATTGCATTTCCTCGACATCAGAAGATTTCACCTCGGAGATATTACCAGTTCATCAGTAGGCAGCGGAAAGATGTTGCTGAAGGAGTCTTCATCGATCATCAGCAACTGATTGTTGACGGTGGTAGTTATGTTGCCGTTAGTTGAGATAAATTCATTTGCATAGAGATCCTGAATCTCTTTTGGATAAATTTCATGAGACGATAGTACCAGAAATGTCTTCAGTCCAGCAGCTTCTAGTTTAAGAAACAGGTTATTGATATTCTCGTCCTGGATAGACAGGACTGAATCCAAATCAATTGCCATTACGTTTAGCATTTATGTCGGAATTTTATTTGCCATTGCTGAATGATGAGTCATCTGCGAGAGAGAGTTTTGTGTATCGATTTGCTTTGTAAACTGAAATGTGTGTAAGGAAAAACTGAAATGAGGCGCAGACAAGTACATATGTATGTGACTGTTCAAATCTTTGAACGCGTGTCAGTTTAAGATAATTTGAATAAAATCGTGTGTACGTGTGATGAAAACGTGTGTAGAATTTAAATGGACTACGTGGAGCCACATTTTAAAATACTATTCATCGAAAGACGTCCATTAAATGCGTAATTATCAGTCACATCACTTATTATAGAATATTTATCGATTTATTAGTTAACTTATTGGAGAAAATCAGTTAGGG
Organism: Primulina tabacum; assembly: GCF_025594145.1. Classification (NCBI taxonomy): domain Eukaryota; kingdom Viridiplantae; phylum Streptophyta; class Magnoliopsida; order Lamiales; family Gesneriaceae; genus Primulina; species Primulina tabacum. The sequence continues at coordinate 16,114,394 of NC_134553.1, forward strand.
CCACAACTGAGTGATCAGTTGTAAGCTGAGTCATTTCAGTTGAAGACCAACTGACTATTTTCTTCTCAGTTAACCTTTTAGATTCGATACTCCCCCTCAATAAATGCATATAAATAAAAGAAAGGGTAATAGAAACTCGGTCTGAATAAATAAAGGGCTTGCAATTGACTGGTGTCTCTTCGTCTTATTCTATTTTTTCAATATCAGTCTGTCTACAAATAAGAGCAAATTCATTAGATAATAATAGTTAAACACCGATGGATAGTTCAAGCAGTTCCAACGTCCCTCTTTTTGCATTAACACCTCGTCGTTTCGAGAGATTGAAGGAAGCTATCAAAGAACTCGTCTTTTTAAAGGTCATGTCCACTTGGACCAAGATAATTGAGCTCCAGACCATTCAACGTGATGGATTATTTGCTACTGATAAACAGATGGAAACTGCAAGAAAGTTCAAGAGGCGTCTTGAAGTCATCCATACTTCAGATCTTGCCACTGATGAAGATCTTATTCAGCTGATGCTTATGAAGGAGTGGAAGGTGCTGGAAAATATTTCTTCTTCAGAGAGCTTCAGAAGAGTTAACTGTCATGAATTATCTAATTGGTTGTCCCTTTGGAAAGATTCCACTTAAAGGGAACTGAATTGTGTAATCTGGATGAGATTTTATCAATAAAACCGATGTTTTGATTCAATGCTCTTTCCTTATCTGCATGAACTGATATCAATTGACAAACAGTTAACTAATTGATAATGACTAACTAAATAGTTAATAACTGATATTTGACTAACAGAATAGAAATTAACAACAACTGACATAACAACATCATTGATATAATTAAGACATATCAATTAAACCAAGAATAGTGCAAAAAAAAAAAAAACTTAGTCTCTGGTAATGGTTTGGTGAATATGTCAGCTGCTTTTTGTTCAGTAGGTATGTATTCCAGTCTTATTGCTTTCTTTAGAGCATGATCTCTGATGAAGTGATGCCTGATATCGATATGCTTGGTCTTAGAGTGAAGAAATGGATTGTATGTAACTGCAATCGTGCTTGTATTATCACAAAATATCGGAGATTCGTTGGCAATGTCTCCATAGTCTTTCAGTTGTTACAGAATCCAGAGCAATTGGGCACAGCAGCTTCCAGCAGCAAGATATTTTGCTTCAGTTGTGGAAATTGATATAAATGTTTGATTCTTGCTGAACCATGAAATCAGTCTGTCTCCTAGAAAATGACATGATCCACTGATGATTTTACGATCAAGCTTACATCCTGCATAATCTGCATCTGAATATCCAACTAAATTGAAAAAAAAGTCCTTAGCATGCCATAAGTCCACATTTTGTGTGCCTTCAAGATATTTTAAAATGCGTTTGGCAGCTGGAAAATTCGATGGCTTAGTATCTACCTGAAATCTAGCACACATACAAACAGCAAACACAATATCAGTACTACTAGCAGTTGGGTACAAGAATGAACCTTTTAAACCTCTGTAAAGTGTCATCTTAACTGATATTCCCCCTTGATCATTGTCTAGTTTGATCGATGAACTCATGGGATTACTTGCAGCTGAACATGTTTCCATGCCAAATTTCTTAAGCAATTCCTTCGTATATTTGATCTGATGGATAAAAGTACCAGTTTCAAATTGCTTCACTTGCTGACCGAGGAAAAATGTCAGTTCACCCATCATACTCATCTCAAATTTTTCCTACATTAACTTGGCAAATTTCTCACATAATTTGGGGTTAGTTAACCTAAAAATAATATCATCAACATATATTTGCACAAGTAAAATGTGATCATTCTTTGAAAATTTGAACATAGTCTTATCAACTGATTCCAATAGTAAAATAATGATCAGTTAGGAATTTTGAAAGAGTTTCATACCAAGCTCTTGGAGCTTGTTTAAGACCATATAAGGCTTTGCCCAAATGATAAACATTATCAAAAGAGAGTGATTAACAAAACATGGTGGTTGTTCAACATATACTTCTTCCTGCAACTGACCGTTTAGAAATTCACTCTTCACGTCCATCTGGTAGATTTTAAATTTCTTGAATGAGGCATAAGAAAGGAACATTTTGATTGCTTCTAGTGTTGCAACTGGTGCGTAAGTTTCATCGTAATCTATTTCTTCTTCTTGCCTATATCCGTGTGCTACAAGCCTCTCTTTGTTGCACACAACTGAACAATCTTCGTTCATTTTTTTTGTGTATACCTACTTTGTACCTATGATGGTTTTAGAAATTGGTCTTGGAACTAAGTTCCAGACATTCTTATGGATAAACTTATTTAGCTCTTCTTCCATGACATTTATCCAGTTAGGATCAGCAAGATCTTCATCAGTTTTCTTAGGTTCCAGTTGGGAAACGAAAGCTGAATGAATAAATAAAATAAACATTTGATTCCGAGTTCTTACCAGATCAGATGGATTACCCATTACCAATTCTGGTGGACGTAATTTCTTCCATCTGTACTCAGCATTTGTTGCATCCATCTCAGAAACTGCTTCAGTTGGCAAATGAATATTTTCTTCAGTTTCAGTTGCGGTTGTCTCAGTTGGTAACTAAGTATTATCATTTCGCTCCACCAACTAATTATCAGCAACAATTTCTTGTTCAACTGCTTGATCTAGCACTTCTGGTTCTGGTATTTGAAGGATATTTTGATTAATGTGATTCTCTTTTCATTATCATCCTCCAAACTAATATATGTAAAGCGATCAACAAGATCAACTGGATCAGTTGGCTTATCAGCTAGCACAGATTCATCAAATACAACATGAATAGATTATTCTACATTCAAAGTGCATTTGTTAAAAACTATGTAAGCTTTAATAACTGAATAATACCCAAGAAATATTCCCTCTGCAGATTTAGTATCAAAATCTTTTAAATGATTTTTGCCATTATCAAGAATAAAACATTTGCAGCCGAATATTTTGAAATAAGAAACTACACTTTTGCGTCCATGCCCGATCTTATACGGTGTTTTCAAATGATTCTTATTAATCATTTATCTGTTCTGAGTGTAACATGCAGTGTTTACTGCTTCTGTCCAAATCATCTGAGAAATACCAGAATCAGCAAACATTGTTCTAGCAGCTTTTTTAAGGGCCCGATTTCTCCTCTCGGCTGCACCATTTTGCTGAGGAGTTACTGACTACTCCTATTTCAGCTCTCATGCATGCTGCTACTATGGTAGCAGCGGGTATTTTTCTTGTAGCTCGCCTTCTCCTCTTTTCATAGTTATACCTCATATAATGAATTTTATCTCGTTGATAGGCATAATAACAGTATATTTAGGAGCTAGTTTATCTCTTGCTCAAAAAGATATTAAGAGATGTTTGGCCTATTCGACAATGTCTCAATTGGGTTATATGATATTAGCTCTAGGAATGGGGCCTTATCGAAGTGCTTTATTTCATTTGATTACTCATGCTTATTCCAAAGCACTATTATTTTTAGGGTCAGGATCCGTGCTGAGAGCTCATGCTTGATCCCAGTATTTTCTAAAAGTTGTGAATGTTTTGATTGATGAATTCAATCCCTCGATCAGACCTCATTCGATCAATCACAACTGATTTTTAATTTAATAGTCTTTTGAAAAGTTTAATCAGTTGTGCAGCAGTTTGGTCTTTGGTTTTAAGAAAGATGACCCAAGTAAACCTTGAAAAATCATCCACGACTACTACGGGTAAATCTTGAAAAATCATCCACAACTACTAAGGTGTATTTCATTCTCCCTAATCTCATGACTGGTATAGGATCAAAAAGATCCATATGTAGCAGTTCTAAGCATCGGGAAGATGATTTACAACCCTTGTTTTTAAATGAAGATCTTACTTGCTTACCAAACTGACATGCTGAACAAATTTTATCTTTTGAAAAATCTATTTTGGGCAAACCAGTTACAAGATCATGGTTACTCAGATAAGCAATAGATTTAAAGTTTAGGTGGTTCAACCTCTTATGCCACAACCAGTTTTTAAAAGATTTGGAAGCTATAAAACAAACTGGTGCATAAGGTTGATCAGTCCAACTGACTTTGTAGGTATTCCCACAACGATTGCCAGTTAGGATGACCTCATCAGTTGAGTCTCTAACTGAGCAAGTGTGTCTATCAAACTGAACTGAGAATTTATTGTCGCATAACTGACTGATGCTAATCAAGTTATATTTCAAATTCTCAACTAGTAAAACATCTTTGATAGTGAAATTACTATGGATAAGCTTGTCATTACCCAAAGTTTTACCTTTGGAGTTGTCTCCAAAACTGATGTTTGGACCAATGTATTTGATCAGTTGGGATAGAAAATTTGCATCCTCTATCATATGACGCGAGCATCCAGTGTCCAGATACCAGGTTGATTCTATATTTTTGTACCTGTCACCTACAATCACAAACAATATATAATCTTGGTACCCACAACTATTTGGGTCCTAAACTGATTAGTCCTTTAGGAACCCAGACTTGGACCACTCTAACTGAATTTTCAGTTGCTGTGTTCCAAATAGTTTTTCTCGGCTTGTGTGTGCTTGATGTGTGGTGTGTAGATGAAGCAATATGAACTTTAGCCTTGTTCAACTGGCTTTCTGTTATAGTAATTGGAGTAGCCATTAGAATAGTTCAGGAATTTATTGCTGAACCTTTTTGAAGACTGAGTTTGTGGGTCAGTTGAAATTTTTGGGCTATAACCAATACCATACATTCTAGCCTTGTTCTTATTTTCAATAGGCTGTTCAACTGGTTTACTTAGCTCAGGTTGTTCTTGTACCACAACTAATTTTACAAAGTGAATATTTCCCTTTGTCTATGTTCAGTTTTGACTTAGTATCACTGGTGGAAGTTTCATCTTGGTAGCTGAACCCTAAACCAGTTTTATCAGTAATTGATTTTTGCTTATCTTGTATTTCAGCTAGTGCAACAGATAATTTATTCCATGCCTTAATAAGCTCAGTTTGCTTTGAATTCTCAAGCATTAACTGCTGAATCATAGATTGATTTTTGCTTCTTTCAGCATTCAGCTCAGCAATCTCCCGTTTAAGACTCAACAGATCAACTGATTCATCATTTTCAGTTTTATCGTCTTTGGGATCAGTTTGCTTTGCTCTGGTCTTTTCAAAAGATATGGCAAGCTTGTGATGCTCGTTGACCATGTCATGAAGTGTAGAAATAAGTTCATTTCGTGTGAAGTCAGTTGAACTAAAGTCGAATACCTGTTGACTGGTTGACTCCAGTTCTGTGTCATCAGCCATCAGACACTTGACCTCCGCATTATCACACTAGTAGAAAAATCGGATTTTACTTCGGCAGGCTTTATTTCGGCAATAATAAATTACGAAGTAATACATTACCAATAACTTCAGTAATAACACAAGCGAAGTAAAATAATATATTTTACTTCGGATGTTTAAAAACACGGGCTTCACTACATTTTTTTATTATATTTTATTTCGGCATATCAATGTTCATGAAGTAAAAAATAAGAAAAATAAGTTCATGCTGAAGTAATAAGATGAACCGCGCAGATTAACAAAGGAAACTAAACTATACTGAACATTTAGCGACGGTTTTTAATCAGCGACGGTTTTTAAAAAATCGTCGCTATTAGCGACGGATTTTCAAAAACCATCGCTATTAGCGACGGCTTTTTAGAAACCGTCGCTGATTAATATCGATTACATCATATATCCTTCAGAGACGAGCTCATTAGATCGATCCACATTTTCCTTCAAAATTAACCCTAACACCACGCCGTTCCACTCACCGCCGTTCGCTTCGAACCACCAACACCACCGCCGTTCCACTCACCGAGAGGGAAGCAAAACACCACCACCACCACCACCGTTCAAAGCACTGAGACGGAAGAAGCGACTGAGATACACAACCGCCGTCCCCTGCGCCTTTGTTTCTTCTCCATTTTGACTGGAACGATATTTCTTTACCTGTGTTAGTCCGGCACTAGTTTCCCGAGGTATGGTATTGATTGGAACGATAATTGGTTAATTTCTTGTTGTCGTACCTCTGTTGAGTTATTTATTGAAAATGGCCACCACCAACCTTATCAGAAGTTTGAAATACATGGTCTTAAGACTTTATAAGTCAAGTGTATTCTAATGGACCATTAGATGGAGTAAAATATTTTCCCTTCCATTTTGCATTTTCCATGTTGATTTCTAATTTTCTATACGTATCTGGGAATTGTTTTCTCTAGCAAGAAACAGGTACGTATATGTTCTCCTGCATTGATCTTTTGTTTTCTCGATTTGAGGCATTATGATCTTAGTCGAAAATATGCTACAAATTTTCAAGAATCTTGCAGATTTACTGGCTTGACGGAAAATGGTTTTTTTTTCTTCGGTGTTCTTTTTTTTCCCTTGAATAGTGGGTTGCATGTTTTCTATGCGGCTCACGTGTTGACAGAATTAATGCAAGCGATTGGTAGGTCTTTCGGTACTGTAATTGAAATATTGTTGTGTTCAAAGACTCAGTAGTCTATTGTCTTGTATTATCAAGAGCTACTAATTGTGAAGTCTCTTTCTGTATGACTCAATAGTTTCTGATGAGGTTGATGGTTGAGATACACACCATTTCTTTGGAGGTGCGTGTTGTTTTCTAAGGCCTTGGTTGTCCGTCTCTGGGTTCGTAATGTTCGGCATTGTCTAAAATATTTGTTGTCCCCTTCTTGTTAGGCATTGTCTAATTTTCGGTTTTTCTAACTTATATGCACTGTGTGTTGAGGACTGGACATGAAGGTGTTTGTTAGTCATTGTCTCCGTCGATTTTTTTTGTTTTTCTAACTTATATGCATCTGTGTAGTCTTCTTTCGTTTGTTAGTCAATAGGTAGTCTTCTTTCGTTTTTTTTGCGCTCAACAAATTAAATTAAAAATAACATTATTAAATGTAATATTTTCAGGTTTAGATCAAATTTATTGTTATATATTTCTGGTATTTTGCTGTATTGAAATGGATAAATCTTGGATTCACTCGGATAGAAGGTCAAAACACTACGAGGAGGGTGTGGAACTGTTTATCCGAGGTTGTTTAGAGAATCCCCATATTGACCCCAATTTAATTCATTGTCCTTGTTGCAAATGTAAAAATCTTAAAAAAAAACCAGCTAAGTCCATTCGAGAGCATCTTTATTTCCATGGTTTTAGTCAAAATTATGTGAATTGGATTTGGCACGGTGAGTCTGCTGAAAGTGACAAAGTAAATTGGAGCATGAACAAGGAGCCAATTGGTAACTATCGCGGACACTTTGAAACCACTAATATGTGTGAGGCATCATATGATAACTATACAGAAAATCCAGAAGCGTTTATGGAATTTTTGGAGGAAGCAGAGAAACCTTTGTATAATGGATGTGTAAGCGTTACACAAAGTTGAGTGCAATTGTGAAACTATACAACACCAAAGCAAAGCATGGGATGAGTGACGCTCTATTTTCCGATCTACTAATGGATTTTGGGGATATGCTACCAGATAATCACAACCTGCCAACCAAAATGTATGATGTAAAAAAGACATTGAGTTGTTTGGCGTTGAGTCATGAAAAGATTCATGCTTGTTCCAATGATTGCATTCTTTATAGGAGGCAATATAAAGACTACGTAAACTGCCCTAAATGTGGCTTGTCATGGTGGAAGCTAACCAAGAAGAACGTTGAGAAGAAAGGTGTTCCTGCAAAGGTGTTGTGGTATTTCCATCCCATACCAAGATTTAAGCGCATGTTTAAATCTCTACATACCTCGAAAAATTTAACATGGCATGCAGAAACCACAGGAGTTCCCGGTCAGTTACGTCATTCAGCTGATTCGCCATCTTGGAAGTTGGTGGATCATATGTGGCCCGACTTTGAAAGTGAACCAAGAAATCTTCGCCTTGCACTTGCAGCTGATGGCATTAATCCTTATAGCAACCTTAGTAGTCGGTACAGTTGCTGGCCAATTATGTTGGTCACCTATAATCTGCCTCCAAACATGTGTATGAAAAGAAAATTCATCATGCTAACTATGCTCATTTCAGGGCCTAAACAGCCAGGAAACGATATAGATGTCTATCTTGATGTGTTAGTTGAAGATTTGCAACGATTGTGGGATGGAGTTGATGGTGTCTATGATGCTTATCGAAGACAATTTTTCACTCTTAAAGCAGTCTTACTATGGACCATCAATGACTTTCCAGCCTAAGGTAACCTTAGTGGATGTACTACACATGGTTATTATGCATGCCCAGTATGCAAAGAAGATACTTGTGCAAAGCATTTGGAAAATGGGAAGAAAATGTCATTTGTTGGTCATAGACGATTCCTACCACGGTTTCATCCATATCGGAGGCAAATGAAAGAGTTCGATGGTATGGAAGAACATGGAGAATCATCTACACCATTATCTGGGGTTGCTTTGTTTGACAAGCTTTCTGACATAAGGTGTGTTCTCGGAAAGAAGATTATTGTGAAAGGTAAAAAGAGAAAGAATCAATAATTTGGAAGATAGTAAAGAAGAAAAAGATTTTGGATCAAGAGATTTCAGAAAATGTTGGAAGAAGAAATCAATTTTTTTCAATCTTCCTTATTGGAAACACCTGCATGTTAGGCATTGTCTCGATGTGATGCACATAGAGAAAAATGTCTTCGAATCTCTCATTAATACTTTGATGAATATTAAAGAAAAAACCAAGGACAATGTGGCAGCTAGGTTGGACATGGTTCAAATGGGAGTTAGGTCTGAATTGGCATCTAAATTTGTTGAAAAAAGAACATATCTTCCTCCTGCTACATGCTCATTCACAAAAAAAGAAAAGTTACAAGTTTGTCAGTCGATAATGGATATAAAAGTCCCAGAAGGTTTCTCATCGAACCTGAAAAATCTTTTGTCCTTGTCTGAGTTGAAATTGATTGGCTTGAAATCTCATGATTGTCATGTTCTAATGCAACATTTCCTGCCAATACTCATACGTGATGCGTTACCAAAACATGTTAGATATGCCATCATAAGATTATGCTTCTTCTTCAAAGATATTTGTTGCAAGGTGATAGATGTAGCCAAGTTAGATAAGCTGCAATCTGACTTGGTTGTTACACTCTGCTTATTGGAGCAGTATTTTCCCCCTTCTTTCTTCGATGTCATGCTTCACTTAACAGTTCATCTTGTAGTTCGATTATGTGGACCAATTTACTTCCGGTGGATGTACCCGTTCGAAAGATCCATGAAGGTGCTTAAGAGTTATGTAGGCAGTCGAAAACATCCTGAAGGTTGCATTGTTAAGAGATATTCAGCCGAAGAAGCAATTGAGTTTTGTTCGGAATACCTAAATGACCTTGATCCTATTGGGGTCCCTCAATCAAATCGCGATCCCAAATCAAACATTGCTGGCTTCTTAGCATGCAAAACACCAATTATAGTGCCACAAGTTGACCTTCAACAAGCACATTTGACTGTGTTGGAAAATACAGAAGAAGTATCTCCCTACATTATGTAAGTGTATTGCATTATTCTATAATTCTGCACCCATGTGATTGTCAATATTTAATATCCAACACAAATTTCTATATAAATATTTCCACAGTGAACATAAATATTTCCTGAAGTCAATGTTTCCGAGAAAAGAGAAAGATGAAAGGTGGATACAAGATGCTCACAATAAGAAGTTCATTGACTGGTTTCGTGCAAAGGTTAGGTGGATAAATATGCTTTATGCATTTTGCGGTGAACAGTTTGGAGCTAGTATTTTAATCACCCTATTCTAATTGTATAAATGTCAGGTGGATGCTGAAATAGATAGCTGCAATGGTGGAACAACATCAACATTAACATGGCTGGCTCATGGTCCACGTGGGCAAGTCATTAGGTATAGTAGTTACGTGATAAATGGCAATTTATACCAAACAAAGGCACGGGATGATGAGAGAGTTTGCCAAAACAGTGGGGTTTCTCTAGTTGCTAGCACCATGCTTGTCTGTAGTGCCAAAGATAAGAATCCCTTGATGACTGATGTGACTTTCTATGGAGTGATTGAAGAAATATGGGAGTTGGACTTTCATCAATTTCAAGTTCCTCTTTTCAAGTGTGCGTGGGTTGCAAATGACAAAGGAGTAATCAACAATGATGAATGTGGATTCACCTTGGTCAATATGAACAAAATAGGGCACAAGAATGACTCATTTGTCCTTGCAAGTCAAGTCAATCAAGTCTTTTATATTGATGACCCATTACAAAAAGGGTGGTCAATTGTACTCCCTGTGCCAAATCGATGTTACAAGGGAGATGATGATGGTTGGACTAGTATTCCTGATTCTCGACCAATTGATGATGTTGACACTCATTGTATTCCGGCTCATGAAAGTTATTTTAGATCAGAAACTGAGGGTGGCTGGGAAACGAACAAGAAAAAATGATGTGTTTCACTTTTATGTCATGTTTTTTGTTATGCTATAAACATAACCTCATTGCTATTATTTATGTCATGTTTATTATTTATGTCAGGTTTCTACAAGTCATGTTTATTATTTATGTTATTATTGTTTCTGTTATTATTTATGTCATGTTTATACATGTCTTATTAGAATTATTGTTTATGTTATTTTAATGGTTAATGTTATTGTGTAGGTTTTAACATTGGTTTCATTCATGTAAATATGTAGAAAAAGGCTCAATGGGTCGTAAAAAAAAGGACACAAATGCTACAGTTGAGATGATACAAGGAGTACATGATGATAAGCTAAATGAAGTTACTAATGCAGAGCACCCTATACTTACTGATGGAGAAGAACATCTTGTAGATGTGCAGAGGAACAAGCGAGGCCCTACGTTGATGGGTAAACTAATTGCTACTGCCAGATGGGGGAAAAAAGCAAAGATTGATTATGATGACATGGGGCGGCCATCATACAATGCAAATGGAAGGGCTTTACAATCATACATTGGTTCTATTGCTAGAGCCATGGTGCCAATCAGTATAAAGTCATGGCCTGAAGTTCCAAAAACCATAAAACAAAAACTGTGGGAAGAGATTTCGGTAAGTACAAGCTTCAATTTGAATTTACAATCATACTTACACCTCTAAATAATCTGTTTTTGTTGCAGAATGTCTTTGAACTAGCGCCAGAAAGTCAGTATGCTGTGATGAATTCAGCATCTCAGAAGTGGCGAGATTTCAAAAACAAATTGACTAGTAGATTTGTTAGGCCGAACAAAGATAATCCTGAAAAGTTGATTTCTCCACCAAGTCAGTATCAAATCCCACTAGCGGATTGGAAAGCATTTGTGGATGCGAGACTCGATCCATCATGGGAGGTACTTTAATAATTGATATGTTTCCTCACGAATTTATTAAATTCAATACTTAACCGAGCCAACATAATGATGCAGGTTACTCATGAAAAACAAAAACAACGGACCATGCATTGTAAATATCACCACAGAATGTCTCGCAAGGGTTACATCGGCTTGGAGGCTGAACTGGTAAGAAACAGAGCAATATATTTGTAATTTTTAGCATGTTCTTCATGTTATTAGACATGAGTTTTGAAATTGTAGCGTAACAAAAAATTGGTTGCTGAAGATGAGGAAGTTGATAGATCTGTGCATTGGCGTAAAGCTCGAGAAGACAAATCTGGCAACATAACATGTTCGGAGACATCAGAAGTAGCTGAAAAAATTGTAAATGTTTAGTTTTATTCAATCGCCATATTGCCTAGATAAATAACACTGTAGATTGTGAATTGATTTGTCATGTCTCCAATTGTAGGATGAATTGTTGGAAAAGAAAGGCAAAGGAGAGTTCAAATCTTCTGGAATGAATGACGTGTTAACTGCTGCCTTAGGAAGCCAAGAAAACTATGGAAGGGTTCGAGGTGTGGGAGGTTTCGTAAAACCACAAGTATGCTTTAAAACTCCAAGAAAGAAGAGAGAAACAATCTCAAAAGCTGTTATTGAAAATGTAAAAGCACAATCGGAGGAGACTAAAAGTTTGAAAGCTGAATAGGAGATGCTGAGGTCTCAACTTGCTGCTGTGATTCCATTAATCAATGATCGATCTTCTGAGACTGTAGCATCAAACAAGTTCCCAGGAGTGAAAGACTCAAAATTGTCAGATGATGTGCAAGAAGTTTATGATTGCGGCACTTCAAATACGAAGGTTGTATGTCTCTGAATTTTGATGTCAATTAAATTATATTCACCTCCATATAAAAATATATCATGTCTTTTTGTTCTTGAAGGGGGAAAAAAAGTCACCTGGCTGTAAAAGAACGCGAAAACGTGGTGGCTTATGGCACAATAATATCCGAAGGAGGTCCAAATGTTATGATTCACCATGTTCCATTTGGGGAAGAGAACTTCAAAGTATCTATTGATGTTGTCTTAGATGAAAAAGCACAGCTTCCGATCCCAATTAAGTTTGGACCAACAATCATCAATGATGCTGTTGGAGTCATTGTTGGTTGGCCTAAAGAGTTGGTTATTTTTCCAACGACAAAGGTACTTTCGGTTTTCATTTGACTTTGTGTTTGCAACTATCAGATATGTTGCTCGAACAATGTTTTATTTTAAAATACTTGTATGAATAATATTTTAAATTGTAGAGGAAGGGGAAACCTCAATCATTTGTGCTTGCGGATGTTCTTGGTTAGCGCGACAATTTCAAAGAAATTGAGAAAACATTACCCATGTCGTGCAAGTATATCTACTCTCATGTTGTTCGATTGCTGAATGAATCGGATACCATATGCATTGAGTTTGAGGACGCTATGTTTGGACGTTCTAAAAGCATACGGTTGCTAAGAGAAGATATCGTACGCTTTATGGAGATGAGGGAGATAGGTGCCATACAAATTTTAGTTTACATAGGGTATATATAATGTCTAACTTACAATATTTGTGCATTTATATAATATTTTTTGTGGTACTTGTTCATATTTTGAAAATTTTCTAAACGATATATTTGTGCATCTATATCATGCAGTCACCTCTGCAAAGATTTGAAGAAAAAAGACAAGGCTGATTATTTTTCATTTGTGGATCCCGGTAATATACCTACATGCCCGATTGGCACAGATGGCCGTGACTTATCACAACATATTGCTGACCAGTTGGAAGCAGTGTGTAGAGATAGCATCTGCCTCATCCCATACAACACTGGGTAAGAATTTAGTTATTTATAGATTTCTACTTCATGGTAGTCAATGCTGTAATTTCATTTTTTCAGGTACCATTGGATCTTGACAATCGTCAACGAAGATAAGAATATGATATATTTATTGGATTCTACGTCTAACAGGAATTGAGATGATACATGGAAAACTATTGTGACAAAGTAGGTAGTAGCTTATGTTGATTTTGAATACATTAACTTACACAACTTCTTACTATTTAAAATGTAGTGGGGTGAAGATGTACAATGCCTCCAAGGGTATTTCTAAAGGGTCAGGTTTTAAAGTATTGACGGTATGTATCGTACTTATTTATGAGTACATGAATTGGTAGTGGTTATTAATTAGATTGTGATTGTTGCATTAACTTTTCAATTACATTATAGGGTAATCTGAAACAAAGTGGTTCGGTTGAGTGTGGATATTGTGTCATGAGGTACATGAAAGAGATAGTCGATTGCGATGATCCACACTTGGAGAAGATGATGAGTTTCTTCTTGGGATAAATTTGTTGATTGACCGAGATGAATTGTTGTCATTAAGATATATTTTATTTTTGAGATAATGTGTTGCCATTGGGATATATTTGAGATAATGTGTTGCCATTGGGATATATTTTATTGTTGAGATAATTGCTTGAGATGATATGTTGTTCATTGTGATATATTTTATATTAGTGATAAAAAAAGGAAATTTTGTTCCTGTAAGTGTTGTCTTTTTTTCAAGATTCTTGTATCATTTCCAAGTGGCACAAATTCAATCTGTTCTTACTTTTAAGTTGATTTTGCTTCTTGAAACAAGAAGTTGGGTTGCTTCAGATTTTGTTGGAGTTTAAGGTGATCTGGTTTTGTCTTTTCCTGTTTTTTTGGTCTAAATCTGTCCTCACGCAAATATAAATGCAACTAACCATCTTGAAGGAATTGACTGGTACTTAACATTGGTTCCCTCATATCGGATTGGTACTTAACATTGGTTCCCTCTTACATTTTTCTCATCTTCAAATTAAGCAGCGAACTCAAATTCAGCTTTAGTTCTTTGATCTTTCATAAATCCCACGAGCATACTACAAAAAGAAGGCGCAATAGATCTCATATTAGTGTACTTCTCTTCAAATTTGTTTGCTTTTTGTTGGTTTTGGATTTGTTAGCTCATTCTCAACCGCATAAATTGTGGGATTTAGTTAGTATTTGCTATATCTGTTTATTTTAGCACAAAAGCTAGGGTTCTTCTGTTACGGTACCTGATTACTACTCTGTTAATAATTATTTTGATCGAGTTTCTCCTTGGTGCATTTTTGATTAATCAGGCACTTCCCATTTTGTGAAAATCTTGTTTTGCTTGTGTCTTGTTGTTGAATTGATTGAGTTAAGCTAATTTTGATTCGTCTGTATGGAAGTGTAAATTTTGTGTGCTTTGGATGCGGTGGTGTTTTTTTTGTTTTTCTGGTTAAGGTTTATATTGGTGGGTTTGAATGAGGAACAGATGTGTGCAATGTCGTGAGAAATGAAGGCTTGTCTTGTCAAGAAATGGGGTGTGTTTTTGGTTTAGTAAGTGCAACTGTCTTCATGCAATTGGGGTAATCTGTAATGAATTTTTATCCGGTGTTATTTCAAGATGCAAATGAAATAAGTTCGTACTTTCAAATGAAACCTGCCTCTACCAGTACTGATATATTTTATATCTGTCAATTTTTATTTGAAATAGAAGAATCTAATGTATTTTCTTTTTCAAATTTCAGTTTGCAGGATGCATCAAGAACCAATATTACACCCAATGTCAATATGACGAGGTCAGAAGTGAATGGAGTGAGTTTGTTTACTCGTATGTAGGTGCTTAGATGGATGATGTATGTTGGGATAAATATTTTGTTTGTCATTAATGTGGATTTTTGGATATACTTTTGGTTTTGTGGATACATTTTTTGGGTTACTTGTGGATTGATGAATATGTAATTGTGGATTCGTGGATATTAATCATATTAGTGTATTAAGTCATATATTGCGAAGTCATATATTGCGAAGTCTTTTTTTAATACACTAATTATATTAGTGTATTAAGTCATATATTAGTGTAATTTATTAATACACTAATTATATTAGTGTAGTGTATTAAGTCATATATTGCGAAGTCTTTTTTTAACAATTACTTCATCAAAATAAAAAATAATGAAGTGTAACAGGTAAATTACTTCGTTGTTATTTGCAAATTGTGAAGTAACATAATATTAAATACTTCGTCAATAAGAAATCAGATGAAGTGATAGAATTAATTTAATTCAACATTGTTCTGTAAAAACGAAGTTGTTTTGTGCAATTATTTCACCAAAACACAAATTACTGAAGTCTTTCGAACCACTTACTTCGTCACTAAATGCAATTTGTGAAGTAACATAATATGAAATACTTCAACAAATAGGATAAATGCTGAAGTTATAGATAATATTTACTTCGACAAATATGATAAATTGTAAAGTTTTTTGTGTCTATTACTACCTCATCAAAATACATAACTACGAAGTCTTTCAGATGAATTACTTCAGTCGATTATTGTTAATACTGAAGTAAAATATTATAAACTACTTCGCTAAATAATAATTAAAGCGAAGTTATATATAATATATTATTTCATTATTTACAATAATCGATGAAGTAAAACACATTTCTTACTTCGCCACCGGTCCAATTCTGGACTGATTTTCCTTCGAAAATCGGCCAAAGACTTCAGTATTTTCAAAATACAACTTCGGTTATTATGCGAAGTAAAAGATACATCTATTACTTCACGTCCATATACTTCGGCAATTAACTACCTTATTACTTCATTGAATACGCGAAGTAAAAAGCGATTTTTCTACTAGTGTCATCACTGGAGCAGCTCAAGCTCTCAGTTCCTGGATCATCACTGTCAGATTCTGCCCATTTGGACTTGCTTTCCTCTGCTAGAAGCACTTCATGTTTCTTTCTGTAAGATTTCTTATCATTCTTGGTTCTTCTCTTGTGCTCGTAATATTTCTTTCCCTTTTCAGTTGAGCCTCGACTGTCCTTCTTTGGCTTAGGATAGTCAGCAATAAAGTGGTCAGTTTTGCCATAGTTGTAGCAATCATTAGGTTCTTCCTTGGAGTTATTTCTTTGATATTGTCTTTGAAAGTTTCCTTGATTTATTCTCATAAATCTTCCAAACTTTTTGACAAATAATGACATAGCGTCATTACTTAACTGATAAGAAAATTTATCAATTGAACCAGTTGGTTCTAGTTTGGCAGCAGTTAGGGCAAGTTGGTGTAGAAGGTTCCCATTCTCTGGTTTGCAGCTCAAACTCGTAGGCTTTTAAATCAGCGAATAAATCATGAAGTTAGACCTTGTTCAGGTCCTTTGATTCTCGCATTGCGATGGTCTTAACATCCCGTTCCTTGGGGATACCGCTTTATTTGAATACACCTTTCCGAGTTCATTCAATTCGTTTATTATGCTGCTGATTCTTTCATCATATTCGTGCATGGATTCTCCAATCTTCATCTTGATATTGTCGAATCTTTGAACAGCAACAGATAGTTTATTCTCCTTGATTTGCTCATTGCATTCGCAGAGCTGAATCAGTTTCTCCCATATTTCCTTGGCAGTTTTGGACATTTTTATTTTGCTGAAAGTGACTTTATCCAGCGTTTTGTACAAAATGTCTTTAGCCTTATTGTTCAAGTTGGCTTTTCTCTTATCTTCAGCTATTCATTCATCTCGGGGTTTTTAATGCGGTGTGGCGCCCCATCAGTTATGGCAACAATAATGTTTGCCTTCAATTTTTTCATAGGTCTGTCTATAATAACGTACCACATGTCATCATCTTGTGCAGCTAGATGAGCCTGCATTCTGATTTTTCAATCATCAAAATCTTCTCTGGAGAACATTGGAATTTTTTTGAATGAAGACATGGTAATCAGTCTGTATATAGGAATATTTAGGAACAAGATTCAACTGCTCTGATACCACTTGATAGGATCGGGTAAAGGCGAACGAGTGTTTAGAAGGAGAATTGAATAAATACTAACAATTTTCACAAACTTTTCTACTTTGATGAGTCAGTTTAGTGATAAACTGATACTCGAGAATCTTGTAAGTCGATATCAATCAGTTAACAATAAAAATGCGGAAATAAACTGACTGAAAGATATAATAAAACTGAAATAAGAAGACACGAGATTTTATGGATGTTTGGAGATTTCAAACACTCATATGTCACCCCTTCTATCACAAGGATTGGATATTCACTAAAAGAATTTGATCGATACGAAAAGTTGTATAGACCCACTTTAGTTTTGGACTTAACAATGCCAAACTGAAACTCTTAGTTACTAACTAGTTAACGGTACTCAACTAGAATGAAATAACTTAGCACAACTGATCTGTTCAAGAGCAAGTATAATCACAATAACAGTTTGTGCTTGTAAGCTCGAAATATAGCCTTGAATGCTATAAATGTATAAAATAAGTGTGAGCAAAGATTTCAGCAGAGTAACATCTTAGTTAATAGAATATCAATCGGGTTGATTCAAAGAGTTGTCGTGTTATGTTCTCAGCTGCTCTTCCTGCTATTTATAGGTTTTGCCTCCAACGGTAAAATTGAATGCAATTTGAAACTTTCTATCCATTTTTTGACATGTCAACATTCTTCTGACAGTCATACAGTGCAGCTTTTGCGATCTTACTACTTGTTGCAGTCAACTTTTGTATAGTTGTCGGTTGAATGTCATTTTCCTTAACTAATGACGTGTATAGCTGAAGGATCAGTTGATAAGAAGCAGCTGATAGGCTCACAACTGTTTGTAGTAACTGATCAGTTCCAACTGATCAGTCAGTTGTCTGCGTAGTTCAGTTTGCTAGTCCAGTTTCCTTGAAAATCTGCGTACTAACCTTCAGTTAAGCGCAACCGATAGTTTGCATATTTTAGATCAGTTTCTATCAGTCTTCTTGATCAGTTATTTCAATATATTAAACGCTCAGTTTGTCAAACTTTCAAAATTCAGTATCCAACACAGCTAAAGAGATTTAAAATAAATTTAAACAGTTAATAAATTCTCCCACATTGTGAGAATAAAAAAACGTTTAAAAACATTGAAGTGAATAAAAGAACTTTCAGTTTGAGGAATAGCAGAAAGAAAAAGCTCCCCCTCAACAACTGAATAAAACGATTGGAAAATAATTTTCAGTTCGAGGGATAGCAAATTTAAAATCAGTTTTAAAGAATAGCTCACCCTCAAGAACTGAATCAGAAAACTCCCGCTCAAAAATATAATTGTTGTGTGGTTTTAAATAGAAGTTTAAGCAACAAACACTCAAGTAGTTAAGGCAACATATAAACTGGAAAAATCAGTTCAGTTACATGCAAACTAACTGGATACACATGATGTTAATTTAATCCATTACGCGTCCCTTGTATTATTATAAAGCATACCATCTTATGTAAGGGAATTTGTACTACACTTAGCAAACATCAAATAACATCAAGTAACAGTCAGTTTATATAAAATATAACTGAGTGTACCAACAATTAGTCGTGTATAATGCTGCATCGATTCTGAGTTTCTTTTGCCATAAGAACAGCTAATTGCTTTGGAATTTATCTCTGTGCTGACTAATTCTTCTAACTGATGCAAACTGGACTCAGCTGATGCTGAACCGAAATGATCAACTACTAGGATCTGATATGGCAATGAAGCGGCGGCACTTTTGATGATTAAGCTCCACTTAGCTCAACAATTTCAGCTAGTAGTTGGGATTCGTCTGTTAATCAGTTGAACTGGTAAGCTGGCAACTGAAATATTGTCCTGCTGATCAGTTTAGCTATCATGCTGTCAGTTGAACTCAAAAATTCTTTAAATAGCTAAACAACAAAATAGCACAGCAAACATATAAAATATTATCAGAGGGTTTTGAAAATAATTTTAAAAACATTTTAGGACACATTTTAAAAAGAATATCAGTTTTCAAATGTCCTTCTTAAAACAGTTTAGCTCTTATACCAATTGATGGATCGGTTCAGGCACCTGCGAGGATGCTTCAAACACGATATTCTCAATTAGCTGCAATAGCTCGTGTTCTAAAAATGTATACACTGATGAATTAGATAGAGTTTGGTTTCAAACCAAGCGGAAAACACTTAAGTAATCCTTCGTTAAGAAAAACTGAAATATTTTAAAATCTAAAGACTTATGTAAACTGATCGACTGAAATACGGGGAATCAGTTCTGGCTTCTATCAGTTTAGCTATGGACATAACTGAACTGATATCAACAGAACTTATCAAGTCAATTTAAAACATAGTTAAGCTGTTAATACACAATATATGTTTACGGATGTTCGGAGACTTCAGCTGCTCCTACGTCACCCTTTCAACCACCTCGGGTAGGATCCACTAGAAGACTTTTATTTATACAACACCTTGTACAAATCCACCCAGCTTAGGACTTACCCACTACCTAACTGAACTCTTATTCTAGACTGATGGCATCACCTTCCAGCCAACACTTGTTTAACGTCTGTGTGTCAAAGACTAAATACACATGTTTTACGTCTTTGTGCAAAACAAAATTTGAGTGGTGGTGAGTGCGTGTGTGAGAACTAATCTCTGAAAACTACCCGAAAGTGTTCTCATACACTGAGGGAAATAAGCTTCTAAACTAATATGATATAACTTTGGAGTGTTCTCTCAACAGGGCTGATTGCTTTTTCAAACCTGATAAGCATTATGCGTGCCATCTCTGTACCTTATCTTTTCACTCGTAAACTCTTATCATCGTCTTCCATGAGCTTCGATTTCTATTTATAGATGTTTGGCTGAACGTACAGTGAGACTCAGTGAATGAATCCGTTGCAGTTTGAAATTTTTTCCCCCAAATAGATGTCTGGAACTTTTGTCTTTAAGCGCTGCTGCAATGTCTCTTATTGTACATTGATCATACAATAGCTTTTGACCCTTTGTGCACAGCTGGATTAAGCTTGTCGTATCTGCAAACTGGTTCGCTCCCAATTGATGTTCTGAACTGGACGGTTGAACTGGTATTGAACTTGTGAGGTTAAATTAGTTGACTCGTCGGCTGAAATGATTTCAATTATTCAGTTGAACTGGTCAGTTGGGATCTTCATCAGTTGAACACTTAATCAGCTGGCCGGGCTTCTAAAGGTCTTCTGCTGAACCACCTATCAACTGGACAATCAGTTGAACTGCTCTTGATACTTCAGTTGTACTGGTTCAGTTCGATCAATCAGTTGATACTTTCAGTTTGCGTATCGATACCTTCAGTTTAAGCTTGGTAACTAATCAATTCAAAACCTGATCAGCTTTGGTTTCTGCGCACTTAGGTAAACTCATTAGAAACAAATAAACAAGTTTTTTTAACATCAAAATCAAGATTGCGAACATGAAATATTCCAACAGACTAATTGAATTGTTTTAAATGCATTAATTAAATATGGTAGGCATGTTTATATATTTAAAATATGGTTTTATATAAGAATGCATAAAATTGTGTTTTAAAGGTTATTCGAAGACGCGATCGACGAACGGAGACCGGTGACCATAAAGGGAAAATATTTTTATTAAATGATTATTTTTAATTATTTAATGTATGGTATATTTTAAATGAGAATCTCGAAAATGGTGCTTTTGAGATGTTTTTTACACGTCGAGTCGTATTTCAAACATGTAATCGATTTTTGACGAAAATAAGGAATTTTTGGGAAATCGGCTAATATTTTCGAAAATTTTCCTGAACGAAATATTTTAACTACACTATAATGGGTCTATTATAATAAATTTATTGAGTCTAAACTCCTACCCAATTATTTATATCAAATTAGGGAGTTTTTAAATCACAAAACACTTCATATGACAAAAGAAACCTAGGGTTTGCTCTCCCCACCCCTCCTCCACAACACACGAACACACACCCATGTTTTTGTAGACAAGTTCAAGTGAGGTTGAAGGAAAAATGCTGCAAGCTTCCTCCCCGTCTCTCCGCCAACGTCCATTGCATCAAGGATTGTTTTCCGTGCGTGAAATACGCAATGGCATGCCTTAACATTCCTTCACTCATCTTTCATACCATATTATGTGTATCTAACATGATTGCATGAAAAAAATGGTGCACTTTCAATTATTTTCGTTTTTATGGCATATACATAGAAAAATCATGGGTTTTCTTGCACAAATCTTCATGTGATGATACACAAAGGGGCTGCCATGGTAGGGTCTTTATAGGGGACATATTTCAGAAGGTTAAAGAGCCCCTATATGTCGGCTAAAGGCTGGAAGAGGCTAGGGAAGAGCTGCATGTTTCTTTGGGTTTAAAGAGACTAGGGTTTTCGGCTTTGGGTTACTAGAATGGCGCAACACCTAGCTGCTGTAGGGACATGTTCATGGGCCTTAAGAGGGCTGAGTCGTGGTCTTAGATGGCTAGTACCATACTTGGAGCGAGTTGAAGAGCGGTAGTCGCTAGGTTGAAGTCGCGCGCGTCTCCAAGGATGCGGCTCTATGGGCTATGCATGCTAGGGTTGCTAGGTCCAGTCCAGCTTGTTATGGGTTCAGTTATGGTCCTAGGAAGAGTGCATAGGGTCTGGTTTTGTTGTTTAAGGGCTAGGGGCGAAGGGGTGCAAGGTTGTTAAGGTTATGGTTTGGTTCGAAGCTAGGGCAAAACATCCAACAGAGTTCTAGGCTTGTTCAAGAGTTTTAAATGGCTTGATTTGGGTTGCATAGGGCACGGTTAGGTGTTAGTAACTGGTTAAGTTTCAACTTGATTCGGGTGAAAACTGATACATTGGTTTAAGTTTTAAAACGAATTCAGAAATTAGTTAAGAAGCTTAAGTTTATGACTAAGAAATGCTTATGGGTGTGTTTTAAGGTGTAATGTTAAGTTTGGATGGATTTGGGTCATCGTTTTAAGGTCCAAGGGGCTGTTTTACACCTGAAAAATGTTAGACGTTCTGGCAGTGCCTTGAATGCTGTAATAAATGTTAAAATGTTTATTTTGAAATATTATGAAATTTTGTGATGGAAAACGACGATAATGCTAAAATACGTGTTGCATGCTTGGTTTAAAAGAAAAATGATATTATTGCATGTATTTTATTAAAGTGATGGAAACGAGGAATAATGTTTGGAAGGAAATGATTTAATTGTGACGGTAATGAAATGGGGATTAGTGAGGGACGAAGCCTGGAATCCGTTTATGGGACAAAGCCCCGTGGGAACCTAAGACTGAATTTCCATCAAAAGGATATGATGATATGTAAGGCCAAGGCTCAGTTGACGGATGAGAATATCGCTGATGTCCCGCCGACTATAGGCCAAGGCACATAATGTAAAAGTTGTTAATGTTGCCTCATTGTCTGGTACCATGGTTACAACTAAGCTTTTGATCAATCAAACGAAGGATGTAAGGATGATCACAATTAATGAACGGAATTCACCTTAAAGGGAATATATATGTATACGTTTATGATGAAAGGAAAAGGATATGATGAAAGGAAAAAGGTTTTAATGTTATTCATATTCATGAAAAGCTAGTTTATTAAAACTATTTTTCATTGTTGCTTTATTTTGAAAAATATTAGTTTTAGGTTTTGTTGACATCCTACAATTTTATGTTTTGCACTGCGTTTTGGAATTTCAAATAATTGATCGATGAGTTTATTTTAAATGGTGCAAAGTATTTATATATACATGTAAGTATATTTGGTCGAAAGTATTTTAAGAAAAGAAAGGAAAAAAATTCTAGTATATTTTAAAGAAAATGAGTAACAGACGTTTCAGATTTCGTATAGTTTCACCTACCAGAGAAGGTCATATTTTTAGTTTTAACACCACTGGATCGAGTCATAGTTATTTGGTTTAACCCTTCATATTAGGTCATTTTTCTGACTTAAATCCCCATGATGGATCGTATTTTCAGGCTTAACTTTCCAAAATATATTATAATTGTCTATTTTTACCTTACTAGACGAGGTCATAATCAATATCAAGACATCACACAAAAGATACTTGTTAAAAAATTTCATGCAATAAAACGCATGTTAAGTTTTAAAGCATTATGAAAATATAAATAAAATACATTTTTCACTTACTTAGAGAAAATACATTTTCACATACCTGATCTACTGCGTCCCAAAAGCTTTCACGATTTTCCTAGAGAAGAAGAATGACAAGAATGATGTTAGGCTTTGTGATATTTCAAAAATGGATTATATATAGTTTGAGATGAGCTTGAGTCGAAGTGATGAATTGAGCCCAAAAGGCTTAAGTCTCACAAGATATTTATGAAATATTGATTTGTTCAAAACAGAAATAAGTTGAATGAGAAATTAATTATTTAAACTTGGTAATAAAGCTCATTTGATATAGTAAGAGGTACATATTTATAGTTAGCCAACAAGATCAGGTCAGTCAAGGAACAAATTTATTTTCTTATGCTTGTAGTAGCGCAAAGTGAATTTACTTGGGTGCTAATAGGTCGGATTGTTAGGCCCATGGCTCTAGAGAGGTGCTTGTCTATCTGATTTTGCTATCTCATATTTCTTAGAGATCGGTCTTGTCATTTCCCTATTGTAGGTCTTGTCTCTAGCAAAGACATTATTACCATTTAAAATCTGGCATTACTCTTTTACATCATACCTAACTGTTGGAAACTAAATTTCGGTTATTTGACAAACTAAGTGCTTAAACCAATTGGATTAACTGATCAAGAAGTTTGAACGTAACTGAAAAAATACTCAAACTGACAGTTGCCTATAACTGAAAATTAGTGCGCAGATTAACAAAGGCAACTGAACCAGCTGAAATGAACTTACGCAGAACTGACTGATCAGTTGCTATATTCATTTGTGAGCTTATCAGCTATCAGCTAATACTTTAGCTATACAAGTCATCAGTTAATGAAAAGGACATTCAACCGACAACAGTACAAAGCAGACTGCAACTAATAGTGGGAACACTGCATTTCAGAAAAGCTGCAGTGTACGAATGTCAGAAAGATATTGACGTGGCAAACAACGGATATAAAGATTAAAATTACATTGATTATTACCGTTGAAGAGAAGCATATAAACAGCATAGAAGAGCAGTTGAAAAACAACGATTTCACTATTCTATCAATCTTGTTGTCACTCTGCTGAAATTCTCGCTCATATTCAAAAATTAGAAGCTCACACTTATCAGATTTATTCATAGCATTCTAGGCTACTTTTCGAGCTTAATAGCACAAAATTATTTTGTTGTAAATTCGATCTTAAAAGAGATCAGTTGTGTTAAGTTCAGTTGAGTACTGTGAAACATATTGTAAACTAAGAATTTTAGTTTTGGCATTGTTAAGTCCAAACTGAAGTGGGTCTGTACAAGTGTTTGTATCGATCAAAGTCTTTTAGTGGATATCATATCCTTGTGATAGAAGGGGTGATGTAGGAGTTTTGAAATCTCCGAACATTCATAAAATCTCGTGTGTTCTTATTTCAGTTTTTTTTTTATCAGTCAGTTTATTCCACACTTTATTGTTAACTGATTGATATCGACTGACAAGATTCCGAGTTTCAGTTTGTCACTAAACAGACTCAAATTTCAAAAAGATTGTGAAAATCGTGAGTGTTTGTTCAATTCCTCTTCTAAACACTCTTTCACCAGTTAATCGATCTTATCAAGTGGTATCAGAGCAGTTGAATCTTGTCCCAGAATATTCTTATCCACAAAACTGATCACCATATCTTCATTCATTGAAATACCAGTGTTTTCCAAAGAAGATTTCGATGACTGGAAAATCAAAATGCAGGCTCATTTAGCTGCACAAGACTACGGCATGTGGTATGTCATTACTGAAGGACCCATGAAAATATTAAAATCTACAGCAGTTGCAATAACTGATGGGGCACCTCATCGCGTTGAGAAGCCCAGAGAAGAATGGACAACTGAAGATAAAATGAAAGTCAACCTTGACAATGTGGCTAAGGACATCTTATATAAAACGCTGGATAAATCACTTTCAGCAAAATCAAAATGTGCAAAACTGCTAAGAGATATGGGAGAAACTGATCAAATTTGTGAAGGAAACGAACAAGCAAAGGAAAACAAGCTACCAGATGCTGTTCACAAATTTGACAATATCAAGATGAAGGTTGGAGAATCGATGCATGAATATGATGAGAGTGTCAGTGGTATTATAAACGAGCTGAATGCACTTGGAAAGGTGTATTCTAACAAAGAAATAGCACTGAAGGTGGTCAGATGTCTTCCCAAAGAATGGGACGTCAAGACCAAGGCTATGCGTGAATCAAAGGACCTTAACAAGGTTGAACTTCATGATTTGTTTGATGATCTAGAGGCATACTTGTTTGAACTACAAACCAAAGAAGGGGAACCTTCTACATCAATGACACAACTGCTTTAACTGTTGTCAAGCTGGAACCAACTGGTTCAGTTGACAAATCTGCTGATCAGCTGAGCGATGACATAATGTCATTTTTTGTCAAGAAGTTTGGAAGGTTTATGAGGAGAAATAAAGGAAACTTCCTGAAACAATATCAGAAAAACCACTCCAAAGAAGAACTTTATGCTTGCTACAACTGTGGCAAGACTGGCCATTTCATTGCTGACTGTCTCAAGCCAAAGAAGGACAGTCGAGGATCAACTTAAAAGGAAAAGAAGCCCTATAAGCACATAAAAAACCAAGGATGACAAGAAATCTCTTAGAAAGAAACATGAGGTGCTTCTAGCTGAGGAGAGTAAGTCAAAGTGGGCCGAAACTGACAGTGAGGAGTCAGAACCTGAAAGCCCAATCAGATCAAGTGATGATGAAGAAGAAGTCATGTGCTTAATGGCAGATGATATTGAACTGAAGTCAAGAAGTGAACAGGTATTTGACTTCAGCTCTACTGATTTCACTCGTGAGTAACTCATTACTTCATTGCATGACATGGTTAATGAGTATCACAAACTTGCTCGATCATTTGAGAAGGTCAGAGCTGAGCAAAATGATCCCAATTATGACAAAACTGAAACTGACGAGTCGGTTGAAATGTTGAGTCTAAAAAGAGAGATTGCATAGCAAAAAGTTGAAATGATTGAGAACCAAGCTTTGATATATCAGTTAAAAACTGAAATTTCAAAACATACTGAATTGATTCAAGCTTGGAACAAGTCTTCAATTACATTGATTGAAATGCAGAATTCACAAAAATCAGTTGATGATAAAACTTGTTTAGGCTTTAACAGTCATGTTGAAAATTCTGCAAGCGATACACAGCCAAGGTTGAATGAAAACAAAGGAAAGTACATTACCTTTGTAAAATCAACTATGGTAAATGAATTCTCAGAACCAAGTAAATCAACTGTTCAATCAACTGAAAGTAAGAACATAGCCAAACAGTATGGAATTGGATATAGCTCTGAGAGTTCAACTGATTCAAGAAACTGGTCACCTAAATGGTTCAGTTACAAAAATCAGCACTCAAGGAATGACTATTACAATTACTACAACTGTAAGCCAGTTCAAAAACGGTATCAAAAGAACAGTCAGTTGAAAAAGGGTACAAATCATACTGTTTCTTCCTCACACCACACACTTAATACCAAAAATTCGAGAAAAAATATTTGGAACACAGCAATTGGAAAGTCAGTTAGACTGGTCCATGTCTGGGTTCCTAAAGGACTAATCAGTTTAGGACCCAAATGAATATGGGTACCAAGATCATATATTGTATGTGATTGCAGGTGACAGGTACAAACAAGGAATCCACCTGGTATCTAGACAGTGGATGCTCACGGCATATGACAAGGGATGCAAGTCTAGTATCTCAACTGATCAAATACACTGGACCGAACATCAGTTTTGATGAAAACTTCAAAGGTAAAACTGTGGGTAATGGTAAGCTTATCCATGGTAAATTTACTGTCAAAGTTGTTTTACTAGTTGAGAAAATTTGAAGTATAACCTGATTAGCATCCGTCAGTTATGCGACAATAATTTCTCAGTTCAGTTCGACAGACACACTTGTTTAGTTAGAGACTCAACTGATGAGGTCATCTTAACTGTCAATCGTTGTGAAAATACTTACAAAGTCAGTTGGACTGATCAACTTTATGCACCAGTTTGTTTTATAGCTTCCAAATCTTCTAAAAACTGGTTGTGGCATAAGAGGTTGAACCACCTAAACTTTAAATCTATTGCTTATCTGAGTAACCATGATCTTGTAACTGGTTTGCCCAAAATAGATTTTTCAAAAGATAAAATTTTTTCAGCATGTCAGTTTGGTAAGCAAGTAAGATCTTCATGCAAAAACAGAGGTGGTAAATCATCCTCCTGATTCTTAGAACTATTACATATGAATCTTTTTGGTCCAATACCATTCATGAGTTTAGGAGGAATGAAATACACCTTAGTAGTTTTTGATGATTTTTCCAGATTTACTTGGGTTATATTTCTCAAATCCAAATACCAAACTGCTGCACAACTGATTAAGCTTTTCAATAGATTATTAAATGAAAAATAAGTTGAATTTGATCGAATAAGGTCTTATAGAGGGACTAAATTCATCAATCAAAATCTTTCAATATTTTTAGAAAATACAGGGATCAAGCATGAGCTCTCAGCAGCTAGAACTCCTCAGCAAAATGGTGTATCTGAGAGAAGAAATCGGACCCTTAAAGAAACTGCTATAACAATGCTTATTGATTCTGGTATTTCTCAAAGGTTTTGGGTAAAAGCAGTAAACACTGCATGTTACACTCAGAAGAGATCAATGATTAATAAGAATCATTTGTAAACACCATATGAGATCTGGCTTGGACGAAAAAGTGTGGTTTACTACTTCAAAATATTCGGCTGCAGATGTTTTATTCTTGATAATGGCAAAAATCATTTAAAAGCTTTGATGCTAAATCTACAGAGGGAATATTTATTGGATTTTCTTCAGTGAGTAAAGCTTATAGAGTTTTTAATAAAAGATCTTCAGATGTTGAAGAATCAATACATGTTGTATTTGATGAATCTGTGCTAACTGATAAGCCAACTGATCTAGTTGAGCTAGTTGATCGATTTACAGATATCAGTTTGGAGGATGATAATGAAGAAGAGAATCATATCAATTGAAACATCCTTCAAACACCTGAACCAGAAGTACTGGATCAATCAGTTGAATAGGAAGTTGTTCCTGATAATCAGTTGGTGGAGCATATTGATAATATTCAGTTACCAACTGATGCAGCTCCAACTGAAACTGAAGAAAACATTCAGTTGCCAACTGAAGCAGTTGCTGATATGGACGCAACAAATACTGAGCTCAGATGGAAGAAATTACATCCTCCAAAATTAGTTATAGGTGATCCATCTGACCCGGTAAGAACTAGAAATCAAATGCTTAATTTATTTATTCATTCAGCTTTTGTTTCACAACTGGGACCAAAGAAAACTGATGAAGCTCTTGCTGATCCTAACTGGATAAATGCTATGCAAGAAGAGCTAAATAATTTTACCCATAACAATTTCTGGAACTTAGTTCCAAGACCATTTTATAAAACTGTTATAGGTAAAAAATGGGTTTTCAGAAACAAACTGAACGAATATGGTTCAGTTGTACGCAACAAAGCAAGATTTGTAGCTCAAGGGTATAGGCAAGAAGAAGGAATT
Organism: Primulina tabacum; assembly: GCF_025594145.1. Taxonomy (NCBI): domain Eukaryota; kingdom Viridiplantae; phylum Streptophyta; class Magnoliopsida; order Lamiales; family Gesneriaceae; genus Primulina; species Primulina tabacum. Next base: position 16,143,211 of record NC_134553.1, read on the forward strand.
GACTACGATGAAACTTATGCACCAGTTGCAATACTGGAAGCAATCAGAATGTTCCTTGCCTATGCATCATTCAAGAACTTTAAAGTCTACCAGATGGATGTGAAGAGTGTCTTTCTGAATTGTCAGTTACAGGAAGAAGTTTATGTTGAACAACCACCAAGTTTTATCAATCATTCTTTTCCTGATCAAGTCTATCATCTGAACAAAGCTTTATATGGTCTTAAACAAGCTCCAAGAACTTGGTATGAAACACTTTCAAAATTTCTAACTGATCATGATTTTACTGTTGGATCAGTTGATTAGACTTTGTTCAAATTCTCAAAGAATGATCACATTTTACTTGTGCAAATTTATGTTGATGATATTATATTTGGGTAAACTAACATCAAATTATGTGAGAAGTTTTCCAAGTTAATGCAGGACAAATTTGAGATGAGTATGATGGGTCAACTGACATTTTTCCTCGTTCTGCAAGTGAAGCAACTGGAAACTGGTATTTTAATCAGTCAGACCAAATATGCGAAGAAATTGCTCAAGAAATTTGGCATGGAAACAAGTTCAGCTCCAAGTACTCCCATGAGTTCATCAATCAAACTAGACAATGATTAAGGGGGAATATCAGTTGAGACGACACTCTACAGAGGTTTAATAGGTTCATTATTGTACCTAACTGTTGCTCGTCCTAATATTGTATTTGCTGTTTGTATGTGTGCTATATTTCAGGCAAATCCTAAGCAATCGCATTTTTCAGCTGTCAAACGAATTTCAAAATATCTTAGAGGCACACAAAATGTGGGATTATGGCATGCTAAAGACTCTTCTTTCAATTTAGTTGAATATTCAGATGTAGATTATGCAGGATGTAAGCTAGATCGTAAAAGCACCAGTGGATCTTGTGGGGTCCCTTAGCTCCTAATCGTTATTACAATGCACTTTGATTAGGGTTAACTAATTACAACGGAAAACGAGTTTAAAATTTCCTTTACAATGAGCCCGAAATATTTCTTCTATAATTTAAATACTAAAATAGTATTTAGTCTCATATCATAAACATGCCCACACGAACTCAAAACCAATCATATACAAACAACTCATATCTTCGGGACATGCCCCGGTATATAAATACATATACATATATACAGGGAACAAAACATAAACCTCAGTCAAAAGCCCTCGACGCGACGATTCTGAATATATAATTTGTTTCGCGTTTAGACAGCGTTTCGAAGTCGATTCGGACGAAAGAAATCGAATTCCTTTCCTTTCTCTCGAAGTTGCAGTGAAGAAATGAAGAAAGAAAGAAAGAAAATTTCATCCTTATCACAACCGCACTCGCGCTCGGGCGGTAGAATTCTCGCGCCCGAGCGCGAGACATTCTACCCCGAGTGTGAGTTGTGCAGCGCTCGGGCGGTGATGCCTTAGTAGGAAAATAAAGGTTTCACCTCCCCACCCCTGACTTCTCTACAAGGCTCAGCCCAAGTAGGTAAAATTAAATTTCTCATTATCAACTTCTTCTCCTCTACTAGGCGCAGCCCAAGTAGGTAAAATTTAAATATTTCTCTACTTCGCTCTGCTTCTCTACTAGGCGATGCCTTAGTAGGAAAATTTTATTTTTCTCCCTCCCAAATCTGCTCCTCTACTAGGAGATATCTTAGTAGGAAAATTTTCATTTTTCTCCTTTCCAACTCTGCTCCTGTACTAGGCAATACCTTAGTAGGAAAAAAAAATTCTCCACTCTCACCCTCTGAATCCTATGCTAGGCGACGCCTTAGCAGGAAAGTAAAAATTTCACCTCGTCACACTCTGACTTCTCTGCTAGGCGATACCTTAGCAGGAAAATAAAGATTCTCCACCATCACCCTCTAACTCCTCTGTTAGGCGACGCCTTAGCAGGAAATTAAAATTTTTCTCATCCCCAGCTATGCTCATCTGCTAAGCGGTGCCTTAGCAGGAAAATAAAACTTTTCTTCTCCCCAACTCTTCTCCTCTGCTAGGCGATGTCTTAGCAGGAAAATAAAAGTTCTCCACCCTCACCTTCTAACTCCTCTACTAGGCGACGCTGTAGAACCCGGTAAATCAGATTACGTATAAGCCATGCATAATTACTATTATTTAAATTAAAAATGATTTCTTTTATATTATGGAGTGTTTAAAGCATTTTAAAATTTGTCAAGTCATGATCATTTATTTTAAATCGCAGAAGTTTAGTTTTATCTTTTCGGTTAAATACGCGAGGTCGGACTGGAGTTGGAGTATTAGAGATAAAATTTAATAATAAGAAAATATTCCTAAAATTTAATTTAAGCCAAATAAGAATTTATTTTAAAGTAAAAGAATGTTTATGGATTTATTTAATTAATTGAAGTTAAGTAGTAAATAAGTTCTTTTATGTCCAATAATTAATTAAAAGCCTAAATTAAAATGTGTAACCAATTGGGATAAATTAATCTAAGCCTATTTTATTTAAGAAATTGTAACTTAACATGTTAGTAATTTATTTTAAGACTTAGCCATGCATGCAAGAAAATTACTATCCTAACTTAATTTATTAATTCACTAAAATACATAATAAGTGTTTAAAACTTTAAGGAGTTAAAATTCAATAATTAAGCAATATTTTTCCTTGCATTTAAACATCAAATTTCGGCCCCTTCAATCAAATCCTTACATGTTAGGCAACTCTTCATTTTTGTCACCTTTCCTTATCCTTTCTTGGTATGATAATCCCTTCATTTTTAATCACCAATAATTAATGATTTAAGCAATATTCTGGCCTTGTTGTTGATGAAGAATCTCGGCCATCACTCCCCCTAAATCATCCCTCAATCCCATGATATCACACCTCATTCTATATCTCACTAGCAACTAGGATAGAATGATTTGATTTCCCATTCTACCTCCTCATTTATATAGTAACCTTCTCCCCTTCATTCCTTAACACTCTCCTCCACCCTACCTTCAAATTTCAGAGCAAAACCAGCAGCCAAAAATCGTGAACCATCAACAAGAAAACAAGATAGAAAAGAAAAGAAAACTCCGTCTCCACCGCGCCGTGTTCGTCGTAGTGTTTGTTTTCTTCTTAAACCAATTTCAGGCATGTTTATATTATTCATTTCTCTTCAATCAAGTCCTTTAAATATTTTAAAACACTATGTTCATGATTCATGAAGAAAAACCGAAATTGGACAGCAACTTTTCAAAAAAAAATATGTGCAGTATTTTCGGCTCTCCCTTGTTGCTTCACGGGTTGGCTTGTTTTGTGATTTCAGGGATTGGCTCGGTTCCAGGCGCTCAAGGCTGCATCTAGGAATTTACTAGGGTGTGTTGGAGTCATGTTGGTCCATTGGTTCAAGGCCATGCACGCAGGAATCAAGACTTGACAGCAACTTTCCCATAGTTGCAAGTTAAGGCTTGATTTTTGTGTTTTGGTTGTCTAAGGGGTGTATTCGAACCATGGCTGTTCTATGGACTATAGCCATGGTTATAACCCTCCATTAGCATGTTTAGGACATGACCAAGATGGCATTTCAAGGCTTGGTTCACGGATCCATCGAAATTTTAAGCAAACAATACAAGTGCCCCTTCGGTTTTCAGTTTCTGATTTTTGTGTGAGTGAAGCTTCGGCTTCTTGAGGTTTGGGTGGATCTTGGTTGGCTTCTAGACCTTACCCATGGTTCACACAATACCTCATGATGTCTAGATTGTGTTATGTTCCATCATATGGCCACTAGAATGACACGAGACAGCATGCGATCCACACCATCGCATAGTACAGAATTTTCTTTGATGCCCTCGGTTTGAGCTTCGAGTTGTCCTAGGTTTTTGCTTGAGTTGTGGTTGGCCAAGTGCCCTTAGCCATGGTTCAAGCCACACCTTAGGATGTTGGTAAGAGACTTTGGTCGGTGGTTCAAGCCCCAATGGCAACTTGTTTCACAAACCATGCAAGGAAGCACAGCTGCTGCCACTGTGTTATGACAACAAATTTGTCTTCAGTTCAGAGGTCACGTTCGAGTTCTTGGTTTCCTTTTAGCCAATGGTCTTGGACTGTACAGTACCTCAATGAGTTAGGAAGGTCATGTTTTTGGCCGTTTGTGATTTGGTTGAGTTTAGAGGTCGTACGAGAATTTACGGTGCAATGTACCAAAGTGACTCTCGAAAGAGCGTTTTACGATTTTGGCCTCCATTCACATTTTTCGTGTATTACAGCCCTAAGGATGTATTTTCCATCATTTTAGGTGTATTTTAATCATGGCTAAATGATGGTTCAATGTTGGTTCGGGTTGGTACGAAACCATGGTTGGATACTAAGTTTGTGGGCGTAATTGTCTCGTTTTTGGTTCGGTTATAAAGTGTTGGTCAAGTTGAGTTTATTTACATGTTCCTCATGTTAGAATTAGGTCGCAGCAAGCCTGGGAACGATCCAACTCCTCCGGCAAAATAGGGTTATAATTATATTACGTGCATAAAATATAAAATGTTTATTTTTGAGATATATGCGATATGACTTGTGGCCACCTTACGCTTATGGGATTGCTTCATCCGGTGACTTACGACCGGTTTACGATTATGTATGGTACAGATATCCAATCCAAGGGCTGTGATGATCTCTACCGCCCAGTATACTGTGGTTTAGTCTGATCAGACGTTCATGTTATGTTATGAGCCACTTGCATAGAAACATTATCTCTACCAGAAAAAAATTACGATATAATATGTTATGACAGAGCTCTATCGAGCAAAGCTTTTACGTATAATTTTCAGATATGCACGTATTTATAATTACTCATGACATTATTTTTACCTTACGCTTTACGATACGATATTTTTACGTTGCACGAAATTTTATGATATATTTACTTGTTATTCACAATATATGCATGCTGAGTCTTTAGACTCACTAGACTTGATTGTTGTAGGTACTGATGAGGTCGAGACTGAGGGCGGGGACCAGTGATCTAGCTTGGGTCAACAGTAGTAGGAACCCGAGGACCTCATGTTTCAGTTTATTCACTATTTTATGTTCAAACTCAGTTTTAATACGTCGAATGATTTTTAAGTTGTTGTTTTGAAAGACAATATTTACTTCCGCTGTTATTTTAAAGTAAAATCCATTTATCAGTTTATTTTACGAATGATGCATGTTATTTATTTAAAGAGAAAAATTTTAAATAATTCCGCAAAATTACAAATACGAAATACGGGCCTTTATAGTTGGTATCAGAGCCTATGTTCTTGTAAAGGATTGTACTACTACTGATCTCGAGAAGCTCACGAAGTCACGTCTTCGGTCTGTAAGTTTTACGTTTACGCATTTCGTTTAAAGCATGAAATATTTTAATAGCATGTTTACATGATATGTTTTATGTCAAGATTTTGATTATTCAGTATTCATTTAAATTTAAAGAAATAATGGAATTATGCATGTTGGTTACGTATGGGTTATATGTATGGAATAGTATGCCTCCTAGACGCATTCCTGAGCGCATGAGAGATGATGAGCATCATCACGAGGACGGTGAGGATCATAGGTAGGAGAGAGATTTACCTCCACCTCCTCTACCGGACATGAACGCCCAAATGTTAGCCGGAATGACTCAGTTCTTCGCACAGTTTGCGGGGAACAATGCTGGGGTAGCCAGGCAGACGGGGTCTGAGGCTACCTATGAGCGGTTCATGAAGATGAGGCCGAAGGAGTTCTCAGGGACGACCGATCCTATGATTGCCGAGGGCTGGATTAAGTCACTTGAGGTTATCTTTTTATGGAGCTTGGAGATGAGGATAGGGTCTGTTGTGCGACCTATCTGTTTGGAGGAGACGCCCGGTTGTGGTGGGAAGGGGCATCCGTAGCCTTGAACTTGGCTACTCTGAGTTGGACGCGCTTTATAGAGGTATTCTACTCTAAATATTTTACAGACGAGGTGCGTTCCAGGTTGACCAGGGAATTGATGACCCTGAGGCAGGGAGACATGACTGTTACGTAGTTTATCCGTAAGTTTAAGAAGGGTTGCCATTTCATACCACTTATTGCAAATGATGCTGGAGCCAAGTTGAGGCAATTTATGGATGGTCTACGGCCGATCTTGCGCCGTGATGTTAGGGTGGCTGGCCCTACTACTTATGATGTCGCTGTCTCCAGAGACTTAGCTGCAGAACAGGATCAGAATAATATATTGAGAGAGATCGCCAGGGCAAACGACCAGTCCAAGCGCCGCACCGCCCTCCTCAGCAGCAACATCAGAGTAAGAAGCCTTTCCACGGCCCATCCAGGAACAGAGGACAGCAGCAACAGGGACGTGTAGTCCCGAGGACCTCGGAGCACCCAGTCTGTGCCAACTGCTCACGCCGCCATACTGGAGTTTGTAGGTATGGTTCCGGTATGTGCTACAACTGTGGTAGTCCTGACTACTTACTGAAGAATTGCCCTCAAGGGAGTCTGCCTACTCAAGGCAGAGTTTTTGCTCTCCATGCAACGGAGACAAACCCGGAGACAATGCTCATGACAGGTACCTTAAAGCTTTAAGTTTGTATTTGGAATTCAATGTTTTGGGTTAAGGTTTTGAACTTAGAATTTGTGATAGGATTGCATGCTCTAATCAGCGTTATTTCGGGAATTTAGGTTAGAAGAACTTTGACCTTCGCATGTCTACAAGTTTATTTCTTTTAATTATTGGTTTAGCATGATGTTCCAACCTTTCATGGAGAATTTTTATAGCTGGTTCAGCTACAAATGCCTTGATAGATTCAGGGGCTACTCATTCGTTCATTTCGGAGACCTTTGCAAATTTCCTCAAGGTCAAGACCATTGGGCTAGAGATAGCATATTCGGTAGTACTGCCTTCTGGAGAGGAGCTGGCAGCCACTAATGTGATCCGAGACATAGACCTCGAACTTCATGGTAATCTTTTTTATGCGGATCTTATCATATTGCCGATGTCAGAGTTTGACATCATTTTGGGGATGGACTGGCTATTAAAGAATAGGGTTTGATTGATTTCCAGCGGAGATCTGTGCTAGTCTGACCGCTTGGGAGAGAGCAGTTCTTATTCGAACCAGACAGGTACTTTCCTTTACCGCATATTATACCTTGTGTCCAAGCTAGGAAGCTCATGCGTAGAGGGTGTCGAGCGTTTTTAGCGACTTTTGTATCTGTTCCCGAAGCACCCAGTCAGTCGTCCTCCGATGTTACAATTATTAGGGACTTTCTAGACGTGTTTCCTGATGACGTCTCTGGTATGCCACCTGCGCGGGAAGTGGAGTTTTCTATTGAGCTTATGCCAGGTACCGCACCGATCTCAAAAGCACCGTACCGATTAGCACCGACAGAGATGGCAGAACTCAAGAAGCAGATTCAGGAACTTCTTGACAAGGAGTTCATTTGCCCGAGTTTTTCACAATGGGGCGCGCCAGTCTTGTTTGTGAATAAGAAGGATGGTTCGATGAGGCTCTGCATTGATTACCGGGAGTTGAACAGAGTAACAGTGAAGAACAAATACCCACTCCCGAGGATTGAAGATTTATTTAACCAGTTACAGGGAGCTTCAGTATTCTCGAAGATTGATCTGCATTCTGGTTATCACCAGTTGAGGGTGAAAGATGCCAATGTTCTCAAGACTGCTTTTAGGACTCGTTATGGCCACTTCGAGTTCCTTGTGATGCCGTTCGGTTCGACGAATGCGCCAGCGATCTTCATTGATCTCATGAATTGCGTATTTCAGCCTTATCTTGATCAGTTCGTGATAGTATTCATAGACAACATTCTCGTCTACTCAAATAATCATGAGGAGCACAGCAGACATCTAACCGCAGTATTGCAGACCTTGCAAAAGCACAAGTTATTCGCAAAGTTCAGTAAGTGCGAGTTCTGGTTAGAGAAGGTGGCGTTCTTAGGCCACATTGTTTCTAGCAGCGGTATTGAGGTAGACCCAGCGAAAGTTGCAGCAGTCAGAGATTGGGTTGTGCCGCAGAATGCATCAGAGATCCGTATTTTCCTTGGGCTAGCAGGATATTATCGGAAGTTTATTCAGGGATTCTCCTCTATCGCAGTTCCACTCACGTCGTTGACAAAGAAGAATGCAAAATTTGTGTGGAGCGATGAGTGCCAGAAGAGCTTTGATTCTTTGAAGCAAGCTCTTATTTCAGCGCCAGTACTGGCCATGCCGTCAGGGCTCGGAGATTTCGTTTTGTATACCGATGCTTCGAAGCTCTGTTTAGGCACAGTGTTCATGCATCATGGGAAGATGATAGCATATGCTTCTCGTCAGTTGAAGACCCATGAGAAGAATTATCCTACCCACGATCTAGAGTTGGCAGCCATAGTTTTTAACTTGAAGATTTGGAGGCATTATTTGTACGGAGAGAAGTGCCAGATCTTTACCGACCATAAGAGCCTCAAGTACTTCTTTACGCAGAAAGAGTAGAATATGCGTCAGAGGCGTTGGTTGGAGCTAGTGAAGGACTATGACTGCGACATTAGCTACCACCCGGGCAAAGCTAATGTAGTGGCAGATGCATTGAGCAGGAAAGTCGCAGTGATGGCCCATTTGGTGATTCCGAGACCCCTTCAGTTTGAGATGCAGAGGTTTGATCTAGAGACATATCCTTGAGGTAGAGTTCCCCGTCTATCTACATTGACGATTCAGTCTTCTCTTCTAGACCGTATTCGCAGTGGACAGTCAGCATATGAGCAGTTGGCAAAGTGGAAGCAGAGAGATGAGGCCAAGGGCAGTACCTTGTATACAGTTAGCGACGACATTGTGAGATATCGAGACAGAATGTGGGTTCCTAGCAGTGATTCTATTCGAGCAGATATTTTATCCGAGGCCCACATGTCCTCGTACTCTATTCATCCTGGGAGTACGAAGATGTACAAAGATCTGCAGTTGTTGTATTGGTGGCCCGGGATGAAGAAGGATAGTCAGACGTTTTGTATCCGAGTGTCTGACGTGCCAGCTAGTGAAAGCGGAACATCAGAGACCAGCAGGTATGCTCAAGCCTCTTCCTATTCACGAGTGGAAGTGGGAGAATGTTACCATGGACATCGTTGTCGGCCTGCCGAAGTCAGTCAGAGGATCAAATGCTATCTGGGTGATTGTTGATTGTCTTACCAAATCAGCGCACTTCTTGCCTATTAAGACGACTTTCACCATGATTCAGTATGCGGAGTTGTATATCCGAGAGATAGTCTGACTTCATGGTATTCCCGTTTCTATAGTGTGTGACCGAGATCCTAGATTCACTTCCTCATTTTGGAAGAGTTTGCATTCGGCTATGGGTACGAAGTTGTTGTTTAGCACAGCTTTCCACCCTCAGACAGATGGGCAATCAGAGAGAGTTATCCAGATTTTGGAGGATCTTCTCCGTTCATGTGTCATCGATTTCTCAGGGAGTTGGGAGTCGAAGTTGCCATTGGTAGAGTTCACCTATAACAACAGTTTTCAGTCGTCTATAGGTATGGCTCCATATGAAGCACTGTACGGTCGTAAGTGCAGATCGCCTATTCATTGGGATGAAGTAGGGGAGAGATCATAATTGGGTCCGGAGATTATTCAGCAGACTACCGATGTAGTAGTCAAGATCCGTGATAGGTTGAGGACAGCTCAGAGCCGACAGAAGAGTTATGCGGATCAGAGGAGGAGAAATCTGGAGTTTGTCGTTGGTGACCATGTTTTCGTGAAGATAGCACCTATGAAAGGTGTCATGCGGTTCGGGAAGAAAGAAAAGCTTAGTCCGAGATTCATCGGACCATTCGAGATCCTTGACAGAGTTGGGACATTAGCTTATCGTGTTGCTCTTCCGCCAAATCTGGCCGGAGTACACAATGTGTTCCACGTCTCTATGCTGAGGAAGTATATGGCGAATCCTTCGCATGTCTTGAACTTCGAACCGTTGCAGCTCACTCCGAACCTGTCTTATGAAGAAAGACCAGTGCAAATCCTAGACAGACAGGAGAAGAAGCTTCGGAACAAACTGGTGAAGTTAGTTAAAGTCAAATAGCTTAATCATTCGGAAGAGGAAGCTACGTGGGAATCTGAGCAAGAAATGAGGAGTCGGTATCCCGAGCTATTCGATAAGTTTTAATTTCGAGGACGAAATTTCTTTTAAGGGGGGAGAGTTGTAGAACCCGGTAAATCAGATTACGTATAAACCATGCATAATTACTATTATTTAAATTAAAAATGATTTCTTTTATATTATGGAAATTTGTTAAGTCATGATCATTTATTTTACATCGCAGAAGTTTAGTTTTATCTTTTCGGTTAAATACGCGAGGTCGGACTGGAGTTGGAGTATTAAGATAAAATTTAATAATAAGAAAATATTCCTGAAATTTAATTTAAGCCAAAGAATAATTTATTTTAATGTAAAAGAATGTTTATGAATTTATTTAATTAATTGGAGTTAAGTAGTAAATAAGTTCTTTTATGTCCAATAATTAATTAAAAGCCTAAATTAAAATGTGTAATCAATTGGGATAAATTAATCTAAGCCTATTTTATTTAAGAAATTGTTACTTAACATGTTAGTAATTTATTTTAAGACTTAGCCATGCATGCAAGAAAATTATTATCCTAACTTAATTTATTAATTCACTAAAATACATAATAAGTGTTTAAAACTTTAAGGAGTTAAAATTCAATAATTAAGCAATATTTTTCCTTGCTTTCAAACATCAAATTTCGGCCCCCTTCAATAAAATCCTTACATGTTAGGCAACTCTTCATTTTTGTCACTTTTCCTTATCCTTTCTTGATATGATAATCCCTTCATTTTTAATCACCAATAATTAATGATTTAAGCAATATTCTGGCCTTGTTGTTGATGAAGAATCTCGGCCATCACTCCCCCTAAATCATCCCTCAATCCCATGATATCACACCTCATTCTATATCTCACTAGCAACTAGGATAGAATGATTTGATTTCCCATTCTACCTCCTCATTTATATAGTAACCTTCCCCCTTCATTCCTTAACACTCTCTTCCACCCTACCTTCAAATTTCAGAGCAAAACCAGCAGCCAAAAATCGTGAACCATCAACAAGAAAACAAGAGAGAAAAGATAAGAAAACTCCGTCTCCACCGCGCCGTGTCCGTCGTAGTGTTTGTTTTCTTCTTAAACCAATTTCAGGCATGTTTATATTATTCATTTCTCTTCAATCAAGTCCTTTAAATATTTTAAAACACTATGTTCATGATTCATGAAGAAAAACTGAAATTGGACAGCAACTTTTCAAAAAAAAATCTGTGCAGTATTTTCGGCTCTCCCTTGTTGCTTCACGGGTTGGCTTGTTTTGTGATTTCAGGGATTGGCTCGGTTCCAAGCGCTCAAGGCTGCATCTAGGAATTTACTAGGGTGTGTTGGAGTCATGTTGGTCCATTGGTTCAAGGCCATGCACGCAGGAATCAAGACTTGACAGCAACTTTCCCATAGTTGCAAGTTAAGGCTTGATTTTTGTGTTTTGGTTGTCTAAGGGGTGTATTCGAACCATGGCTGTTCTATGGACTATAGCCATGGTTATAACCCTCCCTTAGCATGTTTAGTACATGACCAAGATGGCATTTCAAGGCTTGGTTCACGGATCCATCGAAATTTTAAGCAAACAATACAAGTGCCCCTTCGGTTTTCAGTTTCTGATTTTTGTGTGAGTGAAGCTTCGGCTTCTTGAGGTTTGGGTGGATCTTGGTTGGCTTCTAGACCTTACCCATGGTTCACACAATACCTCATGATGTCTAGATTGTGTTATGGTCGATCATATGGCCACTAGAATGACACGAGACAGCATGCGATCCACACCATCGCATAGTACAGAATTTTCTTTGATGCCCTCGGTTTGAGCTTCGAGTTGTCCTAGGTTTTTGCTTGAGTTGTGGTTGGCCAAGTGCCCTTAGCCATGGTTCAAGCCACACCTTAGGATGTTGGTAAGAGACTTTGGTCGGTGGTTCAAGCCCCAATGGCAATTTGTTTCACAAACCATGCAAGGAAGCACAGCTGCTGCCACTGTGTTATGACATCAACTTTGTCTTCGGTTCAGAGGTCACGTTCGAGTTCTTGGTTGGCTTTTAGCCTATGGACATGGACTGGACAGTACCTCAATGACTTAGGAAGGTCATGTTTTTGGCCGTTTGTGATTTGGTTGAGTTTAGAGGTCGTACGATAATTTACGGTGCAATGTGCCAAAGTGACTCTCGAAAGAGCGTTTTACGATTTTGGCCTCCATTCACATTTTTCGTGTATTACAGCCCTAAGGATGTATTTTCCATCATTTTAGGTGTATTTTAATCATGGCTAAATGATGGTTCAATGTTGGTTCGGGTTGGTACGAAACCATGGTTGGATACTAAGTTTGTGGGCGTAATTGTCTCGTTTTTGGTTCGGTTATAAAGTGTTGGTCAAGTTGAGTTTATTTACATGTTCCTCATGTTAGAATTAGGTCGCAGCAAGCCTGGGAACGATCCAACTCCTCCGGCAAAATAGGGTTATAATTATATTACGTGCATAAAATATAAAATGTTTATTTTTGAGATATATGCGATATGACTTGTGGCCACCTTACGCTTATGGGATTGCTTCATCCGGTGACTTACGACCGGTTTACGATTATGTATGGTACAGATATCCAGTCCAAGGGCTGTGATGATCTCTACCGCCCAGTATACAGTGGTTTAATCTGATCAGACGTTCATGTTATGTTATGGGCCACTTGCATAGAAACATTATCTCTACCAGAAAAAAATTACGATATGATATGTTATGACAGAGCTCTATCGAGCAAAGCTTTTACGTTTGATTTTCAGATATGCACGTATTTATAATTACTCATGACATGATTTTTACCTTACGCTTTACGATACGATATTTTTATGTTGCACGAAATTTTATGATATATTTACTTGTTATTCACGATATATGCATGCTGAGTCTTTAGACTCACTAGACTTTATTGTTGTAGGTACTGATGAGGTCGAGACTGAGGGCGGGGACCAGTGATCTAGCTTGGGTCAGCAGTAGTAGGAACCCGAGGACCTCATGTTTCAGTTTATTCACTATTTTATGTTCAAACTCAGTTTTAATACGTCGAATGATTTTTAAGTTGTTGTTTTGAAACATAATATTTACTTCCGCTGTTATTTTAAAGTTAAATCAATTTATCAGTTTATTTTACGAATGATGCATGTTATTTATTTAAAGAGAAAAATTTTAAATAATTCCGCAAAATTACAAATACGAAATACGGGCCTTTACAGACGTCATAGCAGGAAAATAAAATTTTTGTCCTCCTAAGCTCTGCTCCTTTGCTAGGCGGTTTCTTACCAAGAAATTAAAATTTTTCTTATCCCCAAGTCTGCTCCTCTGCTAGGCAGTGCCTTAGCAGAAAAATAAAATTTTTTTCTCCCCAACTCTGCTCCTCTGCTAGGTGATGTCTTAGCAGGAAAATAAATTTTTCTCCTCCCTAACTCTGCTTCTCTCCTAGGCGACGCCATAGCAGGAAAATAAAATTTTTCTCCCCAACTCTGCTACTCTCCTAGGCGACGCCATAGCAGGAAAATAAAATATTTCTCCTCGACACTGCTCCTCTACTAGGTGATGCCTTAGTTGAAAATAAAATTTTTCTCCCCAACTCTGCTCTCTAACTCCTCTGTTAGGCGACACCTTAGCACGAAATCAAAGTTTTCTCACTTTCATAATGCAACAACATTATTGAACTGAAAAGAAGAATTTGATTTTATTAAATTTCAACCGATTACGTAGGAAAAATTAAGAACCAAAATACATCAACAATAAATTCAAGAGTAATATTTTCTGAGGTGGTAAGCATTTCAGGGTCTCTCTGATGCCTTGCCCTGCGCATTCTCCAACTTTCCTCTCTACACCTCTTACACCTCCCCAGGATAAGTCACCTACTTCTTCTTTTCCTAATCATGTTAACCTCCACAGGCGCTCTTTTTCCCTCCTCCCTCACTACCCCTTCGTAACACCGACACGCGACTTTTTGGTCCCCGTACAAGACTCCAACTTCTTTTCCTACAGGAAACTTAAGCTTCTAATGACAAGTGGAAGCTACGGCTCTAAAATCTTTCAGGGCTGGCCGTCCTAGAATTCTATTATACGCTGACGGAGTATCCACCACGGTGAAGACTATCATTTTTGTTACCCGTCGAGGATCAGTCCCCAAGGATAGGGGAAGAATAATCTGACCCAAATGCGGGATGGCATGTCCTGCAAACCCATACAGCGGGGTGGAGACTGGCTCAAACTCGAATCCTTCCACCTTCATTTGATCCAACGTGCTCTTGAACAAGACGTTTACGGAGCTTCCATTATCAATAAATATCCTCGCCACATCATAATTGGCAATAGTGGCCGTCACCCCCAAGGTATCGTTATGTGGAGTCACAACGCCTCGGAGGTCTTCCGGTCCAAAACTGATGACGGGGTCTTGTGGTAAGTCTACACCCCTAGATATCTCAAAATTCTCCAACCTTCTCCCATGTGCCTTCCGAGCTCGCCCAGAGTCTCCATCAGTAGCACCCACCGAGATCATATGAATCATTCCTTTCGTAGGGTGGTTATTCTCATTCATTCCTCTCCTCGGCTCGACGGGCTCCTGAGGGACATCTTGACCTCGACCTTCCCCTCTCTGCTCCCCGATCCTCTTATTTATCCATGGAGAGCCTTGACCACGCTTAGGGGACGAGCGAGACCTCTGTCAACTCTTGGATGAGGATCCTTCTCGTCTATCCCACGAAGGCAATCTAGTACTGCACTCAACCCTTTGCGACTTCTCCCACCTCCCCTTGGGCTCCCTCACTTCCATCACCTTGTCACGACTCCCATCCAGATAAACATGGGATGAGAATTGTCCTCTGTCCACAGCCTTATCATCCTCCCTCTCGACCACGCCTTTCTTAGTGCTGCTAAGAGACGTTAAACATTATGCGGATTCTGAGGTTGTAGCCTACAATCTAGAGTCTGCTAGAAGTTTCAATTAGGCAAGAGATAAGTCCTAAGTTAAAATGTGTTTATACAAAGGTGTTGTATAAATCAAAGTCTTCTAGTGGATCCTTTCCAAAAGGAAGAAGGGGTGACGTAGGAATTGTTACTCTCCAAACATCTATAAAATAATTCGTGTCTATTTATTTATTGCATTTACTTATCTTTTCCATTGCTTTTAAAGATGCAATGTTGAAGCATTTTATGTGTTCTTCAAATACAAAAATATTGTGCATACCAAATATTTGATAACCAAAATTTTTGAATTGGGCCTTGGTTGGGTATTTTTTACTCGCTGGGTCGTATTTTAAACTGGTACGCAAATTTTATCGAGTAGAAGGACTTTTTGAGTGTTCGGGCAATATTTTCAAAAACATACCTAAACAAAATATTTTTCGGGAGTGTTTTTGGGCTTGTCGGATTTATTTTACTGCTTAGTGGGACTAAAACCATTTTAATCACTTCATTAGGGCCCATTAACACCTTTTTATAAACCTAAACCTATCATCTAATCAACCCTAAACCTAGCAGAAAGCACTCGGACGCCCCTCCCCATTCAGTAGCCTCCCATTCGATAAAACTCCAGTAGCAGACCTTTGAGTTCTTCAAGGTTTTCAAGAGAAATCATTCCCCGCCTCTCTGGTTCTCATCCTAATATTCACGTTTTCGAGCGTTTTAACGCAAAGACACGTCATGAATCCCTTTTTCTCCTCCCTCATTCACGCCATTTATATGATGATGTATATGTATTTGCTTGAGGATTGCTTGCATCTTTTATATTGAATCGTTTCTACAACGTTTTGTCACAAAAATGCTTTGAATTATCATGTAAATCATGTTTCATTTGTGTTCGTGTAAGGGACTGTCGATTCATGATCATAGGGGGCTGTACACGTCGAGGAATAAGGTGTCAAGGGGCTGGAGCCGGTTGAGGGTCGAGACTTAGTGAGAGCCGGTCGGTAATTCTTGGTTGTATGGCTCGGGTGTGACTACATCGAGAGTTTGGGGTGAGCCAGCTGTGCAAGGACCTTCCTAGCCTTTGACCAGACTCTGGTGGGTCTGAGTCGGGGTCTAGGATGGCTCGAACGCTGCTGGCCTTGGTCACGAAGCCGGTCGAGGAAATTAAGTCGAGGGGTGTCTTGGTTAGGGCTCGTTTAGTGTCATTCGGTAAAAAGAGCTCAACAGCGTTCATGGGGCTAGGGTTCTTGGTTAGATTGGTCCAAGAGGGGTCTAGTGTATAGCTAGGAGTGTTGGTTCGAGGCTGGTTCGAGCTGGTTAAGAGTAGGGTAGATGTTGGTTTTGTAATGTTGGGACGCTTTTCTGTCACAGGGTTAGCACCGCGGCGCTGCCCTTTAGGTGCTGCAGCACCTGGACTTCGAACTAGTAGCGATGCAGCAGTGATGCCGCGCGCCTAGGCGCTAACCAAGAGCCGCAGCGCCACATTGTTAGCGCCTAGGCGCTAGTCAGGGTTTGAGGGGCTTTGGTTTTAGCAATCTTGTATCATTGGGTATTGATACGTCTTTATGACCAAGCTTAGTGAGGGTTAGATTGAGTCATACGAAGCTTGATTAGGAATCTTCGAATTACAATTTAAGCGTGGTCGTCTTCAGGTCGAGTTAGAAGTCTTGGCAGCAACCTAAACACGATTTGACATGTTTTAAATTTTTATGTTATCATGTATTTGACTTTTTATGTAAATATGAAAAATACGTTTCATGCTTGATTTTAAGTAAAATTACGTATATGCATTATTTTTATAAGTGATGAATATGATGACATGTTTTGAAGGATGGGCGTTAGTTGTGACTAATACGAATATGTATACCGTGATATGTAAGGCAAATGCTCAGTAGAAGGGTAATACTGTCGCTGATGTCCCCACTGTCGGGTACCACTGTTATACGTAGATGGATCCATCGAATAGAGCTGATACGAAAGTCACAACTAATGAACTGAATTCAATTAAAGAAAATGAACACGTATATGATGATATATTGTGACATGTTTTGACACGTTATGTCTTATTACGTTTACGTTTACATTTTTTTTTAAGATCATGAAATGTATGTTGATTACAGTACTTTTCACTGTTGCATGTCATATATATGTACTCTTCATAACGTTACAGGTGTGTCGAGTCTTTAGACTCACTGGGTGTGAATGATACAGGTGAGCATATTGATCAAGAGCTTGGAGGTGCTGAAGACTGAGTAAGTAGAGTTAGTTGTGCGCACGCGAACCCGAGGACCGTAATTTCCGCACATTATGTTTTGAGTTAGGAGTGGATGGATATTTTCATACTCATTCTTTTTATTACGTTGATGGTTATCAGGAACTTAACACGTTTCATATTTGTTTTATTTTAAGACGTATGTCGAGGGTTGACGAATTGTCTATTTTTAAAATGCATTATTTTCATCTGTTAGTAGAATAATTTTATTTTAAAATGTGAAATTTTCAGATACTATTGCATGCATGCATAAAGATAAAATTTTCGAAAATGAGCTTACAAAATAAAAAATTTCTGGTAGTAATTTATGTAGTAGACGTTTCAGTTGGTATCAGAGCAAGGGTCCTACATAGGGTTGTGCCACCGCCAGCTTCTGCAACTCAGTCTTCAAGCCTTAAGTCTGTAAGTTTAAAGATTTTAATGCTATCACCTACATGATCACATGATACATGATTTACAATACATGTTTAGCTGCTTTCATGATTTAAGGATTAAATGTTTTGAAAAACTAGATTAAATTGCATGATGGGTTACGTTTAGAATGTGGACTGTATTTAAATACCAGGCCTCCCAAACGCGCCCTTAGCACTGACCGACAGGATGATACTACTGGAGACGATAAAGGCCTCCCACCACCACCTCCACCGCCAGCGGATGCAACTACTCGAGTCCTCGAGGGCATTTCTAGACTGACGGGGCAGGCGCAGTGATGCGATCATGGTAGCGTTGCAGGGACTTATGATCAATCAAGGAGGGCTCACGGGCAAGGAGCAAAGTGCCGAAAGGTTCGTGATGCATGGCAGTGAGTTCGGAAGCCAAAGGATTATCATTCAAGCATCATTTTTGTCGACCGAGGCTACATGGACCTGTACACGGGGTCCGTGCCCATCACAATTGAGAATGAAGCAAACCGAGCCTACACGGACCCATGCACGGACCTGTACACGGGGTCCGTGTCTTTTGTTTGCTGGAGAATATTTTGGCCGAGTGTACACGGAACCTCATCCGGAGGCATACACGGGGTCCGTGCCTTTTAGTTTTAGGCGAGAATATTTGTTCTTAAATTAGAGTTTTAATTATTTTGGTAACTAGATTTGATATCTTTGAGATTTGTGAACAATATATACTCGAAAATCTATCATTGTAAAAACTTTTGAGTCATTAGTTGAGTTTTATATAAAAATTTTCTTTGAGAATTCTCTCAAAACAAGCTTAAGTTTCGTTATAACTTTTGCGTCCTATCAAATCAAACTTATCAAAAGATTTATCTTTTGTGGCGTTTGTCAATCGAATATCACAGGGGTTGCCAAGGACGGGTTCTTTGGAGGTTCTCTTGAACGAGATTGTTTCTATCGTTGATTAATTGTTGCTAGACCGCGTGATCTAGAGGCGATTTTCACACCTATCAATTACTTGTTTCAAAGATCGGGACAAATCAAAGATCTCGTGGGCGGGATCGCATCAGGTGGCATCAGAGCTTTTGGTTTTTGATTCAAGTAAGCGTATCCGTTCAATTCTTCGTAGGATTTTCAATACCGATTTTCGTGTAGCGATTTCTACGTATTTGTTGAATCTACCAAAAAAATAATAATAATCTCGATTACTGTTCATCGCCGGAGTTACTGTTCATTCATCGGAATTACTATTAACGCGTTTCGGATTTACTGTTCACGCTATTCGGAATTACTATTCATCTGCCGGAATTACTGTTCATCAGACGATTTACTGTTCATCGTTTCGGATTTACTATTCATCTTATCGGAATTACTGTTCATGGCTGAAGTTACTGTTCAATACTGAAGTTACTGTTCACGTAACTGTTCAATACTGAAGTTACTGTTCAACGCCGGATTTACTGTAGCGTACTGTTCACCCGAAAAAAAAAAGAGAAGAAAAAATATATATATATATATATTTGACTCGGGTGTTTGTTGGAATTTTAGCGCTTATATTTCAGCGTTAAGTTTGTCCTTGTCATTTAGTCGCATTCTAGTCAATTTCCAGAGTTCTTGTTCTTGTGTGGTCTAAGTGAGTCGAATTTCAAGCGTCACAGGATTGATCTCATAAGTTTGATACGTGGAAGCCACGAGACTTAAGCGCCCCCTTGAGAATTCTCACTTGAGTGAACATATTTGAGTGGAGTGAATTTTCATTGGAGTGAGTTGTGAGGTTTATTGGTGAGGGAAAAAGACGAGTGCGAGTGAATTTTCATTGGAGTGACTAGTGAGAATTTGTGGTGAGGAAACTTTATTCTTTTATTGTTTTATACTAACATTTTCTTGCAGGTATAATGGTTGACGATCTTCAATTTCAAACAATGTTAAGGGGGTTTGATAGAATATGGGAAAAGGAGCTTAAGCCTTTACATGAAAGGTTGGATAGGCTTGAGGGTAGTGCTAATGAGAAGAGACGAGGTAGTAGATTTGGTGGGGATAGAGCATTGCATTTGGATCGTGATGATAGGAGGTGCAAATCGAGTGGTATGATCAATTAAAGAGGGCTCACGGGCAAGGAGCAAAGTGCCGAAAGGTTCGTGATGCATGGGAGTCAGTTCGGAAGCCAAAGGATTATCATTCAAGCATCATTTTTGTCGACCGAGGCTACACAGACCTGTACACAGGGTCCGTGCCCATCGCAATCGAGAATGAAGCAAACCGAGCCTACACGGACCCATGCACAGACCTGTACACGGGGTCCGTGTCTTTTGTTTGCTGGAGAATATTTTGGCCGAGTGTACACGGACCCTCATCCGGAGGCATACACGGGGTCCATGCCCTTTAGTTTTAGGCGAGAATATTTGTTCCTAAATTAGAGTTTTAATTATTTTGGTAACTAGATTTGATATCTTTGAGATTTGTGAACCATATATACTCGAAAATCTATCATTGTAAAAACTTTTGAGTCATTAATTGAGTTTTATATAAAACTTTTCTTTGAGAATTCTCTCAAAACAAGCTTAAGTTTCGTTATAACTTTTGCGTCCTATCAAATCAAACTTATCAAAAGATTTATCTTTTGTGGCGTTTGTCAATCGAATATCACGGGGGTTGCCAAGGACGGGTTCTTTGGAGGTTCTCTTGAACGAGATTGTTTCTATCGTTGATTAATTGTTGCTAGACCGCGTGATCTAGAGGCGATTGTCACACCTATCAATTACTTGTTTCAAAGATCGGGACAAATCAAAAATCTCGTGGGCGGGATCGCATCACGCAGTAGGACCCGAGACCACAGACGGACATCTATGAGCAATTCAGATGGCTCAACCCGAAGGAGTTCGGGGGTACCACACACCCGTTCTTGGCAGAGGGTTGGATACGGTCATTGGAGTTACATTTTCAGAATCTGGAGATGAGGGATGGGGACCAGGTCATGTGTGCCACATACGTGTTGAGAGACGACGCATCACTATGGTGGGAGGGAGCCGCTAATGGGGTGGATTTGGCTACTCTCACTTGGAGTCAGTTCAAAGAGATTTTGTACAACAAATATTTCCCAGCAGATGTCAGGGGTCGCCTGACGAGGGAGTTAATGAGTCTCCACCAGGGGGACTCGATTGTGGCAGAGTTTATTCGAAAGTTCGACATGGGCTGTCACTTTGTGCCTCTTATTGCTAGAGATGTCGTCCAGAAGATGAGGTGCTTCATGGATGGCATGAGACTCACCTTGCATCGAGATGTTATGCTGATGAGACCGGAGAGCTATGATGAGGCCAACGCTTGTGCTTTTCAGGCAGAGCAGGCCCTGAGGGACATTGATATGGAGATGCAGCAAAAGTGAAATCAGGTCCAGTCTAGCTCACAGCCGCAGAAAAAGAAGTTTACAAGGCCATCGAGGTAGCAGGGGCAGCAGAAGCCCCAGGGACAGGTTAGGAGGCCTAGGTAGCAGAGACCACCACAGGCACCAGGGGCTCCTAAGCCGGTGGACAAATAGCCATGCAAGCAGTGCAACCGGTTCCACTTCGAAAAATGTATGTGGGGGAGCTTCAAATGTTTCATATGCGAGGAGGAAGGTAACAAGGTGGAAGATTGCCCCAAGAAAAAGGGCCCCGCTACTGGCAGGGCGTATGTGATGCATGCGGAGGAGGCTGAGGCGAAGCCAGACTCTAAACTGATCACCGATAACATTTATGCTTAAGAATTTTAATTTACCGCCTTGATTGCATGGGTTATATGATTGTTGTAGGAATTATTTTGGGATTGAAAACCTAGAATAAATTAGGTTTCATGTTCTAAATAGTTGGGCTTAAGGATCAAATTGAATTGATTAAGGGTTTTAAGGACCATATTGCAATAACCAAAATTTTAAGGGCTAATTTCGAACTTTTGGGATTAGATTCTTAATTTTCGAGAATTTTAAGGTTTAAATGGGTAAAATTCGAAATTTTTTTGGGACAATAATGCAATTTTCAAAAATTGTAAGGACAAATTTTAAAGAATTCGAAACTTGAAAGGCCAAATTGAAATTTTCGAAATTTTTGAGGGTAAAAATTCGATATTTCTGATTGAGTACTAGAAGCAAATTAGTAATTTTTCGAGAATTTTGGGATAACTGCTGGTAGAAAAATTTCTTAAGTTTCAACTTGATCGGATTTGATGGTATGTTTTGTCACATGAAGGATATATTTTAGGTGTAGCCACGTATGCATTGCTAGAATCCGGAACTACACATTCATTTATATCCAAATATTTTGTCAAGAGACTAGGATCATACCGGAGGCTATGGATTTGGGATTCAGAGTTTTGATTTCGTCTGGAGATCAGATGTTTACCTCACAGATAGGGAAGAAATTGGAGCTTCGTTTACAGAAAAATGCGGTGCAGGAAGATTTGATTGCGCTGTCGTTGCCAGAGTTCGACATTATTTTGGGTATGGACTGGCTTTCTTCGAACGGATCAGTCATAGATTTTCGGCGGAGGTTAGTATCTGTCCGACCACCCAAATGTAAGCCGTTTATATTTGAGGCAGCCAGACATCAGCAGATGCCTCACATCATTTCTTGCATCTGTGCGAGGAAGGTCACGAGGAGAGGCTGTCAGGCATTTTTGGACAGTATCGTGTCAGTGATCGAGCCAGTTAGTCAGAGGCTAGAGGAGGTCGAAGTGGTCAGGGACTTCCTCATTGTTTCCCCATACGATGTTTCAGGCATTCCACCATATAGAGAGGTGAACTTTTCTATATAGCTTATGCCAGGTACCATGCCGATTTCTAAGCCACCCTATCGTCTTGCACCTGCAAAGATGAAGGAACTGAAGGATCAGATACAAGACTTGCTAGATAGGGGTTTCATTCACTCTAGATTTTCTCCATGGGGCACATCGGTACTGCATTGATTAAAGAGAACTGAACAGGGTCACGGTCAAGAACAAGTATCCATTGCCCAGGATCGAGGACCTATTTGATCAGCTTCAGGGAGCATCAGTATTCTCGAAGATAGATCTTCGATCAGGATACCCCCAGCTGAAGGTGACGAGTCTGTCGTGCATAAGACGACATTAAGGACGCGATATGGGCACTATGAGTTTATAGTAATGCCCTTCGGTTTGACGAAGTCACCAGCGATATTCATGGATCTCATGAATCACGTGTTTCACCCGTATTTGGATCAGTTCATCATATTTTTCATAGACGACATCCTGATCTATTCGAAAAGCATAGAAGAGCACAGTCAGCATTTGAGGACCGTACTGTAGACTTTACAGGATAGACGGCTGTATGCCAAGTTCAGTAAGTGCATTCTGGCTAGACATAGTGGCACTCTTGGACCACATTGTATCCCGAGATGGAGTGGAGGTTGATCCCAGTAAGGTTAAGGCAGTCCGAGATTGGCCAGTGCCTAAGAGTGTGACAGAGATCTTCTGTTTCTTGGGTCTAGCTGGGTACTACCGGAAGTTAATTCCAGGATTTTCTTCTATTGCGGTGCCTATGACCGTCTTGACGAAGAAGAATGCCAAATTTATTTGGGGACCGGAGTGCCAAGAGAGTTTCGACATGCTGAAGCAGGCATTGACCACAAAACCAGTTCCAGCTATGCCATCAGAGCAAGGAGAGTTTGTGGTTTATACAGATGCTTCGAAACTCGGTTTGGGCACGGTTCTGATGCAGCATGATAGAGTTATAGCATACGCGTCAAGACAGTTGAAGGTCCATGAGAAGAACTATCCGACTCATGGTCTGGAGCTAGCAACAATGGTATTTGCGCTGAAGATTTGGAGGCATTATCTGTATGCGGAGAAGTGCAGGATTTTCACTGATCACAAGATCCTGAAGTACTTCTTCACATAGAAAGACCTAAATATGAGATAGCGGAGGTGGCTAGAGCTAGTGAAGGATTATGACTGCGACATTAGCTACCATCCGCGTAAGGCTAATGTGGTTATAGATGCCTTGAGAAGAAAGAATGCAGCGATCGCTCAGTTGTCAGTACAGAGACCGTTGCAGGCATAGATTCAGAGGTTTGAGCTTGCAGTATATTCCAGGGGCGATGCCCCAAGTCTTTTTATCCTCGCAGTATAGCCGGCACTGAAGGACCGGATCCAACCAGGGCAGATTTCTGACGAGCAGTTTCAGAACTGGAGGCAGAGGGATGAGGCTAAGGGCCGGAGATTGTATACAATTGTGTATGGCATATTCAGATATCGTGACTAATTACGGGTTCCTAGCAGTGATTTCCTGAGAGCAGATATCTTGAGTGAGGCCCACAGTACCCCGTACTCCATCCATCCAGGGAGTACGAACACTACAAGAAAAAAGGCGAAAGACAAAGGTTTTTAACCGTTGTTGTAGGTCAAAAAAACTGTTGTTAAAGCCCCTGTTGTTAAATGGTGCGCTCAAAGACAACGGTGAAAAACCGTTGTCGTAGACATCAAAGACGACGGTAAAAAACTGTTGACGTAGGTCTTGTAAAACCGTTGTTAAAGGCACTGTGGTTAAAAGGGTGCGCTCAAAGACAACGGTGAAAAACCGTTGTCGTAGCATTGAAAAATCGTTGTAAAACAAAATTTTGCGACGGTTTTTCTACACAACTCCGTCGCTAATAGCGACGGTTTTTGTTATGATTTCCGTCGCTATTGTTTTTCGTAAAATAAAAAAAATTTACGGTTATAATTTTATAAACCTAACAAAAAAACTAACAATCTTACTAAATTAATACATTTATAATCTTTAACTTAAAATTGAAATTTAATGAAAATCGTGGACAAATCGTGGAAGAAAAAAGAATTTGAAAAGTGAAACTGACTAAGGAAATGACTTAGGTTTGTGAAGAAAATGACTAAGGACGCGGATATTTATAGACAGTGTGCGACGATATTTGAGTAAATAGCGACGGTTTTTGTATAAACCGTCGCTATGAGTGATTACTGTAATAGAACCGTCGCTATTTGCGTAGGATATCTACACCGTCGCTCATAGCGACGGTGTTTTAAACAACCGTCGCACACATTAACTTAGCGACGGTTGTTTCGTCGCTAATTTAAAACGTCAAGAATTTAAAAATGCGACGGTTTTACCAACCTGTCGCTAAATTAAATCGGCGACGGTGTGGGAAAAACCGTCGCTAATTTTAGCGACGAACAGGAGAGAACTGTCGCTAAAGTTAGCGACAGGTTTTTTAAAACCGTCGCTAAATTTAAATTAGCGACGGTAATTTATAAAACCATCGCTAAATATTAACCGATTTTTTAAAAAAAATTAGAAACTACGACGACGTTTTTTTCAAAAACCGTTGTCTTTAAAAACCGTTGTTGTAGCCTAAAAAAAAACCGCTCATAGAAAACGGTTGTTAAAACCATTGTTGTAGCCCAAAAAAAAAGCTCTTAGACAACAGTTTTTAAAAACCGTTGTTGTAACCCAAAAAAAAAACGCTCATAGACAACGGTTTTTAAAAAACTGTTGTTGTAGACACAGCAAAGACAACGGTTTTTAAAAACCGTTGTCGTAGACACATAAAAGAACGGTTTTTTAGTCGTAGACACATAAAAGACAACGATTTTTAAAAAACTGTTGTCTATAAGTGGGGTTTTTTAGGCTATAACAACGGTTTTTGTTAAAACCGTTGTTAGAAGAAAAAAGACAACAGTTTTAATAAAAACCGTTGTCGTATGAGTGTTGTTGATTGAAAATTTTCTTGTAGTGGAAGATGTATAAGGATCTTCAGTATCTTTATTGGTGTCCGGGCATGAAGAAGGATATTTTGTGTTTCATCTCCGAGTGTTTAACATGTCAGCAGGCTAAGGTGGAGCATCAGAGACCTGCAGGGAAGCAGAGACCACTCCATATTCCCGAATAAAAATGGGAAAACATTACCATGGACTTTGTGACGGGACTACCGAGGACTACTGGAGGATATAATGTCATTTGGGTGATAGTTGATCGACTCACCAAGTCAGCACACTTTCTACCGATCAGGAAGACTTTCACCATGACTCAGTACACAGAGATATATATCAGAGAAATAGTCAGACTGCATGGGATTCCAATGTCCATCGTGTCAGACAGGGATCTGAGATTCAAGTCTGCATTCTAGAAGATTCTGCATCAGGCATTGGGTACTAAGAGGCTATTCAGTACTGACTTTCACCTCAGACCAACGGACAGTCAAAGAGGGTGATTTATATCTTGAAAGACCTACTCAAAGCTTGCATGATTGACTTCCAGAGCACCTGGCGGCCGAAGCTACCTCTTGTGGAGTTCACGTACAACAATAGTTATCAGGCATCCATTAGCATGGCTCCATATGAGGCATTGTACGAGAGGAAGTGTAGGTCACTATTGTATTGAGATGAGGTAGGAGAGAGAGAAGAGCTGGGATTGGATATAGTAAATCAGACTGCAAAGTTAGTGGTTAAGATCCGGAACAGGATGAAGATCGCCCAGAGCCGAGATAAGAGTTATGCAGATCAGCGGTGTTGGGATCTTAAATTCGCATTAGGGGAGCATGTATTGTGAAAGTCGCACTGATAAAGGGTGTGATGAGATTTGGAAAGAAGGGCAAGCTCAGCCCTAGATTCATAGGACCGTTTGAGATCCTAGAGAGATTTGGGACACTCGTATACAGAGTTTCATTACCGCCGAATCTGGCGGGAGTTCATAATGTGTTCCACGTCTCGATGTTGTGGAAGTACATGTCGAACCCTTCGCATGTATTGAATTTTGGGCCACTTTAGCTGACACCGATCCTTTCTTTCAAGGAGAGACCCACTCAGATATTTGATAGACAAGAGAGGAGACTGCGGAACAAGGTGATTCACATGGTCAAATTCAAGTGGCTGAATCATTCCGAGGAGGAGGCTACTTGGGAGACTGAGACCGAGATGAGGAATCGCTGCCTAGAGTTATTCAGTATGTTTTAAATTTCGAGGACGAAATTCTGTTTAAGGGGGGGAAATTGTAAGGTTTAGGAAATTCGAACTATGTAACTTGAATGCATGCAATCTAGGATTTTTACTAAAATTAGTTTTTAATTATTTTAAAGCTTTAAAGGCATGATATTTCATGATTATGTAAGGCATCCCATGTTTTATTTAAGGTTTCATGCATTATGGCTTTAAGTGCATTTCACGCTCAAACGAAACAGAGACCGGAGATAATCAGGAAATTTTTTTTATCAAATAATTACTTTGAATTATTTAAAGGTGGTGTATTAGAGTGTAATTTTCAAATTGGGCCTTGGTTGGGTATTTTTACTCGCAGCGCCGTATTTTAAACAGGTACACAAATTTTATCGAGCCGGGGAACCTTTTGAGGGTTCGGACAATATTTTCAAAAATATACCTAAATGAAATATTTTTCAGGAGTGTTTTTGGGCTTGTCGGGTTTATTTTATTGCTTAATGGACCTAAAACCATTTTAATCACTTCATTTTGGCCCATTAACACCTTTTTATAAACCTAAATCTATCATCTAATCGACCCAAAACCTAGCAGAAAGCACCCGGCCGCCCCTCCCATTCAGAAGCCTCCCATTCGAAAAATCTCCAGTAGCAAACCTTTGAGTTCTTCAAGGTTTTCAAAAGAGATCATTCACCGCCTCTCCAGGTGCTCGTCCTACGCTTTGATATTCAAGTTTTCGAGCGTTTTAACGTAAAGGCATGCCATGAATCCATTTTCATCATCATTCACACCATTTATATGCTGATGTATATGTATTTGCATGTGGATTGCTTGCATATTTTATATTGAATCTATTCTGCAATGTTTTGTCAAAAAAATGCTTTGAATTATCATGTAACTCACGTTTCCTTTGTGTTCGTGTAAGGGATGTTGAATCATGATCTTGGGGGGCTGTACACCTCTGGTAATAAGGTTTCAAGGGGTGGAGTTGCTTGAGGGTCGAGACTTAATGAGAGCCAACCGGTACTTCTTGGTTGTATGGCTTGGGTGTGACTAGATAGAGAGTTTTCGGTGAGCCGGCTGTGCAAGGGCCGTTCATGGACTTGGAACAGACTTTGGTGGGTCTGAGTCGGGGTCTAGGATGGGTCGAACATTGATGGACTTTGTCATGAAGCCGGTCGAGGAAGTTAGGTCTAGGGGTGTCTTGGTTAGGGCTCGTTTAGTGTCATTCGGGTAAAAAGAACTCAACAGCCTGCATGGGGATAGCGTTCTTGGTTAGATTGGTCCAAGAGGGGTCCAGTGGTTAGCAAGGAGTGTTGGTTCAAGCTGGCTAAGAGTAGGGTAGAATTTGTTTTTGTAATGTTGGGACGCTTTTCTGTCGTAGGGTTAGCGCTGCGGCGCTGCTCTTTAGGCGACGCAGCGCCTGGACTTCGAACTATTAGCGCTACAATGCTGATGTCGGGCACCTAGGCAGTAACCAAGTGCCTCAATGCCACAGTGTCAACGCCTAGGCTCTAGTCCAGGGTTTGAGGGGCTTTTGTTTTAGCGCTCTTGTCTTATTGGGTATTGATATGTCATTATGACTGAGCTTACTAAGGGTTAAATTGGGTCATAATGACCTTGACTAGGAATCTTCGAATTACGATTTAAGCATGGTTGTCTTCGGGTCAAGTTAGCAGGCCTGGAAGCAGCCTAAACACGATTTGACATGTTTTAAATGTTTATGTTATCATGTATATGAATTTTATGTAAATATGAAAAATACTTTGCATGCTTGATTTTAAGAAAAATTACATATATGCATTATTTTTATAAGTGATGAATATGTTGACATGTTTTGAAGGATGAGAGTTGGTTGTGACTAATGTGAATATGTATACGATGATATAAAAGGCCAAGGCTTAATGGATGGGTAATACTGTCGTCGATGTCTTCGTCACCGGGTACCACAGTTATACGTAGATGGATCCATCGAATAGAGCTGATACGAAAGTCGCAACCAATGAACTGATTTCAATTAAAGAAAATGAATATATATATTATGATATGTTGAGACATGTTTTGACACGTTATGTCTTATTACGTTTACGTTTACGGTTTTTTTTAAAGATCATGTTTTGTATGTTGATTATAGTACTTCTCACTGTTTCATACTATGTATATGTACTCGTCATAACGTTACATGTGTGTTGAGTCTTTAGACTCACTAGGTGTGAATGATGCAAGTGAGCATATTGATCAGAAGATTGGAAATGCCGAAGACTGAATAGGCAGAGTTGGTTGTGCGCAAGCGAACCCGAGAACCGTATTTTCCGTACATTATGTTTTGAGTTAGGAGTGGATTGATATTTTCATACTCATTCTTTTTATTATGTTGATGGTTATCAGGAACTTCACACGTTTCATATTTGTTTTATTTTAAAACGTATTTTTAGGGTTGACGAATTGTTTATTTTTAAACTGCAGAATTTTCATCTGTTAGTTGATTACTTTTCTTTTAAAATGTGAAATTTTCAGATACTATTGCATGCATGCATAAAGATAAAAATTTCGAAAATGAGCTTACAAAAAAAAGTTCTAGTTGTATTTTAATTAGGAGACGTTTCATATTTCCACAACAGATGTCTGGGATTCAATAATGTTTGTCTTAAATAGTACAAAGTACATGTGGAGAGAGAGTATAGATCATTATGAATAAGCTCCATATATTCTATGGTTCTTGTCTTTAAAAAGTTTCATGTTGTTTTTTGAAAAACTAACATTGTACTGAGTATCTTTTATTAGAGATTCAAAAGATCTGCTCATGGCAACAAGATCTTTCAATTTGGATTCCACAAGAGTAACATCATCTGATTCAGGCGTAAGATTGGTTCCAAACATCATGTTGATTTCTTGATGTCAGTAGAGCTTTTACTTCCCTGAAAACACAAAATTTATTGATTGGTTCCTAATCTATTTCGGTCTTGTACTTCAAGTAACTTGTGGGGTGAGTGCAACAGAAGATATAAAGTGCTTTCTGATTACTATATTATGTTTTCCCCTGTGTTGTTCTTGTATACTATAATTTATCTCTTCTGAAAAGGTTTGCAATTATAGTATCGGTATTGTCGTGCCTTCACTGAGGTCTGCACTACTGAACATGATCCACTACTGCATCCATTCTGGCAGTAGACTTTCCTCTCGACTGAACATAACCTAATACAAAATTCCTACCCTTGTTCATCTGAATTATTGGTTTTTTAACTTGAATATTATGTTCAAATATTATACTGGACTCAACGAGGTTAATATATTTAACTTTACACATGTTCAGCTGCGAATGGGTACTGGTTTCAGAAGTGTCTTCATTGCTACTAAATCCGAGACCAATTTTTTATCCTACTCTTTTATAGTTCTTGTATCTTCTATAATGAAACAGAAGGCTTATTCCATATATTTATGGTGGACCAGTTCGGGCACCTACGAGGGTGCTTCAAACAAAATATTCTCAAGAGCTGCAATAGCTCTTGTTCTAAGAATGTATACACTAATAAATTAGATCGAGTTTTGTTTCAAACCAAGTGAAAAACACTCGAAGTAATCCTTCGTTAAGAAAAACTGGTAGATTTTAAAAGGACTTTTATCTTTTGTTAACTGATCGACTGAAATTCGGGGAATCAGTTCTGGCTTCTATCAGTTCAACTATGAACTGAGCTGAACTGATCAAATCAGTTTAAAACAAAGTTAAACAGTTAATACACAATATATGTTTATGAATGTTCAGAGACTTCAACAGCTCCTACGTCACCCCTTCTACCACCTCGGGTAGGATCCACTAGAAGACTTTGATTTATATAACACCTTGTACAAATCCACCCAACTTAGGACTTACCCACTGCCAAACTGAACTCCTAGTCTAGACTGAAGGCATCACCTTCCAGCCAACACTTGTTAACATCAGTGTGTCAAAGACTATATACACAAGTTTTATGTCTTTGTGCAGAGTGGAGGTGTGTATGTGTGTGTGAGAACTGATCTCTGAAAACAACCCGAAAGATGTTCTCACACACTGAGGGAAATATTCTTCTATACTAAGCTGATATATCTCGAAGTGTTCCCTCGATTGGGCTGATTGTTTCTTGTAAGCTAATATGTCATAAGCGTGCCTTTTCTTTTCTCTCTTTTTTTTCACCTCTCATTGTTATCTTTGTTGATGGTCTTTGTCTATATTTATAGCAGTAATTCGACCGTACATCAAGACTTATCACATATAATCGTTGCAGCTTGAATGTGTTCCTTGAAATTTGTGTCTCAAATTTTTCGACAGCCATTCTGGAACATTTTGTCTTAAAACTTTGTTGCAACGTCCATTATTGTACTATTGATAGTACAGATGCTTTAGTACCTTTGTGCACAGCTGGATCCCATTGAATAAGCTTGTCGAGTTCTGCAACTGATTGGTTCTAAATTATGTTCTGAACATGGTTCGTTGAACTGATCTTCAGTTGAGATGGTGAAATCAGTTGACTCGTTAATTGAACTGATTTCACTCTTTCAATTGAACTAGTCAGCTGAGCTCTTCATCAGTTGAGCTCTTCATCAGATGGCCAGGCTTCTGAAGGTCATCTGTTAAACCACATTTCAGCTAGACAATCAGTTGAACTGGTTTACAATTTATCAGTTGAACTGGTTCAGTTCGATTAATTAGTTGGCATTTTCAATTTGCATTCTTCGATAGCTTCAGTTACGTTCAGCTAACTGCACACTTAGGTAAAATCATTAGTAACAAAATAACAAGTTTTGTTAACATCACAATCAAGTAAGATTGCGAACATGAAATGTTCAACAATTTACTAATAAATATAAGTTATGATCCTCAATCAGCGGTCCCTGGTAATTAGCATTCACTATTTCATTCTCAGTCTTTGACTTAATCATCTCGGCTTAAAGATCATTGTAATTTTCCTCTTGTGAACAATTGAATTTATTGATTTAATCAGTTAAGCTTTGGTTTTCAGCTTTAATTTCCTCGAATGATTGATAAAGTTTCGAGTACTCCTAAACCATTTCATGCAATGGTTTAGCTAAATCAGCTCACAGTAAAATCATCTGAGTCAAAATACAATGTCCCGAAAATTTGAAGGTCCATGTGAACCACATGCATGCAAGTTATCAAATTTCTTATGTAATTTTAATTAAATTTTCTAATTGCATGAATTGATTATGGTAGGCATGTTTAAATGTTTAAAATGTACTTTTCTAAATGAATGCATAAGAACTGTGTTTAAAGGTTATTCGAGAGGCGATCGAGGAACGGAGACCGGAGACCAGATGAGGGAAAATATTTTTATTAAATAATTAATTTTAATTATTTATTATATGGTATATTGTATAGGTTATTTTTTAAAATGGCAACTTTTGAGGTGTTTTTACACGCCAAGCTGTATTTTAAACCGACAATCAAATTTTGACAAAAATAGGGACGTTTTGAGAACTCGGCTAATACTTTCACAAACTTTCCTAAAAAAAATATTTTGAATATTTACTAATGGGCTTAATGGGTCTAGTATACTAGGTTAGTGGGCCTAAACTTGCACCTAGTGTTTCATTAAAATAAAAAACCAAAAACCCTCCCCAAAACCCCACACAACTCACGCCCCTTCACCTAAAATAATACTAGGACTCTTCTTCTCCATCAGCAACAAACACCACACGAATTGGAAGGAAATTTTGCAAGGTTTGAAGAAAAAATTCAGCAAGCTTCTTCCCCCGTCTCTCCGCTAATGTCCCTCGCATCGCAAGTCATTTTTCGTGCATAATAAATGTGGGGACCCGGACGCTAATCATCTTCTTAATCATCTTTGGGATTTAATTATCAATTAAGATAAACAGGGTCTAAAAATTTTTCTTTTTAAAATATAAGTGCGGAACGTAATGGAATTTAACTAATATACATCTCAGTATAAAAGTACAATAATGTACAACAATTATTCAAACTAGTCTAAGGTTCAATTACTAAATTTCAAGTATTAAACCAAGTCTACAATAAGTCCGGAATCACCACTCTAACTCATCTTCTCTCATCATCTTCTTGACCCCGATCCTGTCTCACCTGTTGTCATGCACACATACAAAACAAGACAACAGCCGGATACTCCGGTGAGAATAAATCTCAGTATAAATAATGTATACATGCAGTTAACTGAATTAACATAAAAGCATGAATTATATCTTATCACATGTAGCATAATCAAACAACATGTATCAATACCAGTCTGTAAATAAAACATGAATCGTAATCTACGAAACATAGATCAATACGGATCTGTAAATCAAATTCTAGTCTCAATATCTAAGACTCGACTCATCTCTCATTCTAATCTAGTCTAGGGATCCCGGTAAATAAGAACGTAACAAGTCTCCCACCTACTACCACCAGTCGCAGTGGCGGTACATTCTTATTTCTGGACTTTGGTCTAGCTGTATCGAATAATCTACAATAAGAACAATATCTGTATCTTAAGCACATCGATACACCAAACGTCCAGTGCCTTGGCGTATCTACCAAGACTAAGCCTATTCTGACAATGTGCAATGGGTCAGTGACAAGTCTGTCAAAATCTAATCCCTCTGTCAGTGACTCTTACTTAATAGCTCTCTGCTTCCTACTTCTAATTCAATCGAATAAACATACTCATTAAAACACAAAGGTATAAAAACAATACCATACAAGTATGTGATTTAGGGAAACTCGAGTTAAATCTAACTCAAGTCGATCTCCCAATTGACATCCATTTATACCTTTCTCTTCTCGGTCTGATGAAGACGAAGTCTTGTATTCCAATCTGTCCATATCCAAATCTGATAATGACAATCATATAAATACCATATCAGTATATAACTCAATTCAAGACCTGTTCTGATCAATACTCAAATCGGTATATAATCCGATCCATATCTGAACAAGGTACAATCTAATTCATATCAATAATATCACGATACAATCGAAATCATTACTGAATCTGATCAATATCAATCTACTGATGTTTCGACGGCATAGCAATACAGTCACGATAACCCCGTCTATCTCAACATCACAGATATAATACCAGAATTCAGTACGACTCATAATCTGAATAATAACACAACTCGGATATAGAATCTCAACTAAATCAACTCTGAAATTCATAACAATGTCATATGCTATCATTTTCTCGATCCGGTTTCGATTATACTATGTCCACTGTCTCGAGAACAACATATATGAATCATCTTCAATTCCATTAACATCATATTTTCAAGTCATCTCAAAACGTAATAAAACTTACGTCCAGTTATAGCTGTCGCCGAGAGGATCGTAGAACTGTGCTCGGATTTAAATTTGATAACTGGTTGGTATAAAATCTCAAATCTAGCACCACATCAAACTTGGAAGATTTCTGAGGGAATTCTAGTTTCTTGCTTAAGGAAGAATGAGGATTTGGTATATATATATATATATATAGATCACATTGCATGTAAGGCACATGGCTGAATGTGCTTACTGCACGTTTCACCGCGGGTGCGGTATTTCTCACACCGCGGGTGCGCTAGGCGTACTGATCATCATCCAAAATTTCAGAAACAGCGACCGCGGGTGCGCTCTGTCTTGCACCGCGGGTGCGCTGCCTCTACTGTAGTAGAACCGCGGGTGCGGTCACTCTTCACCGCGGGTGCGGTCTTGCTTCGTACCCAAATTTCCTACCCTACTGGACAATAACCGCGGGTGCACTCCTTCTAGACCGCGGGTGCGGTGACCCTACTGTAAAATTGGTCAACTTTCTGTCCATGTACCACCGGTGCGGTATCAAAAGGGGCGCGGGTGCGGTCTCTTTCTTCAAGCAACACTTCATCTTTTCATTTAGTGCCTCCCATTACATGTCATGCATACTCATATCTTCCGAATATCACATCAATGAAGACTAATAAATCTCAAGCCTTACATTTATGCAAAAGCACGCGTTAATTTTCCTTCAAACATATTTCACATCATATTATGTGTTTGATACATGCTTGCATGCAAAATATTATAAAAATGATATAATTTCTTTTTTATGGCTATACATGCATAAAACTAGTGTTTTCATCTTGTAAAACTATTGGGTATGATGCACAAAGGGGCTGACATGGTAGCGCTATGGGAAGGGACATTTTTCAACATGTTTAAGGGTCCATAGATGAATGTTTAAGGGCTGGACAATAGGGTGAAGTATGCTGAACGAAATTTGGGGATTCTAGAGTCCTGGGGTTTCGGTTTGGCTTCCTAGGTGGACGCGGCCACCAGCTTCTATTGGGGAACGTCCAGGAGTTCTAAGAGGGTGGTATTGTGGCCCTAGGTGAGAAGAAGTAGGTTTGGTAGGGTGCTAGAAGGAGGAATGCTTGGTTGGAGGCTCATAGGGCTAGGGCGTACGTTTTTGTTGGGAAAAAGGAAAGGGGCCACGCTGGATACTTTCCAGGAGAGGGGTAGGGATCATGAGGGTCCTATCATCGAGCCATGGTGGTCCACACAAGGCTAGAGGGGCTAGGAGTAGAGGGTGCACGGCTAGGACACAACCTAGCCGTGGTCGCAGGTTGTATAGAGATCCACGCACGTCCTCGTGCATGGCTCGCTAGGACTTGATTAAGTAGGTCTAAGGGGCTCGGTCATGGTCCTAGTAAGTGGTATAAGTTCTAGTTGGGTCGGCCAAGGGCTAGGAACAAGGGAATTAGTGGATAGTCCAAGCTAGGGTTCGAATGGATGAAGGCAGAAAATTCAGAAGGTTCCTAGGCTGTCCTATGGGTTTTAATTGGCTTGGTTGGGATTAAAAAATGTTAGTTAGGTGTTAATAAGTCGTGGCTCAAGTTTGGTAAATTTTGGTTAAGTTTCGAGTCCATTCAGGTTAAAACTGAGGTGTACGTCTATGTTTAAAAAAGAATTGGGAAATTAGTCGAGAAACTTAAATTTACGCCTAAGAAATATTTATGGGTGTATTTTAAGGTGATATGTTAAGTTTGGATGGATTTGGATCGTCTTTTTAAGATCTAAGTATAAATTGGGAATGTTAGGGTTTCAGGGGCAAAACGATCATTTTACACTTGAAAAATGTTACACGTCCTGACAGTGTCCTGAATGCTATAATACATGTTAAAATGTTTATTTTATATGTTTATGAGATTTTATGATGAAACGTTAACGCTAAAAGACATGTTGCATGCTTGGTTTAAAAGAGAAATGATTTATATATGCATGAATTTTTATAAGTGATGGAAACATGAAAGGTTGAAAGAGGAGAATTCATTGTGACTAATACGATGATATGATAGGAGATATTGTGAGGGAAAAGGCCCAGAGGGATCCTGTTTATGGGAGAAGGCCCTAGAGAGAGCCTGATGATCGTATTTCCATCGACATGATATGATGATATGATAGGCCAAGGCGCAGCTGACGGGTGAGAGTGTCGCTGATGTCCCTGTCGCCTGGTGCCATGGTTATATGTAGATGGATCCATCGACTTACAGATGATATGAAAGTCGCAATTAAGGATCTGAATTCAATAATGTTAGACCTAATTTAATTATGGTGATGAGAGTCAAAACCAGTAGGCAGTAATAACTAAATCAGAAGACAGTATAAATTGACAGAAGCAGTAATTTTAAAAGTACTTTTCGACTTATAAAAGCAGAAGCAGAACTCGGCTTATAAAAGCAGAATCAGAACTTAGAAAAGCATAAGCATAACTTATCAGAACTTAACGTCTTTTGCTTGATCGTTACATTCTTGAATGTTACCGTTATTTTACCTAGTACTAAGCATTAATTGCACCATTAATGTTGTACAAAGACATTAACACTCCTTACTAGTTTTGGTATGAAACAAGACTGATTACTCTGAAGTTTTCTGCATGACCCTTTTTAGGTGATAAAGCTGATTCTACTCAAAAGTCACAGAAGCCGTTTTTGATTATAGACGTTGGATTCAAAGTTTTCTATATATAAGGGTCAATCCTTTATAGAAAAAAAGATCATTATCATTTATCAACGCATCGATCATTCCAACGTTAGTTTGAGCTATCATCAACTACTACTTATCTTCAAGCTCAACTTACATAATAGCAGCACACGCTTAATAGTAGATAGCTGATCTTCTGATATCATTTTGTGATGCTGTTTCTTCACCTCTTCACAAGCTATACACTTTACTACATCTTGTTGAGAAGAGTCTGTAATCTGGAAAAGAATTTTTTCCAGAACGCTGCTATATTAATTACATTGTGTTGTGTGAAACTAAGAGTTTCAGTAGGCGAAGGATAAGCCCTACTGAATTGGGTGTGTACAAATGTTGTACTATAAAACCAAAGTCTTTTAGTGATACCTTCTGGAAACAGAAGAATGGGAGACGTAGAAGATTTTATCTTCGAACTTCCAGAAGCAATCATTGTTCCACTGCCTACTGTTTTACTGTTTTCACCCTCATATCATCATATCATTTCCGCACTTATTATTGTGATCTGCTGAATATTTATTCGAACAAGATAAGCTATAATCACTAACAGGATTCTATCACCCTTTGCAAAAACGTTTAACAAAGGAACGAGTTTATTCATACACTCTAAACTCGATATCGATCCCCAACAAATAAAAAGGGAAACATATATGTATATGATGAAAGGAAAAATGATATGATATGATAAAAGAACATATGATATGATATGTTGAAAGAAAAATATTTAAGTTTATGCATATTCATAAAAAGATATTTTATTAAAAGTATTTTCATTGTTGCATGTGATTGTATATGTATTATTTGTTATCATGGTTAAGATTTGCTGATTCAATAAATTCACTAGATGTGATCGATGCAGGTGAGAATGATTTTGATGTAATGGAGGACTTGATGGTTGAACTAGCTGGACTGAAGGTGCACGCAACCCGAGGACCGTCGCTAGTTTTCCGCAAATAAAATGAGTTTATGATTTATGTTTACTTGAAAGATTTTATGACTTATGATGCCTTTGAGAGGTTATGAGGGGATGTTCGAAATAAGTTATTTTTGAAATAATGTTAGTTTAGGTTGGTTGACGTTTTATGATTTTATGCTTTGAATTTCTTTCTTTTGGATTTTCAAATAATAGTTGGTTG
Source organism: Primulina tabacum (assembly GCF_025594145.1). Classification (NCBI taxonomy): domain Eukaryota; kingdom Viridiplantae; phylum Streptophyta; class Magnoliopsida; order Lamiales; family Gesneriaceae; genus Primulina; species Primulina tabacum. The sequence continues at coordinate 16,180,897 of NC_134553.1, forward strand.
ATTTATTTTTAAATGGTGTCAAAAATATGTATATATGTATATTTATGTTACGGCCGACTAGTATAGGAAGGGGAAAAAGATTCTAGTATATTTTAAAGAAAAACGAGTAGTGTACGTTTCACAAAATCTAATACCTCATCAGTAGTTGTATCTGGATCAACATCGGCTATCAAATACTGAACACATTCAGCATCACTATCACTTGATTGTATTTCTAAATCAGATGATCCTGAAATAGAATCTACCCACTTGCTTTTAATTTTTTTAGCAACCATTGCCTGGTGAAATATTCGGGATTTCTCGTCATTTTGCTTATGTAATTTCTTCTTGTAATCGTCTTTCTTGGGCTTAGGAGAATCAATAATGAAAAAACAAGTCTTCCCACAATTGAAATAAATCGTGTCGTCGGATGGTGAATTCTTTTTGAAGTTCATGCTAGGATTCTGATAGGTTCTATGACTTTCCTTCATGAATCTTGAGAATTTATTGATGAACAATGACATAGCATCTTTGCTGATTTGCTCATCAGTCTTATCTGGTATTGGGTCAACAATGGTCATGACAAGGGCCTTGGTTAGATGGTTAGAGGTAGATTCTTCTCCGATTCTGGTTTCCAATTCAAACTCGTATTCCTTTGGATCATCAAAAAATTTATGAAATTTTACTTTATTTAGATCCTTTGATTCTTTCATAGCAATCGTTTTTACATCTCATTCCCTTGAAAGAACTCTCATAACTATCAATGCAACAATTTTGCTGGTGTGCTCTTTCCAAGAGCTGCCAACTAGATTATAATGCTACTGATCTCTCGTCAAATTCAATCAGAAATTCTTCCAACTTCATCTTGATGTTTTTAAATTTTTTCATGGCTTTGTGAGTTTGTTCTATTTTGCCTAATTATTTACCTCACAAAGCTGAATCATCTTGTCCAATATTTCTTTCGCAGTGACACACATCTTACTAAATGTGTTTTTGTTAAGAGTTTTGTATAATATATATATATTTTCCACGTTATCCAGGTTTGGCTTCTTCTTGATTTTAATTGGTCTGTCAGTAATGACTATTCACGTATCATCATCCTGAGTTTTCAGATGAGCCTACATTTTGATTTTCTAGTCATCAAATTCTTCTTTGGAGAACATGTGAATTTTATTGAGATGTCACTGCTTCTAAATATATAAGTTTAGATGTTGAGAAAACCCACTCTGATACCTCTGTTAGGATCCATGGTAGTATTTTATAGGGGTGGATAAAGCACTATATATTTTGAATTTTCTTTTCTTTAGACAACCTCTTGTGGTATTAACAACAGAAATCTGATTTCGACCTTTAAAAGTCAGTAGGTAGTTGATGAGTAATGCAGAATGACTCTTGAACTCTGTGAACAATAATAGAAATACTGAAAAGAAAAATTGATTGTTTCTGAAAGTCTGAAGGATAAAATTATTCTACATCTCCCATTCTTCTGGTCCCATAAGTTATTCACTAAAAGACTTCGATATTTACAGCTTCTGTAAACACTCGCTTCAGTAGGACTCAATAGTGTCTACTGAAACTATCAGTATCAACTTCTTTACAACTTACACAGTGACATATGATCCAGAAAGATTTTTCTGTCACTGATCTACTCAAAATTCTAATACAATAATGAGATTATTATAGAGAGTAAAATATGACATAAGATGATCTCTTAAAATATCCGATAAAGCTAGTTTGAGTGTGCTTCTGGTTTATTTTCAATAAAGCTTCTGAATAATATGATATTTGCTTTGAGTGTATCGTTACTTGCTGAAATATGATCTGACTTTATATAGGTTATCTTCAAATATTCAGATCTGAACAACTATAAATTGGTCTATCAAGATCACTAATGCACTTGTCCAATTTGTCAAATATTATTTCGCTTGCTCCAAAAGTAGAAAACGACATTAAATACTTGACACTGTATATCAAATCAGCCAGAATGTGTCATCTTTAACTAGAATGCTGAACATTTTTTGAATATTTTTATTGCTGATTTTACGCTTCAATAAGTACGAGGTTATATTCAATACTCATCGTTGTCAAGATTCAATAATATGTGGATGTTTACTAGTTGTCTATCCATTATATTCGGTATTCTCTGAACACTTAGCAGATTATCCGCTACTGTCTACTAAATTTTTCAGAGTGCTAATTTAATAATCTTGGTTAATTTCTTACAACTAGCTCAACACCAAAACTTAAATGTTTTAACAAACTCATTCAGCAAAATTAACCTACAAATATACATAAAACATAAGATATTGTATATTGTTTTAAATAAGTTTAGTCAAACATTTTTTAAATTATACTTTAAATTGTTGCATGCCTCTTTGCCTTATAATTTTTTTTAAATAAGTTTTATCAAACGTTCTCTAAATTACATTTTAAATTGTCGAATGCCTTTTTGCCTAGTGTTACATACACAAAGTTTTGAGTTTGAAACTTAAGTGAAATCATTGTTCCCAAATATCCAAAAAGAAAAAAAGTTATACTTCAATTTAATTTCAAATTAAATCCCTTTATTCAATTTAAATTATATTGAATCCAAACGGATCCTTGAAAGGCTAAATAAAAAAAGAAACTAGGACATCAATCTTAAAAAGCGGGTCAAAAGATTATTAAATTTAAACTTTTTATTTCAATGATTGAAATTGTAAAAAGTGTGATGAAAATAAGATAATACAATTAAGGTCAAGACATAATGTAGCCTGCCTTGTTGTAACTAATAACAGATCGAAAAGAATTTTGACTGATTAAATTATAAGGATATTTTGAAATGAATCAATTCATATTGTTGATAATTATATTCTACTTAACCTTTTTTTTTATTTTTAGGTAACTTTTTATTTATGTGGAAAGTAAGGAAAAAAATCATTAGGATCTCCTATAAAAAAAATCAACATTATTTTATAAAATTATAATGATACGTATTTTATTTACATTTTACATTTTTAATGAAAACTGATTTTTAAAATCCAAAAACACACAAAAAAAAGTGGCAGTTGATATATATAATTTGATATTAGAAAATTTATAACATATAATTTGAAAATTCATAAATTATATACAAGGAGTTCTGTAATTAAGGGTTAACAAATTGGAAAATTGGAGATAAATCCCTAAACCTAAACTAAAATTTATCATAACTATCTACACCAAAAAAACTTGTTTTCACTCCCTAAAACATTAATTAAAAAAACAAAAATACCCTCATAATGTTAATGATTGATTTTCATGAGAAAAATGATATCAGAGCCTAAATAAAATTATTTCAAATATAAAAATTTATTATTACGCATTTACTTAATTGTTTGAGGAGGAGAATGTCTCAGATAAAATGAATCTAAACTCATGTTCGAGATTGATTATTTGCAGGATTTATTCCAAAAATATGGAATATTTGAAACCTTTGGGTACTGAATCCTTATTACACCAAAAGTGAAAGCAAAAATAATGTTGAAACCTTTAACTGAATAAGAAAAAATGATCAATCTAATCAAAAAAGTCTCAAAAAAGAAACTAATCTAATGATAACGTTAGAAAAGATTTGTCTCGAGGATCTCTGTTGAAGAAAATATTATTTCCAAGAATTTTGGCGTATGACAAAAAAAAGACAGCTCTACGGTTCATATGTGTGACATATATCAGTTCAACCGTCCATCTCAAATAATGGTGTATCTTTCTAACCGGCCAAAGCTCAAAGGAGTTTCAACCGCTTATCAGAACCGGATCATTTAAAGGACCATTTATTGCTCAAAGATATTCTCTGACCGGTTTAATACATTCGAAGTGTAAAGTCAACATATATACATCTGCTCCAAGATTGATCCGCATTTATGATCATATTCCAATGAAGAGAGACCAAGTATAGACTGCATGTTCTGATGCTAAATACAGTTACTATAAAAGGAACTCCTCAAGAAAAGCACTTCAGAATGGTGCTGAGCAAAAGGAATATTAAATGCGTTCATTAAAGAACATTTAATGCTCATAAAGACGACAGCGACTCATCTATTCAGAAAATCAGGTTAACGTTGCTATTTCCTTCCCGACCGTTAAGAAAATCGTGTATATTAACGGAAGAGTGTGCTAGCAGAAAGGCGTCTTTTCATCTCACAATTGAAATATAACAGCTTGCTTGCATAATTGAAAAGATCTCTGAGCGCTCCTAAAAATTTACATACTTCTTCGCTCAATCAGCACGCTTTCAACAGAAAATCATTTGATCATCTTAGGATCATTTTCGTGCTATTCACACCAAACCGTTTATTCTCATCAGTAACTTTTTGGTTATTAGATCAAGTCTCGTTATCTAGTGAACTGAGTGTTCTTAATATCCAGAAGTGTAAAGTGATCACTAAGAGTTCCAATACAGGCAGTGTGATAAGTCCTGATTGGAGTGGGTTGTTGCAAATACGTTGTAAAGCCAAAGTCTTTTAGTGGAATCCTTCCTGGAAAAGGAAGTAGGGGTGACGTAGGAGTATTCAATCTCCGAACATCCATAAAAATCTTGTGTTATTTACTTATCGCAAGCTATTACTTTTTTAACCGCAATTTATTTAGTTTGCCAAAAGTGTTTGAACCGTCATTGGAAATTGTGAACCGTTTTCCGCACTCATCAGTGGTTCAAGTTTCCAACCGTTTGAGAAAGAATTTTCAACTGCCTAAAAACGCTTGAAAAACTTATTTTAATTTAGAAAATTTGAAAGAGTTCATTCACCCCCCTCTAAACTCTTTCCCGATCCCAACAAGTGGTATCAGAGCGGGGTTTTCTCAAACACTAACATCTTTTCAATCACTTATGGCTTCTCTCAATAAAATTCCAATGTTCTCTAAAGAAGATTATGACGATTGGAAAATTCTCATGCAGGCACATTTAGCAGCCCAAGATGACGATATGTGGTATATCATCACTGACGGGCCAATGAGAATTCTGAAGGTGAATACAGCTGCAACAATAACTGAAGGTGCTCCTCAGATGGTTGAAAAGCACAGATCTGAACGGAAAGCTGAGGATAAAAAGAAGGAAAATTTGGATAACGTTGCGAAAGATATTCTCTATAAAACTCTGGACAAAAATATGTTCGCCAAAATCAAGACCTGCACTACTGCGAAGGAAATATAGGAATAACTTACTCAACTATGCAAAGGCAATGATCAGACTAAGGAAAACAAGTTGACTGTGACTATCCAGAAGTTTGACAGCGCAAAGATGAAGCCAAGAGAAACTCTTGCAGAATTTGACGAACGGTTCAGTAGTATCATCATCGAACTCATCTCACTCAGGGAAAGAATATTCCAACAGAAAAATTGCTTTAAAGGTTATGCGAGCTCTTCCCAGAGAATGGGATGTAAAGACTACAGTAATGCGAAAATCAAAAGATCTAAACAAACTGGAACTTCATGATCTCTTCACCGACCTTAAAGCGTATGAGTTCGAGCTAGGAATACAAACTGAAGAGGATCCATCCACATCGCAACAAACAAAGGCACTTCCAGCTACCATAGTGACTCTTCCGGTCGAAGAGTCCTCAAGTAAGAAATCGGCCGAGCAATTAAGAAATGAAGCCATGTCTTTATTCGTTAAAAAATTCAGTAAATTCATGCGTAAGAATCAATCACAGATGAATAAAACTCAGTTCAACGAGGACCATACTGATAATGGTCAAGCTTGTTTTAACTGTGGAAAGAGAGGACACTTTATTGCAGAATGCAACAGGCCAAGAAAAGATGAAAAGAAATCAGGTGACAGAAGACAAGTTAAAGACAACAAAAGATTCATCAAAAAGAAGAGTCAGCGAGTCCTAGTTGCAGAAGAAGACAAAGGCAAATGGGCTGAATCAGAATCTGAAAAATCTATTTATGAAGAATCTTCAAGTGAAAGCGAAGATGAGAAAGTAGAGTGTCTCATGGCCAAAGAAGATCAAGAATATACTGATGAAATGATATTTGACTTTAACTCTGATGAATTAACACGAGTAGATCTCGTCACCGCACTTCACGACATGGTATATGAGTTTAAGAGGCTTTCACAGCAGTTCAATGAAGCCAAAACAGAAAAACAAAACTTGGAAAACAAGTTAACTCTCTCTAGCTGTTCGCAGCAAAAAAAGGTCAGCGGTTTGAAAGTAAAGTTAAGTCTGCTAATGGCTGCGAAGATTTTTCCATGCTACTTTGAAAGAAAATAAACGATTGATAAATACAGTTAACACTTGGAACAAGTCCTCTATTTCTCTGAATAGGATGCAGGAAATGCAGAAGCCAGCCGGAGACAGAACCGGGCTAGGTTATAGCATTAATGAATGCAGCACCTCAGGAGCACAAACTCAACCGCTACTAGAAAAAGGCAATTTAAAACCAATTAAATTTGTCAGATCTAGTACGGTATATGAACATGATAAACCTGAAGATCTAGGCACTCAAAATGTAAATTTTGAAAATAACAGAAGGCGATGTGGTTTAGGATACATCGAAATTGAGAATGCTAAAACCAACCGATCATGGCTCAGACGCAGGCCTAATACAACCGTTCACAACGGTTAAGGTTGGGCCAGCAGAAAGTCAGGGTCAACCGGAAATCATTCAAAAACTAGACCGAACCATTACCACAATAGCCGACCTGTTCAAAAGAGATACCGGTTGAGTGACAATGACAGATGGTCTAAACAACATACTGGAAAGAAAAAGACACTGCATACACCACCTGATTATGCACATAACAGCTCTCTCCTTAGGACACATCATGAAAAATCCTTCAGGATAATTCAAGTGTGGATCCCTAAAGGTCTAATAAGCTCAGGACCCAAATAGGAAAGGGTACCAATTTCTCTTTTCAATAATGTTAGGTGTCAAAGAAAAGGAACTTGGAGGAATCAATCTGGTTCTTGGATAGTGGCTGTTATAGACACATGACTGGAAGCAAAGATCTCCTGTCAGAAGTAATCAACTACAAAGTTCCAACAATCACCTTCGGTGACAATTCTAAAGGTAAAGCTGTGGGTAAGGGTAAGATTATCCACGAAAAAATTAATATTAGAGATGTACTTCTTGTAGAGAATCTATGTTATAACCTGATAAGTATAAGCCAACTATGTGACAGTGGTTACACCGTAGAATTTCAAAAACTCATATGTACTGTCAAAACCGCGGCAGGTAATATCATGTTAACTGGTCATAGAGAGCAAAATACATAAAAAGTTAAATGGAATGATAACTGTCTTAGCGCACCTACATGTTTCGTCGCCTTAAATGGAAATAAAAATTGGCTTTGGCATAAACGGCTCAACATCTTAATTTCAAATCTATTGCCACTATCAGCAAACTTAAACTAGTATCTGGATTGCCTAACATTGATTTTTCCAAAGGTAGAATTTGCAATGCTTGTCAGTTAGGTAAACAAGTCCGGTCAACATTCAAGAGCAAAGGAAGAAACTCATCAGCAAGATGCCTGGAACTTCTTCATATGGACTTGTTCGGACCAATACCCGTAACAAGCTTAGGGAGAAAGAAATACACTCTCGTAGTAATTGATTATTTCTCCAGATTTACATGGGTAACATTTCTAAACTCCAAAGACCAAACCGCTGATCAACTAATCAAGCTGCTCAAAAGACTTCAAAACGAGAAAAGTGAAGCAGTTGACAGAATCAGGAGTGATAGAGGAACTGAATTTCTAAACCGATTCTTGTCATCCTATCTTGAAGATCATGGCATAAAACATGAATTATCAACAGCAAGATCACCTCAACAAAACGGAGTAGCTGAAAGAAGAAACCGCACATTGAAGGAAGCAGCTAGAACCATGCTATCCGAATCTGGTATCTCACAAAGGTTTTGGGCTGAAGCCATTAACACAGCCTGTTATACTCAAAACCGATCCATGATCAATAAGAATCATGAGAAAACTCCATATGAAATTTGGACCGGCAAGCAGCTAGAAGTTGGATACTTTCGCATCTTTGGTTGTAAGTGTTTCATTCACATTAATGGCAAAACACATCTCACCGCTTTTGATGTTAAAGCTGATAATGGCACCTTTTTAGGATATTCAGCAGTGAGCAAAGCATACAGAGTTTATAACCGAGAACTCTCACTGTTGAAGAATCTATACACATTGTATTTGATGAATCATCTATATGCCATGACAACAATAGTAACAGTATACATGATTTAATAAATAATCTTGATGCAACTAACCTTGAAGCAAGCAGTGATGATGAGGTAGATCTGAGAAAAACAGGGGGAATCACATCAAAAGAAAATCCAACCGCTCAAGAACAAAATCAACAGGTGAACGAACCTCCAACAAACGCAGATGGAAGTAGCACTGGAGCAAGAAGAAGGAATTATTCAACCTACCGAGCTAAATCCTATGGACCATGTCTCCAGTGGAAAAAGGATCATCCACTTGAGCTGGTCATTGGTAACCCTACTGCTCCTCTTAGAACTAGAAATCAAATGATAAATGAAGTTATGCATGCTGCATTTGTTTCTCAGATAGAACCTAAGAAAATTGATGATGCATTACTTGACTCAAATTGGATGGAGGCCATGCAAGAAGCACTTAATCAGTTTGAAAGAAGTAAAGTTTGGCATCTAGTCCCTCGGCCTAATAACACTCATGTGATTGGAACTAGATGGATATTCAGAAACAAAATGGATGAAAACGGTTTGATTATAATAAAAAAGGCTAGACTTGTAGCTCAGGGCTATAGACAAGAAGAAGGTATAGAATTTGATGAATCCTTTGCCCCTGTCGCCAGGTTAGAATCTATAAGAATATTTCTGGCATTTGCAGCATTTAAGGATTTCAAAGTATATCAAATGGATGTTAAATCTGCATTTTTGAATGGATTATTAAATGAGGAAGTTCATGTAGAACAACCACCTGATTTTATTAATCACACTTTTCCTGATTATGTTTACAAACTGGATAAAGCTCTGTATGGACTGAAGCAGGCACCAAGAGCATGGTATGACACATTAATCAAATTCTTGCTTGAACATGGTTTCTCAATTGGAACGGTTGATAAAACATTGTTTACATTCTCAAACAATGATCATTCATTGTTTGTACAAATATATGTGGACGATATTATTTTTGGATCAACTAGCCCTAAGCTATGTGAGATATTCTCTAAGATGATGCAGGAGCAATTTGAGATGAGCATGATGGGCGAATTAAATTACTTTTTAGGACTGCAAGTCAAGCAGTCCGAAAATGGAATATTTATTAATCAAGCCAAATACACTCGAGATATGCTAAAGAAATTCGGCATGAAAAATTGCTCTCAAGCTTCCATCCCAATGAGCTCATCAATTAAACTGGATAAAGATGAAGGGGGAATCTCTGCGGACACAAAAATGTGCAGAGAGTTAATAGGTTCTTTGCTATACTTGACTGCCAGCCGACTGGACATTATGTTTGCGGTTTGTTTATGCGCACGGTTTCAAGCTAAACCTATGAAATCTCATTTTATTGCCTCTAAACGTATTCTTAAATATCTTAAAGGAACTGCTAATGTGGGTCTTTGGTATACCAAAGATTCAAGTCTTAATCTTGTAGGGTACTCAGACGCAGATTATGCTTGGTGCAAGGTCGACAGAAAAAGTACGAGCGATTCATGTAAATTTTTAGGCGAATGGTAGATTTCGTGGCTTAGTAAGAAAATAACGTCAATAGTTACATCAACCGTTGAAGCAGAATATCTTGCGGCTGGAAGTTGTTGTGCTTAGATGCTTTGGATACAACAACAATTGAAATATTATGGCATCCAAGCTATTGAATCATCCATTTTTTGCGATAACACCAGCGCAATAGCAATCACATACAACCCAGTTATGCACTCTCGGACAAAACATATTGATATCAGACATCACTTCATCCGAGAACACGTCATGAAGAAAGAAATACGGCTTGAATATGTTCATACTGATCAACAAACAGCTGATATTTTCACAAAACCATTACCAGAAGGCTAAGTTCTCTTATTTCCGCAATATGCTTGTATTAATTGATTTATCTTGATGTATTTAGTTCTTGCAATTATTCAATTTGTATTGCAGGAAATAAACGAAAATAAAAGAGACAGTCGGTAATACAAAAGTAGAAATATTTTATTCAACAAACCATCGGCATTGTACATCCCTGAACTTCATCTTCTACCGCCCTCAACCAGTTGCGCAACCAAGCGGTCAGCTTACCGGTGGAGGTACATAAAAATTCATCTGAGGAAGCAATCTTCCTCAGAGTCCTCTGCTCTTTTAAGAGCATGAGGAGGTAAACGCCATCATCAGAGAATGACGTATGATGCATCAGCGACATAAAGGAGTCGCTGATATTTCTTCAGGAGTGACATCTCCTTAGCAGTAACGCCTAGTCCTCCATCAATGGAGGACCGAAGCTCTTCGACCATTGTCCAGACTGCCACCGTCTTCTCAAAAATGCTATCTTCATAAGCAGCCTTGCGGGAAGCTATCATTGACTCCATAAATTCTTTCACTAGATCTGGCTCAGCTTGAACTGCCTGATTTCACCATTTTGATATTTGTTGTGTGTAAAACTAACCCCTTTACCTGTTTTTATAGACAAAATGATTGAAGGGTCTCTCTCTCTCATATTGACAGACACTAGGATTTAAAGAGGCTTTCTGTCTAAGCCATCGACGGTTCATTATCCAGGATTAGTCTTCAATCCACATGTTTAGGGGGAAAAATGGTTAAGTCATTAATTAAATAGATTTTTCAACCGTTTCCTACTTGGGCGAGATACTTCCACGTCATTGCGTAAAAATTACTCAAACTTTTCGACTGCTTCTGACTGACATGACAGTTTTTACTTTTGAAATTTCAAAATTAATTATTTTACCGCCGCTCATATTTCTTTTTCAAAAAATTATTACTAAAATTCTCTTCACTAACAGTCCTCCACGTGGACTGACTGGTAAATATCTGAACCGCACATACATACTCTACATTTGCAACCTCGCGGAGCTTACCTTGCTATTGCAACTCCATCTCATTCTCATTTAACTTGCAGATGCTGACATTCAAATCCTCTCGGTAAATAAAAAATATGGCTGCTTCTATCGCTCAGAACACAATCGCTGTTAACTTCGCGTCGATATTCGACATGCCCAACAAATCGATGCAAGCCATGTTTCGCAAATTAAAAAATTCTGGGCTGCAGCTACAAATACTCAGACACACTACTAAAGGAATTCTTCGAGTCTACGCACATGAAGAACGGCGAAATTATTTGTGTCGTCCAAAAAGAAAAACTTCTGTTCACACAGAAGATTTTTGCTGAATTGTTCAGCCTACCAACGGAAGGAGTAACTGATTTCTCTACACTGCCTGATGGAAATATTGATATCTGGAGTATTGCTTTCTCAGGCACAAACTCTCCAATTTCACATCCCACTTGTCAGAAACGTGATTTAAAGATTGAATACAGACTGCTAGCAGATATCGTCGCCAAAGGACTACTTGCCAAAGCCGGTGCTTATGATAAAATCACTTTGGAGAAATTTCTGGTTATGGCCACTATCTCATCCAAATTGCAAGTTAACTGGTCTGACGTTCTCTTCAGAATATTGGTGGCCATGATCAACAAAGAAAACCAATCACAAGGGTTTGTGGTTCCAATCTGCCACATGCTGATCGACACCGGGGTTCAACCTGTTTATATGATAGACGTTGGCAAAACTAAGCTCTTCAACTGGATATCGGTTGAAAAAATTATCCAAAAGAATCGACCGGCTGAGGAGATAGTCTCCATCAAGATTGAAACCGGGGAAGAGTTTGTCAAACAAAAGAAATCATCCAAAACCGTTTCAACCTCCAAGGAAACCAAGAGAAAGCTGGTTCTAAAGACAAGCTCCGATGATGAGTCCAAAGATGACGTTCCAGTTGCTCATGTTTTTAAGAAAAAGAGAACTGCACAACCAACAAAGATAAGATTGGTCAAACATCTTTCGGCTCCACTTGTTCCTGCCCCTATCCCTGCGATCTCAGTCACAAAACAAAAGGGGATTCGTATTGCTGAAAAAGAGATTGAATCGTCTTACTCTGGAGTCCCTATCATTCTCTCTTCAGATAAGGGCAAACAGATGATGATTGAAAATTCACCTCAAAACAATGCAGTTTATACGGCCATAGTACTCGCAAGCGAGCGTGTAAATGAGGCTGTCCAGAAAAAGATAAAAATGCTTGACAGATGGGTTAAATATCGAACTACTGTAACGTTTGATTCGCTACTTGAAACCGGCAAAATTAAAGCAGCTGCTAAGCTGGAGCGGTCCGTTTTGGAATGGACATAAACGGCTGATATTTGAACCGCTCTTCAACGACGAGACTTTCTGGAACTTCAAATGAAGGAAAGCACTCTCCGAATCATCATCCGGCTGAAAAGAAATAATTTTGACCCGTTTTGTCCTACTTCCAAGGATGATTCGGCAGTCGTCTCTCAACTTGAGATGGACGCATTGTCACTGGCTATGAGAGTCGCTCAAATGCGACAAGATCTTAATCTCCCAACTGTTACAGATCAAACAAAGTTAGACTCTCTAATGGACATTCATGAAGATCTGAGCTCCGAACAGTGTCATGTCATCCCTACTGAAAAGGATTCCTCATCCATTTCTCCCGGTACATTCACTAAACCTTCTTCACCAGCACTTACCATGACAGCTCAACCGGGTGATGAAGAAACCACTATGCCTCTTTTTACAACAAAAATGACGGCTGAAGACCTTCCAGGTACTGAAACACAGAGCCATCAGCTTACCACCGACATTCCATCTGAGTCTCGAACAATATCTGCAATGGATCAATTTACCCAACTGCCTCTGCTTGATCTTTTAGCTGCTAAAACTCTTTCTGTTGATGAGGCAGAGAAATTTTTATCTGACTTTGATAAAGCTGTCACTTTTCAAGATCAAACGGTCTTTTCACCAGTCGATCCCACCAAGGATGATTCAACAACTCCTTCAGAACAGCTGTTGACATCCCCAAAGAATTGCATACAACGCCATGCTCAGCCTGAAGCACCAACTGAAATCGGCTCTAAAAGCTCTGCCTCCACTGAGGATATTGATCAGATCATTGAGAATATTACAGCTGAACTACATGAGCCAGAACCATTACAAATTGCTGAAAATCTGCCCTCCTCTAAATTGGTCTCTCTCGAGCACAGCTTACTATCTGAAGAAGACAAACTTGAAGAACAGGTATCTCAAGAAGAAGCTCTAAAAGAAAGCTATCAACAGCGAATTCTGGCAAGATTGATCACTATGGATCAATCAATTCTGGCGCTCAATCACAGACAATCTGATCTCCAAGAAGCCTTTCAATCAGTAAAGTCAGCTCTTCGCACTGATATTTCCTCCATAGAAACGAGTTTCTCTATCAAGCAAGCCAAATACAAATCTAAACATCTCAACATGTGCCTTGGTCTTTCGGAGCAAATGACTCGTCTTCAGGCAAATCTAGAACAACGCCTCGATGCCCAAGGTGCTCAGCTTGCGGAAATTATGACTTTCCTCGTACACGGTGATGTCAAAAAGGGGGAAAGAGAGCGGCAAAAGGCTATTCAAGAAGCAGAACTATCTGTAATGAAGGGAATTACGTGAGTCAAGAGAAAAGGAAGACAAAGCTAAAGCTGGGGAACAAAGCTCAGGTTCAAAGAAGGGAAATTAGTCATCTCGAACTATCGTGAAATACTTTGAACATTGTAATTTCATTCACTTAATGAAATACAATTCTTTCGCTCATTTAAATCTCCTTAAAATACTATAGTCTTCCAGCTGGGTTTTTTCATCACCAAAAAGGGGGAAATTGTTGAAGAAAATATTATTCCCAAGAATTTTGGCGTATGACAAAAACAAGACAGCTCTACGGTTCATATGTGTGACATATATCAATTCAACCGTCCAGCTCAAATAATGGTGTATCTTTCTAACCGGCCAAAGCTCAAAGGAGTTTCAACCGCTTATCGAAACTGGATCATTTAAAGGACTATTCATTGCTCAAAGAGATTCTCTGACCAGTTTAATACATTCGAAGTGTAAAGTCAACGTATATACATCTGCTCCAAGATTGATCCGCATTTATGATCCTATCCCAAAGAAGAGAGACCAAGTATAGACGGCATGTTCTGATGCTAAATACAGTTACTATAAAAGGAACTCCTCAAGAAAATCACTTCAGAACGGTGCTGAGCAAAAGGAAGATTAAATGCGTTCATTAAAGAATATTTAATGCTCATAAAGATGACAGCGACTCATCTGTTCAGAGAATCAGGTTAACGTTGCTATGTCCTTCCCGGTCGTTAAGAAAATCGTGTATATTAACGGAAGAGTGTGCTAGCAGAAAGGCGTCTTATCATCTCACAATTGAACCATAACAGCTTGCTTGCATATTTGAAAAGATCTTCGAGCGCTCCTAAAAGTTTACATACTTCTTTGCTCAATCAGCACACTTTCAACAGAAAATCATTTGATCATCTTAGGATCATTTTCGTGCTATTCACACCAAACCGTTTATTCTCATCAGTAACTTTTTGGTTATTAGATCAAGTCTCGTTATCTAGTGAACTGAGTGTTCTTAATATCCAGAAGTGTAAAGTGATCACTAAGAGTTCCAATACAGGCAGTGTGATAAGTCTTGATTGGAGTGGGTTGTTGCAAATACGTTGTAAAGCCAAAGTCTTTTAGTGGAATCCTTCCTGGAAAAGGAAGTAGGGGTGACGTAGGAGTATTCAATCTCCGAACATCCATAAAAATCTTGTGTTATTTACTTATCGCAAGCTATTACTTTTTTAACCGCAATTTATTTAGTTTGCCAAAAGTGTTTGAACTGTCATTGGAAATTGTGAACCGTTTTCCACACTCATCAGTGGTTCAAGTTTCCAGCCGTTTGAGAAATAATTTTCAACCGCCTAAAAACGCTTGAAAAACTATTTTAATTCAGAAAATTTGAAAGAGTTAATTAACCCCCCCCCCCCCCCCCTCCCTCCCCTCTAAACTCTTTCCCGATCCCAACAATCTCCAAGACCTTGTAGAATATTTTGCAAATCTCAAGGTTGTAGATCTAAAGATGAACACAACGGGGGGTGAACAACCTACCATAACCTAATCGTCTTCTCAGGAACCACCAAGGAAAAGTGTGGGATTTCAGAATATAAATATGAGAGAATCCCAACCAAACTTTTATACTGGTAGATAATCACACCCAGTGGGAACAAGGTCAAGGAGAAGTCAAATTCCCTTGCACCAAAGACTTTATGGGAAATCTGTTTTAGAGCCTATACATCCTTATGGGGTTATGCTTAATCTTGATGTACTAGACTTCAAAAACAGAGAAGATCTCATAGATGATTGGACATCTGCTATGATAATTGCAGCAGGAGCACTTGATCTCAACAGAGCAGGATTATTTAAACTATTGGAAATGTGTCTAATGGGAGCAGTAAAGATTTCTTGGGACATGATTTAGGTAGAAAGCAACGAGTCAGTCATAGCCGGAGAGTCTCTAAGTGAGATAGCCGGAAGAATGGCTACTCTATTTAAAGAACAATTTATAGTCAAGATACAGAGAAGAAAAAGAAATATACTCAAGCTCTGTATAGTCTTGAATTACATGATATATGTTTAGTGGATTCATATATTATATTATTAACTAAATATAGATGAAATTCAGGGGTTGAAAAAGATATAACAATGCAACTTTTCTTCGCCAAGATGCCAAGTTCCTGGAGAGAAATGCTACTAAGGGCATATGTCCCTAGTAATCCAGATACATTGGCAAGAAGAACCTCTTTTCTCAAAGGAAAATTGGCAGAATGGTGTCATATGACAGCAAAACAAGAGAATTACAAACGTTTAAGGGGTATTAACAAACGTACTCCTTTGTGTTGTAACAAAAATGATCTTCCAGCAATTATTGGAAGTAAACTACAAAGGCAGAAGAGAAAAATTTTTAGAACTCATCCTTATGCCAGAAGTGGAAGAAGTTCTTGGAAATCAAGAACAGTTTGGTCCCCACAAAAGACCAGATCTTACAAATCGGGGCAAAGAAGTTGACCAACAAGAAGTAGGATATCATCCCAAGCATCGAGTACATCTTGAAGCACAGAAAGAACACCTACAAAGACAACTTTCAGAAGAACTCACATCCGAGCTTATGAAAGTTAAAATATTGTAATTGCTGGACATGTGGAGCAAGAGGACATATTTCAACTAACTGTCCAGAAAATGAAAAAATAGGAATAAAATGCTTCGATCCAACCCCAGATATTGAAGAAGCAAATTATTATCAAGATATTATTCAAATATACAGGTTTAAGGATATTGCCTCAAACGAAAGTATATATGAAGAAGAAGAAGTCTTAAGTCAGGAAGAATCTGATGGAACAGAATCATAATCTAACTGAAGACGAGGTGTTTCGACATGAAACACGTGAAGATTTGTCTAGTTTCTTTAGTCAGACAACAATATCACATAACATGGTTCAAAGGATCATGAGAAAAAATCATAGTCTTCAAAGGTATCAGGGATTCTCTGCAAGACATGTAGAAAAATTATTAAGGAAGTCTTGGCCTAAGAAACAGAAAACATCATCTAATCTATAAAGTTTCCATAAAGGAAAATGACAATTCCTATGGAAATTACATGAAATAAAATAGAGTTGCAGTTAATTCCTTCCAAAAAAATTAAAAATTAATTACAAAAACTTAAGATAGAAGTAGCACAAAAAATGTCCTGGATTTATCATGCAAATACATATATATCAAAGGCATATTTCACGTCAAACCTTTGCAAAAATGACACCACTTGATACATCAAAGAATTCATCATGCAAATACATATATATCAGCATATAAATGATGTGAATGATGAGAAAAAGAGATACAAGGCGTGCCTTTGCGTTTTAAACGCTCGAAAACTTTGATACAATCGCGTAGAACGTGCACCGGAGGGGCGGAGAATCATTTTTCTTTGAAAGGCCTTGGAGAACTCGAGATGGCTGCTGCATATTTTTTTGAAAATGGGCTGCTGCTGCTGCTGGTAATGGAGGGGGCCACCACCAAGTTTTAGAATAGGTTTAGGGTTTAGTTTATTAGGTTTAAGCCATAAAATAATATACTAATGGGCCTTTTATTAAAAATTAAAGGGATTAAAATGGTTTTGGGCCCATTAAGCAATAAAATAAACCCGTCAAGCCCAATAACGCTTCCAAAAAATATTTTGTTTAGGTAAGTTTTTGAAAATATTGCCCGAGCCGTCAAAAAGTCCTCTGATTCGCAAAATTTTGCGTACCGGTTAAAAATATGCTCCAATTAGTAAAAATACCCACCAAAGCCCATTTTTAAAAATACACTTAAAAACACCTGATATTAAATAATTAAAATTAATTTTTCGATAAAAAAATATTTTTCCTTAATTATATCCCTGGTCTTCGTTTCTCGTTCGAGCGCGAAATGCAACTTAAAAGCCATTATGCATGAACTATAATAGACCAAAAATTAAAACACATATTCATGCAATAAATATGCATTTAATGCATTATAACAATTTAATAAAATACATAAAAAAAATTGTTAACTTGCACGCATGTGGTTCACGTGGACATTCAAATTTTTGGGACATTACAATCTATCCCCCTTAAATTGAATTTCCTCCCCGAAATACGCTTATTCTCGTTAAACAAGACTCTTAGTTCTAGTATCCCAATAATCCACGCTTCCGCTGAGCTACTCTGATAAAATAAGTGTTAAGTTGTCCTTATGTCTCTTCAATCCTAATTAAATTTCCTGCCAAAATCATTGATTGCGAATCGCAACTTAAAACGACTTATGACGACTTAGTGTCATTCTACTATGACATTGAATTTGACCTTTCTCGTAATTCCTCGTACCAAAATTGGATGTCCAAACTTATCGCACTTTACTTTGCTTATACAAAACCTATAATATTCATCAACCTATTACATTATCATTTATGCAGTTCAACTTAAGAAACCTTAGCACCAAAATTTACTGATCGACTTCTATCCTCGGTAATACACTTAAAGTTAGTCCTTATCTCAACCCCATAATAATATTAGCCTAAGATACTTAAATCGAATCTTTATCTTACGACACCAGACTTACGTAACTTAAATATTTACAAGTACATCCCAAATATTAAATTGTTGCAAATTTTAAAACGCGAGTAATGTTAATCCATAAAGTCCAAATATACAATATCGATCTTCTACCTGTATAATAAAGCCCTTCTAGCCTCAATTACATGTTTAAACTATTTTCTTCCCAATTACAATATAGTTGATGCCTAAGACCTTTGGACCTTCCTCATTGCAACAAATGTCGCATTCTTACTTATCCTTAATGCTTAATTAATACTAGCGTATAAAACTTAATAAGTTCTCCTCTGAGAATGATGGACTGACTCTAATAAATCAACTTCACTTATAACCCATAGAGTTCTAAAATCCTCATATCAAGGTTTTAGATTTTCTTACTCGATAAAAATCTTCATATTCGTTCAATGATAACCTATGTTGAACACAACTAACACCTTTTTGTTTATATTTCATCCAAAATTTCTGTATGAACACTTATTTCATAAACTTGAAATTCAAGCTTACACAACCCAAGTAGTCTTAGATAACCTAATTCCAACACTCATATCCACTTAATCATAAGTTTCTTAATGACCTTCAAAAATTCCTCAAGACAAGATGTCTAACTCACTTCTTACTTGCTTCTAGCAAATAACCTAACCCTCAGTCATGCCCAACTTTCTAGAAAAATTTAATCCTAACAAAGGTATAAATTTAACTGTTAAGATCATGACTAAAACTTATGATACTTCAAACTTAAATCCCCAAAAATAAATAGACTAACTAAATGTCTACTCTTATAACTTGACTAATTGATCAACTTTACTTTAAATCGTTATCACTCTAAATTCTTAATTTGCCACAACATTATTCCACTAACGCTTAGATTTTCAAGCCCAATATTGAACCATCTTACAATCCCCTCGAATAACATTCCTTATAACATTATAACCAAAATATTTCAATGTTTTAAATATCCCTTCAAGCCTAAATCATAGAAAATTCATATCATTTAGACCATTCAATTCTCACTTATTTCTAAACTAGTCTCCAAATTTCTTAACAGTTGCAAATTAAATATCTAATTTCCTCGAAAATTATCCAATTGGTCCTAAATTTCGAAAATTCCAGAATTAACTCATAATTTCTTGGCATTTCTAATTCCACAATATAAGTTTCTCGTAACATAAAGTCCAATAATTTTAAGCTTATTAAACCCAAAATCAATTCTTGTAACCAATCTTACATTTCCATCAAAACCTATAATCCCAAGTTATACCTTTTATGCTTCTAAAAACCGTTGCAGTCTTCGAATCATTATTCTTTATATGTAATTCTCAAAAATTAATTCAACTAGTAACCAGAAATAATCAGTATTTTCTTAGAAAATCTACATGCCCCAAAAGCATTCCTAATCTTCGAGATTAACTAATGACTCATTAGTAGAATATCAGTACTACTAACAAAAAATATAGTCAAATCATTTTCAACCTCTCCCAATGCCCAATATTCGAATTCTTAGACATGTCCAATTCCAAACGTAACCAACATGCAATCCAATCTAGTTTTCAAAACATATACTCTTCAAATCGTAAAAACAGCTATACAAGTTACTGAAAACATGTATCGCGTAAACATGCAGTTGATAGCATTAAATATTTTAAATAATACAAAATGACAAACTTGAGGCTTGAAGAATGAGCGGCAGAAGCTGGCGGTGGCACAACCCTATACAAGACCCTTGCTCTGATACCAACTGAAACGTCTACAACTTAAACGTACTACTAGGAGATATATTTTTTTTGTATACTCATTCTCAAAAAATAACATCTTATGCATGCATGAAATACCATTGAAAATTTCACATTTTGTAATAATAGCAATCAGTTAACCGATAAAAATACTGCAGTTTAAATAAAAGACATGTCGCCAATCCTGGACTTACGTTTTAAAATAATGCAAATATGCAACGTGCAAAAAACCCTCATAACATCAACATAATGAAACAAAAGCGTTAAAAAATATTCATGTCCACTCCTATCTCAAATCAGGATGTGCGGAAAATATATGGTCTTTGGGTTCACGTGCGCACATCTAGCCCCGTCTACTCAGACTTCGGCACCTCCAGCCTCCTCATCAACATGTTCACCTGCATCATTCACACCTAGTGAGTCTAAAGACTCAACACACCTGTAATGTTAATAGCAAGTACATATACATAACATGCAACAGTGAAAAGTACTGTACTAAAAATACATTTCATGAACTTGAAAAGAAACATGAATTTAAACATTTCCTATCATAGCATAGCATGTCAAAAAATCTCATCATATCATCATATACTTGTTCATTTTCCTTAATCGAATTAATGTTCGTTAATTGTGACTTTCATATAAGCTCTATCCTATCAGCCCTATCCGTATCAGCTCTGTTCGATGGATCCATCTACATATAACCGTGGTACCCAGCGGCGGGGACATCAGCAACAGTATTACCCATCCACTGAGCCTTAGCCTTATAGCTCATCGTAAAAATATATCATTAGTCACAACTAACTCTCATCATTCAAAAACATCATCATTTTCATCACTTATAAAAACATGCATATGCGTAATTTTCCTTAAAACCAAGCATGTAACATATTTTTTCATATTTACCAAAAAGGTCATATAGATGATACGTAAACATTTAAAAACATGATAAATTTGTGATCAGGGTGCATCAAGGACTAAAAACTCGACCTGGGTGCAAAATGACCATTTTGCCTCTGGAAACCCTAAATGACCATTTTACCCCTGGACCTCAAAATTTCGACCCAAAGCCAACCAAACTCCTTAAAACATCTCAAAACATAATAGTAAGCATTTCTTAGATGTAAACTCGAGACCTTTCCAAAACTTATACGATTCGTTTTAAAACTTGGACCGTGGTCTCGGTTTTAACCCGAATCAACCCGAAACTCAACCAAATCTTTAACAACTTAAACCATGACTTGAACCTACTCGACCAGCCCCTAAATCACTTGTTCCAGACCCCTTAGGACCTAAAAACCACGCCTGAAAGTTGCTATAATTTCCAGCGCTTACAAACCGTAACCCTAGTTGCACCAAAGCCGCGTTCGATCCTAGACCTAGACCAAGTTCAGACCAAGCACGTCCTATTGGACTCACTATAGCCACGCATGTTGTTCATGCAACCAGCCCCGCGTGTTACACTTGAAACCAAGCCCACGAGAGTCACAATCGAACCAAGCCTTCTCTTTCTACTCTCGGCACACAACTAGCCTTGCTTGGGCCTCCCTAGACCACGGCTTGGACCCACCAGGGTCTACGCCATGGCCTGGTTCAGCCCCACGCAGTCGTGCACCTCTTTTCTTCTCACCCGATCGACCCAACTACAATAACCCTCAAAGTTCTGATCGGCTTTCCCTATAACTTGACCTGTAGAGCCCAAAACCAGTACACGTAAACCCATGCATTTATTAAATTATTAAATTACTTATATAATTTTAAAATACTTTTTACCATGCATGATTTATGATTTGCATTATTTTAAATTATTACATGTTTATTTGATGCACGTTGAAGCGTTTTCTTGATTTTTATGTTTCAGGCGAATATTCTATAAGGGATCGGGAAAAGAGACAGTGACGATTTAGGCGATTTATGAAAATGTGATATTTTATTTCTAGCCAAGAAAATTATTATTTTAAATGATATATGAAAGTTTTTTAACATTTTAAAGCCTAATTTTATTTATTAGCTGATTTTAAGGTTTTAGTCTTTTCAAAATATTAATTTGATTACCTGGGGATTTTTTTTTTAAACCTTGAAAATTTGGCATGTGGTATTTTATTTAAAATTATGGGGATTAGTAATTTATTTAGCATGTTAATTGGTTATTAGTATTTTTATTAAAGCTAATTAACCCCTAAATATCTCCATAATCATCACTCACACACACACTTACATGCTTTACACACACACAAATCTGCACACACATACACATTGAATTTGAGGAGAAACGCTAGGGTTCTTGAGCCTCTTTCAGCAGCAATCATCTCAACTTCTTTCCCTTGCAAAATTTCTGGAGATTTACGTCCCTTTTTCGAGCAAGAATCGTGTAGCAAGCATTCTCCGGTAATCTCCCGTAATCCACCAAGTCGGTATTCGTTATCTTCGAGCGTTTAGACGCAAAAAGCATGTATATTATTTCATTTTTCGCATTTATCTTGTCATAGTAAATAATTTGATGTATATTCCATGTAAAAAATCTATTTATGTTATGCAAAGTTTGAGCAAAAATGTTTGAAACAATTTTGGAATGATTTTTAGATCTCAAAAACAGAATCTGCTGTCATCTCGGATCCTGCGAATTTTCGGTCGTTTTTTGGAAAAATATTTGACATATAAAACGTTGTAATTTTGGATATCTTTGATTTGACAGTAAATTTGTAATTTTCGGACAAGAAACGAGTGAGTTATGATCATTCTTGTATGACTGCTCGATTGTGTTGGTTTTCAAAAAAAATTCGCGCAGGGCGGCGCTTGGGCGCGAGATTTTACCGCTCGAGCGCTAGGCCTTCTTGACGGGAGCTCTCGAGTGGTAAGAAATTACCGCCCGAGCGCCAAGATTTCTGAAAAAAATTAATTTTTGTCTTGGGCAGGCATGCATAATGTATTAGTATGTTCGACGTGAAAAATGTTTTTGTTTTTGTTTTTGAGATATGCGAATTGTCTTCTGACCAATTATGAACAGGATTGGAAGCCGGATAACGTGTATGGGGACCTCTCCACCCCGGTAAAGCATGATTGGGTTATGATCAGGATTGGGAAGCGGTAAATCACGACCAAGGACCAATCAACCTTTACCGCTTCCCAATCCACCCGATAAAGCATGACCATGGATCTTATGTATGTGGCAGTGAACATCCCTGCCAACCCAGTACTAGTGGTTTAGTCTGATCAGGCGCAATATGTATGGGTCACTTGCTTGGAAATATATATGTACACAAAATGATAATGATTATGCATGTTTAAGTATATACGATGCAAGCACGTTTATGAAAATGTTTATGAATTGATGGCACGTCTATGTTTATGTAAGTATGTTCAAAGTTTAAATATGTATGTGCTAATTCAAAACGCATGTGGCTTTATTATGTACTACTTGCTATTCTCAGTTTATACATGTTGACTCTTTAAACTCACTAGACTTGATCGATGCAGATGAGGACGAGTTTGAGGAGATGAGAGGCAGAGACCAGTGAGATAATTAGGACTGGGCGGAGAACTAACCCGAGGACCGCTTAAGTTTTAAGGATTTTTATGCATGTTGAACTCATTTACTCTGATTTTTATTAAACTACTTTATGTCGTCGTTTAAACAAGTACTTTTGCAAGTTAGTTGGTTGTGACTTGATGTCACGAAAATAGTTTGGACTCTTTTATATTTCAAATATTTAGACAAGCATTTTATTTATATTTCATTTTCGAGAGTTTATTAATTATTTAAGAAAAAAATTTATTTTCCACAAATTTTAAGCATTTTAAAGTACGGTACCTTACAGTTAGTATCAGAGCGGTGTTCTTGTAAAGGGTTATGCCTACTGCCAGTTGCGAGAAGCTCACGAAGTCACGCCTCAAGTCTGTAAGTTATAAAGTTTTAAAATTTCTTTCATATAGTAAGCATCAAAGTCATGATTTCAGCATATACACGTTTAAGTTCGATTTACGTTCATCTTATGATGATATGGATATTATGTTCATGCATGTTGGTTTACGTGTTGGGTAAATTGTGGAACAGTATGCCTCTTAGACGTATGATTGCACGGGGGTGCAGGTGAAGAAGATAGAGAGGAGAGGGCCACTCCTCCTCGTCCACCTCCAGATATGCAGGAGCAGATGCTTGCAGGAATGACTCAGTTATTCTCATAGTTTGCGAGGAATAAGGCTGAAGTAGATACTGGAGCGAGGCCGCCAGGCCAGAGGTGATGTATGAGATATTCAGGAAGATGGATCCAAACTAGTTCTCAGGGACTACTGACCCGATGATAGCTTAGGGATGGATTAAGTCCATCGAGGTGTATTAACATTTATGGAGGTGTATGATACAGACAGAGTCAGATGTGCCACCTTTGTGTTGACAGGGGACGCCAGACTATGGTGGAGAGCGCATCTCTGTCAGTGAATTTGCAGACCCTTAATTGGGAGGGTTTCAAGGAAGTGTTTTACTCCAAGTACTTCACTGAGAAAGTACGCTCCCGACTGACCAGGGAGTTTATGACTTTGAAACAGGGAGACAGTAGTGTAGCCGAATTTGTGAGGAAATTTGAGAAGGGGTGTCACTTCGTGCCCCTAATTACGAACGATGCCAGGGAAAAGTTGAGGCACTTCCTTGATGGATTACGGTTGATCTTGCGCCGTGATGTTAGATTTGTTGGACCTACTACCTATGCTGTTTGCGGTATCGAGAACCTTTGCGGCTGAACAGGACCAAAAAGATATCAAGAATGACAGGCATGGCAAGAGGCCCTATTTGGCGCCCCTAGCAGCACCATTCATAGCAGCATCAGTTTAAGAGGCCTTTCCAGGGTCAGCAAGGAAAGAGGTTGTTCCAAGGACCGTCGAAAGGCAAAGGTCCTATTCAGCAACAGAAGTCTCCTCAGAAGCCTTGTGAGTACCCACCGTGCCCTAAATGCAACCATAATCATATTGGACATTGTTTATGGGGCTAGGGCAAATGCTTCAAGTGTGGGGCCAGTGATCACATGCTGAAGTACTACCCGCAGTGGAGGCATCCAACTCAGGGGAGAGTGTTCTCCATGCATGCCGAGGAGGCGAACTCAGACACGACCCTACTGACTGGTAACCTATTTAATTTAGCACATTATTTATTTTTGGTCATGCATGCTTCAAATTTTGCTTGGGGATATTAGTATGTTGTTTTCGTATTTTGGAGACTTTTTATAGAAATTTCCAACTATACATGAGGCTAAGGTTAGTATTTTGGGGTATAAGTTTATGTATTGTGCTAACGTCCTTCAAGAAATATATTTATAAAAAGAGTAGCCACGAAGGCCTTGTTAGATTCCGGGGCCACTCACTCGTTTATTTCAGAGACGTTCGATAATTATTTGGATGTCAAAGTCCATTGGAGTTGATGTGAACTACTCTGTGACAGTCCCATCAGGGGAGGAGTTATCAGCTACTAGCATGATCAGAGATATCGATCTTGAACTACAAGGCCACCTGGTTTACGTCGATCTGATTGTGTTGCCAATGCCAGAGTTTGATGTTATCTGGGAATGGACTAGCTGATGAAGAACATAGTTCTAATCGACTTTCAAAAAAGATCGGTGTTGGTAAAACTCTTGGGCATGTAACAATTTCTTTTTGAGCCAGACAGGTGGAGAAGTTTCCCTCGCATGATCTCTTTCATGCAGACCCGGAAACTTATACATAAGGGGTGTCAAACATTCTTGGCCAGTATTATTTCAACACCTGACGCACCTACCCCTTCGATATCTAATGTACCAATTGTCAGAGATTTTCCTGACGTTTTCCCAGACGACGTCACAGGCCTTCCACCAGAGAGAAAAGTGGAGTTCGCCATTGACCTTGTGTCAGGCACTGTGCCAATCTCTAAGGCACCTTACTGTTTGGCTCCAGCAGAGATGTTAGAGCTCAAGCAGCAAATTCAAAAGCTCCTAGGCAAAGAACTCATCCGCCCTAGTTTCTCACCATGGGGTGCACGAGTACTCTTCGTAAAGAATAAAATGGAAGCATAAGGTTGTGTATCGATTACCGAGAATTGAACAAGGTAAAGATAAAGAACAAATACCCATTACCGAGGATCGAGGATTTATTCGATCGGTTATAGGGAGCTACATTGTTATCTAAGATAGATCTAAGTTCTCGGTATCATCAACTGAAGGTAAAGGATGCATATGTTCACAAGACAGCCTTCAGAACTAGATATGAGCACTACGAATTCTTAATGATGCCATTTGGATTGAGAATGCTCCAGCAATTTTTATGGATCTAATGAATCGCGTATTACAGCCCTACCTAGATCAGTTCGTCATAGTATTCATTGAAGACATTCTTATATAGTCGAAGAGCCATGAGGAGCACAGTCAGCATTTGGGTACAGTTTTGTCAGTCTTGCATAGTCACAATATGTCTGCAAAATTCAGTGAGTGTGAATTCTGGTTGGAGAAAGTAGCATTTTTGGGACATATTATATCTAGGAGTGGCATTGAGGTGAATCCAGCTAAAGTGATTGCAATAAGAGAATGGGTTGAGCTGAAGAACGCGTCAGAGATCCGTAGTTTCCTAGGCTTGGCAGGCTACTACAGGAAATTTATTCAGGGGCTTTCCTCGATTTCAGTGTCACTCAATTCATTGACTAAGAAAAATTCCAAATTTGTATGGAGTGACGGGTGTCAGAAGAGCTTTGATACTTTGAAGCAAGCTCTTATCACAACGTCAGTTTAGCGATGCCATTAGGGCAAGGTAATTTTGTGTTATACACCGACGCTTCTAAGCTCGGTTTAGGTGCCGTATTGATGCAGCATGGATCGGGTTACAGTTTATGCTTCCAGACAGTTGAAAGTGCATGAGAAGAACTACCTGACTCATGATCTCAAGTTAGCTGCCGTTTTCTTTGCGTTGAAGATATGGAGACATTATTTGTACGGCGAGAAATGCCAGATATTCACCGATCACAAGAGTTTCAAGTACTTCTTCACGCAAAAAGAGCTGAACATGAGACAAAGACGGTGGTTGGAGTTAGTAAAAGACTACGATTGTGAAATTAGCTACCACCCAGGGAAAGTTAATGTTGTCGCAGATGCTTGGAGCAGGAAAGTAGCATGTCAAACTCATTTTTTCTGATTTTTAAGAAACTACTTTATGTCGTCGTTTAAACAAGTATTTTTGCAAGCTAGTTGGTTGTGACTTGATGTCACAAAAATATTTTGGACTCTTTTATATTTCAAATATTTAGACAAGTATTTTATTTGTATTTCATTTTCGAGAGTTTATTACTTGTTTAAGAAAAAAAATTTATTTTCCTGCAAATTTTAAGCATTTTAAAGTACAGTACGTTACACGACCCCTATCCATCTCCAGCACCTTGAAGCCTCAAATGTCAACATGTACAGCCCCTTAAAATCGAGATTTATCAGCCCTTTACACAAACAATTCAAGAGTGTGAGTTATATGCAAGGAAAACACATATTTCACGTCAAACCTTTGCAAAAATGACACCACTTGATACATAAAAGAATTCCTCATACAAATACAGATATATCAGCATATAATTGGTGTGAATGAGGAGAAAAAGAGATACAAGACGTGCCTTTGCTTTTTAAACGCTCGAAAACTTTGACACAATCACGTAGAACGTGCACCGGAGGGGCGAGGAAGCATTTTTCTTTTAAAAGCCTTGAAGAACTCGAGATGGCTGCTGCATATTTTTTCGAAAAAGGGCTGCTACTGCTGCTGGTATGGAGGGGGGTGGCCACCAAGTTTTAGAATAGGTTTAGGGTTTAGTTTATTAGATTTAAGCCATAAAATAATACACTAATGGGCCTTTAATTGCCTTTAATTTTTCCTTAATTATCCTCGTACTATGTTTCTCTTTCGAGCATGAAATACAACTTAAAAGCCATTATGCATGAACTTTAATAAACCAAAAATTAAAACACATTCATGCAATAAACATGCATTTAATGCATTAAAACAATTTAATAAAATATATAACAAATTCGATAACTTGCATACATGTGGTTCACGTGGACCTTTAAATTTTCGGGACGTTACAAGTTGAGTTTCCTTTAATACAGGAAACAGATATCCAAATACAAGACAAATCGATTCTACAGAAGAATCAAAGTCTTAGATTGGACTAAAGAAGACTATCTTTCCAGGGAGATAAAATTACGAGCTACAGGTGGGGAAAAACACCTGTTCAAGATACCCAACAGGAACTAAAAACTTTCGATAATAGGAAAGCTTAGATGTCCAGAAGGGTGGAAGGAAGTAGAAATAGTATTTGATATTACGAAACAAATTAATCAATTTCCTTGTAATACCATATACTATTTAGAACAATCCATAATAGGAACTTATCAAGGAATGATCAATATCGGAGAATTGGAAGTTCATATCACAGGAATTCCAGTAAAAGAACCAGATCGATTAGTTCTTGGGCTAGATTTTTTCGAGGAACATAAACCTTGAAAATTAGAGTTTATGACTAAGGAAAGGATATGGAAAATCCAATGAACACAAGACCATTCTCGATATACATTCTAGTAGGGATGTTATACGAACAATATAAAGCAGAATATTTTGCTGCTTATATTGATTCAGGCGCTGAAATATGTACATCAAAAAGAGGATTTTTTTCCAAATGATTTGTAAGAAGAATTACCTAAAATTGCTGGAAGGGATTTTTGTAAAATGATCTTAATCTTATGTAAAGGGATTAAGATGACCGAAATTATTAATTGGATGTGCGGGACAAACACCCTTGGTATAAGGTGAAAATACCACCAAATTATTTTCATGATACAGGAACTGACATTTTGTTAGAAAATAATTTCGTACAAATTTTTAAATACTACACACAAGAAAACGAGACTAGAAGATTAGTGCTCACAATACCATGTGATCACAAAGTTATAGTCCAGAGACTAAAAGAAGCATTTTACAGAAATTGCCTATTCAGTTTCGCAGCAAGCGTGGTGATGAAGGAAAACTTCTGAATCCAAAAATGAAATATCCTAGACGATTTGGAGAAATAATACTCCAATTGAGAGCATATAAGAAGCTCCAACCTAAAGAATAGAACTCCTTAAGATGGCTCTACAACAGAATGAGGTAGAGCTTTTAAAAGTTTTATTAGAAGATGTCAAGAAGATGATAAAAAAATTACAATGAAGATCACCTGGCATGGTGGGATAAAAATCAATTCAAAGCCTGCCTTAAAATAAGGAAGGAAAAGAGTATGAATTTGTAACGCCCCAAAAACCAACCAACGTAAACCACATACATGCAAATGAATTAAATACATAATTATTGTATTTAATTGACTTTAAATGCTTACTTGATGCATATTATACGATTAAAGATATGATTCCATGATTGAATGATTATATGGCATGATTTCACGAAATTTTAGATTTTATCCGAATATTCGATAATAAGTTGGAGAAAAGAGATCGGGGACGACGAAGATGAAAATAAATATTTTTCATTAAACATTATCCAGGCTTCTTAATATGATTAAAAATGATTAAATTTTTCTAAAAATGTTAAGAGTTCAAACTATTTTATGAGACGAACTCGATTTTATTCGGGAAGCCGATTTTGGGCAAACAATGGACTTTTAAAAATTATCAAATGTATTATTTTTTAAAACTAAATTTGATAAACTTTTATTTTTCAATTAAATAAGGGTTATTGGACACAATTTAACTAAATTGAGTAGGCCCAATTGCCCTATACTTGAATGCCCAAAACCTAAGTCCATTAACATGCAAATTAAAATCTATAAAAATAGAAACCTAGGTTTCTTTTGAAGTTTAAACCAGCCAAAAATTTCACACAAAACACACACCAATTTTCAAAAAATTCAATGAGGAAAAGCTAAGGTTCTTCGTCGCCCGTTCATTCTTCTTCGTGCCCCTCGTCAACGATTGAATATTCAAGCGTTTTAAACACAAAGGCACGTTACTAAATCTTTTTGGCACATCATTCAAATCATAATATGCTTGTTTTTATTTTTTTTGCATGAAAAATATTTGTATATGATTACTTTTACAATAAAATGAATATCTCAAACGTTTGACAATTTTATGCTCTTTTATTTAACGTTACGATTTCTAAGGACGTGCTGCCAATTTAGGATGTTAAAGGACTAAGAAAATGTCATTTCACATGCATGCCATGGGGGTTGCGCATGGTTGAGGGCTTGGCTAGGTGGGGGCTTGGGTTGCGGCTCGACCAAGGCGTGATCAGGGCTCGTGTAGGTCGTGGTGTGGACTGAGGAAGAGTCCTAGTAGGGCTAGGACCCTTGGATAGCAGCCAAAGGAAGAGTCCTATCGAACTAGGACACTTCCTAAGGCACGCGTGCGATGATGGGTTCAGGAAGGTGCATGGCAAGGGTTAGGCTAGCTAGGCTGGTGCGAAAAGGGTCTAGGAGGGTGACTCAGGAAGGCTTGGGCTCGGTGGTGGCTCGTGCAAGGAGTCCCACGCGAGAAGGACTCCAGTACGCTTAAGAATGTACTTGCGCGGCTTGTCCTGGTGCAGGGCGCTGCAGCGAGAATCAGGGGGCTTGGGGTTGGTTTGATTGGGTCTGGGACTGATCCAAGGTTGGTGAGGGTCAGAGTTGATCGATGGTTAAGTAGCTAATTGTGTCCTAGATCGACTAGGAGTCCTAGTGAATGTAGGAGGCACCTGCGCGGCTCACGTCATGTGTGCTGGGCTCGTGCGGAATTTAGGGGCTAGTTGAAGGGGTCAAGGATGGTCAGGAGGGTCCATAAATGGTCTGGTCAGGGTCTGGTTCGAGGTGGCACGGCCATGGTCCAAGAAAAACGCATGATGGCTCGAAGGGAATAACTTGGGTTCGAATTATGGCTAGGAATAAAAAAGGGTCGAACCATGGTCCACATGGTCGATTCATGGTTCATAAGGGTAGTTTAGGTATAAAAATATATGTTAAAAATTTGAAAAGAAAATATTAAGGTTTGAATTAATTCGGTAATTTAACGTTTCACGAATTAGTAAATAGGAAATTAAATTGAAAGCTTCGAATTTACGTTAAATAAAAATATTAAAATTAAATTTAAGCTTAAATAATTTTTTGGGAGGGTCTAGAGTTAATAAAAGTAATAAAAAGTTAGAATCGATAATTTTAGAGTCCAAGGGCAAAACAGTCATTTTACGCATGGGTAATACGAAAAGGGTTGGCAGCATCCCAAAGGATCATAACGCATGATAAATGATATAAAATGATGATTTTGATGAAAATATGATATTTTATGATTTATGGTAAGGTTGTCCAATTTTTACTGTTAAAAATGCTATTTTTGGAAAGTCGTGTTTATGCTTTAAAAAGGAAAAAATGTTTTGAGGGATGTGAATTAATTGTGACAAAAGGATAGAGGATATGTGAGGGATCCGTTTTAAAAAGGAACGGTGAACTTACAATTTTATGGAAATGTCGTGAGGGAAAATGCCTCAAAGGGACCCCGTTTACGGGACAAGGCCCCAGAGGAGCCTGACGATCGTATTTTCATGACGGTGCCTAGTGTCCGTCCCCTTGCGCAATGGGAGCTAAGACTGATCAGTCGATCAGAAGATAAAAGGCTAGTCACTTTCAAGGATCAAACTTTAACAAAAATGATAAAGGATGCAAAGTTTTACGATTTTATGATTTTATGATACATTATTTATTTATGCCTAAAGTTATTTTAAATAAAAGTATGATTTTAATGCATGTGCTTGTATATGTGTTATTTGCTACACATGTTTAGAACGTGCTGAATCATTAGACACTCTAGGTTTGAATGTTGCAGGTGATGATGACATCGAGGGAGGCGCTAACGCTTGAGTGGATCGAGTACGGCAGTACACTCTCGATGGACATTTATTTCCGCACTAGATTGATAAGCAAAGTTTAAAATATTTTGTTAAAGGTTTTATTAGAGATTTTATGCTTTATTTTGAATTTAATTTTGATCATGTTAAAGGTAGAAGTCGAATTTTGATAATTGACAATTTTAGGGATTTTATGCACTTGCGGTTTAAATTGTTTAATAATTTTGATTTATGAAAATTTTAAGTTATTTTAATTGTGGTTTTCAAATTAATGGGTATATAAAAAAATTAGTAGAATTTCGAAGTAAAAAGTAAGGGTCGTTTCAGAGTTTGTCCAATGCAAGCCTATACCAATGAACATAATTGATCAAATGGATATGCAGATTATAATCAAGGAACATCTGGACCTTGGTTTGATCAAAACAAGAATTTTACCATACAGCAGTTCAGGATTTCTTGTAAGAAATCACGATGAGATAAAAAAAAATAAACACAGACTAGTTATTAATTACCAAGAAATTAATAAGATTCTGGAGTTTGACGGGTATTTTATATCAAGTAGAGAACATCTAATTAGTTGCATAAGAAATCCAAAGATATTCTCTAAATTTGATTGTATGTCTGGATTTTATAAAATTCGGATATTCACATCTTTCTCTACACCATAAGGACACTATATTTGAGAAGTACTACCAATGGGATTGGCTAGTTCACCCCAGATATTTCAAAGAAAAATTGATAATCTATTTAAATATTATTTCAAATTTATGTTTATCTATATTGACGATGTTTTAATTGCGCCTAAAAATATGGAAGAATAATCAAGCATTTAGAGATTTTTTCTAAATTTTGAAGGAAAAAAGATTGGTTTTATCTAAAAAGAAAGCAGTAATTGTCACAAGAAAGATTGAATTCCTCGGAATAGAAATCGATGAATCTTGAATAATTTTGCAGGATCATATGGCAGAAAAATGCAAAATTTTCCAAATGAGCCAAAAGGAAAGAAACAACTTCAAAATTTTCTAGGAGTTGTTAATTTTGTTGGGATGTTTATTAAAAATCTAGCAAAACACAGGAAATTATTCAGTCCATCACTGAAAAAATATGCGAAATTTATAAGGACGGAAGAACACACACAGAGACTTAGTCAACTCAAGGAGATTTGTAAAAATCTTCCAAAAATGACTATTCCTCAGGATGAAGATGATCTAGTATTATATACAGATGCCAATGATCGTTGGTGGGCGGCGGTATCAAGTTAGCTCACATCAGAAAAAGAACAGCCATACAGATATTGCAGTGGACTTTTCTCAGATGCAAAAGCCATAAGATGACATATCAACGAAAATGAATTTTATGCATTAAAAAGGGCTTTGGAAAAATTGTCATTATTTTTACTAGCAAAGAAATTTAATTTGAAAGTTGATAATACACAAGTAAGAGCTTTCTGAAGAAATAGAATAGAATCTAAACCTGAGAAGTCTAGATTACTAAGATGGCAAGCTCTATGTCAAAATTATATTTTTGATATTGTGATTATAAAATCTCATGAAAATATTCTTGTATATTTTTTAACAAGAGATGGACAGCGGTGATATCGATGCTATCATAAAAATGCAGAGGCATTTGAAGGAACACATTGAAATGCTTTAAAACGAGTTTAACACGCTTGCTCTAAATGCAGAAGTTGCGGGTAGGCTAGAACAAGCTGATAAGATAATTGTCTCTAATCGAATTACAAAATGTTTATAGTCTTATACTCAATTATGGTCTGTAATGCAAAGGCTATCCTCCAAAGCATTGAGAAGCCACTGGTTTCCCAAATGGAAAGTTTTCGAGTACATAACTCTATAACTGGAGCAGGGGATTCCAATACCTCTAGCACATGTGTTAAGTTGGGATCATCTCCAGATGAGTCGGCTGAAACAAAAATTGAAACTCCAAATTCAAATCTCGAGTCTTTAAGTCAAACCTTCACCTCGGGGATTGAAGAGAGAAATATCAACCTTAGACCTAATACAGACAAGGGTAAATCTAAGATTGATACTAATAAAGCTACAATTTCTCCATTTTAGGTTTATCAATGAATTTGGGAGAAATTAAAAAAAGTAGGCATTAACCCCGTCACAATCAAGGATGATGTTTCAGGTAAATATCCTAGGGTATGGATGAAACCAAATTCATATCCAAAAGAACTAAAAGCTAGGTATGAATTCAGGGCTCTTGCCTCATTTTATACTACATTACCCAGCTTCCAAAAAATTTCAAGACTACCTAAATGGATTCAGGAAGCGGTTCATGAAACATGGGCAAATAACAACTATTGGTCAATAGGAGATATTCTAGAGCTATGCTTTTTCAGTGCAACACCAAAACCAGCAGGAAAAGGCTCTCACGAAGAATTTCATTTTATCAAGTTAAGGAGGCCAAATATAAATATCCAAAAATTTATCAAGGTTCATCCGACAGAAGAAACACCCCTTGTTGCTTCAATAACTGAAAATGACATTTCCCCAAAAGAGCATGGGGTCTATGAGTCTGTCTAACTGAGATGGACAAAGTCAAGTTTCTGTTTAAGTTTTATCATAATTCAATAAACGAATCATTCATGTTAAATACTATGACAGGAAAAACAACAAGTTTTGCAGAATATTTATTTTAAAATAAAAGAAATTTTTTGTGGAATAGCAAGTTGCCGGAGAGTAAAGAAACTCGTCGAAAATTCTGCAACGTTGTTCATGTGAGAAGATTGTCAGAACAGATCTGCCCAGAGTACCCAAATCAAAAGGAGCTAGAACTTGGCAAGGGCTTCAGACCTCGGTCAGACAAGAAGTATCTTGCAGAAACGGACCAAGTGGTGAGGGACCACAATCACGTTTTCCTTGGGGACACCAAAAGTTTAAGATTCTTCGACAAAAATAAGTGGACATGTGACCATAATCACTTTTCCTCGGGGAAAACAATAGGTAAAGATTCCACGACAAAAAGCAAGTAGGCATGTAATTTGCCTACTAACAAAAAGACTTAGACCCAAATACACTTATAAATATAGAGTAAATGGGAACAAGAAAACTACACAAGAATTAAAACGAAGTTTGGAACCAAAGAAAATGTAATCTACATATTTTAAAGTTCCCAAAAGACGAATTAAGGCGATAAGATGTTTTTAGATTAATGATCTAGAAAAGGACAACTCAAAAAAAGTGTAGGGACCATTCAACTGCCCACTCAACCCATTCAAGAGATAGTGCCAAACACATCTGGAAGAAAAGCAAAGACAAGTTTTTGAAGTCCGGAATTCAAATCCGCAAAGGACTTCTATAAATACCAAGACAGAAGGAAGATGAATGTATCATTCAACCTCTTCATTTTATTTCAAAATAAATTGTAATATTTTCTTTTCTAGTTTATATTTTTTGTAACTTTGGCTACTGTAGCTAACTAAACAAATTCATCTTCTTCTACAGGAGGTTACTTTGTAATAATAATTTGTTACGTTTGAATAAAGAGACCAAGGCTTTTGCCCCTATCATGTATTAGTTTCAAATTGAGCTTTTTACTATACACCCTGAGTTAGAAAACAAAACAGGATTGTGCTAGGTGTTGTTGAAGGAATCTGCGTCAGAAACCATCTGTTGCGACTGTGTACTGTGAGGAGCAGTCTGTAACACTCGGTGGAGATAACCCGACGGTACTCCGGTCAAAGGGATAATGAAACTTCTGCTATTCGTTTTGCTTAAAAAGTACTAGAATTTTTTTTTCCTCTTACATAAATATATATATAAATACTTTGAAAATACATTGTACCATTTTAAAAATAAACAATCAACTAACATTTCAAAATCAAAGGAAAACATTTTAAAAGTAAAACAACCAACTATTTTACCAAACCTAACACATTATTTGAAAAGTATAGCTCATACTATAACCTCTCAAAAATCACTCATAATCATAATAAAAATTATAAAATATCTTTAACATAACTTAAAATAATAAATCATAAATTAGTGCGGAAAACTAGTGTCGGTCCTCGGGTTATGTGCACCTTCAGTCCAGTCATATCAGCCATCAAGACCTCCATTAACACTATTATCATAATCACCTGCATCAATCACATCTAGTGAGTCTAAAAACTCAACACATCATATTCTTGATACCAAATAATACGTATAAAAATCACATACAACAGTGAAAATACTTGTACTTAAAATACCGTTTTCATGAAGATGCATAAACTTCAAACATGAACATTTTTGTAAATATTTTCATGATGCATAAACTTTAAAAACATTTTCATGATCCTTTTTCATAAACATTTTCATAAACATAATCATATCATCCTAGACATATTCATATTCATATTATCATCAACATATACGTATTCTTTTTTCCTTTCGTTGAATTCAGATCGTTAATTGTGACTTTCATGTTCGTCTTCGTCTACGTCTACATGTTGGGCGATGGATCCATCTACATGTGACAACAGTAATGGGCGGCGGGGACACCAGCAACACTCTCACCGGTCAACTGGGCCTTGGCCTTACGTATTAACATATCATCGTATACATATACATATTCATATCCGTATTCAAGGAAACACGATCGTCGGGCTCCTATTAGGACCATAACCCTCACGATATCTCCAACATATCATCGTATTAGTCACAATTACTTCACTTCCTTCAACGTTTCATATTCTCATCACTTTAAAAAACATGCATATAACGTTTTTCTTTTAAACCAAGCATGCAATATGTCTTTTAAATGTCCATGTTAAATCATAAAATCCATAAACGTTTTAAAATAACATTTTTAACATATACATATCCATTAACATTTAAAAATCATAATTTAACATATAAAAATTCATAAACATGTGAAATAAGCATATTAGCATATAAAACAGCATTCAGGATACTGCCATGACGTTTACTAATTTCTAGGTGTATAATGATCGTTTTACCCCTGGACGTAAAATTTCACGTTTTTGACATTTTCTTAATTTCATTGACTCTAATATGTCCCAAATAATTATTTAAGCCTACATGAATTTTCTCATATTTTTATTTAGCATAAATCGAGGACTTTTAAATTAATCTTTAATTATGACGTATTAATGCGTTTTAATCCTGAATTAAACCAAACCTTATTGTAAAATTCCCAAATTAAAAACTTAGACTTTTAATAATTATTTGAGCTTAAATATAATTTTTCGTAATTTTATTCCGTTTAAAACTAGGCGTTTCAATTAATTCGTTAATTAGCGTTCCGTGCGACGATTAAATCCCGAATAAATCCAAAACTCGTTATTTTGATCCCAAATTTTAAACATAGTATTTTTATTATTTATTATACCCTTCCAAGTCATGAGCCATACCCATGGACCCATGGATTCAATTTTAGTTGTTTAATTTTCGAAATTGACACATTAGTGAATCTACCGAGCCATCTCCCAGTTTACTCGAGCCACGCCCGAGCCAAACCCTAGCCAACCCACCTAGGAACCCTCCTGACCAAGCCCAAGCCCCTGAACCTAGCCCTGGCTCGCTCAAACTCACCTGGAACCCAACCACAGAACCTGCGCTCATGGAGATCCTCGCACCTATAACTTCCTACTGCCACTAGGACTCTTTCAGCCCCTTAACCAGCGATCACCTCGGACCCTCACTGACCCTGGACCACGCCCAGACTTGACCCAGGCCAGCCCCGTGCCCCTAACTGTAATGTCCAAATTTTGAAAAATGTGGCAGTAGAATGGAATAGATAATGGAGGGGTAGAATCAAAGGTGGAATTTGAGCTAAATAGGTAATGGAAGTGCAGAAACGGTATGAAAAATGTGGCAGTAGTTGTGGTTTTTATCATAATGTTTTGTATATTAATCCATTTGATGTGAGGCCACTTCCATTAGAAAGATATGACAAAAGACTATAATTTTCCTGTTTTGAGTTTTGTTCAAATCATTAGAGGTAAACGAGCCAAAAGCGCCCCAAAGTGTGTCGTGCGTATCGTCGTTCCTACAATGACACATGTTGGGAGATTGAGCATACTTTTTACTCAGAGATCCAAATGACATGAGGCTAATTGGAGATACAAGCTAAGACATAGTGCTACAACTTTCCTGTTTACCACTTTTCCTAATTCTGAAGGGAAGAGGCGTTTCGGAAGCAATCTTTGACGTAGCTGTGCGCAGAGCGCGCCCGAGCGGGAAAAGATGTCCGCCCGGGCGGGCCTTGTTCGAAAATTTTATATTTATGGCCGAGAGTTCCGCGCCCGAGTGGAACAAGATGTCCGCCCGAGCGCCCAAGCAAGTTAAGAAAACGTGTTTTGGTGTTTGGGAAGGCATAAAATCGAATGTGATCATCTTTTTACTCATTTCCCTTCTCTTTCTTTTCTCTCCATTGGTCTAGAGCTAGGGTTCTTCATTCTCCTTCAATCCAATTTCTTCCAAGACATTAATATTTGATTGAAGCCTTAATATTTGCTTGGAGATTAGAAGTTCTTCTCCTCAAGAGTTTATAAGCAAGGTAAGAAAGCTTATTTCCTTGGTTTAGTGATTGAAGGGAAAACAATGGGTTGTTTGGTTTGAGTGTTGAGGTAAAGTTGTTAATATAATGATTGATGGTATTGTATGTATTGATATTTTGGAAAAGAAATGGAATTGTAGAGGAGCTAACTCTTTAGCACGCACGTCACGTGTTTGATAAAATAATTCAATAAATGTTTTTATGGCATATTACGGTTAAGAAATTTACGGATATTGATTCGAAGCAGTATTGAATTAATTATGAATTTTGAACAGAAACTACTTTGTTTTGATAGATGATCAAAGTTCTTGAGTTATAGTAGAATTCAAAGGTTCAAGATTTCTGACCTACACATTTCGATCTTCTTTTGGTAATATTTGAAAGGTATGTTACGGTCGGTCACATACGAGGTAAAAGTATCATTTTTGTTTTAAATTGAAAACTCTATGGCTCGATGAACTATTGGTGATTTGATGATGATTGTTGTATTGAGATGAGTTGATTATGATATCGAAATAATGATATTGATTTGCATCATTACATTGCATATTGAGCCACTTTTTGATTCAGATTTGATATGGCGGAGGTCGCCTTGATTTATTGATTTGTTGGACGTATGGGGCTATAGTTGAGTTGGCATAGTGTATGCGGAGGTCGCTGCTATGGCCTGAACACTCTCTATAGGCGCACCATAGTCCTGCGATTGTAGAACACAGCACCCCACCCCGAGCGGATGAGTCGGTGGATGTTGCTGGGTGATTCTATTCCCTTGGGTACCCTATGACCAGATGATTCACTTGATCTTGAGATTTATTGATAGTCCACAGCTTCTGATCATGCATTGCATTATATTGCATCTTTATGAATTTTATATGAGATATTTGAAATGTTAATTCTCATATGTTATTGATTGTATCATACTAGGGTTTATACTCACCGGCACGTCGGCTACCTCTTGTTTTCATGTGCTTGACGGTAGGTGAGGCGAGGCTTGGGATGCCAGAGTCCAGCTCCAGGCGAGGAGATACGAGTTAGAGTGGGATTCTCGGGTCTTAGAAACTATGTGATGATGTTTGGATTTCTTTGGTTCACTACTTTTTGTTGGCATGTTGAAAATTATATTTCAAACATTTGAGACTATTAAATTATTTTGACGATGTTTAATGTGAATTTGTGAACCACAAATTATGTATTTATTAAATCATTTGGTTTGTTACAATTATAATTATTAGTATTAGATATCGGACCCGGGGCCCCACATTATATATTTCAACATTTGTGACCATTAAATTATTTTGACGATGTTTATGTGAATTTGTGAACCACAAATTATGTATTTATTAAATCATTTGGTTTGTTACAATTATAATTATTAGTATTAGATATCGGACCCGAGGCCCCACACTAACCCACGCACGAAGCTTCTGTAACCAGGAAACCACCTGCGCGTCCCCTTGCTTCCTGCGTGCATGAGTGTTTTGCTTCGCCTGGACTCTTGCTCGAGCCACCACGAGCCCTGACCCTTCCTACCCCTCTCTGGATTGTCCCAAGCCATCACCCAGACCACATAGCCCAGCCCCAACTGAGCCATAGCCCCTGGAATCTCTCAGCCACCAGAAAACTCCTCGAGGAGAGTCCCATCCAGCGGGGTCTCCTCTCCAGCCCTCATGCACGAGTCCTAGCCCCCTAAGGCTCTACCAGGCCCTCGCCTTGACCCTACTCGAGCCCCAGCCAGCCCTGGCCAAGCCCCGTGACCCCATGCATAGAAACCAAGCCATAACATGAAGAAAAGGCAACCCAAACCCACGGTTCTTTCTTGAATTTCATACTACGGTTCCAGCTTGTGGTTTCTTTCAAAAATTGTCATGTTTGGTCATATTTTATCATGTTTTGGCATATCCTAATACATGGCAGCCCCTTAACACATAGAAACATATTTTTGGAACCACATAACACAAGTTTAGAACATGTATATTCATGGTTACGTAAATAAAAGATTGTGTGACGTGTTTTTCATGCAAATTCATAAACAATTACATAATATGGTGTGATGATGAGTAAAAGGAGAATATGGCGTGCCTTTGCCTATTTTACGCACGAAAACGAAGCGACAATGCGAAGAACGGCGATGTAGGCACCTAGGCTGAATTTTTCTTCAATAAGACCGAAGCTTTACCTTTTCTAATTGTGATGTGTGTGCCGTGACGCTGGTGGAGATAATTTTTGATTTGTTAGGAGAGTGGGGCGTGTAGTGTAAAGGGTTTGGGGTAGGTTAATTGCATATTATATAGTTAATTAATCCTTAATTAAGCTTAGGCTCATTAAACATACAAATTAGGCTCATTAGCGCTTAATTAGAATTAATTTAAATATTAAAAATAATTTTGCTTAAATAAGTTTGTGAATTTATTAGCCGGGTTGCCAAAACGTTTGTATTTTTGTTGAAAAACCAACACCGATAAAATTTACGTCCCGGCGTATAAAATCACCTCAAAAGCCCATATTTTCAAAAATAAGAAAAATCATCACCTATATTTTAAATAATAAAAAACAATTATTTAATAAAAACATTTTCTATTTTTCAGCACTCGATCTCCATTTCTCGATCGCAACTCGAATAATCTTTAAAAATACATTTTAATGCAAGCATGTAGAAAAAAATCGATCGTATGATATATGGCTGGAAAGCTTGCGTATCTACATGTC
The DNA here is from genome assembly GCF_025594145.1 of Primulina tabacum. Taxonomy (NCBI): domain Eukaryota; kingdom Viridiplantae; phylum Streptophyta; class Magnoliopsida; order Lamiales; family Gesneriaceae; genus Primulina; species Primulina tabacum. The sequence continues at coordinate 16,221,886 of NC_134553.1, forward strand.
TTGAGACTATATGTCTTTAAGAACTGACTCGATAGGTATAACAATGTCACGTATCATAAAAATATTTTTGGAAAATTTAAAAAATTGAGAAGTTAAAGCAGAGATTCGAAGGGACGAATAGTAAAGAAAAAATAAAAAATGGAGATAGGGGTGATGGTCAAGTTGCTCTTAACAAATTGAAGTTGGCCCACTTTTATTATTCTAAATTCTAAATAAATAAAAAGTTTCTATTAATCCTAAATATAATAATAATTATTGTTGATTAATTAGGGTGTCTTTTTTCCTTTTTCCCTCGCTAAACTAAACCTCTGAGAGAGTCGTAGTCGCACTCCTCTGCAAAAACCCCAGTGCCAGATCCAGCTTTTGTTATTTTCTTCTTTTTTTCCCATCATCTCTTCATCTCTGCTAGTTCTTCTCTGTAACTTTATTATCCTTTTCGAGGTTTATTTTTGATAAAAAGGATTTGAGGTATTCTTGATTAGCTGATGCTATTTTCTAATGTTTTTGGTTTTTATTTGTGGGTTTATCTTATTTTCGAGTGAATGAGCGATAAACAAGATTTGGTTTCTTGGTAACTGTGTTTTAGAATGTGGGAAAGATTAGAGTTTGCTAAAAATTACTGAAGCACGAGTGATTTCAGTAACTAGAATCACTTACATGGAAAAGCAAAATAATATGTGAGGCCTGTTTGGAGAGAAGTTTCATATAACTTTGGATTCGTGGGTTTTTGTGTGTTAAAGTTTCTTGAATGTTTAGGGGAATGCGAGTGGACTTTTTGGCTAGCAAAGTAACATGACCATTGCAATTATAACATGTTCCCCTTGTAGTTCGTGGTTAATACACTCGATGCAATAATCTGAAACCGGGATTTTCTTTATATCACTCGCTGCTTAGAAAACAAATATTCCATTCTATGGATTTTCTTTGTCTGGTGGTTCTTTCTGCAGATTAAACTGGCCAGCCTTGGTTCCAGGTCATATGATAAGTTGTGGAAATGTTTTTGGGATAGAGTTGACACTCCAGAGGGAACTGAATGCCTACTTTCACTTGACTTGGGTAGTAAAAAGCCAAGGAGCATAACAAAGAATTCACATTTCCAAGATGGAAGAAATACAGTCTCAATCAGATCATTATAGGTCTTCATCTTCTTCTGCTAGTAGTCCCGCGAGCAGGGTGCCGTCAAGCAATTTTTTCTATTTAAGAAAACCGGGTACAGTCAGGCAGCCTATTTCGTTCGAGGACTCTCCGGACTGGGACGATACGAATATCGAAGTTAAGGTGGAGGAAGGAGGAGCTGACTCCATAAATGCTGCCACGACTCCGGGATCCCCATCTCTCTCGAAGCTCAATAGTGGTTCATTGCCTTCTCCCCCATTGCCTGAAGGTGCAGTTATTACTAGAAAGATTGCAGGGGCCTCTGTTGTGTGGAAGGATTTGACTGTCACTGTAAAGGGTAAAAGAAATTACTCAGACAAGGTTGTTAAGAGTTCCAATGGCTATGCATTGCCAGGCACAATGACTGTGATTATGGGTCCTGCCAAGTCGGGGAAATCAACGCTGCTTAGAGCTCTTGCAGGTTTTTTCTTTTATTTTGTGCCCATTCTGACACGAGTAGATTTATTAGAAGAACATATGTGCTTGTCTCTTATGAATTTTTTTTATTTTTCTTCTTGTGCTTTAGGGAGGTTGCCAGACATGGCCAGAACATATGGTGAGGTGTTTGTGAATGGTGTAAAATCACGATTGCAGTATGGAGCTTATGTAAGTTCATTTTTGGTACCACTTTTCCTTCAACATCATGAATAATGCTCTGCGTTTGTATATCAGCATTCAGCAGTATTAATTGTGAATTTGGTTTGAAAAGCGACCTTCAAATATTTCTTCAAAAGATCTTAGCATTTCTAAATATTCTCACAAAAATTATGATTGGTTGTCCATGAAGCATCCTCTGCATATAGTTCTCAAACAATGTTTACCCGGATAATCGGATTACTAGAATTAGAAGCTAATGAAAACTTCATGATTGCTTATACTAGATAAAAATTGGGCACGATCATTTTAGTTAGAGATGGAAGAGATGATTTAATAGTTCACTGGATAGGCCTCATCATATTCGATGTCATGATACATTGTGTTAGGTGTAATTCTTCGATTCATGAATTTGACATGGTACTCACAAAATGCATTAGTACTATGAACACATGCTATTGTATCTAATTCGAGCTAGAATTAATTGGTGCCAAAAGATGTTAAGAAAGTTTTGCCATTTGAATTTAAAGTTTTATGGGCAAGGATGACTACTCGATGGGAAATAATCATGATAACGAAGCTGATGGCATTTAGCGTGAGCCATAGCTTCTATGCGACTGGATACAACATAATCTTTTAATTTTTCTTTGAAACTCCAGAGATTTGAGCATGTGCTTCCATTATGCAGGGGTTTGTCGAAAGAGAAACCATACTCATTGGATCTTTGACCGTACGTGAGTACCTTTACTATTCGGCATTACTGCAGCTTTCAGGGTTCCAGAAGAGGGGATTGGTGGAAGATACTATCCTGGCCATGTCACTAGGGGATTATGCAAACAAACTCATCGGTGGCCACTGTTACACGAAGGGTCTTTGTAGTGGTGAGAGAAGACGCATCAGCATTGCCAGGGAGCTCTTGATGAGGCCACATATCTTATTTGTTGACGAGCCTCTTTATCATCTTGACAGGTTTCTTCTTTTTTTTTGGGGTTAAATCTTACTTCAGAAGGTATTTATGTTTCTGTGAACTTGCTGCATAAGCATATGATCTTGTGCTAAAATGCATGGCCTGATGAAGTGGAGGAGAAATAAGTACCACACTTTTCTTTGATTATTTATCTAGCAATGTCGGTATTTATCATTAGATGAATTACACCATTTTCCATGTGTCACCTTCCTATTTTAGTATCTCTCGATGAAGTTTCAAGTGGATAAGCTACACCTATCTTGTGAGAAAGAGGCCAAAATCATGTTTTTTAAAAACTGAATTTTAGACATCGCTGCCTGTCAAACATTCTGGAGGTATATGTTAATATTAAGATTCGTTGGTGTGATCCATCTGATTGACGCTTTAGGTATCCTTGCAATTTTGGTTTCATGTAGTTTGGAAAATAGTCTCTAAAAGAGGGTTCTTTTATCAGTTAACCAATCTGAATTAATTCCCTTTCACAAGTTAAACAAGCTATTCATAGGATCGGGGGAGCAATAACTTCTTCTAGGTTCAAATTCCTCACATAATTTTCCAGCCACTAGTTTTTATTAATTTCTTTCATCTCAAAATTTATTCACTTCTTTTCAATACTGACAAAGTCGTTGTCATAGCAGTGTATCTGCACTACTGATGATGGTGAACCTGAAGAAGCTTGCAAGCACAGGGTGCACTATAATTTTCACCATTAACCAGAGCAGCACAGAAGTATTTGGCCTTTTCGATCGAATTTGTCTTCTTTCAAATGGAAACACATTGTTCTTTGGGGAAACATTGGCATGTTTGCAGGTGATACCTTTGAGAAATATGATTAGTCTTAACATGAATCTAAGCTAAAGATTTCTATAGTTGCACCTATAAGATTAGTATTTGATTCCCATATTCATTTAAAAGTTTTCCCATGTCCTTGTAAAGAATGTTGTTAGCTCGAAGGGATGCATTGATTGTGCATCACTTTTTTGAGAGATTGTAGTGAAGTTAAGATCTCTTTAATTTTTTTTTTAAATCTCTTTGAAATTGTGTTATCTTGCAATATAGGTTACTTGTTCTTTATCATTGCTTATTAAGAGAATAAATAATAAAATAAGAACATGAGAACACCAGTTTTTAACGTAGTTCGGTCAGAAGGCCTATGTCCACGGGCCAACGCCCAAATATCAAGTGAAACCACTAAACATAAAATGTTATGATCATACAATGACTTATTCAAACTAAAAGACTCTTTTCTAATGACACCTCTAACGAACACATTCAGTAGATCTCATTTGACGAGTATCACTCGTCTTCACGATCCGCCTCAATCGAACTCCTTTCGATACTATAGATTGTTCTCTCCCGAGAACATCACTTTCCTTTCCCGAGGAATGAATCACGACGTTTTGAATGTGTGCATCACTAGCAATTGAAACCCTCAAAATCAGAATGATACAGTAGGGATGTCATCACCTTCATGTAACAGTTGTCGCAACATGGAATGAACAATTTAGCTTCTCTTCTTCAAAAGTCGTGCACTTCAAGTGATACTTCACATCATAATATAAGAATTAGCAATCATCTATCTGCACGAAATATCATCAGAAAATTTAAACAAATCTTGATTGCATTTTATCATTGTTTATAGTCAATAGTTTGAAAGATTACCAATACGAACCTAGATACCGTTCCAATATGAATCCCTCACCAATCAGTGGAGATATACATCGTTATGAGCCTTATAAATTCAAAAGATATATCAAGGTGAGGCATATCACATTATAAAAAACCAACCGAAATATAACATCAAAAGCTTAAACCAACAATATAAAAATTTTAAAACCAATCAAACTATCACGTTAAACTAAATATACAGAGCCCAAAAAATATCAAAACAAGCCAATAAAAATGGTCACTCACCTTTTTGGCTTGTTTTGAACACAAGTACCACCAAGAATACTTACTCCCCCTTTGCGCTGAAACAGACAAAGGAAACACCCATCAACTAGCAGTGTCGGAGCCAACAAAAGCATTGAGTGTATCACCAAGTTCTGCTTGTTGCTTGACAATAGCATCTTGTTGCTACAAAATCTTCTCGAACATGCCAATAATGTGAACGGTCGAAGCTTTTAAAAGCCGAATTTCAGTCACCAAATCAGAGTGAGCAACATTGAGGAAGCAGTGGCATGAACCTTCTTCATTAACAGGAGCCTTAGCATTCAGATCCAGAATCTTCCCCTGAATATCAACCACTCGATTGCCTTTGAGAAATCTGTGCTGCACAATCTGAAGCGATAGAGAAAACACAATGTCATAATCAATTGTGGACGTATGCTTTGTTGGAAACCAATTCCACAAGCCAACTCGAGTTAACATGATATATTTTGAAGTCAAATGTGAGCAGGATATGCGCTTGCCAAGTGGCCAAACAGTAGCACGACCAGTCAGCTCTGTTGCTGCCTCATCCATGTGAGTTCATCATCAGAAGGTGGGGGAGTCGATAGTATCGTCAGAATCATCGAATTTGATCCCAAAATAATCATTGATCAGATCAGCATTGAAATTAAAAAATGTCCCCTAAGATACACTTTATGAAACTGTGGAGAACCTTGAACAGAAATCTTTGGAGACAAGTTTGCATAGAACTAATAAACAACAGCTACCACAAAGGGCTTTGATTTAGCAACAGTCTCCATCATTCGCATTTTGCAACAACTTGACAATGCCAGCAGATTCATCATTCCTCTTATTCAACACATGTTCCCCAAGAATTGTTGGCTTAGATAAAACATCCCAATTCATCTTATTAAAAGAAAGTCTTAGCCAGAGCATCAGTGGAATCATACCCAAACTCAACAGCGGAAGTCCTAGCAGCCTTAGTGGTTCCTATAGTCAAAGGTTTTGAAGGAGTAGATGTAGAAATTTGTGGCTTGGGAGTTGAGGCAGTAGATTTTGAAGTCACGCTTGTACACTGTTTCTTGACTGGCCGAGGGGCAGTGACTTGTTCACCAGGAGTAATGGACTCTTCAAAGACGAAATCTCTTCCCTTTTCAAATGGATGACTGCCGATTGCTTGTCGTGTGTCTTTGACAACAGATTGTGTTCAGAAGGAACCGGAAATACCATTGATGGTTTCTAATAAGCATTAGACTTGGATATATGGCTAACATTCTGTTTTTGACACGAAGAAGCGAATGGTACGTGAGCAGCGGCTGCCAAAGAACACTCAACAGAGGACTTAGTATCAGGCCCTTTCAAGTCTGGAACATTACCTGTACCTCCAAAGTTCACAGTGGTCCTTGAATTTGCCGGAGGGGAAGAGACTTCATAAAAATCATCTGGCGAAATTTCTCGGAAGCTTGAATTGTGGCTCGATGTTTTAGTGGGTTGATATACAACTAAATCAAGATAGGTAAGAACTATAGAAATAGGAGTTGGAGACAAAACCTTTTTACCAAGTTTTACCGGACAGTGGCGACGGCGAGGAGGCAGAGGTGGATTTCTGGGTTGTGCAGCCTGTGGGTCTCTATGGGCATCAGAGTGTTCAGCGTGTAGAGGAGATGATGTTTGCGTAAGACTAGTGCATCGTCAGGTGCTAGAAGCAGAAGAAAGATTTTCCGGACAGAAGCAGCGAGGCATTGGACCAGTTTCCGATCGATCCGTAATTTCGATTTACAACGAGAGCTTGCAATTTCAGAAATTTTGGAGTGTTGCCGTCTTGTCCGTACCATGATGATCGTGATATCCGCAATTTTCAAAGAAAAAGATGAATAGGGGAGGAGAGAGGAAGAACAAATAAAAAAAAGGAAATAAATGTTGGAGTCCAAATTTAACTCTAAGGATCCCAGTAGCACAAAACGAAGCAACACTGTAGCATGTAAAATTCTTATATTAGTTTTCCCGCGCAAACAGAAAATACCCAAAGCAACATAAAAACTAATTTGATGACAAAATTCAATTTTAGCACAAAATCAAGGAGCATGAATTATCAAAAAAACTTAATAATGTGTGCCAAAAAAAATTTAGAGGTGCCAACAAAATTTCAATTCAAGCTCACAAAATTTATTTTTCTTGATTTTTAAACCCACCTCAAGACTAGGCATGTATTTAACATGTATGAGAAAATTTGTTGGCTCCAAGACAAAATAAAATCTTGAAATTTCTCGTTCAAACTCGAGCAGCCAAAATGAAATATATATATATTTTTTTCATATATTGGTAGCTCCCGGTCTAAGAAGTTTTTTTGGGCCATTTAGGTTGCTTTTTCCAAACATGTATCCACAATTATGTTTGACCTAATTAGCACATCAAGTTGGTAGTTGACACTCCAAAAAACCTTCCATTGGGTTTCTTAAGTAGCCTTTCCAACTAATTTTTTTCTCCAAATCAACACTTATTCCAAATCATCAAAATTTTTTAAATCAAAATTTGGCCGATACTAGTTGTCGAGTCACCAAAAATTCATGCAATTTATCAAATCAAGAAGATTTAGTCAAAATCCTCAGTAGTATATATCACCTCGCAGCCTAACTCAATCAATTCAAAATAGCAATTTTAAAATTGTAAGCTCAAATGTTCAAAATGCAACATTTATATCATCAAGAAGGAATTTTGTATGGCACATGTACCCAAGGCTTTTCTAAGTGTTTCAAACCTCACAAAATCAAGTGCCTTGGTGAATATGTATGCAATTCGCTTTTTCAGTTGCAACATGCTCTAGTACAATCGTTTTACAGTCAACAAGGTCACATATGAAATGGTGTCGTATGTCAATGTGCTTCATTCTATAATGTTGTACTGGGTTTTTAGATATGTCTATGACACTCATATTATCACAGTAAACTATTAAAAATCTTGCACAATACCATAATCATCAAGCATTTGCTTCATCCATTGTAATTGGGTACAACAACTTCCAGCATCAATGTATTCAGCCTTGGGTGTTGACATGGAAATGGAATTTTGTTTCTTGCTATGCCAAGAGACCAAGTTGCTTCCACGTAGAAACATCCTCCAGTTGTGCTTTTTTTTTCCCGTCATACGAGTTTCCAGCCCAGTCTGCAAGACAAGTATTAGTATTATTAGAAAACCATATCCCATAATTTTCCGTTCCATTTATGTAACGAATGATTCATTTCACGGCTTTCAAATGAGTCTCCTTCGGGTCTGCTCGATACCTCACACACCTACATAAAAACATATGCTAGGCCTACTAGCAGTGAGGTAGAGTAAACTCTCAAGCATGCTTCTAAACGATTTAGAATCAACCAAAACCCTATCCTCATATGTGGTTAACCTCTCATTTGACCTTGTGGGGATGCAATAATTGTCCATGCTTGTTAGAATAAGCGAAACGTGGCGCATGAGTTGTTGTATGATTTAAAAGATTTTAGTTGCACCATTACCACTGGCTATAACTTGGGGTAAAGCGGCAAATGCTCGGTCTTACAATTGGTATCAGAACCAAGGTCACGTGTTCAATTGCCATTGATTGAACGAAGTGCAATTATTGGGAGGAAGATTATTGAGGTGCAATAATTGTCCCTGCTTGTTAGATAAATCGAAACGTGGCGCTTGGGCTGTTGTACTATTTAAAAGATTTGAGTTGCATAATTATCACTAGCAAGCGGCAAACGCTCGGTGCTATAGACCCCATTGTAATGAGTCAATTTTTCTTACCAAGCTCTTGATGTTTGTTTTAGATCATACCGTGCTTTCTTGAGTTTGAACTCATAGTCAGGATAGTGAGGATCTTTCTTGAGTTTGAACTCATAGTCAGGATAATGAGGATCTTCAAAACCTTTTGGTTGCTCAACATATGCTTCTTCATTCAAGATTCCATCTAAGAATATGCATTTTTTACATCCATTTGAAACAATTTGAAATTTAGTGAACATGCAATGACCAAAAGCAATCTAATGGATTCAAATCTGGCAACAGGGGCAAATGTTTCTTCAAAGTCCACTCTCTCAATCTAAGAGTAACCTTGAGCAACAAGTCGTGTCGTGTTCTTAACAACAGTTCCAATTCATCAGATGTATTCTTAAATATTCATTTAGTTCCAACACATATGTTTCTTTGGGCATTGGCACTAGAATAAAAACATCGTTACTCACATATTGTTCCAACTCTTCATGCATTGCATTTATCCATGCTTTATCCAATAAGGCTTCTTTGATGTTCTTAGGTTCAATAAGAGATATAGAACATATATACCTGGCCATGTTGTCATGCCTTTTTATTGAGAAGTCCTTAGTGCGTATATCTTCATATAAATCTCCAATTATATCTTCATGTAAATCTCCAATTATTGCTGTGGATGGATGATTCTTGGTGATTCTGGATGGCGATCATTTTTCAGAGGCGGTAGTGTGATTATGATCCGTTTCTTCAGGTTCATTTACATTATGTTAAGTGTTTGTCTCACTATTTGTTGCGACAGGCTATGCAACATCTTCTGCGGTCAGTGTTTCTTGACTCTTTAGTGGTTCCGTTGTGAGGCTATGATTTTCATCCTTCGTAGAGTATTCACTGAGATCAATCCTGTCATCAAAAACAACATTAGCTGATTCCGTGATAGCTTGTGTTTACTTATTTAAATACTCACGATCGTTGAAGATGTAACAGATACAACAAAATTCATTAAAGTAGCTCAGTTTGAGCTTCTTGCCTTTCCATATTTCATATGTAGTTTGTTTGGTACCTGACCTTAAATAGACTCTATTTATTGTGTAGCATGCTGTGTTAATGTTTCTCCTGTGACGTCTGAGGAAGTTTCTTAGAATTTAGCATGATAAGAGCCATTTCTTGCGTTCAACCACTCCGTTTAATTGAGTAGTTTTTGGAGTTGAAAATTCATGCCTAAAACCATGTTCATCACAGAAGTCAGTAAACAAGGCATTTTCAATTCTCTTCTTGCTCCCCTTTTATTTTGTTAATCTTGCAATTTTTCTCATTCATTAGTTTGATGCATATGAGTTTAAAGACTTGAAAATGTGTCAGATTTTTCTCTAAAGAACTCAACCAATGTATATTTAGAAAAATCATCCACACACAAATACATACCTTTTTCCCACTATAATTTCTACCTGCATTGGGCCTATAAGATCCATGTGCGTTAATTCAAGTATTTTCTTCGTAGTTACATGTTGTACTACTGTATGCATTGTTTTGTTTGCTTTCCAACTGGCACGGTCCACACATTCCAGGAGGCTTTTTGCCAAGTTTTGGTATTCCCCGAACAGCCCCCGCATTCAAGATCTTAGTTAGGTTTTCGTAATTCAGGTAAATTTTTTATTCCATATCTCAATATTATCATTACTAGTTCTGTGACACAAATGAGATAGTGATGGAGATGTTGAAGAAGATAAAATGTAACAGTTATCTCCAGATCTTGATCCCTGCAAACCTCACAAATTATTCGAGTCAACCATCCTTGGTGAATTTGACACGAAGATCTTGATCACACAGTTGACTAATGCTTATGAGATTTTCTTTGAGTATTTCAACTTGAAGTATGTTCTTGAACCTAGGAAAAACAGGAATGTTGATAACTCCTTTTCCAAGAACCCATCCTTTCATGCCTTCACCAAACATGACACTTCCTTCTTTGCATTTCTTGTAGTTTGTCAATATCTAGTGGTCACCTGTCATATGCCTCGAACATCCACTATCAAAGTACCAAGAATTGTTAGAGCAGTTTTCCAACGAACTGTAGGCCGCTAAACAATTCAAATTGATTTTCTTGACCCAAATTTTTTTGCTTGGATTTTGAGATAGCTGAACCTTCGTTCTAGGTGTTGACCTAGTTATCCTATAAATGAATGACATGTTATTTCCTCTCTTCTAATCTCTTATGTATTAAAAACATCTGGGTCTTGTCCAGGTACCTCACAATAGTGGCGTATGGGAATAAATCTAGCAAAATTACATGCACTTCCTTTATGTTCCTTCATCTTGTTCTCTTTGACGAACATTGTTATTGAATTTGAGCTGTTTCCTTCATATCCTAATCCAGTTCGATTGCCGTTGTGCCTCTGCAAAGATAAAACATGATCTAGATTAGTGGTTCCCATGTTAAACCGTATAACTCTTTTTTGCAAGTGATGAAGTTAATTTAAAGTGTCAATTTATCTTGTATTAATTTCTGGATCACACAAATCACGCCCAAGTACAAATTTTTCCAACTCTTCTTTCTCAGTTTCAAGCGACTGTGCTTTCTCCATCAATTCTAAGTTTGTGTTACAGACTATCCTCCACAGCCTATGCATTAATGCATAAGCTTCCAAGACTTCTTCTGCCTCCAGGTCACTTTGGCTTCATATGAGTAATTTTCGGTCTAAAGACCCAACTGTCTTAGCAATGTTTCACAGTGTGTTGTGACATTTCTACGACAGGTTTAGAGCATATGCCTTCCAGCAGTTCCTTCCCCAGCAGATTTGTGTGCACATTCAAGGCAACATGATTGCTTACATGTTTCTCGTTTTCTTCCTTGCCTATGATTCAGCATCACTCTATGTCGAGTTTATTGCCTTGGTTTTGTTTTTCAGGGTGTTTGCACATTAGCTTGAATGTGTCCACATGGCACTGTATACAAAGTATAATGGCCCGAAAATTCATGTTTGAAAATTTGCGGAAAAATTAAAAAATTTTCTTTTTAAACTAAATAAAATATCTCATTCATAAGATAAACTGATAAATTAAGTTTAATATTCGAAATAGCAGCGGAAGAAATTATTACTCGCCAAAATAACAAGTTAAAGTATCCAACAACTGATAAAATGTTTGAGCATAAAAAAATGACAAGTGCTGTAAATGAGGTCCTCGGGTGCTACTACTGCCGACCCAAGCTAGCTCACTGGTCCTCGCCCTCGGCCCCGACATTATCAGTACCTACAACAATCAAGTCTAGTGAGCCTAAAGACTCAGCATACATATATCGTAAATAACGAGTAAATAATATAGTAAAATTTGCATGGAATAAAAATATCATGTCATGAGGCATAATGTGAAAATAACTTGTCATGAGCAATTATAATACGTGCATAACTGAACTGAAAATCATAGTGAAAATGTTTGCTCCTTGGAGCCCTGTACTGAAATAGCATATAATAATTTTCTGTTGAGATTATGGTCTACGCAAGTGGCCCCTGCACTGAACTGAACTGATCGGTAACTGACGACCGGATAATACAATGCTCCCATGATCGGTAACTGGCGACCGGGTGAAGTAATGAACGTCTGATCAGACTAATGTCATAGTATACTGGGTGGTACATAACTGAACTGACCGGTAACTAGCGATCGGGTGAAATAATTGCTCCCATGATAGTGAGATGGCCACAAGCAATATCGCATAAATCTCAAAAATGAATATTTTCTATGCACGTAATATAATTAACCAACATAATTAAATATGAACAATTTCGATCTTCTTGTATTAAAATCATGTACTTGCGATATTTAAAATTATCTATATGGCTTGATTGAAGAGTGAAAGAAGATATAAACATGCCTTGGTTTGTTTTGACAGAAAACAAACGAAATAACGACGCGGCGCGGTGGAGACGGGTGCTCTTCACTTTCTCACTTTTTCTCTCTTAATTGCTTTAAACCAAGCATGCACCATAATTATTATAATAGCGTAAAAATCGTAAACGTGATGCATGAACATTTAAAAATATCATGATTTGTGCTCAGGGCGCTGCCAGGACCAAAATCTCACCCCGGGTGCAAAATGACCATTTTGCCTCTGGAAACCCGAAAATTATCGTTTCACCCCTGGACCTCTAAAATTGACCCGAAGCTTACCAAATTCCTTAAAACATCCCAAAACATATTTAAAAATATTCCTAGACGTAATTTCGAGCCAAAAAATACAACTGAACCGATTCGTTTTAAAACTTGGACCGGGGTCCCGGTTTTAACCCGAATCGAATCGAAACCTATCCAAAATTTTCCCAATTTTTTACCATGTCTTAAAGACACTTAAATGATTCCAAAAACCCCAAAACCCAGATTTTTAACATTCGAAATTCCTTGGACAGCCGCTAAATTTTTTTCAGAAGCTCACCCTCACCCCCAAACGAGACACTAGCCCGCGGTCACCTCCCCTACGCCCAAGCCGAAGGCTCCAGCCACTAACCAGCCTACTGTGGATCTAGGCCAGACCCCAAAGAGCCTACCAGCACCAAGGGCCCAGCCCCATGCAGCCTACACTACTAGCTCGCTCCCTAGGCACCAAAAATACCTCAACTACACTCCCTTGCGCTCGGTTCCAATGTGCTACTCGAGGGTTCAGTCCAGTAGTGCTAGGGCCCTCCCAGGACGTGGTTTGGACCCATCACGAGTAGACCCATCGTCTGGACTCAACCTGGCACCGACGGTCCTCCCTTTTTTTTTTTTCGATCTTCCAAGAACAAGCCTCCCCATGACCCCCTACTCTCTGCCCTTCCCTTGATGCGATCTGCAGCCAACCCAAGCCTCAAGACAGTACCTATACACCCCTAGAAACCCCTAAACAACCAAGAACAGTGGCCCTTTGCAAGAAAATTTCAGAAAAACGTGAGTACCAAGTAAAAGATGTAAGGAAACCCATGTAAAACTGATAACACTACATGTTCCTGTACAGATCGTGAGATTTCATGCATGTACACATAAACATCAGTAATATACACGTGAGTGATGCAGAAATGAAGATACAACGCGTGCCTGATATTTAATTGGTGTGCAAATGTTCGAAGGGACACGAGGTGATGAGGAAACACTCGAGCTTGGAGGAAAAAGGATTCTTGCTGCTAATATTCACGAAGGAGGCGACTGATTGGATGAAAGTGGGCGGCTGGGTGGAATGAATTAGGTTTAGTGGGGTGCTAATGACTAGGGTTAGGTTTAATAGATAATTATGTAATATTAAAATAGCTAACAATCAACTAATGAGCCTTATTTTATAAATAAAACTAAATAAAAGATTTTAGGTCCAACAAGCTCAAAAGTAGGCCCGTTAAATCTAAACACTCTCCCGAAAAATATTTCGAGTTGAAAAGATTTTGAAAATATTAGCCTGGAAACTTAAAAAGTCCCCCGATTTTATAAAATTTGCGTACCGATAAAAATTAAAATCTTGCGGGTAAAAATAACCAAAAATTCCCGTTTTTGAAAAATACACTTAAAAACACTTCAACTTAATTTATAAAAATAAATCGTTATTAAAATAATTTTCCTGAAAATTCTCCGGTTTTCGATCCTCGTTCGAACGCAACTTAAAAATCTTAATGCACGAACTTTTAAAATTTCATGAAACAAATCCTATCATGCATGAATTATGCCTAAAATGCATAAAAATAATTAAACATAAATTAATGAAATAAACATGCATTTAATGCTTTAAAACAATTAAATAAAATACCAAAAAAGTTTTATAACTTGCATGCATGCCAACTTTTTAAATTATATTTACTAACATGCTAAATTACCACTTCTTAAATAAGTCTTTATTAACTTATCTCAATACTCCATCTCCAGTCCGGCCTCACTTATTTAACTGAAAAGGTAACAGTTAAACTACTGCGTAAAATAAATAAATTTAAAGAAAAAAATTTAAATACTCATGCAATAAAAATCATTTTAATTTAAATACTAGAAATTATGCATGACTTATACGCAGTCCAATTTACGGGTTCTACACAAAGGGCCTTAATCTTTTCTTCACCTCTGGTCAAGTTCTCCTTGCTTTTCCTGAATTTTGGAAATTATGTGACTTATTAGTATGTAAATAATTTAAAGTCTAACTTGATTGTTCATTCTTTTCAAAACTTTCGAAAAGTTCTTAGTGAGTAAACAAAAGAGTCAACCAAATTATCATCATTTTTTGACATATCACTTCCCTCATGATTTTGCGATTTCCTTTTCTGCTTGAACTTCACAATTCAAAGGTGAGTAAAGATCCCATCAGTTCGTCCAAACCTCATCGCATCTATGTACTTTGTTTTTTTTCATGGTTGCCACTTTTACATCAAAACGGCTTGGAAGAAGATACCGATGATTACAAATCAAGCGATGGAGCTGATGACTGAAATTTGGAAAATGAAGATGGCGATGATTTTTATATTTAATATTTCATCTATCACATTTTCAAAGACTTTTGATCTTATTTTTATTTTCGTGAGTTTTTTTTTTGCGCTTTTGTTCCGTGAAGCGTGCACTCTTCGCTTTGCGCTTTAAGTCCCAAACAATTTATCGCTTTTTTACACCTCACGCTGTTGGTAACTATGTTCACATGTAGATATGACCTTGAACTGGTTTACAACCACTCCTGTGAATGTGGCATTTATCGTTTTTGCATCCGCATTTGCCTAACGTTCTTCCTCATTGCTCTATTTATCTCTAGTTTTAGGAGAAGTTTCTTTTCCAACCTTTTCTTTATCCATTGGAGGTGTCCACCCAATTTCAATCGATCGCCAGGCCTTTTCATCAATTGATTTAATGAATGCTCTCATCCTAGCCTTCCAGTACGGGTATGTAGTGCTGTCCAGAAGTGAGGGCTTGGTGATAAAATCGCATTCTCGTCCAAAATCCATGTTTGCAAAAAAAAAAAAGTTATCACACAAAATAAGAATCTCACTTCAAAACAAAGTAGTGAACCTCTCTGATGCCAATTGAAGTTGTGTCATCTTGCAGTATATGTTGTTTTTTATTGTTGCTTATTAAGATAATAAATAATAAAATAAAGAACACGAGAATATTAGGATTTTAACGTAGTTCGGTCAAAATACTCGTCTACAGGGCCACGCTCAGATATCAAGTGAATCCACTAAATATAAATGTTTGACCATACAAGGATTTGTTCGGACTAAAAGTCTCCGTATTTTCTAACGACGCCTCTATGACGAACAAATTCAGTAGACTTCATTGGCTAGCATCACTCGTCTTCACGATCTGCCTTAGTCAAACTACCTTCGATGCTGCGGATGTTCCCCCTTGAGAACGTCACCTTCCTCTCCCGATGAATGAATCACGACGCTCTGAATGTGTGTGCACCACTAGCCATTAAAATCTTCAAAATAATTATGATATAGCTGGAGTTGTTATCACCTTGTTGTAACAGTTGTCGAGATACAGAATGAACAATTTAGCTTTTCTTCTTCAAAAGTCGTGTACTTCAATTCATAATTTTATGTCATAATATAGGCACTAGCAAGCCTCTATCTGCATGAAATCTCATCAGAAAATTTAAACAAATCTTGATTGCATATTATCATCATTATTTAATAAAAGTTTGAAAGATTACCAATACGAACTTAGACACCTTTCCAATTAAATCCTTAAAAACTAATCAAACCATCACGTCAAACTAAATATGCACAATCCAAAAAATATCAAAAAAGCCGATAAAAAGGACACTCAACACTAATCAAGTTCTCAAGTGTTTTCATCTGTTTTTAGTTTACATTTTTGAAACTAACTTGTTTTTACTTTATTTTTGTAGCATTTCTCAAATGCTGGTTTTCCTTGTCCGATCATGCAAAGTCCTTCTGATCATTTTCTGAGAGCAATAAACACAGATTTTGACAGAATTATTGCAATGTGCAGAAACTGGCAGGTCTGCTCCAAAAACTGAACAATTTTAACTTATAGCTTGATAAACTCTCATGAAACTGTATGAATATTTGTAGTCAAGGCTAAGGTTATGAAATGTCCAACTTCTGTAACTTTCTGCATAATAGTAACATCCAGTGTATTCTATGGCTCATGCTCAATTGTAATATTTACAGGATGACCATGGGGAACTTTCAGCAGTTAATATGGACACTGCCGTAGCAATACGCACTCTTGAATCAGCGTACAAATCATCCGCCGATGCTGCTGCTGTCGAAAGTATGATTTCGAAGCTTACTGAGAAGGTCTAGTCAATGTTCATGCTTAAATTTTACTTTGACAATCTGTGTTGTGCTTCATGCTTTTTTTTTTGTTATGACGTATTTCTGTACCTTTTTAGTTGTATTGCTGTCACTTCACCAGCAAAAGGAAGCGATTATGTATTCATAATCTTGTTTGATATTTCCCTCCCTGACATCTACAGAAAATCTGAATTAGGAACATCTGAAACTTTTAGCAGTAACACTACTATCAGTTTTCTGTTTTATGTTCCCCCTTCTATAGAATTTGTCTATTTTAAATTTCTATCTCACAGTCGATGAATGTGACAATTAGAAAACATAAAGTATGCCCAGATCTTTCACTATCTGTGATGTAGATGACTTGTATTTAATATATTCAAGTTTGCTAAACATTGGCAGGTTTCATTTTTATGCTACCATGTCTGGCACCATCTAATTTAATGGTCATTTAGGAGCAAAATGATCTTATCATCAATTGTTGAATCTTTTAACATGTTTTTTTGATTAACAGGAAGGCCCAACTCTCAAAAGCAAAGTCAAAGCTGGTATTGTCACAAAAATTGCAGTTTTGACTTGGCGTTCTCTATTGATTATGTTGAGGGAATGGAAGTATTATTGGCTTCGGCTTATTCTTTGCATGTTCCTGGTGCTATGTATCGGTACTTTATTTTCTGGGCTGGGACATTCTTTATCATCAATTGTGGTGAGTTTCTGTCTTTTAAATTGAGTTCTGTACAATGAGATAAATTACCACCTGAGTTTTTAAACCTTCTAAAGTGGAATATCCGAGAAGCTTCTACTTCGAAATTCGGAACAGGATTCGCAATAGTTTTCACATGACCAATTCTCAAAGCCTTCTTTCTGCTTGTAATAACAGTGTTTGTGTAAAATTTAAAGTTTCTGTCAAATGCCTGGAATAACCGAGGAGATTGGACACATGGTTCAAGAGGGACAAATCGCTGAAACTACTCATCCTTCATGCCCAAGACTCAAAAGCTGTCATTAATAAATTCAAATATCAGTATTAAATTTCACTATAATATTATATATCACCAGTAAATAGAGTGAAAAACATGCTAGATTAAATTCTTAAAATAATTCAACTTTTTGTTAATTTTTTCGCTGCTCTCCTTTTCATATAAGTCAATTTACCTCCTTTTCTGTATACCTTATAAATTTCCCATTTAATAACTGATTACACATATAACCTTTTTCTTTGCTTCTCTTGTACTGCAGACAAGAGTTGGTGCAGTATTTGCATTTGTATCTTTTGCTTCACTTCTAAGTATAGCTGGTGTTCCTGCCCATATAAAAGAAATCGAGGTAATGAGATTGTGCATTTTGCTCCTGTAAACTTTTGGTTGCAGGCTTTATAATTTTGCAATGTTCTTTCTCGGAGACGACCGTGCATGGAAACAGAGTGAAATAATGGTCGAATTTGATGAGAGTGGTGTGTCTTGGTGATAGGAAATAGATAAACTTGTAACACTCTAGTTGTGTACACCTGAAATATTTTATAAGAGATATAAGAACTCTACGGAGCCATATATTATGTAGTTGATTTTGTTTTAAATAATGCAATCAAGGCTAAGGAGAGCCCCCATATACAACTATGGGTGCTAATATTGGTTTTCAATAGAGGTCACATGGCAAATTTATAATAGAAAAATGATGGTAAAGCAATGATAGATTGTAACAGCCCAGTCAAACACTTTATTGTGTGCAGGTATACGCCAGTGAAGAAGCAAATCAGCATTCGGGGACATTATGCTTTTTAATTGGGCAATTTTTCTCTAGTATCCCATTCTTGTTTCTCATATCCATCTCATCGAGTCTGATCTTCTATTTCCTAGTTGGACTGCGAGACGAGTTCAGCTTGTTGATGTACTTCATTTTTAATTTCTTCACGTGCCTTTTAGTAAATGAAGGACTTGTGCTTCTCGTTACTTGCCTCTGTCAAAATGTATTCTCGAGTATTCTAATACTGGTACCGATGCATGTAAGTTCCATCCTCTGCTCGGTGAATTGACATTATCTTTACACCTTCTCTAAACTTTTTCCTCCTTAAATGTGTGCTTGTGATAAATTCAATATATAATTTTGTTTTCTTTCAGGTGGTAATGATGTTGTCTGCCGGGTATTTTAGAATTCGTGGTGCTTTACCGAAACCACTTTGGCTGTATCCAGTATCTTACGTTACTTTCCACACTTACTCCATCCAGGCAAGTCCATTTCATGTTTTAACGGTTGGTTGCATCTACCTTTTCTGAAGTTTGTTTACAATTAGCTTAAAAACATTATTTAACATGGCTTTTTAAAATAGTTTTTGATATCCAAGCGGAAATAGCTTTATATTTTTTATGGCATAGTTCAAAATAGTTAAAAAAAATAGAGTTTCTTCAGTTTTAGATATCTTTATTTGCACCTTAGTATGTGTTTAGGAGAATTCCACCTTTGCTTATTGAGACATTTGTGTATGTCCACTTTTGCTTCAGGGGATGTTGGAAAACGAGTATCTTGGGACTTCGTATGCTGTTGGGCAGGTAAGGACTCTATCGGGCTACCAGACTCTTCGAAACATTTACGATATATCTTCTAACAGCAACGCCAAGTGGGGAAATCTGTTAGTACTGTTTCTAATGGCTGCTGCTTATCGTGTTCTTCTCTTTGTTTTGTTGAAAACTTGTTTTATAAAGAAACCGTCTCTACAGTGTTTGTTCCGGTGTGATCGAAGGAGAAACAATCCAAGATAAGTGACAGAACATCTGTATGTTTTTGTATGATTTCGATTTATGCAGAGGGTATAAAATTGAGGATATAATAAGATATTTCCTGAGTTGAAGATGCATCTTTCCGTGTAGTTGGCTGGAGATTCTGTGTATGGATGTGCATGCATTTGTATGTGTTCAAAACGAGAATCTTATTTCAAAAACCAAAACGACTTTTCTGCTGATGGTTTCATAACCGAAATAACAAATATTTCATTCCGACATTTTTTCTCTCTGTAATGTAACAAATCATTTATACAAGCATTCATTAAATAAGGGTAAAAAGAGAAATTTGTTTTATACAATTGGTGTTGAAAGTATTCTATTTAACATGAATCGTAATTATTGTTTACATGAGTAAGTGTTGTCTAGGATGTTGTAACATATTGTGACATGTATTGGAATAATATAACACAAATAATTAAAATAACATAGATATTTATGCAGAAATGAGTATACTTGTGTGATGCCTTGTGTTTGTTTTACAACCGCACGATTGAAACAAGTCTCGTAATACAGTATAAATCAAAATCAGTTTATATCATAAATTCTATAGAAATAGTATTGTTTTTACAACGGAAAAAACTTGAAACGATAGAAATAGTACAGAAACGTTCTACATCTTTAATAAAATGTAAACTCAAATTAAATGTCTTTGTTTGTCTCTCGCCCGTTTCAAAACTTGTAAGGTCCAGAAATTTAAATTTACGTAATCTGAATGCATGTAATCTAGGATTTAATTTAAATGATGTGTTTATTTAATTTTGTGCATTTGAGACATAATCATTGCATGATAGGATTCATTTCATGATTATTTTAAATGTTCACGCATTAGGGTTTCTAGATGCATTTCGCGCTCGATCGAGGAAAGGAGACCGTAGAATTATCAGAAATATTATTTTTATTACATGTTTAATTTTTATTTATTATCATAAGGTGTTTTAAGCGTATTTTTCAAGAAATGAGCTTTGTTATGTATTTTTATCCGGCAGAGCATATTTTTAACCGGTACGCAAATTTTAACGATTCAAAAGACTTTTTGAGGGTTCGGGCGAAATTTTCTAAAACTTACTAAAACGAAATATTTTTCGGGAGTGTGTTTGGACTTGATGTGCCTATTTTTAAACTTAATGTGCTCAAAACTTTTTTAAAAATTTTCTAGGATCGATTAGTGCATAATTAAGCATTTTAAATTATACCCTAATCAACCCTAAACCTAAATAAAACTAGGAGCCGCCTCTCCCCCTCCATTCAGCAGCCTCCACTCGATTTCTTCAGCCAAAAGCTTCGGCCATTGGTGCCCTCACAAGAAAAGTTCATCCCCGCTCTTCCGGTGCCTACCCGACGCGCAAATCTCCTAGGTTTTCGAGTTTAATTCTTTAAGGCATGCCTATTTTCTCCCTTTGTGCATCATACACACTGATATTATGAAAAATTTATGTTAATGCATGTAAAACCTTCGATCTTGCTTGGAGCTCAAAGTATTTATTCGATTTTGTACAAATTCTCGATTTTTATGATCAACCCACGTTTTTCCTTGAATTATTGCAAAGAGTCTGCCGAGTTCTTGCTGTAAGGAGGCTAAGAGCGATGGTTTGATGCTGTTATAGTGCTGGAGTCGATGGGGTACATATTTAGGGTGAGGGCTGAGATTGGTATCATAGGCGGCTAGGGTTTGGGGGGAGGTAATGTGCGCGGGGTTGGGGCTGGCGGTGCAAGAGTCGATCCAAGGCTTAGACCAGATCATGATGGGTATGAGAGATGGCTGAGGATGGCTCAAACGCTGCTGGAGCCACCCCAGAAGTTTATCAATCGAGTGGTAGAGGAGTTGGCCGCGAGTGGTGTTTCCTTGAGGGTTAGCGATTGTAGGTGCGATGCGGCTTGCATGGGAGTGTATCCGTGGGTTCAGCAGGTCCAGAGGGAGCCTAGGGTGGTCATAGTGAGGTTGGTTAGGGGCTGGTCCCGTTGGGTGAAGGCTAGGATCAAAAATACGGAAAGTAGGGCGTCTAGGGTTTCGAGTGGTAGACTTGCAGATTTTTCCAGCAACTTTCAGCAAAGGTTTGGGTGTCTTGCAGGGTCTGAAATTGAGGTTTTAGGGGCTGGTCTAGTAGATTTAAGATATGACTTGAGTTGGGAAAAATTTGGTTAAGATTTGGGTTGATTCGGATTAAAACCTGGACCCCAGTCTAAGTTTTAAAACGAATCATTTAAGTTTTGGAACGAGCTCGAGTTTACATCAAGAAACACTTTTAAAATTTTTTTGGGATGATTCAAGGAGTTTGGTAAGTTTCGGGTCGAAATTTAGAGGTCCAGGGGTACAATGGTCATTTTGGGTTTCCAGGAGAAAAATGGTCATTTTGCACCCGAGTCGAGATTTTTGTCCTGGCAGCGCCCTGAGTACATTTTATCATGTTTTTAAATGTTTATGCATCATGATCACGATTTTTATGAATTTTTAAAATATACGTTGTATGTTTGGTTTTAAGAAAATTTACGCATGTGCATGATTTTGATAAGTGATGAAAATGATGATTATTTGAAGGATGATAATTATTTGTGGCTATAAAAGTATATGCAAATGCTTAAGACGTATATGTAAATGATGATGATGAGGCCTAGGCACAGTGGATGGGTAATACTGTCACTGATGTCCAACAACCACCGGGTACCGCGGTTCTATGTATGATGGATCCATAGTAATTGATGAATGACGTACGACAATCACAACTAATGAACTGATATCACCAAAGGGAATGACGTTAATGTTGAATGATGATAATGATGAACTGTTTTGACATGTAATGATTTCATATGACACGTCTGCATTTACGCTTTTTAAGTGCATGAAAGGTATGTTGATTACAATATATTTTCCTATGCTGTGTGCTAGGTATATGTACTTGTTATTTCTGGTACAGGTGTGTTGAGTCTTTAGACTCACTAGGCGTGTGTGATGCATGTGAGCATGTTTTTGAGGGGACTGAAGGTGCAAAATTCTTAGCCGGAGGAATGGATGTGCGTACACGATCTGAGGACCACATTTCTTCCGCACATGATGTTTTTATGGGTTTTGATAGAGCATGATAATTTTTATACAATGGGTTTTTAGGATCTTTACTCGTTTATGTTTACGTATATTTTGTTGGTTGGGCTTGACAATTTTAAACTGCTCTACTTTTACTGTATAATATTTACGATTATTTTTAAAGGATATATTTTTCAGTAGAATTGCATGCATGCAAAATATTTAAATGAGATTTTTGAAATGTGAGCTTTTTAAAAATATATATATATTTCCGCATTTTAAATAAGTATATATTTCAGTTGGTATCAGAGCAAGGGTCCTGTACAGGATTGTGCCACCGCCAGCTTCTGCCGCTCAGTCTTCAAGTCTCAAGTTTGTAAGCTTTTATGTTTTAAAATTTTTTACTGCTATCACCTGCAAGTCTTCATGATATACGATTTACGAGGGATTTTCAGTGCATGTTTAACTGCTTTTATGATTTAAAGACTTATTATTTTGAAAAACTAGATTAATTGCATGATGTGTTACATTTAAAAATTGAACTGTATCAGATATCATGCCTCCCAGACGTGCCCTCAGTGCAGATACACATGATGATATTCCTGGAGGTGGTAGAGGCCCTCCACCACCATCACCGCCTGTGGATGCAGCTACCCGAGTTCTAGAGGGTATGGCTAGGTTCTTGGAGCAGGTTCAGCAGGCTCCCAGGCCTCAACTGGATGTTTTTGAGCAGTTCATGCTACTGAACCCAAAGGAGTTCGATGGCACTACTGATCCATTCTTGGCAGAGGGACGGATTAGATCACTGGAGCTTCATTTCGAGTACCTTCAGATGCGAGATGGTGGCCGGGCTAGGTGCGCCATCTATATGTTGAGAGATGATGCACCCCTTTGGTGGGAGGGAGCCACTCATGCAGTGGACTTGGCTACCCTCACCTAGGACATGTTCAAGGAGTTGTTCTACGGGAAGTACTTTCCAGCTGACGTCAGGGGCCACCTGACGAGGGAGTTTATGAGTCTCCGCCAGGGGGACTCATCTGTGGCAGAGTTTATCCGCAAGTTCGACAGAGGCTGCATTTTGTGCCCATGATAGCTAGAGATGCCGCTCAGAAGCTGAGGCATTTCTTGGACGGACTGAGACCCACCTTTCATTGAGACATCATGCTGATGAGGCCGGCAGGTTATGATGAGGCCACCGCCTGCGCTTTTCAGGTGGAGCAGGCTCTGCGGGACATAGACTTTGAGATGCATAGGAGACGACATCAAACTCAGTCCAGCTCCTAGCCTCAGAAGAAACAATACTCAGGGCCACCGAGGAAGCAGGGGCAGCAGAAACCCCAGGGGCAGTTTAGGAGGCCCCAGCAGCAGAGACCTCCTCAGGCGCTAGGGGCGCCTAAGCCAGATGACAGACAACCATGCCCGCAGTGCAACAAGTTCCGTGTCGGCAAGTGTTTGTGGGGGACCTTCAGGTGCTTCGTTTGTGGGCAGGAGGATCACAAAGGAGCGGACTGCCCTAAGAACACGGGCCCCACTACTGGCCGAGCTTATGTGATGCATGCCAAAGAGGCCGATGCAGAGCCAGATTCGACACTCATTACTGTAACCCTTTTGTTTAAGATTTTAATTTATTGCACAATTTCATGGATTTTATGCTTGTATGAGGAGTTAATTTTGTGATCGATAACTTAGAAAGAATTAGGACGCATGCTCTACCTAGTTGGGACTAAGAATGTAACTGTTTAATTGGAGAATTTTAGAAACCAATTGTAATAACCGTTGAATTTTATGGGGTCACTTTGCATATTTTGAAAAGTTGGAGGACCAAAGTGTAATGTTCTAAACTTTAAAGGGATATGTGGCAATTTTATATTTTTCTAAGGCTTAATTTCGAGATTTTGAAGAATATTTGGGTTAATTCGTTAAATTTTGAGGATTTTGGGTTAATTGCTTATAAGAAATATCTTAAGCTTCAACACGATTAGATTTGATGGTATGTTTTGTCGCAGGGAGGATATATATTTCAGGTGTACCCACGCATGCACTGCTAGATTCAGGGGCTATACATTCGTTTATATCAGAATCTTTTGTCAAGCGACTAGGAATCATACCAGTAGCGCTGGATTCAGGGGATGTTTACTTCC
This sequence comes from Primulina tabacum, assembly GCF_025594145.1. Lineage (NCBI taxonomy): Eukaryota > Viridiplantae > Streptophyta > Magnoliopsida > Lamiales > Gesneriaceae > Primulina > Primulina tabacum. The sequence goes on from NC_134553.1 coordinate 16,246,428, forward strand.
CAGATAGTGAAGAGATTGGAGCTTCATTTACAGAAATATACGGTGCAGACAGACTTGATAGTGTTACCGTTGACGGAGTTCAACATCATTTTGGGTATATATTGGCTTTCGTTGAATGGAGTTGTCATAGACTTTCGACAGAGGTCAGTGTCTGTCCGGCCGCCCAATGGTAGGCCATTTGTTTTTGAGGCAGCCAGACACCAGCATTTGCTGCACGTCATTTCCTGCATGTGTGCGAGGAAGTGATATGATCAGTTAAAGGTGGAGGAATGTTTAGAAGGGGGGTTGAATAAACACTCACAATTTTCACAACCTTTTCGAATTTGGATGAGTTAGTTAAGTGATAAACTGATACTCGAGAATTTTGTAAGTCAATATCAATCAGTTAACAAAGAATGTACGGAAATAAAGTGACTGATAGATAGAATAAAAATAGAAATAAGAAGACACACGATTTTATGGATGTTTTGAGATTTCAAATACCCCTACGTCACCCCTTCTATCACAATGATAAGATATTCACTAAAAGACTTTGATTCATACAAACAGTTGTACAGACCCAATTCAATTTTGGACTTAACAATGCCAAACTGAAACTGTTAGTTACAAACTTGTTTATAGTACTAACTAGAATTGAAATATTTTAGCACAACTGATCTCTCGTAAGATCAAGTATTAGAGTATGTTCTTGAAAGCTCGAAGTATAGCCTGAAAGCTATGAATATATGCAATATTCTTGAGCGTTTATATTTGCAAGGATTTCAACAGAGTAACAGAATAGTAAATTGATCAGTTGATTGTTTTATACTCCGAGAGAGTTGTTCAAAAGTTGTTTCTCAGAAACTATTCTCTGCTATTTATAGGCTTCCCTCCAACGATAATGTTAAATATTATTTGAAACTTTCTATCCGTTGCTTGCCACGTCAACATTCTTCTGACAGTCGTATACTGCAGCTTTTCTGAAATGCGGCGATACCACTATTTGTTACAGTCAGCTTTTGTCGGTTGAATGTCTTTTTCCTTAACTGATGACATGTAAAGTTGAGGGAGTAGCTGATATGTGGGGGCCCGTGCTCCTGATTAATATTTAATGACCAAACAACCAGGATTTATTAATGTAAACAGCAAAAGCGATTAGAATTTTCCATTTTGGGCCTACAGAAATTTCGGCATTACCTATTCGTAAAGAAGACATCCCAAAAAATCAAAACATCACAAATAATATTTATATACTCGAAATAAAGTCGTAACATCAATTCACAACCTATAGCCGCACTGGCCAGGACTAAACACATGTAGAGCCGGCAAGGCTCGATCTCACAAATATCAATTCAAAACATCGTAAAAATAACAGTACAGCTACACGGGACATTTCCCCGGTAAATATATAACTCCATAATATAGTATATATATATGGGAACTCTCAACCATGACTCGACGACTGGGCACCACTACCTGACGCTCCACCAGACGCATCAAATCCTCTTGGATAACCTGCTATGGCATCAAAAACAACCACAACACAAACAAAAACGAGGGGTCGGGCCCCAAGTACGACGAACCAGTAATATTACGACAAATATAACTGACATGAAATAAAATCAAGTAAAATGCAATGCAATGTAATGGAATGCGTGAAAGGTAACAACCGATGACGAATACCAAATGGAGTATAAATGAATCGCATCAACAACAGTAACAGTGGCCACCCGTGCCAGGAACATAGCAACGCAACATCAAGTCGCCACTCATCCATGCACGTAGCATCGAGGGTACGGGAGCTACCGGCTCAGACCTCATGCAAATCATCAGGAGTGCTAATCCTACCCACCCGCTCCATCGATGACGCAACAACTCGATAGATCAATATTAAATTCAATAGCAATCAAAGGAGTCAAGGCTCGAAATGCTATGCACCAATAGTATCAACTCAAATAAATGCATGAATGCAATCACGTATTCACAGAAGCACATAAAGCACGCCACAACTCATTACAAAATACTTAACGTCATTCCACATCGCTATAGACGTCATAATAAAATAGTTCATGCGTACCTCAACTGAATACTTAATTTACCACTGAAATTTTTTAAGGATTTCTCGAAGAATCCAATCCTGTGGCAAATAATATATTTCATATCAAATTTCATTTATTTTTTCAATATTTGATAATTTGGCTTAAAATTCCAAAAATCCATAATTTAGGTTTACAATTTCTAAAACTCAACTCAAAGTCAAATATAGCAATTTATTTAACTTAAATCTCTCAATACCGGACAACTTGAAATTTCGAAAATTCAATCATATCGAATCCGAAGTTTTCGATATTTACTAGGAATTCCCAAAATTTCATTTTCTATTTCTAATGCTATAAACACATCCCAATAACGATTTAACATTTCAAAAATCATAAATTCCCAAATTAATAGGCTAAATTTGAAATATTATCTAATTAAATTTCGAAAATTAGCTTAATACCTCCAATCGGCTTCGATATAGCACCTACAATCAATAATCCAATATATATTAATTATTGGAACTCAATTGAATTAAAATCCCCAAAATTCGAAACCCTAAAATCATAATTATACCTCTGAAATTTCGAAAATTACTCAAAGCTTTGAATTCAAGCTTCAAACAATATTACCCAAGGTTTCTTTCAACTTTTTCCGGCGAAAACAGGCGGCGGTCTCCGACGGGTTTCCGGGAGTCGCGAGTTTTCTACGAAATTTTGGTATCAATGGATAGCTCTCGTCGAGAGGATTCCGAAACTATGCTTACTTTCAAAAATCGTTGAACGACGGTGGAATTACGGGCGGTCAAAGGCAAATGAAAATTGCTTGACTTTTACGGACATTAGTTACGGGAAAGAGAAAAGCGCTTCTGATCTTCTTTTTCCTTCTTTACATTATTTTATATATATATATATATATATTTTTTTAATTAATAAAAAAAATGGGCTGGGCTTTGGAACATGGGTTGGGCTCTCACATGATAAGCTCACAGCTGTTTGTAGTAACTGATCAATTTCCAACGATCAGTAAGTTGTCTACATGAAATATATCAAAATTATAAAATCAATAAATGAGTGTTATGTTAATAATGATATTACATAAGTGAGCATGATGAATTATAAAATATAAAAAAACGCATATTTTTTTTATTTAAAAAAAAACATGCATAGCTCGTGTGTTAGGTTCCATAAGAGTAAATAATTTAAAATGAATCAAATAGAAATAAAACTATAAAATTTGTTTGTATTATCATTTTTTTCGAGTAGGTCTCTTGTGAGACGATATCACGAATCTTTTCTATGAGACGAGTCAATCCTACCGATATTCACAATAAAAAGTAATAATCTTAGCATAAAAAGTAATACTTTTCATGGGTGACCAAGATAAGATATACATATCATAAAATACGATATGTGAGACCGTCTCACACAAAATTTTTCCATTTTTTTCTTATTTGAGACACAGAGATCGATGCGAGAAATAAAATTACGAAGCCAATTAACTTTCATTACGCGGTATATCTCCATCACGTGTCTTGTAACCACTCTCACACTTCTTTTTAGTTTAAAAATTCGTCTTTAAGTGGGAGAAATGTTAGGTGGGTTGTCATAACCAAATTCATTTATTATATTGCATGAGATGTCGACATGTTTAGTAAATGAAGCAAAATTTGACAAATAAACCGTGCAGCGATAGTTGACGAAGGAAACAAATTTTTTGTTTTTTAACGCGCTGGAAACGCATTTTTGCACCTATAAATAGAATTCTTTCGTTTCAGTTTATAGCAACCCAAAATCAAGAGCTTTCAAAGCTTAATATAATAGATAGAGAATTTGAGTGTTGAGTGTTCTCTTGTGTAAGTTGGAGAAATTATTTTTCTCGGTTGTACTCGGGGTTGAGATTGTGAGAGATTGGCTGTTGTATACACTTGTAATATTTTTTTCCTATAATAAAGATTTTCAGTAGCTCCGTGGACGTAGCCTATCTTGGGTGAACCAAGTAAATTCTTTTGTTCTTACTGATTATTTTATTCCGCATTTTTGGGTACTATATTATCATTATAATCGTCATCGTTTCGGTGTAATTACCCAACAATACTATGGTGTGTTTTAATATGCAAACAATAATGGTGTTGAATGCTTACAAAGATTATAATCATGTTTGCACACATGATCAGTACAAGATGAAAAATGACCTGGTGAAATTTTTTATTTTTCTTTTTTAATAGTTCATATATGTCAAAATTTATTGTTGAAATGATACCCACAATTTTGTCATTTCTATTACCTATGTCACTTTAACACCATTTTGATGGCAATATTCAATAATGGCTATAATAATTGAATTGTAAAGAGGTTGACGAATCCCTCTTATTTTTTGATTTTTAACAGTGTGTTTGGCAACTAGGATTTGGGAGGATTTTATGGGATTTAGATTTCAAAATCCTATTTTTACTGTTTGGCAAAGTGATTCAAAAAAAAAATTCGGATTTGTTTAGAATTTTATGGAATTTCATGGGATTTCAATGAGTATATCTAAATTCCATCAAATTTGATAAGATTTGGTTGGATTTGGATTTTAAAAACATACAATTACTTTTTTATCCAAAACATCATTCTCATCAGTCAACTTTCTCCACCAAAAATTTCTAAATGATTAGACTTTTTTTTTTTTCCTTTTAACTTTTTTTAGAAGTTGAAAGATTTCGTTTAAATTTTATAAGTTTCGTGTGTTATTTACTGATTAATATAATAGAAATTATAGTAATTACCAAAGCCTCTTTTTACGTTTAATAATTAATTTTATGTTAAAGTTTGAAGTTGTTTGATGATTTTTTAATTATTATTTTATGTGCACTATGATTAATAAATAATAATTAATTTTTGAATTTACAAATACAAATAATAGAGAAGAATTATTAATTTCTAAATTTCTTTAGGTTATTTATGTTTATATGATTGCTAAGGGTAGTTTAGTAAAATTTTAAAATTCCAAATTCGAATCTTTTTATTTCCAAACAAGAAACGAATTTGTAAATACTATTTTTAAATTTTAAACCAAACACCAACTTGAATTTTCAAACCCAATTCCAAATCCAATGAAATCCTCTCAAATCTTGGTTCTTAAACAGACCGTAAGTTAATAAATATGAAGCCGTGTAAATTGTTTATATTTCTTCCAATGACGAAAAGGAACCACCTGCAAATGTCGTCGATGAGCATGTCCCACTGAAAATGACGTCAACAATGCAAATGGCCCTGATGACACAACTTTTGAAGAAAACTTTGTCGTGAACATGAATGATGTAAAATGTTCAAATGAGGAAGATAAACATGAAGCAAGCCATGTTATTAATGCAGAAAGCAACGAGACCAACGTTGTGGTCATTGATGATACCAATGGTGAATCCGATTACCCCCGTAGCTCTCAGTCGTCGAACTCACTGTCCCAGGCCAGTGGTTGAACTATTCAGGTGCCATAAATATTATTTGGTGATAGAGCCTCCTGTTTTGATCCATATATTTATTTTGTTTTTGTATGCAAGTTTTCATGGTTAATTGAATAGCGTGGTATCTAAGTCAGTAGCTTATTTTATGTGTTGTACAAAGTGTTGGTTACGGAATATATAAGCTAGCCAACAAGTTGATTGTTAGGCCATCATCAAACAATGAAATAGTAATGCGTACGATCGAACTTTATGTGTAAATATTGTTGTTCTAGTTGTGTATATGATATCATGAAACTCCTATTTTCTGTTTTATATAATGATGAAGGCATCGAGATTCTCATGTTGTGCCTTGGTGATGTCTTCGAATCATGAAGGTTGATGAGGTATTAGAATGATGAAAGTTTTTTTTCAACGACATGATTTTTACAACTTCAACCAGTACATGATTATATCAAGTTATGAAAATTATTAACATTCTAAAATAAAGTTTCACGGAAAAGCAGACATGATGATCCAACAAGTTATGAAATGATTAACATCAACCTTCAAGCATTCTAACATGTCCTTTTATAAGATTTAGCTTTCCTAGTACATTTTCTCCCGAAAGAGGAAAGCATATACCAAAACAACACAAAAATACACAACTACCACATAAGATAGTATAAATATTTAACAGAAGTGCAACACTATTTGCAAACAAAAGTCTTGTGCACCAAGATGTTGAGCTTCATTGAAGCCGTCTTCTAATCAAACTCAGCCTACCCTCAGGCGGAAGAAGTAAGAAGAGTCCTAATCTATTAGCATTGTCCAACAACAACTCTGCAACCAACACTTTTTCATCCATGGTTATCTTTGTCATCCAGCCTAATGCATCAAACGCATTATCCATTGCACAAGCTATCTTCTCGTCAGTTCCTAGTTCTTTTACGAGATCCGACATAGTAGACTTAGTAATGTCGGCTAAATTGTTGATAGCTGGAACAATATCATCTTCACTTTCATTCCGGAACTTGCGTTTCTTTGAATTAACCTTCTTACTTGCACTTGTATTTGACAAAGGGGTTTGCGAAACAGACAATGACTCACCAGCCCCTTCAACCTCACGGAAAGTTTCCTGTAGCCCAACCTCAATCTCAGGAGTTACTTGGTTGTTTCTGTTAAGGACATCATGTACACCAGCCGCGAATGTCTCCACATACTTGGCCGTTGCCCGATCGTTTCCAAAAATCTCGCACCATTCACTTGAAATATGGCCAAGAATTGTTTCGCATGAGACGTGCATTACTGTCTGACTCTAAAGTGCAAAAGAATATGTATCAGCTTCAATCATTTTATCTGTATTATTCCAACTTATACTACTTTTGCTTAACATTGAAACCAAGGAGCCATGATTTTTCTTCCAAACATGAATTTTCGAATTAATATGTGGGTTGGCGCGTATGTTTGTCCCTGGGAACGCTTTGTTCAGCTCATATTCTAAGAAAGATAAATATCCACAATGAAAACCGCTCTCACTCTTGAGCCATTTCCGAACGGCCTCTTTCAGTGCTTCCACAAGGGCTTCTTCCTCTTTCACAGTCCAACCGCGTCGAGTTTTATCTGATTTCTTGCCTTTACCATTGTCATTCACGGAGTTTGGAGCAGCATGTTGGATCTCGGTTTTTCTACATGCCCAAACGCAGCGGAAGTTTAAAAATTTTTATTTATTTTGACAATCAAAATATGTTTTGCTTTAGGGCGGTCGTATGATTTTAACAAAATATTCATAGAGCGTTAGAATTTTATACCTTTGTGAATTAATCACGTGGCTCCAACTAATCCGGTATAAACGGATTAGCTCTTGATGAATCCCTACGAACTTTCTTCAAGGACTCCTTGCTTCTAATCAGGTCCACGACTAGACGATTTGTTCCTCTTCCAAATTGCACTAGAAATATTGGAAGAGATTTTACGTTGGAGAAAAAAAATTGAGAGACGGCACAATATTTCTTTTCAAAAACATGTGGCCGAAATTCTTTATCTTTGAAAAGTGGAGTTTTCGAGAGTTTTGTTGTGGTGGAGGCTAGGGTTGACCTATCAACCTTTATTTATAATTAAATTATAGCTAATTATATAATTAACATTAATGGACTTGATTTAATTAATTGGGCTAGTCCAACTAGTTTAATTAATTTAATCAAGGTCCATTAAAACTTTAATTATTTATTATATTGGACTTGTACTCCTACAAGCCCATTAAACATATTACCCACCATATTTAATTTATTAATTAATCAACTCAATTTTTGAGATTAATAAATTAAATACATTATAAATTCAACATTTGAATTTACTATTTAAATTATAAATTCAACTACTTGAATTTTCATCACCTCCAAAATTTAATATTTAATAAACCCAATATTTGAGTTTAATAAATTAAATTCTCAAATTTTATAAATTCAACTCCTTGAATTTATTCTCTTCAAATTTAATAAATTCAACTTCTTGAATTTACTATCTTATAAATTCAACTCCTTGAATTTATTTTCTCAAAATTTAATTATCATAAATTCAACTCCTTGAATTTACTATATCATAATATAAATTCAACTCCTTGAATTTATTCTCTCAACGGGAACAAACGATCCAGTGCTTGTGTGACCCTCAATGGTTCAGGGATACAGCTAGCCGTGGGTTCACAACTCTTTGTGATTCAGGACATAATCCTTTATTCGGGCTTACCCTAGTTAACCCCATTCTTTTCATCAACACCTTGATCAAGAATGTCAGAACTCATTTCTGATTGCACCCATCGGATCATGGTAAGAGCGTCTAGTAGCATCGCCCCATGATCCCCTAGGTATCACTGATAGTGCATGCAAGAACCAGTCAATTATGATTAACGTACAGTATGGTCCCTTCATCTCGTATATCCCGATCGAATCTGCAACCATTGGTTCATCGAGGGTTGCATAATGATTCGATAACTATGTGATAACTATAATAGTGGCATCGCATGTACTATTTGAGAACTCCTTCTCTAACAGTACATCTCATACTCTGGCCAGAGATTCCATGCACTATTATTTCATCAGATCACACAGGATATCCACTGTCACGTCTCACTCGTTTTATAAAGTGCGGAATATTTTTTTTAAAGCTCGCGCTTTTCGAAAGAACATTTAAAATAATCGTAATTATCTGACCGTAAAAATAATACAGTTTAAATTAACCATACTCGTCTCATAATCATGTGTAAACATAAACGAGTATAAATCTTAAAATCATCAACGTATGAAAATATTATCTCCTCTCAATCTCATAAATCGTAATGCAGAAAACATGTGATCCTCGGGTCGTGTCGTCGCACCAGGTCTGCCTACTCAGAGTTCGGCACCTCCAGTCTCCTCATCATTAAGCTCACCTGCATCACACACGCCTAGTGAGTCTAAAGACTCAACACACCTGCACCGTTAATAACAAGTACATATACATAGCAGTGAAAAATATTATACTCAACATATCTTTCATGAACTTAAAAGCATAATGTAAACGTGTCGTGTAAAATCGTATCGTGCCAAAGCATGTCATCTCATGTCATCATATACGTATACGTGTCGTGTAAAATCATATCGTCTCAAAACATGTCATCTCATGTCATCATATACGTATACGTGTCGTGTAAAATCATATCGTCTCAATACATGTCATCTCATGTCATCATATATGCATACGTGTTCTTTTTAATTGAATTCAGTTCATTAGTTGTGACTTTCGTATCAGCTCTATCGTATCAGCTCTATCGATGGATCCATCTACATGTAACCGTGGTACCCGGCGGCGAGGGACATCAGCGACAGCATTACCCGTCCACTGAGCCCGAGCCTCAGCTCATCATATCTCATATCATCGTATATATATACATCATCAGTCACAACCAAATCACATCCTTCAAAAATAGCATCATAATCATCACTTGATAAAAATATGCATATACGTAACTTTTTCCTTTAAACCAAGCATGCACCGTGGTTATCATAATTGCGTAAAACTCATAAATATGATGCATAAACATTTAAATCATGATAAAATGTGCTCAGGGCGCTGCCAGGTCCAAAATCTCACCCCGAGTGCAAAATGATCATTTTGCCCCTGGAAACCCAAAAATTATCGTTTCACCCCTAGAGGTAAAATTTCACGTTTGTGACCTTTTCTTAATTTCAATGACTCTAACGTATCCCAAATAATTATTTAAGCATACAAGAATTTTCTCATATTTTTATTTGTCTTAAATCGATGACCTTTAAATTAATCATTAATTATAACATAATAATGCGCTTTAATCCCGAATTAAATCAAACCTTAACATAAAATTACCAAATTTAGAACTTATACTTCTTATAATTATTTGAGCTTAAATATAATTTTCTATAATTTTATTAAGCTTAAATATAGGCGTTTCAATTAATCCTTTAATTAACGTTTCGTGCGGCGATTAAATCCCGGATAATTCCAAAACTCATTATTTTGATCCGAAACTTACCAAACTCCTTATAATGTCCCAAAATATTTTTAAAAGCATTCCTAGACGTAAATTCGAGCCCATTTCATAACTTAACCAAATTGTTTTAAAACTTGGACCGTGGTCCCGATTTTAAACCGAATCGAACTGAAACTTAGCCAAAACTTTCCCAACTTTTTACCACACTTAATAAACATCTAAAAATCCTAAAACCCCCAAAACCAAGCTCTTAAACCTTCGGACCACTTCCGCCCTGCTGCTGAAAAATCTAGCACCTACCTTCACTACAAACCCTTGTCCAACTCGTCCATTCATGCGCCCTAGCCTATGCTCAAGTGATCCAGCCCTTACTCAACCCTCTTTAGACCATCTTAGGACGTACCTACACCTACTGAACCCACGCAAATCATCCCAAGAAAGCTGCAGCCCCTACAAACCGCTATTCTCCCAAAATGGCTAAACCGAAGCAAATCCTCTACCTTCTCGATCCACATCACTTGGGGTGGTTCCAGCACGAGCCAAGACCTTCCAAGCCTTGTCTCAGACCCACCAGGGTCTGGTCTAAGCCTTGCCGAGGTCCCTGAAATGCTGGTTGAAACCTGGACGCTGAAACACCAAAGATCGAGCCACCCCCGAAGAACCCACCTCACGTCCCTTCACTCGTATACTTCCAGCAAATTTTCTAAACCCCATGACAACAACTTGACACCACCAGCAGCCTCCAAACTCTCAAGAACCGCAGCCCCTTGTCCAAGAATTCAGAAAAAACGTGAGTAACACAAAAAGAGTGCAAGAAAAACACATGGAACCCGAAATTCTTTCAATAACATGCTTGGATCGGAAATCTTTATGCATGAACACAAACATCAATATACAACGTGTATGATGCGAGAAAAGGAGATACAAAGCATGCCTGTTGATCTTTTATGCGAGAAGGTTGAAGAGAAACGCAACAGAGAAGCGTCAGATTGATTTATTTGCAAGAACAAGTGAAACCAATGCACCTAGAGGTTGTTGATGAAGGAAACCGAGGGAATAGATCTGAACGAAGGGATGTCGGCTGTTGGGGTGGCTTATAATAAGTTTAGTGGAGCCTAGGTACTTATTAAGTAATTAATTAATAAGTAAAGGGGACCTACTTGTTAATTAAAAATTTTAAAAACAAGTTTTATGTCCAATAAGCTTAAAAATAGGGTCATTAAATCCAAACACAATCCCAAAAAATATTTCGTGTCGGAAAATTTTTGAAAATATTAGCCGCACCTTCAAAAAGTCCCCCGATTCGATAAAATTTTCACACCGTCAAAAATTAAAATCATGCGGGTAAAAATACCCAATAAATTACAATTCTTGAAAAATACATTTAAAACATCTTATATTAATTAATAAAAATTAATCGTGTAATAAAAATAATTTTCTTTAAAATTTCCCGGTTTCCATTCCTCGTTCGAGAGCGAAATGCAACTAAAAAATCTTAATGCATGAACTTATAAAATGTATGGAATAAATTCTACCATGCATGAATTATGCATAAAATGCATAAAAATAATTAAATACAATTTAATAAAATAAAAATAAATTTTATGCTTTAAAAGAATTTAATAATTTGCATGCATGTGGTTCACGTGGACTTTCCGATTTTTGGGACGTTACATCCACACCCGTAGGTGAGCGGTGAATCCCCGACTACAATGCACTGGCTCCTATATGTGTCGCAAGTGTACCCAACCTCGCCACCTGATGACTCTCCTGGAGCCGGTAAACGAGTCAAAGTACAGCCCTAGCATATAGAGCCTCAGTGTTGTCCCGGGTCGTAAGGACTAATGGTGTACAATCATAACCACAGACTTATCCTCTCGATGAATGATAACCACTTGGAAAGTCCGAGGGAGGGTTGTTCGGTATAATCATCATATGACTACCCATCTGCATGTTTGAACATCTCTATGCCCTTACCAAGAAACGCAGTACACAACATCACAGATGCTAGTCTCGAGCTCAAGCGACCTTTATCCATGTTTTAGGCGGATGAATCGACTAAGAACGAATTTAGAATAAACAGTGTTTACAAATGAGTTTCAACATCGAATTACGATTCATTTGTATTAAAGTATAATCAAGGACTTTATCTATGCTGATTGCATGGGTATACAGATAAAGTAAAACAAGACCATAAAAAGTTAAATTAAATTAAAATAAAGATTGTTTATTTCACTTGAGTCAATAAATTCCCTAGCCAACCGTTGGCTTGCAAGGCATCTACTCTAACAATCTCCCACTTGCCCTAGAGCCAACTAGCCTTAAATTTATACCCATTGCTTCGCGATGCTTCTGAAACAATGGTCCTAGCAAGGGTTTTGTAAGTGGATCAACAACATTTCTGCAGAGGAGACTCTTTCGACTGATATGTCTCCTCTTCCCACAATCTCCCGTATGATGTGAAACTTCCTCAATACATGTTTGGATCGCTGATAAGACCTTGGTTCCTTTGCTTGCGCAACGGCACCAGTGTTGTCCCAGCACAACGGGACTGGATCAACTCCATTAGGAATAACGCCCAACTCTTGGACAAAATTCCTCATCCAAACTACCTCTTTTGCTGCAGCAGATGCAACAATGTATTCAACTTCAGTGGTGGAATCCGCAATGGTGTCTTGCTTGGAACCTTTCCAAGAGACAGCCGCACCGTTAAGCGTGAATACAAAGCCAGAGGTCGATTTCGAATCATCTACGTCACATTGGAAGCTAGAATCAGTGTAGCCTTCCAATTTCAATTCTCCACCCCCATAGACCATGAACAAGTTCTTAGTCCTTCTCAAGTACTTAAGAATATCTTTCACGGCCTTCCAATGTAGTGGACCAGGGTTCGCCTGATATCTGTTTGTAACACTCAGAGCGTAAGCAACATCAGGACGTGTCTATATCATACCACACATGATACTACTAATGGCTGACGCATATGGAATACATGTCATCATCTCTATCTCTTCATCAGTCTTGGGACACATAGTTTTTGATAGAGTAACACCATGACACATTGGTAAGTATCCTCTCTTGGACTCTTCCATAGAGAATCGCTTCAGAATGGTATCGATATAAGTGGCTTGGGTGAGTCCGAGCATCCTCTTTGATCTATCTCTATAGATTTGTATTCCCAATACGTAGGATGCTTCACCCATGTCTTTCATGGAGAATTTACTGGCTAACCATACTTTAGTTCATTGCAGTAGTCCTACATCATTCCCAATGAGTAGGATGTCATCAACATAAAGTATAAGGAACGTCACTGCACTCCCACTAACCTTCTTGTACACTCATGGTTCCTCAGGGTTCTTAGCAAAACCAAACTCTTTGATAGTGCTATCAAATCTGAGGTTCCAACTCCTTGATGCATGCTTGAGACCATATATTGATCTCTGAAGTTTGCATACCTTATGCTCACTTCCTACTGATAATACCTTCCCATCCGCCCCAAGCTTTCTTTTGTAGATCCATTTGCATCCTATGGGAACGATTACCTCATGTGGATCCACCAATGTCTAGACTTGGTTTGAATACATAGAGTCCATTTTTGACTGCATGGCTTCAAGCCATTTGGTTGAATCAGTATCAGATATTGCTTCTTTAAAATTCATTGGATCACATCCAACACAATGCTCATCAGGGCTTTGTTAATGAAGAAGCGTATATCTTGCAGGTGGTCTAATAACCCTATCAGACCTTCTAGGAGCTTGTACTTCAACTACTGGTTCTTGGGAAATGGGTTCAACTTCTATAGTTGAGGGAGTATCTTGAATTTCTTCAAGTTCTATCATCTTGTCTTTTCTATCTAATAGAAATTCCTTTTCTAAAAAGGTGGCATTTCTTGAAACAAACACTTTTGCTTCATTGGGATGATAGAAATAATATCCAACAGAATTCTTTGGATATCCTATAAAGTAGCACAAAGTGGATATACTATCCAATTTGTCTCTCACTGTTTGCTTCATGTAAGCAGGACATCCCCATATTCTCTCGTAAGAATATTTGGGAGTTTTTCCCATCCATATCTCATATGGTGTTTTATCAACTGCTTTAGTATGGACATTGATCAACAACATTGCCGTAGTTTCAAGCGCAAAGCCCCAACACGATGTAGGCAATTCAGTGAATCCCATCATGGATCGAACCATGTCCATCAAGGTTCGATTTCGACGTTCAGAAACACCATTCAATTGTGGTGTCGTTGGTGGAGTTCATTGTGAGAGAATCTCATTCTCTTTTAGATAACCCAAAAATTCAGCATTCAAGTATTCTCCATCTCGATCAGATCGAAGTGTCTTAATACTCATTTCTAGCTGTTTTCCTATTTCAAATATGAACTTTTTGAACTTTTCAAATGCTTCAGATTTGTGTTTTATCAAATAAACATACCCATACCTCGAATGGTCATCAGTAAAGGTAATGAAGTAGGATTGCCCATATTTTGTGCTAACACTTAGCGGGCCACAAATGTCTGTATGGATAAAATCCAATAGACCATGCGCACGTTCCACGTTTCCATTGAATGAAATCTTTGTCATTTTTTCTTTTAGACATGATTTACAAGTAGGTAGAGAATTTATATCTGACAAATCAAACATGTCTTCTCCCACTAGTTTGTGCATCCTTCTTTGAGAAATGTGACATAGTCTAGCGTGCCATATTTGTGTGGGATTTGGATCATCTAACTTTATTTTGTTTGATATTGAATAATTTAGAAAAACCTTTGCTCTGATACCACTGTTAGATCTCGGTTTTTCTACACGCCCAAACACAGCGTAAGTTTAAAATTTTTTATTTATTTTGACAATCAAAATATGTTTTGCTTTGGGCGCTCGTATGATTTTAACAAAATATTCATAGGGCGTTGGAATTTTATATCTTTGTGAATTAATCACGTGGCTCCAACTAATCCGGTATAAACAGATTAGCTCTTGATGAATCCCTACGAACTTTCTTCAAGGACTCCTTGCTTCTAATCAGGTCCACGACTAGACGATTTGTTCTTCTTCCAAATTGCACTAGAAATATTGGAAGAGATTTTACGTTGGAGAAAAAAAACTGAGAGAGGACACAATATTTCTTTTCAAAAACAAGTGGCCGAAATTCTCTATCTTTGAAAAGTGAAGTTCTCGAGAGTTTTGTTGTGGTGGAGGCTAGGGTTGACCTATCAACCTTTATTTATAATTAAATTATAGTCTAATTACATAATTAACATTAATGGACTTGATTTAATTAATTGGGCTAGTCCAACTAGTTTAATTAATTTAATCAAGGTCCATTAAAACTTTAATTATTTATTATATTGGACTTGTACTCCTACAAGCCCATTAAACATATTACCCATCATATTTAATTTATTAATTAATCAACTCAACTTTTGAGCTTAATAAATTAAATATATTATAAATTCAACATTTGAATTTATTATTTAAATTATAAATTCAACTACTTGAATTTTCATCACCTCCAAAATTTAGTATTTAATAAACCCAATATTTGAGTTTAATAAATTAAATTCTCAAATTTTATAAATTTAACTCCTTGAATTTATTATCTTGAAATTTAATAAATTCAACTTCTTGAATTTACTATTTTATAAATTCAACTGCTTGAATTTATTTTCTCAAAATTTAATTATCATAAATTCAACTCCTTGAATTTACTATATCATAATATAAATTCAACTCCTTGAATTTATTCTCTCAACGGGAACAAAGGATCCAATGCTTTTGTGACTCTCAATGGTTCAGGGATACAGCTAGTCGTGGGTTCACAACTCTTTGTGATTCAGGACATAATCCTTTATTCGGGCTTACCCTAGTTAACACCATTCTTTTCATCAACACCTTGATCAAGAATGTCAGAATTCATTTCTGATTGCACCTATCGGATAATGGTAAGAGCGTCTAGTAGCATCGCCCATGATCCCCTAGGTATCACTGATAGTGCCTGCAAGAACCAGTCGATTATGATTAATGTACAGTACGGTCCCTTCATCTCATATATCACGATCGAATCTGCAACCATTGGTTAATCGAGGGTTGCATAATGATTCGATAACCATGTGATAACTATAATAGTGGCGTCGCGTGTACTATTTGAGAACTCCTTCTCTAACGTACATATCATACTCTTGCCACAGATTCCATGCACTATTATTTCATCAGATCACACAAGATATCCACACCCGTAGGTGAGCGGTGAATCCCCGACTACAATGCACTGGCTCCTATGTGTATCGCAAGTGTACCCAACCTCGCCACCTGATGACTCTCCTGGAGCCGGTAAACGAGTCAAAGCACAGCCCTAGCATATAGAGCCTCAGTGTTGTCCCGGGTCGTAAGGACTAATGGTGTACAATCATAACCACAGACTTATCCTCTCGATGAATGATAACCACTTGGAAAGTCCGAGGGAGGGTTGTTCGGTATAATCATCATATGACTATCCATCTGCATGTTTGGACATCTCTATGCCCTTACCATGAAACGCAGTACACAACATCACAGATGCTAGTCTCGAGCTCAAGCGACCTTTATCCATGTTTTAGGCGGCTGAATCGACTATTAACGAATTTAGATTATACAATGTTTACAAATGAGTTTCAATATCGAATTACGATTCACTTGTATTAAAGTATAATCAAAGACTTTATCTATGCTGATTGCATGTGTATACAGATAAAGTAAAACAAGAGTTTAAAAAGTTAAATTAAATTAAAATAAAGATTGTTTATTTTACTTGAGTCAATAAATTCCCTAGCCAACCGTTGGCTTGCAGGGCATCCACTCTAACACAGCATCCATAACTTTCTATATGCAAATGTGTGGTATTCTTGTAGAAATTTAGAACATGCATGTAGAAAAAGAATTGAGAAACAATCATTAGATTAAAAGTTAAAATCAAATGCAAAAGGATGAAGCATTATATTGATCAAAACATAATAAGTATTGAAGTAGTACAATCGTAGAAAATCATGCATGGTCAAATATGACTAATACATTCATCTTCAACGATATTTTTTTTAAAAAACAATAAATAACTATCCAGATTATGTTTTCTTAATTGTGTTACATAGACATTGCTAACTCATCTCTCCATGTGTCCCAATCTTGAGAGGAATCCAAATTGTCTATAAAAATCATCATTGGTGCCATGTGTGAGGCTGGGTGTTGCATCGTCCAATTCTTCTAGAGGATCATTTGTTCGATCTCGGTTTTCTACACCCCCAAACGCAGCGGAAGTTTTAAAAATTTTTATTTATTTTGACAATCAAAATATGTTTTGCTTTGGGCGCTCGTATGGTTTTAAGAATAAACATTCACAGGGCGTTAGAGTTTATACCTTTGGTGAACGATTCACACGGCTCCAACTATTCCGGGGTTAGCGAAGATAGTTCTTGGTGAATTCCCTACGAACTTCTTCAGATCTGCTTTCTTTGATCCTCCTATCAAGTCCACGACTAGATCGCTTGTTCCTCTTTCAAATAGCACTAGAATATTTGAAAGAAGTTTTACGTTGAGATCAAAAATTTGAGAGAGGACTCAAATTTATTTTTCTTGAAAAAGATGACCAAAAATTTGGAGGAATTTTTAAAGTGATTTACGTGAATCACCATTGGGAGAAATGGAGGCTAGGTTATTATTATTATTTTTGTTTCCTTAAAAACAATATCATTAACCTAAATTCTATAATTAACATTAATGGACTTGATTAATTACTTGGGCTAGTCCAACTAGTTTAATTAATTAATCAAAGTCCATTAATAACTTTAATTATTTAATATGTTGGACTTGTACTCCTACAAGCCCATTAAGCATACTTCCCACTATATTTAATTTAATATTTAATAAACTCAACCTTTGAGCTTAATAAATTAAATACATTATAAATTCAACATTTGAATTTAATATTTAAATTATAAATTCAACTCCTTGAATTTTATCGCCTCCAAAATTTAATATTTAATAAACCTAACTTTTGAGTTTAATAAATTAAATTCTCAAATTTTATAAATTCAACTCCTTGAATTTATTCTCTCCAAATTTCATAAATTCAACTTCTTGAATTTACTATATCATCAATTCAACTCCTTGAATTTATTTTCTCAAAATTTAATTATCATAAATTCAACTCCTTGAATTTACTATATCATAATATAAATTCAACTCCTTGAATTTATTCTCTCAACGGGAACAAATGATCCAGTGCTTGTGTTACTCTCAATGGTTCAGGGATACAGCTAGCCGTGAGCTCACAACTCTTTGCGATTCAGGACATAATCCTTTATTCGGGCTTACCCTAGTTAGCCCCATTCTTTTCATCAACACCTTGATCAAGAATGTCAGAACTCATTTCTGATTGCACCCATCGGATCATGGTAAGAGCGTTTAGTAGCATCGCCCATTGATCCCTTAGGTATCACTGATAGTGCCTACAAGAACTAGTCGATTATGATTAACGTACAGTACTATCCCTTCATCTCATATATCCCGAACGAATCTGCAACCAATGGTTCATCGAGGGTTGCATAATAATTCGATAACTATGTGACACATATAATAGTGGCATCGCGTGTACTATTGGAGAACTCCTTCTCCAACGTACATCTCATATACTTTGGCCAGAGATTCCATGCACTGTTATTACATCAGATCACATAGGATATCCACACCCGTAGGTGAGCGGTGAATCCCCGACTACAATGCACTGGCTCCTATATGTGTCGCAAGTGTACCCAACCTCGCCACCTGATGACTCTCCTGGAGCCGCTAAACGAGTCAAAGCACAGCCCTAGCATATAGAGCCTCAGTGTTGTCCTGGGTCGTAAGGACTAATGGTGTACAATCATAACCACAGGACTTATCCTCTCGATGAATGATAACAACTTGGAAAGTCCGAGGGAGGGTTGTTCGGTATAATCATCATATGACTATCCATCTGCATGTTTGGACATCTCCATGCCCTTACCAAGAAACGCAGTACACAACATCACAGATGCTAGTCTCGAGCTCAAGCGACCTTTATCCCTGTTTTAGGCGGCTGAATCGACTAGGAACGAATTTAGAATATGCAGTGTTTACAAATGAGTTTCAACATCGAATTACGATTCATTTGTATTAAAGCATAATGAAGGACTTTATCTATGCTGTTTGCATTGGTATACAGATAAAGTATAACAAGACCATAAAAAGTTAAATTATATTAAAATAAAGATTGTTTATTTCACTTGAGTCAATAAATTCCCTAGCCAACCGATGGGTTGCAGAGCATCTATTCTAACAATCTCCCCCTTGCCCTAGAGCCAACTATCCAATCCCATTGCTTCGCGATGCTTCTCAAACAATGGTCCTGGCAAGGGCTTTGTAAGTGGATCAACAACATTATCTGCAGAGGGGACTCTTTCGACTGATATGTCTCCTCTTCCCACTATCTCCTGTATGATGTGGAACTTCCTCAGTACATGTTTGGATCGCTGATGAGACCTTGGTTCCTTTGCTTGCGCAACGACACCAGTGTTGTCCTTGTACAACGGGACTGGATCAACTCCATTAGGAATAACGCCCAACTCTTGGACAAAATTCCTCATCCAAACTATTTCATTGGCTGCATCAGATGCAACAATGTATTCAGCTTCAGTGGTGGAATCCGCAATGGTGTCTTGCTTAGAACTTTTCCAAGAGACAGCCGCACCATTTAGCATGAATACAAAGCTAGAGGTCGATTTCGAATCATCTACGTCACATTGGAAGCTAGAATCAGTGTAGCCTTCCAATTTCATTTCTCCACCCCATAGACCATGAACAAGTTCTTAGTCCTTCTCAAGTACTTAAGAATATCTTTCACGGCCTTCTAATATAGTGGACCAGGGTTCGCCTGATATCTGCTTGTAACACTCAGAGCGTAAGCAACATCAGGACGTGTCTATATCAAACCATACATGATACTACCAATGGCTGACGCATATGGAATACGTGTCATCATCTCTATCTCTTCATCAGTTTTGGGACACCAAGCTTTAGATAGAGTAACACCATGACACATTGGTAAGTATCTTCTCTTGGACTCTTCCATATAGAATTGCTTTATAATGGTATCGATCTAGGTGACTTGGGTGAGTCCGAGCATCCTCTTTGATCTATCTCTATAGATTTGTATTCCCAATACGTAGGATGCTTCACCCATGTCTTTCATGGAGAATTTACTGGCTAACCATACTTTAGTTGATTGCAATAATCCTACATAATTCCCAATGAGCAGCATATCATCAACATAAAGTACCAGGAATGTCACTGCACTCCCACTAACTTTCTTGTACACGCATGATTCCTCAGGATTCTTAGCAAAACCAAACTCTTTGATAGTGCTATCAAATATGAGGTTCCAACTCCTTGACGTCTGCTTGAGACCATATATTGATCTCTGAAGTTTGCATACCTTATGCTCACTTCTCACTGATGTGTATCCCTCAGGTTGAGACATATCAATTTCCTCTTTAATGTCTCCATTGAGGAATGCAGTCTTTACATCCATTTGCCATATCTCATAGTCATACTATGCTGCTATGACTAGTAGTATTCTAATGGACTTAAACATAGCAACTGGTGAAAAAGTTTCCTCATAGTCAACTCCTTGCCTTTGAGTATAATCTTTTGCAACCAGCCTTGCTTTGAAGGTCACTATCTTCCCATTCGCCCCAAGCTTTCTTTTGTAGATCCATTTGCACCCTATGGGAACGATTCCCTCAGGTTGATCCACTAATGTCCAGACTTGATTTGAATACATAGAGTCCATTTCTGACTGCATGGCTTCAAGACATTTGGTTGAATCAGTATCAGATATTACTTCTTTAAAGTTCATTGGATCAAATCCACAACAATGCTCATCGTGGCTTTGTTCATGAAGAAGCGTATATGTTGCAGGCGGTCTAATAACCCTATCAGACCTTCTAGGAGCTTGTATTTCAACTACTAGTTGTTGGAAATTAGGTTCAACTACTATAGTTGAGGGAGTATCTTGAATTTCTTCAAGTTCTATCATCTTGCCTTTTCTATCTAATATAAATTCTCTTTCCAAAAAGGTGGCATTTCTTGAAACAAACACTTTTGCTTCATTGGGATGATAGAAATAATATCCAACAGAATTCTTTGGATATCCTATAAAGTAGCATAAAGTGGATCTACTATCCAATTTGTCTCCCACTGTCTGCTTCACGTAAGCAGAACATCCCCATATTCTCTCGTAAGAATATTTGGAAATTTTTCCCATCCATATCTCATATGGTGTTTTATCAACTTCTTTAATATGGACATTAATCAACAACATTGCCGTAGTTTCAAGCGCAAAACCCCACAACGATGTAGGCAATTCAGTGAATCCCATCATGGATCGAACCATGTCCATCAAGGTTCGATTTCGACGTTCAGAAACACCATTCAATTGTGGTGTCGTTGGTGGAGTTCAATGTGAGAGAATCACATTCTCTTTTAGATAACCCAAAAATTCAGCACTCAAGTATTCTCCATCTCGATCAGATCGAAGTGTCTTAATACTCATATTTAGCTGTTTTCCTATTTCAGATCTGAACTCTTTGAACTTTTCAAATGCTTCAGATTTGTGTTTTATCAAATAAACATACTCATACCTCGAATGGTCATCAGTAAAGGTAATGAAGTAGGATTGCCCATATTTTGTGCTAACACTTAGCGGGCCACAAATGTCTGTATGGATCAAATCCAATAGACCATGCGTATGTTCCACATTTCCATTGAATGAAATCTTTGTCATTTTTCTTTTTAGACAGGATTTACAAGTAGCTAGAGAATTTATGTCTGACAAGTCAAACATGCCTTCTCCCACTAGTTTGTGCATCCTTCTTTGGGAAATGTGACATAGTCTAGCGTGCCATAATTGTGTGGGAATTTGGATCATCTAACTTTATTTTATTTGTTGTTGAAATCATGTTCACTTGGACATTCACTTATCATTTCCAGAACATTTCTGGCACATATAATTTCTTATGTCCGGACTTCTTGCAGTGAAATAAATATGTTCTAACTTATCGGGCTTTGTAGGCCTTTTAAGTGTCTTTCAGAGTTTGCCTCTTATTGGGATTGTTTTTCTTGTGAGGGGCAGAACATTTCTTTCTCTTACCTTGTGGGCTATTTTTCGTCTGACAAGAGGCCCATTAGAAAAACAACTATTTCATGTTTTATGGTGATCTCATAAGTCATAAGCGTATTGACTAGCTCTTCAAGGCTATCATCTGTCTTATTCAAATTGAAGTTCACCATAACCCCGTCAAATGAGGAAGAGAGAGACAACAAATTGATGTTATCTAGTAACTTGTTAGGAATCACATATTCCAGGCCCACCACATTCTCAATAAGCCCAATCATATGTACACCATGCTCATGGGCTAGAGCCCCATCTTGCATGTGTGTAGTCATGGGCTCCTTGAAAATAGTGTGCATCATCGTATGACTTTCATGCACCATACAACTCTTGCATGTGCATTCGAATGCCAGCAGCATTCAAAATTTCCTCAAGCTGTCCCTACAATTCATTTGACATAAAAGCGAGTATGTTACACTTTAGCTTGCATACTATGGTCCTACCATCTTGCATGCTTTGTTAGTTCAGCAGGACTTACATTATTGTGTATGTCTTTTCTCTGAATTCAGAACAATTTCCCAACCAGTCTTGAAAATTAGGTTCGGTTAGCTTGTTAATAACAAAAATGGATTACGTGACGAAATCGAAAATATACTGATACGGAAACAGAATAATGGTTGCTGATTATTTTAAAATAATTTTAAGATATAAAATATGGATTTTATTTTATAAATCTCCCTCCCACTATTTTGACATTTTCACCACCCTCTGATGAAAAAGGGAAATCGTATTTCCTTAGTGGGCACGTAGAGTCCAATTAGCCAATTATAATCCCGAATAATATCAGCCAATTATAATTTCTAAAAGGTAGAATCTAATTGCATCCCTATGCAACCTCCGCGTGTTTTGCCTCACGTTTAATAAGGACAAAGTAATATGACGCCATTTATTTTCGCGTGTAAAATCGACCCATCAATGTTGAATTGCAGTAGACGGTTGCCATGAGTTCCCCCAATAATATGAGCCGAAGTCATGGGAGTTCCACTCAATTCACATCATATGTCCGGTGGAAGTCACAGCTTTCCGGCGTACAGGCCTCCCCAATAATATGAGCCAGACACTGTCCGCGGGTAGCGATCAACATGCAACCACGGTTGATGGAAGGCAAGGAAAAATTAAACTCTTTTAATTTTTACTTTTTCTGTTTGATATAAATTTTGAATCTTATTCAAAATGAGGGATTTTAATTTCAAAAATTGTCTCATCATTTTAATTTTAAAATCACGTGCCACGAGTTTGTATGTTTGCCGGATCCATGCAACTATATTATCTAATAATATACATACATGCATACTACTATATATCACATATATCATAATATGACATTAAACAATAAATAAGGATGATCGATCGCTAACACTATTAGATCAATGTGAGCCAAACATGGATCCATGTCCAAAACCTAGGTGAATGCTGGGATGCAAATGCAACTATTACAAGAGCTTTCAATATTTTATATGTCTTCATCTCGTTCATCGGGCCCACCATCTTCCAGTTTTGATCTCCCACTATTTCTAATAATTACATTTAAATAGCCATGGCACATAAGGGATACATCTCATGGGGTGGGAACGGACAATAAACCAGGCCCACTTTAATAACATAAAATATTAAAAAAAAAAGAATAAAACAGTAAAATATCCTAACATACACCTAACACATTAGTCAAGGCTCTCGATCATCCTTCATGCATTTAATATCAAATATTAACATCAATTTAATTAAACAATTTAATTAATCGATAAAACATATATCTAATAATTTTATCACTAACCACAACAATTATTAAAGAATTTAATAAATTAAATAAACTCCTTTATTTAATTTCCAATTAAATCAATAATAATTGATTTCTTGTAAAACTCATTTTACCATAAATAATTAAAATCATATTTTATTTATTTATTTTACAAGAAAATTAATAATTTTCTAAAATTCAAATTTCCAAAATAAAAATTGAACCAATTTTCAAAAATATCAATTTTGCCAAAAAATTTGAAAAATCAGATAATTGTACCCTGGGCCCAAACAATTCAAGCCCACCATTCAGCACGCTTCCCGATATGATCCCAGGCAGCCGCCCGCACTGCCCGCCCGCTGCCCAAACGTTTCGGGCAATGGCGGCACTCATGTGCGCGCAGGGCGCACAGGCGCGCAGGGCGCACAGGCGCGTGGCACCGCGCGCAGCGTGCGGACGTTCCGCAAGCCGCGCTGCGCAGCGTGCCGCACCGTCGGCGCACCGCGTGCGGACGCTCTGCACGCTGCGCCGCCCGGCGCGCGCGCTGGGCTTCTCTGCGTGCAGGCCGCGCGCACGCTGCGCGCTGGCCGTGCGCGCATGCTGCGCGCACCCGTGAGCGACCCTGCGCGCACGGGCTGCCCGGAACAGTTCCGGGCAGAAATGAAAATATTTTTTTTTGTTTTCTGGAAAAAAATAATCTTTTAATGGTGCTATAATTTTCTGAAAAATTTTCTTGTGTGGTTAGAAATAAATTATTCAATATCAAACCATACGATTTAGAAAAACATTGGCTCTGATACCACTGTTGGATCTCGGTTTTCTAAACGCCCAAACGCAGCGGAAGTTTTAAAAATTTTTATTTATTTTGACAATCAAAATATGTTTTGCTTTGGGCTCTCGTATGGTTTTAAGAATAAACATTCATAGGGCGTTAGAGTTTATACCTTTGGTGAACGATTTACATGGCTCCAACTATTCCGGGGTTAGCGGAGATAGCTCCTGGTGAATTCCCTACGAACTTTCTTCAGATCTGCTTTCTTTGATCCTCCTATCAAGTCCACGACTAGATCGCTTGTTCCTCTTTCAAATAGCACTAGAATATTTGAAAGAAGTTTTACGTTGAAATCAAAAATTTGAGAGAGGACTCAAATTTCTTTTTCTTGAAAAAGATGGCCAAAAATTTGGAGGAATTTTTAAAGTGATTTACGTGAATCACCATTGGGAGAAGTGGAGGCTAGGTTATTATTATTTTTTTGTTTCCTTAAAAACAATATCATTAACCTAAATTCTATAATTAACATTAATGGGCTTGATTAATTAATTGGGCTAGTCCAACTAGTTTAATTAATTTATCAAAGTCCATTAATAACTTTAATTATTTAATATGTTGGACTTGTACTCCTACAAGCCCATTAAGCATACTTCCTACTATATTTAATTTAATATTTAATAAACTCAACCTTTGATCTTAATAAATTAAATACATTATAAATTCAACATTTGAATTTAATATTTAAATTATAAATTCAACTCCTTTAATTTTATCGCCTCCAAAATTTAATAATTAATAAACCCAACTTTTGAGTTTAATAAATTAAATTCTCAAATTTTATATATTCAACTCCTTGAATTTATTCTCTCCAAATTTCATAAATTCAACTTCTTGAATTTACTATATCATCAATTCAACTCCTTGAATTTATTTTCTCAAAATTTAATTATCATAAATTCAACTCCTTGAATTTACTATATTATAATATAAATTCAACTCCTTGAATTTATTCTCTCAACGGGAACAAAGGATCCAGTGCTTGTGTGACTCTCAATGGTTCAGGGATACAGCTAGCCGTTGGTTCACAATTCTTTGTGATTCAGGACATAATCCTTTATTCGGGCTTACCCTAGTTAACCCCATTCTTTTCATCAACACCTTGATCAAGAATGTCAGAACTCATTTCTGATTGCACCCATCGGATCATGGTAAGAGCGTCTAGTAGCATCGCCCCATGATCCCCTAGGTATCACTGATAGTGCCTGCAAGAACCAGTCGATTATGATTAACGTACAGTACGGTCCATTCATCTCATATATCCCGATCGAATCTGCAACCATTGGTTCATCGAGGGTTGCATAATGATTCGATAACCATGTGATAACTATAATAGTTGCGTCGCGTGTACTATTTGAGAACTCATTCTCTAACGTACATCTCATACTCTTGCCAGAGATTCCATGCACTATTATTTCATCAGATCACACAGGATATCCACACCCGTAGGTGAGCGGTGAATCCCCGACTACAATGCACTGGCTCCTATGTGTATCGCAAGTGTACCCAACCTCGCCACCTGATGACTCTCCTGGAGCCGGTAAACAAGTCAAAGCACAGCCCTAGCATATAGAGCCTCAGTGTTGTCCCGGGTCGTAAGGGCTAATGGTGTACAATCATAACCACGGACTTATCCTCTCGATGAATGATAACCACTTGGAAAGTCCGAGGGAGGGTTGTTCGGTATAATCATCATATGACTATCCATCTGCATGTTTGGACATCTCTATGCCCTTACCAAAAAACGCGGTACACAACATCACAGATGCTAGTCTCGAGCTCAAGCGACCTTTATCCATGTTTTAGGTGGCTGAATCGACTAGGAACGAATTTAGATTATACATTGTTTACAAATGAGTTTCAACATCGAATTACGATTTATTTGTATTAAAGTATAATCAAAGACTTTATCTATGCTGTTTGCATGGGTATACAGATAAAGTATAACAAGACCATAAAAAGTTAAATTATAATAAAATAAAGATTGTTTATTTTACTTGAGTCAATAAATTCCCTAGCCAACCGTTGGCCTGCAGGGTTGTGCAATAAAATACAAGCCATTATCGTGCTGTTTTGTGTTTTCAACGGTTAATATGAAGGTGATCGAAGGACAACCAATTTCTTTTTAAGCAAACCAAATGCCTCCTCAATAACGTTACGAGCATGACAGTGTTTGGCATTGAAACACTCTTGTAATTCTGTGGTCCAATAGAATAATTGCCCCAAGCATCTCTAGTGATAGCGTACTCTCCTATAGAGGGTGAAGAATCCTTCCACGCCCTGTCAATATGATTAAATGTTAGGTAAAATATCAGGATGATAAAAAAAAATTATACACGAACTTGTAAAAGCTAGAAATTATATGACATGTTGCAACTAATATGTAGTATATTTAATTCAGATGCAAAAAGAGTTGTAAAAGGTGCGAATTATGACATGTTACAACTAATATGTAGTATATTTAATTAATATGCATGTGATTTTATATGCATGTGATTTTCAAAACTTGAGATAACCTCTTGAAACTTTTAGTCCATCATTTCGTGTTACAGCATCCCGGAGAACCCCAACATCTGCTGTAGATCCTTCCCAACAACATAGCGAATTAATGAAGTTCATATCGCGATCGCAAACCCCCAATACATTGATTGCAGTAGTACCTTTTCTTGTTCTGCATTTTGGCTTTTTTGATTGTTAGAAACGTGTACACTAACATAAGTACCGTCCAATGTGTTAGAGTAGATGCATTGCAAGCCAACGGTTGGCTTGGGAATTTATTGACTCAAGTGGAATAAACAATATTTATTTTAATATAATTTAACATTTTATGGTTTTGTTTTACTTTATCTGTATAGCCATGCAATCAGCATAGATAAAGTCCTTGATTATACTTTAATACAAATAAATCGTAATTCGATGTTGAAACTCATTTGTAAACAATGTATAATCTAAATTCGTTCCTAGTCGATTCAGCCGCCTTAAACATGGATAAAGGTCGCTTGAGCTCGAGACTAGCATCTGTGATGTTGTGTACCGCGTTTCTTGGTAAGGGCGTAGAGATGTCCAAACATGCAGATGGATAGTCATATGATGATTATACCAAACAACCCTCCCTCGGACTTTTCAAGTGGTTATCATTTATCGAGAGGATAAGTCCGTGGTTATGATTGTTGTAACGTACCGTACTTTTACTACTAAAAATTTGCGGAAAAATTTAAAAAAAATTCTTAATTGACACATGATCATTCAAAATTCGAATAAAAGAAACAAACTGCACGTTTCACAAGTTGTTGCAGCAAAAGATTTAAAATTTGAAGTTTGACAAAAGTATAAAAATGTTTTCATGAAAACTAAAACTTGGCGGTCCTCGGCTCTAGCCTCCTACTCAGTCCAAGCCTGCCCCTTGGTCACCACCTCCAGCCTCCTCATAAACATCCTCACCTGCATCGATCAAGTCTAGTGAGTCTAAAGACTCAACACATATAAACTAGGAATAACGAATAATACATAATAAAACCACATGCAGTTTAAAAATAGAACATACGTATTTGAAACTTGAACTTAAGTAAACATGAACATTCATATATATCATAGAAGTTCCATAATGTAAAAACTTTCATAAAAATGCTTGCATACTTGTACATACATAAACATACATGAACTTCATTATTTTGCATAGAGATATGTTTCAATGCAAGTGACCCGTAACATAATCGCCTGATCAGACTAAACCACAGTACTGGGATGACAGGGGCGAACCCACTGCCACATACATGAGATCCCCGTTCATGCTTTAACGGGTGGATTGGTCCCCGTTAATACTTTAACGCTTTCCAATCCTGATCTAAACCCGTTCATGCTTTAACGGGGTGGGTTGGTCCCCATTCATGATTTAATGCTTTCCAACCCCATACATACATTGGTCACAAGACATTTAGCATACCTCAAAACTTGAAAATATTTTCTTGCATGTCAACATACTTACTTGGCGTTGAGGGATTCGTTGGACTTCGATTGGGGCCACTGCTGCATATGCTAACATGAATTTAAGCTTAAATTACATAACCTAGACGTAGGTAATCATACTCACCCGAATCAATTAAATAGCTTAAGGCATCCTAAAACGCTCGGTACTTGACCTCATTTTAATCATCGTACTAACCCAAGACATGAAACTCCAAGACACAATAACATTTCCCAAACATATATGGTGCACATGGACCCCGTGCATGGGTTCGGGTAGGGGTCCGTGTAGGCTCGCAAAAAAGAACACTCGGAGAAGCAAGGACACGGACCTCGTGCCCAGGTCCAGCTCCGGGTCCGTGTAGACTCGGTAAACTTTGTCGTGCAGAAGGAGGAAGACACGGACCCCGTGCCCTGGTCCGTGTCGAGGTCCGTGTAGCCTCGGTAAAAAATGGCACCAAGAAGAAACAAAGGCACGGACCCCGTGATCGGGTCCATGTAGGGGTCCGGCAAGGCACTGTATGACGAACCTGCGTGAAAAACTTAACATGACATTTCTTTCTTCCAACCAACCCAAATGGACTATGAATCCGACACCTCGAGACACATCCTAGGACGCTACGACATTGTACCAAACCCAAGTAAATCATTAAAATTGTTTCCAAGAGCGACAAGCAACAAACAACGATACAACCCGAAATTCGACACCATTTTTCTTCCTACGACTCTTGATTCAACTTGGTGCCTAACGACACGAAGTAAGACACCACATAATACTCCCAATATCATTCTTGACTTACCTAAACGCAGCAGCGATCACCCGTCGATTCCCAACGAAGCCTGCAACAAATAACTTCAAAAACACAATTTTTCGTAAAAGTCGCAGCTTGAGCAGTTCCACGAAAAGCGTCATAACTCACTCATTTTTCATCCAAAAATTTCGAATTTTATATCAAATCGAAGCTATCAAAAAATTCTACGTTTTTTGTGTTGAAAGTTTTGCCAAAATCTGTACCGAAAAATCCTAGTAATTTCAAAATACAGAAGGATTCGAAATTTCAGATCTAAAATTCTCTTCAAAGCACATCCAATAAAATTTCTGCTCAAACTACTACATAACATTCACATGTTTTCATACAAAACACATCAAAATTTATACTATGACCAGATCGACGCAGAAATAATAGATTATACGTGCCTTTTGATAATTTGAAATATCGTAACGATGATACCGAAGCGGAGACGGAGTGAGGGTCGATCCGGGACGAACGTGGCGCTAAAATATTGCAACGGAATTAAAGAAAAGTTGCTGGAAAGTTTGAAGGTGAGGGGCGGCCGCTTCCAAGATGAAGAACCCTAGGTTTGCACTCTCAAAATAATAAAAATCTGAATGTGAAGTGAGTGTGTGTGTTTAGTCGTGTACAGGCGTGTGTAAAAGTGTGTGTGTGCGGGTGTTTTAGTAAATTAGGGAGAGTAAAATTTGCTTAATTAATAATTAGCAACTAATTTAAAATACTAACTCTCCCTTAACTTAACACAATCTCTAATTAAAAATAAAGAGGTACATGTGCTAGACTTTAAAAGTTTTAAACTCTTAAATCGCTAATTACATGAATAAGACTTTAAAATACTAAAACTTAGTAAATCATTTAAAATGCTCCATCCTCAATCTTAAAATAAAAATACCATGTTTTAAATTGCTAAAATCGTCACCGATCTTTTCCTCGATCGCGCCTCGAATAATCGCCTTAAACATGAAACTCGAAAAACATTTTAACGTGCATCACATAAACATAATTAATTTAAAATAATGCACTTAAATAAATCATGCTTGGCTAAAACTCAATTTAACTTAAATAAATGCTTTAATAATTAAATAAATGCAAGGGTTATACGTATACTGAATTTGGGCACTACAGTTCCTCCCCCACTTATAAAAATTTCGTTCTCGAAATTAAGTCTTACCGAACAACTCCGGGTATCGGCTCCTCATATCCGCCTCGGTCTCCCAAGTGGCTTCCTCTACTGATTGATTCAACCACCGGACTTTGACCAGCTTGGTCACCTTGTTCCGAAGTCTACGCTCCTGTCTGCCTAGGATCTGGATAGGTCTCTCCTCATAAGATAGGTCTGGAGCCAACTATAACGGTTCATAGCTCAACACGTGCGAAGGATTAGCTAGGTACTTCATCAGCATTGAGACATGGAACACATTGTGTACCCCGGCCAGACTCGGCGAAAGGGCAACACGATAAGCTTGTGTCCCAACTCTGTCCAGAATTTCAAACGGTCCAATAAACCTCGGGCTGAGTTTGCCTCTCTTTCCAAATCTCATAACACCCTTCATAGGTGCTATCTTTACAAAAACGTGATCACCAACGGCAAACTCG
The DNA here is from genome assembly GCF_025594145.1 of Primulina tabacum. Taxonomy (NCBI): domain Eukaryota; kingdom Viridiplantae; phylum Streptophyta; class Magnoliopsida; order Lamiales; family Gesneriaceae; genus Primulina; species Primulina tabacum. The sequence goes on from NC_134553.1 coordinate 16,277,514, forward strand.
AGATCTCTCCTTCTCTTATCAGCATAGCTCTTTTGACGACTCTGGGCGGTCTTCATTCGATCTCGAATCTTGACCACCACATCTGCAGTCTGCTGAACTATCTCCGGACCAAGTTCTGCTCTCTCACCAACATCGTCTCAATGAATTGGTCATATGCACTTCCTTCCATATAAAGCCTCGTAGAGAGCCATACCTATAGATGATTGGAAACTGTTGTTGTATGTAAACTCCACTAGAGGTAGCTTCGATTCCCAAGTCCCATGAAAATCGATCATACACGCTCGCAGTAAATCCTCCAAAATCTGAGTCACTCGCTCAGATTGGCCATCTGTCTGTGGGTGAAAAGCTGTGCTGAAAAGCAACTTCGTCCCCATGGCTGCATGTAGGCTCTTTCAGAAGGACGATTGTAAATCTCGGGTCCCTGTCGGACACAATAGAAACTGGGATCCCATGCAATCGAACTATCTCCTTGATATAAAGCTCCGTGTACTACGTCATGGAGAAAGTCGTCTTCACTGGCAAGAAGTGCAATGACTTAGTGAGTCGGTCCACTATAACCCAAATAGAATTCGATCCTCTGACTGACCTCGGCAAACCAACCACAAAGTCCATTGTAATATTCTCCAATTTACACTCTGGGATGGGGAGTGGCTTAATCAATCCTGCTGGCCTCTGATGTTCTGCCTTCACCTGCTGACAAGTGAGGCATTCAGACACAAATCTGCGGATGTCTCGTTTCATCCCTGGCCATCAATACAAAATTTGTAGGTCTTTGTACATCTTGGTATCTCCTGGGTGAATGGAATACGGAGATGCGTGTGCCTCTGACAGAATATCCTCCCTGATCGAATCAATGCTTGGCACCCACATTCTCTCTCTGTATCTCAAAATACCATCTGACACCGCGTAGAGTACACTGCCCTTAGCTTCGTCCTTCAGCCTCCATTTCTGCAGTTGCTTGTCTGAAGGCTGGCCTGTACGAACATGATCAAGCAGGGAAGATTGGACTGTCAGGTTAGACAGCCTCGGAGCTCTACCCTTGCGATAAACTTCTAAACCAAACCTCTGAATCTTAGACTGAAGAGGTCTCTGCACTGACAACTGAGCTATGACTGCAACTTTCCTGCTCAAGGCGTCTGGGACGACATTAGCCTTTCCCGGATGGTAGCTAATCTCGCAATTGTAGTCTTTCACCAACTCTAACCACCGTCTTAGTCTCATATTCAATTCTTTCTGTGTGAAGAAATACTCGAGACTCTTGTGATCCGTGAATATCTGACACTTTTCTCCGTACAAGTAGTGTCTCCAAATCTTCAATGCAAAGACGATGGCGGCTAATTCTAAATCACGCGTCGGGTAATTCTTCTCATGCACCTTTAAATGTCTGGAAGCATAAGCTATCACCCGACCTTGCTGCATCAAGACTGCGCCTAAACCGAGTTTAGATGCATCGGTGTATAGAACAAAATCACCTTGCCCTGTTGGCATGGCTAACACTGGTGCTGAAACAAGAGCTTGCTTCAAAGTATCGAAGCTCTTCTGACACTCGTCACTTCACACAAACTTAGCATTCTTCTTGGTCAGTTAAGTGAGTGGCACTGCTATCGAAGAAAACCCCTGAATGAACTTACGGTAGTAACTGGCTAAACCCAGAAAACTGCGGATTTCAGAAGCTTTCCTCGGTTCAACCCATTCCTTAACGGCTGCTACCTTTGCTGGATCCACCTCAATTCCACTGCTAGAAAATATGTGCCCCAAAAACGCTACCTTTTCCAACCAGAATTCACACTTACTAAACTTCGCAAATAACTTGCGACTCTGCAAGATCTGCAAAACTGTCTTCAAATGCTGGCTATGCTCCTCACGGCTCTTCGAGTAGATAAGAATGTCGTCAATGAACACTATGACGAATTGATCAAGGTAAGGATGAAAGACTCGGTTCACCAAGTCCATGAAAATTGCTGGAGCATTCGTAAGTCCGAACGGCATTACTAGGAACTCGTAATACCCATATCTGGTCCTGAAGGTTGTCTTGTGCACATCTGCCTCTTTCACCTTCCGCTGGTGATACCCTGATCGAAGATCTATCTTAGAGAACACCGTGGCTCCCTGCAACTGATCAAACAAGTCTTCGATCCTAGGAAGTGGGTACTTGTTCTTTATCGTTACCTTGTTCAAGTCCCGGTAATCGATGCATAGTCTCATGCTCCCATTTTTTTTTTCACAAAAAGCACTGGGGCGCCCCACGGCGAGAAACTGGGACGGATGAATTCCTTGTCCAGAAGCTCCTGTATCTGCTGTTTGAGTTCTAACATCTCAGCTGGAGCTAATCGGTATGGTGCCTTAGAGATTGGCATTGTACCTGGCATAAGATCGATTGCGACCTCCACCTCTCTCTCTGGTGGAAGACCTGTGACGTCGTCAGGAAAGATGTCTGGGAAGTCTCTGACTACTGGCACATCTGATAGTGACGGAGAGGGTGCTTCAGGTGCTGAAATGATGCTGGCCAAGAAAGCTTGACACCCCTTGGAGATAAGTTTCCGCGCCTGCATGCAAGAGATCATGCGCGGGAAACTTCCCCACCTGTCTGGCTAAAATAGAAACTGCTCCATTCCCGTCGGTCTGACCAACACTGATCTCTTCTGAAAGTCAATCAGAACTCTGTTCTTTGTCAACCAGTCCATACCCAAGATAATGTCAAACTCTGGCATCGGCAATATTATCAGGTCTGCATACACCAAGTGGCCCTGCAATTCTAGATCATTGTCTCTGACCACGCTGGTAGCTACAAGTTCTTCCCCTGATGGGACTGTCACCGAATAATTCACATCAAGGCCGATGGACTTGATGTCCAAATGATTTGCAAAGGTCTCCGAGATGAATGAATGAGTGGCCCCTGAATCTATCAGGGCCTTCATGGATAACCTCTTGATGAAAATGTTTCCTGAGGGACGTTAGCACAACACAAAACTTATACCCCACTATTCTAACATTAACCTCAACATAGCAGAAAATTAATATCCCAAGTCACACAAAAATATCATTATCACACTAATAATCCCAAATAAAATTTCAACATGCAAGGCACGAATTTAAAACTGTACCGAATTAAACAAGTTACCGGTTACCAGGGTAGTATCTGGGTTCGCCTCCTGTGCATGCATGGCGAACACTCTGCCCTGGGTTGGCTGCTTCCACTGTGGGCACTCCCTTAGCATGTAGTCAATAGCTCCACACTTGAAACACTTGCCTGTCCCATACAAACACTGCCCTGGATGCTGGCGGTTGCATTTAGGACACACTGGGAAAGTACCAGGTTTCTGAGGCGCCACCTGCTGCTGAATTGGACCCTTGACCTTCGGCGGTCCCTGATAAGGCTTCTTCCTCGGTGGCCCCTGATACGGTTTCTTAAACTGGGGTCTCTGGTGTTGCTGTTGCTGGTGTTGCAGTGGTACCTGATAGGGCCTCTTGCCCTGCCTGTCCAACTCGATATCCTTCTGATCCTACTCTGCCGCCAATGCTCTAGATACAGCGACTGCATAGTAGTAGGACCCGCAACTCGGACATCACGGCGCAAAATCGGCCGCAATCCATCCATGAAATGCCTCAGCTTACTCTGGGCATCATTAGCTATCAGGAGTACAAAGTTACAACCCCTCTCGAACTTCCTTACGAACTCCGCCACGCTTCTATCCCCTTGACGCAACGTCATGAACTCTCTGGTTAGGTGAGAGCGTACATCCTCAGTGAAGTACTTCGAGTAGAAAACCTCTTTGAACCCATTCCAAGGCAGTACCTGCAAGTTGACTGCCACTGACGCACTCTCCCACCATAGTCTGGCGTCCTCTGTAAGAAAGAACGTGGCACACCTGACCCCATCTGCATCAGCCAGTTCCATGAAGTCGAAGATTACTTCGATGGACTTAATCCATCCTTCAGCTACCATCGGGTCAGTGGTACCCGAAAACTCCTTTGGGCTCATACGTCTGAACCTCTTGTAAAATGCTTCCGGTCTGGGCCTCTCCCACGCATCTACTGCAGTCTTGTTCCTCGAAAACTGTGCAAAGAACTGTGTCATACCTGCAAGCATCTGAGCTTGCATATCCGGAGGTGGAGGTGGAGGTGGAGGATTGGCCCCCTCCTCATTTCGGGCCTCTCTGTCCTCTTCTCTTGCTTCTCGGTTAATCAAGCGTCTAGGAGGCATACTGTTCCAATAAATTACCCAACACGTAAGCTCCACATGCATGAACATGATATAAACAACATAAGATGCACGTACTTGAACTTTAAAATATGCACATGCTGAAATCAGAACTCAATGCTTACTACATAACTCAAAATTGAAACTTTAAAACTTACAGACTTGAGGTGTGACTTCGTGAGCTTCTTGCGGCTGGCAGTAGGCGTAACCCTTTACAAGAACACCGCTATGATACCAACTGTAACGTACCGTACTTTTACTACTAAAAATTTGCGGAAAAATTTAAAAAAAATTCTTAATTGATACATGATCATTCAAAATTCGAATAAAAGAAACAAACTGTACGTCTCACAAGTTGTTGCAGCAAAAAATTTAAAATTTGAAGTTTGACAAAAGTATAAAAATGTTTTCATGAAACATCCTCACCTGCATAAACATCCTCACCTGCATCGATCAAGTCTAGTGAGTCTAAAAACTCAACACGTATAAACTGGGAATAACGAATAATACATAATAAAACCACATGCAGTTTATAAATAGAACATACATACTTGTAACTTGAACTTAAGTAAACTTGAACATTCATACATATCATAGAAGTGCCATAACGTAAAAACTTTCATAAAAATGCTTGCATACTTGTACATACATAAACATACATGAACTTCATTATTTTGCGTAGAGATATGTTTCAATGCAAGTGACCCATAACATAATCGCCTGATAAGACTAAACCACAGTACTGGGATGACAGGGGCGAACCCACTGCCACATACATGAGATCCCCGTTCATGCTTTAACGGGTGGATTAGTCCCCGTTCATGCTTTAACGCTTTCCAATCCTGATCTAAACCTGTTCATGCTTTAACGGGGTAGGTTGGTCCCCGTTCATGATTTAACGCTTTCCAACCCCATACATACATTGGTCACAAGACATTTAGCATACCTCAAAATTTGAAAATATTTTCTTGCACGTCAACATACTTACTTGGCGTTGAGGGATTCGTTGGACTTCGATTGGGGCCACTGCTGCACATGCTAACATGAATTTAAGCTTAACTTACATAACCTAGACGTAGGTAATCGTACTCACCCGAATCAATTAAATAGCTTAAGGCATCCTAAAATGCTCGGGACTTGACCTCATTTTAATCATCGTACTAACCCAAGACATGAAACTCCAAGACACAATAACATTTTCCAAACATATATGGTGCACATGGACCCCGTGCATGGGTCCGGGTAGGGGTCCGTGTAGGCTCGCAAAAAGGAACACTCGGAAGAAGCACGGACACGGACCCCGTGCCCAGGTCCGGCTCTGGGTCCGTGTGGACTCGGTAAACTTTGTCGTGCAGAAGGGGGAAGACATGGACCCCGTGCCCTGGTACGTGTAGCCTCGGTAAAAAATGGCACCAAGAAGAAACAAAGGCACAGACCCCGTGATCGGGTCCGTGCAGGGGTCCGGCAAGGCACTGTATGACGAACCTGCGTGAAAAACTTAACATGACATTTCTTTCTTCCAACCAACCCAAATGGCTATGAATCGACACCTCGAGACACATCCTAGGACGCTACGACATTGTACCAAACCCAAGTAAATCATTAAAATTGTTTCCAAGAGCGACAAGCAACAACCAACGATACAACACGAAATTCGACACCATTTTTCTTCCTACGACTCTTGATTCAACTTGGTGCCTAACGACACGAAGTAAGACACCACATAATACGCCTAATATCATTCTTGACTTATCTAAACGCAACAGCGATCACCCGTCGATTCTCAACGAAGCCTACAACAAATAACTTCAAAAACACAATTTTTCGTAAAAGTCGCAGCTTGAGTAGTTCCACGGAAAACATCATAACTCACTCATTTTTCATCCAAAAATTTTGAATTTTATATCAAATCGAAGCTATAAAAAAATTATACGTTTTTTGTGTTGAAAGTTTTGCCAAAATCTGTACCAAACAATCCCAGTAATTCAAAATACAGAAGGATTCGAAATTTCAGATCTAAAATTCTCTTCAAAGCACATCCAATAAAATTTCTGCTCAAACTACTACATAACATTCACATGTTTTCATACAAAACGCATCAAAATTTATACTATGACAAGATCGACGCAGGAATAACAGATTATACGTGCCTTTTGATAATTTGAAATACCAAAACGACGATACCGAAGCGGAGACGGAGTGAGGGTCAATCTGGGACGAACGTGGCATTAAAATCTTGCAATGAAATTAAAGAAAAGTTGCTGGAAAGTTCGAAGGGGAGTGGCGGCCGCTTCCTAGATGAAGAACCCTAGGTTTGCACTCTCAAAATAATAAAAATTGAATGTGAAATGAGTCTGTGTGTTTAGTCGTGTACAGGTGTGTGCGTGCGTGTGTTTTAGTAAATTAGGGAGAGTAAAATTTTCTTAATTAATAATTAGCAACTAATTTAAAATACTAACTATCCCTTAACTTTAACACAATCTCTAATTAAAAATTAAAGAGGTACATGTGCTAGACTTTAAAAGTTTTAAACTCCCCATCCTCAATCTTAAAATAAAAATACCATGTTTTAAATTGCAAAAATTGTCACCAGTCTTTTCATCGATCCCGCCTCGAATAATCGCCTGAAACATGAAACTCGAAAAATATTTTAATGTGCATCACATAAACATAATTAATTTAAAATAATGCATTTAAATAAATCATGCATGGCTAAAACTCAATTTAACTTAAATAAATGCTTTAATAATTAAATAAATGCAGGGGTTATATGTGTACTGAATTTGGGCACTACAATTGTACACCATTAGTCCTTACGACCCGAGACAACACTGAAGCTCTATATGCTAGGGCTGTGCTTTGACTCGTTTAACGGCTCCAGGAGAGTCATCAGGTGCGAGATTGGGTATAGTTGCAACACATGTAGAAGCTAGTGCATTGTAGTCGGAAATTCACCGCTCACCTACGGGTGTTGATATCCTATGTGATTTGATGAAATAATAGTGCGTGGAATCTCTGGCCAGAGTATGAGATGTACGTTAGAGAAGGAGTTCTCTAAGAATACATGCGATGCCACTATTTATATGTATCACATAGTTAGCGAATTATTATGCAACCCTCGATGAACCAATGGTTGCAGATTCGATCGGGATATATGAGATGAAGGGACCGTACTGTACGCTAATCATAACCGACTGGTTCTTGCAGGCACTATCAGTGATACTTAGGGAATCATGGGGCGATGCTACTAGACGATCTTACCATGATTCGATGGGTTTAATCAGAAATATGATTTCTGACATTCTCATGATCAATTGTTGATACATAGAATGTGCCAAATTAGGTTAAGCTTGAATAAAGGATTATGTCCTGAATCATAAATAGTTGTGAACCCACGGCTAGCAGTATCTCTGAACCATTGAGGATCACACAAGTACTGGATTATTTTGTTCCCGTTGAGAGAATAAATTCAAGTAGTTGAATTTATATAAAATTATGATATAGTAAATTCAAGGAGTTGAATTTATGATAATTAAATTTTGAGAGAATAAATTCAAGTAGTTGAATTTATATAAAATTATGATATAGTAAATTCAAGGAGTTAAATTTATGATAATGAAATTTTGAGAGAATAAATTCAAGTAGTTGAATTTATATAAAATTATGATATAGTAAATTCAAGGAGTTGAATTTATGATAAATAAATTTTGAGAAAATAAATTCAAAGAGTTGAATTTATGAGATAGTAAATTCAAGAAGTTGAATTTATGAATTTATAAAATTTGGATATAATAAATTCAAGGAGTTGAATTTGTAAAATTTGGAAATTAAAATTATTAAACTCAAAATTTGAGTTTATTAAATATTAAATTTTGGAGGTGATAAATTCAAGGAGTTGAATTTATAATTTAAATATTTAAATTCAAATTGAATTTATAAAGGATTTAAATTAAATGTAATGGGTGTATGTATATGGGCTTGTAGGAGTATAAGACTAACATACAAATTATTAAGGTTCTTAATTGAATTTTAAAAGGATTAATTAATTAATTAAACTAGTTGGACTAGAATAATTAATTGAATAAGCCCATTAAGTATTTAATTTATTTAATGAGCCCTAAGCTTATATATATGTGTATTAGGCTTAGGATTAAAATTAATTAATTCATAACTTTCGAAAAACCCTAGCCTCCAAGCCAATGGATTTTTGAAAAACACCTCCTTCCACTCTCCATGTGTTCTTCCATCTCAACGAAAAATATCTTCTAAATTTCTAGTGCAATTTAGAAGAGGAACAATCAATCCAGTCGTGGACCTAATTAGGAGATTGAAGAAAGAAGATTTGAAGAACGTACGTGGGATTTACAACAAGAGCTACGTTCGTTTATACCGGCGTAATTGGAGCCAAGTGAAATTTCATTAAAGGTAAAAACTAAACATCCTATGTATATTTATTTATTAAAATCATACAAGTGTCCAAAAATACATCTTGAATGTCATAATCTAAAATTTTTAAAACTTCCGCTGCGTTTTAGGCACCAGAGAAACCGGGATCCAACACAATGCAACGAGGCAACCATGAAAATTTAATCGGTAAAATAGCGTAATCGAACTTTCTTATGTCATCTTATGCGACATTGCCTATAGGAAAATGTATCCGGTTATTAAACACATTGAAAGTGGGAACATAAAATTTAATATTATCATAAAAAAATATCAATGCTTATTTGGAAAAGTAACTTGAACCATTTCCATGTCTCGTTAGAGCAGTCTGCATTGACAGGTACAGGGTTGACAAGAAGTATAAGATATACCTTCAATACCGATCCCAAAACTTCGTTGAAATGAGTGCTCTCTGTGTGACCACTACTAGGGATGTAAATGAACCAAACCGTTCGTGAGCTATTCGAAGCTCGATTCGATAAAAGCTCGTTTGAGCTCGTTTAATGAGGCTCGTTAAGATAAACAAATCAAACTCAAACTTTACAGTATTCGGCTCGTTAGCTCGTGAACATGTTCGTTGATAAGTTCATGAGTAGTCTTTTAGATGAAAAAATAATAGTTTTGATATTTGATTTATTGATTTTGCATATTATTTATGAAATATATATAAAAATCTATTAAATTTATTTATTATAATAAATTTACAAATTTTAATAAGAATAATATATTTTTCTTTAAATATATAATTTACTTTTTAATTAATTTAATGAAAATTTAAATGTATAATTCATATTTATTAAGCTTGTTTAGGCTCGATAAAGACTTGAATAAGCTCGTGAGCCATTCATATATTCGTTAAATAAAGCTCAAGCTCGGCTCGATTATAAACGAACCAAGCTCAAACATTCAAGATTTCGGCTCGGCTCGACTAGATTACACTCCTAACCACTACGTATATAGTCATGTCCAGTTACTTGATTTTTCTTATGATGCACTAAGATAGATAGAAACATAGCAACTTTCTCCTCGACTTTAACATATCTAGAGTCGACAAGCCTTCCGATATTAGTTAGCAAGAAACACAATCGTGCAAATGCATTCCGGTTCATTCTCAAATTTATCACACATTGAACATCTCCAATTTCAATAATCCTTTGTAAGTGGTTAATTTGCACATTTATTCTTTTGGTAATGTTGTAAGACACTTCCCTTCTACGGCCAGAATATTTTCATTTTGAAACTACGTTGTTGTAATGTCGTGCTAAAACACATACCATCAAGATATTCCCCAACAAGATACGGTGCAACAATATGATAAGGATAATGTTTCTACACCTTGTATTCATTGTGCAGAGATGCTTAAAAATGAAAAGAAAATTAGATTGCCTCTGAAAACGTATAAAAAAGTTTTTTCACTATTATGAAATCTAGGTTATGTCTACACAACTTAAAATAATTTATGCGTTGATGTAATCCGAGTAAATCGGGTGAGCGAGAATCGAGGCGATTCACCGGATGATGATTATGTTTAAGAAAAATCAGCAAGGAAAGGATATATCTTGTGAGAAAAATATATCTATGTAACTTGGGCTTCTACCGTGACCTGCAAACAATGAAATGAACTCGTTAATGGGCGTCAGAGGAGTGTCCGACGTATCCACTCCGATGCTTAAGTCAGCAGGTGAAGAAGAAAGGTGGAATGAGTTGTATATGTGTGAATATACGTGAGTGCTTAAATATTCAGAATTTCAGAATCTGTAAATGAGAAATGTACCAGCTATTTATAGGAGGAGATCTCATCATTACCTTGTTTTCAGTGCCCACATGCTAAGTATGGTAGGGCGGCTGCCCATACCCTGTGCTTCTGATGGCTTCTCTAATATGCCAAACCCGTGTTGTTCTGACAGATAAGATTGCCTATACCGATACACTCGAGTGCAGTGCGCTTCTCGAGGTAGCCCGGGTAGAAGTTCCCGGGAGCTTGCATGGGAGCCCAGGCGCTCGATTGCCCGAGAAGAAAATATCCCGGGCATCCCCATGTCCGGCTGCTGAAGAAGGTACTCTGCATATTGAGTCTGATTTTTTGGACTATTCATTTAGTATTCCGGGTCATCCATGACCCGAACTTTTATGGGGATATCATACGTAGTTCCAAAATTATTTTCCTCAAATCCACACATATAACGAAATATTTTATATCATCTATCTAATAAGTAAGTAGAAGTGGCAGAAATAAACCACTAAAAATCAAATATGATCACAAAAATTAGGATCTATATCATACCATAAAAATTCTCAATATACCACTAATACTTTTCTGAAGAACTTAAAATATACGACCAACAAAGAGATTAAATATTTCACAAAATAATGCAATTTATTTTTAAACTCATAAAAAATGATTGGAGAGCAGTCTCCAACGTAAACTGTGCAATTGTTAAAAATTGAGAGAATATGAAGTAGAACTAGAACCATACATGGCAAAACTAGGAGCATTACTTTTAACAACGCATAACGTCACTTATTGTTCTCGGTATACAAGAACTTGCATACATATTAACGGATTATCCAAGTGTGATGTTTTTGAACAAGAAATCTTAATATTTACTTTTGAACCAGCCTTCAGTAAGGAGACCATATTTCAGAAGTTTTGTAGTGTAGTTGGTTAAATCTGGATCTGGATCTGCATTAATAGGGCAGATGAGTTTTTTAAAGTGGAATAAGGAAAATATGTAATTTCATATTATAACCATAGCCACTGTTTAAAAATAGATTCAGAATCCCAAAGTAGGCTTGGGGATTTGGTTTCCAATTTGTAGACGGCATTTTCATGGGCCTATGGGATTCAAGGAATTTGACAATAAATGAGACAAACATTGGATAAACTTGTTAGAGTAGGTGTCCGGCAAGTCAACTTGTTGCTCGGGTTTTATTGACTCTAATGTAAAACAATCTTTATTTTAATAATATTTTACGATTTTATTCGATTATGGTATTATATTTTATCTGTATACCCATGCAAGCTGCATAGATAAAGTCCCTGAATATACAATAGGTACCATGAGGTCTGCGTCACAATTTAAGATTATGAAACTCATTAGGAAGTGTACCGTATATTCTAAACAGGTTTCTAGTCGAATCAGCCGTCTAAAACAAAGATAAAGGTCGCTCGAGCTTGAGACTAACATCTGTGGTGTAAACGCCATGTTTCATTGGCAAGGGCATGGAGATGTCCATTCACACAGATGGGTGATCATATGATGATGCACTGAACAACCCTCTCTCGGACTGTCCAAGTGATTCTCACTTATCGAGCGGAATAGTCCGCAGTTATTTTTGTACATTATTAGTCCTTTGACCCGGGACAATGTAGGGGCTATACGTACTAGCATGCACTTTGATCCGTTTACCGACTCCATCAAGGGTCATCAAGTGGCGAGGTTGGGTGTAGTTTCGAAATACATAGGAGCAAATGTATTGTAGTCGGGGATTCATCGTTTGCCTACGGATGAAGATATCCTATGTGATCTGATGAGTTAATAGTGCGAGGATTCTCTGGCCAGAGCAAGAAATGTGCTTTAGAGAAATGTGTTTTCCTAGTTGCACATGCCATGCGACTATTAGTACTCAAAGATAAATCACATTGTTATCGAATTCATATGCAACTCTCGATATACTAATGGTTGCAGATTCGATCGGGATATATGTGTTGAAGGGACCGTACAGTACGCTAACCATGACTAAAGGTTCTTGCAGGCACTATCAGTGATACCTAGGGGATCATGGGGCGATGCTACTAGACGCTCTTACCATGATCTGATTGGTGCAATCAAAAATGAGTTCTGACATTCTTGATCAAGGAGTTGATAAAAGAATGAGGTTAACTAGGGTAAACCCGAATAATAATAAATGTTATTCTGAATCACATGGAGATGTGAACCCACAACTAGCTGTATCCATGAACCATTGAGGGTCACACAAGTATCGAATTCTGTGTTCCCGTTGAGATAGTCAAATTTCAAGGAGTTGGAATTCGGCGACTATAGTTTGTTGAAGATCAAACAGGAAGTTTATAAAGGAGTTTATGAGCTGATTCCATAGGATGGAAGAAGTGAAAGTTAGCATGATTGCTAAATAAAGAAGGAGAGTAGAACTGCATGTTTTGTGAAGGAGTTCACTAAAACTAGCAGCTGCCAAATATGGTAACTGTCATATATGGCAAGTTCTAAATTTGGCAAATGAAAATTTTGATCTTCGAAATTTTCGATTTTCATTACATGAACAAGATTTGTATCCTTGATACATCAGTGCTTTCGGATCGTCGATCGAGGTTATAATGAGTTCGGAATCATTTTTTTCGTGATTTTGGAATTTACTAATTAAATGATTGTGCTAGTAGTGGTGACTACTAACATGCACAAATTCCCATAAATATTCTAGAGGAGTCTAGAATTAAATTAACCAAGGAGTTAGTTTATAAATTAAATAATTGTTATTTAATTTAATATACATATACATGTATATATTTTATATGGTGATCTAAAATATGTGTATATAATATTATTATATAATGTATTATTAAAGGTTAATAAATACATTATATATTAATTATATGGGAATTTAATTATAATGAAAATATAGAGTCCTTGTGGGAGAATGACTCCTAATTAGATTAGGAGTCTCACACTATTAATATATCATATGAGCGTATAATTACATAGAGATTTGTTTTCCACAAAAATTCCTTCCCTTTCCTCGAAGAAAACCCACGGCCATGTTGACTTCAAAAAAAAAAAAAAAAATCAAAATCATGCAATTAATTTTAGTTAATGATTTGATCCACAAAACAATGGTTGATTATGAATCAATTCATTCTCCCCACTTTGAAAAACTCTCGGCCACTATTTCATCTTTGAGAGAAATATTTTGGGCCTTCCTTGTTCTACCACCTTCGAGCCGCCGTCGCTACACCGTCTACGGATTTTGGAAATTCGGAGGCTACAGTCTCAACGCAAAAATCGTTTGTGATTTCTAGTGCAATCCAAGCGAGGAACAAAGTTTCTGATCGTGGACCTAATTAGGCGATCAAATTTGAAGAGCCGTTTGTAGGGATTTACAAGAAGGGCTATATCCGCCTAAACATCGGAATAGTTTGGAGTCCTGCATTAAGAACGTAAAGGTATAATTCTAAACACCATATGAATGTTTTAAACACATGACGCCCAAGAACAAAATTTTTAAACTTCCGCTGCGTTTTGGGTCCGAGAATACGATGTCCCAACAAAACTATCTATCCTACCCTAATCCATCATACCAAACATTAGCTTGGTTAAAAATGCATACTTTATTGAAAATACATATACGATTAATTGAATCAATTAAAACATACACAAGTACTAGTTATCAATGTTACGACTTACAAACTTGTTGGTTGCGATATCTTTTGATAATAATACAAAAATAAAGTATAAAACTGGACACCGACATTTTCGTGGAAACTCTTAAAAATTATCAGGGTAAAAAACCACAGACAAGATGAGAAGATTTCAGTATAATATTTTTTAGGTTACAACCTCCCACTTTACTTTTAAAGAGAACACATACTCTTTTAATGCAGAAAAACATAACACCTTATAAATATTATAGAACTACACACTCGAAGAAAAAGAGATCCACAAGAGAACACCTGAATGAATTTCGGGATGTAGAAACTGATGAAATGAGGGTCCTATTTATAGGAGTTCTCCTCGTGTGAAATTCCATGGCAAAGTCCAATATTGCAGCCTCAGTGAATGAAATACATTTAATGCATTTCATATTCTTATCTAATTTGCCCCATCAATATGTTATTTGATACCATTCATAATTTTTTCGACATTTCTCCTACTTAGATATTTGATTGAGAATCAAACACATCTCCACATATCCTTTCTATCTTATCATTCCCTACTACTTACGTTTTTGCTAGGCCATTTGATGATCTACAGCCCTCAAACTTTTCAGTGTTAGCTGACTTAGTTAGAAGGTCATCATGTTATTCTTTGTATGAATCTTTTGCATATTTACACTTTGTTGGGATCAGTTTATTGAATAGGAAGTGCTTAGACGGGGAGGTGGGGGGGGGGGGGGGGGGGGGGGGTTGAATAAACAATTGGAGATTATGAAATCTTTTCGTAGAAAAGTATCAGTTTGGTGACAAACTGAAACAAGAATCTTGTCGGTCAATGTCAATCAGTTTAACTGATAATAGTTGAGGAAAATAAACTAATTGACAGATAGGATATGTAAATAAAATGATAACACACAGAGAGTTACGGATGTTCGGAGAACTAAATACTCCTACGTCACCCTTTCTATCACAAGGATAGGATATGCACTAAAAGACTTTGATCGATACAAAAATTGTACAGACCCACTTCAGCTTGGACTAAACACTGACAAAACTGAAACTTTTAGTTAACAACAATTTTCACAGTTCTACGACTGATCTTAGCACAACTGATCTAGTCAAAGATCGAACGTAATACAAAATAGCTTCTGCTAGTTAGCTCGAAAGGTAGCCTCAACTGCTACAAATGAATCTTATAAGTGTGAGCTATGTAAACTTTGAATAAATCTCAGCAGAGTAACATCAAGCTTTTTGATAATGGTTCGTATATTTATTAACTACTCTTCTCTCCTATTTATAGGCTTCTCTTTCAACGGTAACATTAAATAATATTTGAATCTTATATTCGTTGATTGCCACGTCACTATTCTTCTGACATTCGTACACTGTAAACTCTGATATGCGGCGTTCCACTACGAGTTGCAATCTGCTTTTGTACTACTGTCAATTGAGTGGTTTAATGTCCTTTTCAACAACTGATAACGTGTACAACTGAATGATCAGCTGATAAGCAATAGCTGGTAAGCTCACAACTGAATGAATCAACTGATCAGTTTCCAACTGATCAGTCAGTTGTAGATTCATTTCAGCTGGTATCTGTTGCCTTTAATAATCTGCGCTACTCTTCAGTTAGGCAATCTGTCAGTATCAGTTACTCCAATAAATATATAGTTTGTCAAACAGTTTCCCCCTTTTTGGTGTTTGAGAAAACTTGTAAAGTATGAACTGATCAACTGAACTAAATAAAGGTTATTCAAATTTATTGTAGATAAAATAATTTTTTAGTGTACATATTCGTACAAAAAAAAAAATCCCTTGACTTCTTCTGATCTACTATTCTTTCATCAATCTATCTGCTTCCTCCTTTTTGTCAATCACCTCGACTCTTCGAGATAAGATGCGAACATCTGCTGCAATATCTTTGACTGCATTCAGCACAACTTCTTGCAGTAATTCAATCTTTTTGGTGACAGTACTTTGCAGAGAATCAAAACTTTTGCCGACTAATTGCTGATTTGGAAATGAGATTCAGTCGACAGTCTGTATTTCTTGATTTCGTTCATCTGAGTGTAGAGATAATTGACATGCTGAGTGAGCTGATTTAGTCTGCTTGATGTAGATTCATGATTATAATTTAGATTTAATGAATGTGCAAGCTGAGTCGATTGAATTCCAGAGATTGCATTCATCATGTTGTTGAGATTTTGCTGTATAGTTTGAATTTCTTCAAACAAAGCTTCTGTATCAGAAATACGAGGAGACATTACTCTTGAAGATTCTGGACTGTGCACTTTTTCTTGTTGAGTAAACACGACCATGGTGCCTTCAGTTGGTTCAGTTGTGTGCTCCGGTATTGCTGAAATGGTTTCAGTTGTTTGCTCTTGTTGAAGCTGGGGAGGAGAAGAGACAATAGGAAGATCCAAGGTAGAAGATGGTTCTTCAGTCTGAAGAGCAACTAGTTCTTGAGTTGGATGTATTATTGAATTTCCAGTTATTTGAGAAACTGGTTGTTCAGTCGGCACGTCTTCAACTCAGTGCAGTTGAGCCTCTGTAGTTGGTTCAAAAACTATATGTTCAGTCACTGGCTCAACAGTTTCTTCAAATGTATCCATCTCGGCTGGTTCCTTAGTGACTTCAGCTGAAACAACTGACTCTTTAACAAAAACAGTTCTACTGATGCCTCAGTAGCAATAAGTGGATTGGCTGGTTTATCAGGTAGCAGAACATCCTCAACTGATTTGAATGTGTCTAGCTGAATGTCAGATGTAACTGACTTGATGACCTAATCCAGATTGGCCAATGACAATTCAGCTTCAGAATATAGCTTTGAATCATCAGTAGGAGGTGCTGTTATTGAAGAATTTTGAGCAACTGAAGTTGCAGGGACAACTGCCTGTTGAGAAAGAAGAGCAGCAATGTCCTCAGAAGGCTCTTCAGCTGACTGCTCAGCTGGACAGTCAACTTGCGTTTGATTGTCTTATTCTGGACAGTCTTTTTCTTTTGGACTGATTTGGGAGCTTCTTGAGTCCCAATCTCCTTCTTGATTTTCAAAAATTGTTCAGGGAGCATTTCCAACTTTTGCTTCAGTGGCTGAACATTTTTGGCGTTGAAGATTTTTAGTTTGGATGATCTCTCTGAATCATCAGCCACTAGCTCCTTGACCTTCATCAAATAGCTTAACTGCACAGCAAAACTCTTGGACTGCTTGGTCGACTGAAACATATTCCTCAAAGTGTTGAAGATGATGTTCTTCCAGTTCACCTTCCGACCAGCCATAATAACAGTCATGTCTTGAAACTTTTCTAAAGTCAGTGCAGCAAATGATCCAGCCTTTGCCAAGAGCCCCTTTGCTACTATATCTGCCAGCAGTTGTACTTCTGGCTTTAGTTCCTTTTTGGGATCGGAAAACTTGATTTTCCGACCATCAGCTGAGAGTAGGGTTTGCATTTCCTCAATATCAAATGATTTAACTTCAGTGAGATAAGCTAGCCCATCAGTAGGCAGCTGAAAAAGGTTGCAAAAGAATTCTTCCTCAATGACCAACAACTGACCATTCACAGTAGTCTTGATGTTTCCGTTCTGATCGACGAACCCATTTGCATAGATATCCTGAATCTCTTTGGGATAGATTTCTTGGGAAGATAAACCCAAGAATGATTTTAATCCAGTTGCTTCTAGTTTCAGAAAAACATTCTTGATTCCTTCGTCTTTCATAGTAAAGATAGTCAAAATAAATAGCTATCGCGGTCATTATGTGAGCAGGAACCTGGTTGGTCATTTGAATAATCTTGAGAATCTGCGATGAGCATTCTGAGAAAAAAAATTTGCTCTGAATGTTTGAATGTGCGCGTAAGAAGAGAAACTGAAATGAAGCGGGGTAAATTACTTATGTACGTGACTGTTCAAATCATTGGACACGTGTTAACGTCTTTGTGCAAGACTGTTTTTGAATGTTTTGAGAGTGTTTGTGTGTGTGAGACTGAACAAGGATTTTCTCACACACTGAGGGAAATACGCTTCTAATCTAATATGATATATCTGTGAAGAGTTCCCTCGACTGGGCTGAATGCTTCTCTCTTTAAGCTGATATGACTTTGAATCGTGCCCTTTCTTTTCACTCTTGTGTTGTGTGTATTGAGTCTTCACTGATCTTCTCTTTAAATAGGTGGGAAAACTGATCGTACAGTGAGACTCATTGGTTGTATCCGTTGCATCTTGAATTTGTTTCTTGGATTTTGTGTCTCGACTTTTCGACTGCCCTTTTGAAACCTTTTGTCTTTAATGGACTAATGCAACGTCCATTATTATCCTTTGATTGGATAATGGCTTTGTACCTTCACGTATAGCTGGATTCCACTTGAGAGAGTTTGTCTTCATCCATAACTGAAAGATTCTAACTGATGCTTCGAACTGGTCAGTTGAACTGATCTTTCAGTTGGGCTGGTGAAATGTAAAAGGGCCAAGAACTCCTTGCTTGAAAATTTGCGGAAAATTAAAAATTTTTCTTTTTAAAAGAACTTAAATGGCCTCATTCATAAAATCGACTGATAAATCAAGTTCAATGTTTAAAATAATAGCAGCGGATGAAAATAAAGTTTTGCCAACAATAACAATTTAAAAATTATCCAACGACTGATAAAAATTGTTTGCGGAATAAAATAACAACTGCTGCACTGAGGTCCTCGGGTGCCACTACTGCCGACCCAAGCTGGCTCACTGGTCCCTCGCCCTCGGCCCTGGCCTCATCAGTACCTACAACAATCAAGTCTAGTGAGCCTAAAGACTCAGCATGCATAAATCGCATCTAACGAGTAAAAATCGGAATTAAAATATGCATGGGATAAAATATCATGTCCTGAGGCATGCTGAAAATAATCTGTACTGAGCAATTATAATACATGCACAACTGAACTAAAAATCACTGTAAAAATATTTGTTCCTTGGAGCCTGTACTGAAATATCTGGTAAAATTTTCTGTTGAGATTATGTTTTACGCCTGTGGCCACTGCACTAAGCTGAACTGATCGGTAACTGGCTACCGGGGAGGCTGAAACTGAACTGAGCTGGCCGGTCACTGGCGACCGGGTGGTACCATACTGAACTGATCGGTCACTGGCGACCGTATAAAATAACACTCCCACATAGTGAATGAACCACAAGCCATATCGCATAAATCTCAAAAATAATCATTTTCTGTTTTCATGCACGTAATATAATTAACTGACGTAATGAAAAATCCTGTAATTTTACCAACTGGATTGGATTGGATCGTCCCCAGGCTCGCTGCAACTTAACTGTGCCATGAAAAACATGCAAATGCTAACACTTGACCAACTATGCAATTTACGTTCAAAAGATGCGACTATAACGCCTAATGACTTCGCATTTAATCATGACTCCGAGCCAACCTGAACCGACACCAAACCGACGTATAGTCATGATTAAAATACGCTGAAAAATCATAAAATAATGCTCCTAAAATGATAGGGTCGAAATCTAGGTGAAATGGAGGCCAAAACACGAAACGCTCTTTCGAGAGTCAATTTGGCACATTGCACCGTAAATTCTTGTACGACCTCAAAAATGATCCGAATCACAAACGGTCAAAAACATGACCTTACCAACTCAATGAGGCACTGTCCAGACCAAGGTCATGGGCTAAAAGCCAACCAAGAACTCAAATGAGCCTTCTAAACGACACAACAACTTGCTGTAAATTTCCAGCAGCTGCACACCCGTGTAACTTGTGTTGTTTTCGAGACTACCGGCCATTGGGGCGTGAACCACCGACCAGAGACTCTTACCAACATCCCAAGGAATGAGTTGAACCATGGATAAGGGCCTTAGGCCAGCCACAATCCGCGTCACACCAAAACTCAACCGAAGGGTCCAACCGAGAGCAACGTGCATGCGTGTGTAGTGTTTATGCTATGATCGATGTCTCATGTCGTTCCAATGGCCATTTGATTGACCATGGCACGATATAGACATCTAGGAGCATGATATGAAACGTGGCTAAGGGCCATAGGCCAACCAAGATCCACACCAAGCAACCACAAACCGAAACCATATGCTGAACAAATGAAGAAGCCGAATGGGGAAGGGGCTGTTTTGATGTTTTGATTAAAAACCGAGGGGCCATGGACCAAGCCACCAAAAGGGTGACTTAGTCACGTCTTAGACTTGCTAGGGAAGTGATCTAACCATGGCTATAGGCCCTTGGGGCAGCCAAGATCAGATCCACACCCCTTGACACAAAACTGAAATTTCGAAACACAAATCTGCGTCTATGGGAACTTGCTGTCATTCTGAATTTCCAGCAAGAATGGGGCTGGTTTGAATGGACCAACATGGTCCTAATGCATCCTACTACATGTATATAAGCCGCCTTGGGAGCCTGGGGTCGAACCACAACCTGAAACCATCAAAACTAAAAGAAAACGTGAAGCTGCCATGAAGAGCCGAAATTCTGCATGTGTTGTTTCAAAATGTTTGGACATGGATCTCGATTTTTGCTTGAATAAACATGATCATGTACGGAAAAATAAATGATAATATGACTTGATTGAGGTTTAGAAAGAATCTAGACATGCCTGGTTATCGTTTGAAATGAAAACGAAAAGAAGAGACGAGACGGCGCGGAGGAGACGGAGTGGCTTGCTTCTCTACCTTTCTTGGCTCTCGATTTCTTGCCTTAATCCCTAGCTATGGCTCACGAATTTTACCTCTGAAAAGGGGTCTTATTTTCGGTGGAGGTGGAGGGGGAGTGATGGTTATGAAGGTGAGGAGAAGGGTGCACAATAATAGGATCATGTCAAGACCAAGTCTTCCCAAATTTGAATTTTGAATTATGGTTTGATATCAAATGAGTTGGTGGATGCTTCTAGGAGGTAGTGGCCGAATTCTCTCTTGATTCTAGACTAGGATATGTCCACTAATTAATTAATTAAGGTGGAAAAATAGCTAAAAGAATTAGCATGCTAATCAACCAAGAATGGGTCAAAGGTGAGTTGGCAAGTCCTAGTTTGTTCTTCTAGGGGTGTGACCGAAAATGCATGATAAATGGTAGGGGAAAATTGATTATCTAGTAATTTAATAACCCTTAAAAGTCTTACTAATCCTTTAATTAATTTAGTGAGCTAACCCCTTAATTAAGTAACTTAAATGAACTCATTTCTTAATAACCTCAAATAATTAAATTAAATCCTCAAACCTCCTTTCTAACTTAAATGAACTTACTTGCTAGCTAAATTAACTTCTGGAAATATTCTCGAATCTTAAATTCTATCTCAAAACTCCGACTCCGGTCCGGCCTCACTGAAATAACTGAAATGCTAAAAATCAAACTACTGAACTGAAATAATGAATAATTAACTTCAAATAAATGCATTTAAAATAATCATGCAATGAAGTCAATTAAATTTAAAAATCTAGAATTATGCATGGCTTATACGTAAACTGATTTACGGGTTCTACAATCCTTCCCCCCTTAAAATAAATTTCGTCCTCGAAATTAGAACTCACCGAATAACTCGGGGTATTGATCTCTCATCTCCGGCTCAGACTCCGACGTAGCTTCCTCTTCAGAATGGTTGAGCCATTTGACTTTGACTCGCTTAACAAGCTTGTTCCGAAGTTTCTTCTCCTGTCTGTCTAGGATCTGCACGGGTCTCTCCTCATACGATAAGTTCGGAGTAAGCTGCAACGGCTCGAAATTCAGCACATGCGAAGGATTTGCCATATACTTCCTCAGCATGGAGACGTGAAACACATTGTGTACTCCGGCCAGATTCGGCGGAAGAGCCACACGATACGCTAGCGTCCCAACTCTGTCGAGGATCTCAAACGGTCCAATGAATCTCGGACTGAGCTTCTCTTTCTTCCCAAATCTCATGACACCCTTCATAGGTGCCACTTTCACGAAAACATGATCGCCCACTACAAACTCTAAGTTTCTCCTCCGCTTATCGGCATAACTCTTCTGTCGGCTCTGAGCAGTCCTCATCCTATCACGGATCTTGACTACTACATCTGCTGCCTGCTGAACAATCTCTGGACCCAACTCTGCTCTCTCTCCTACTTCATCCCAATGAACAGGAGATGTACACTTGCGGCCATACAGTGCTTCATACGGAGCCATACCAAGAGAAGACTGGAAGCTGTTGTTGTAGGTGAACTCAACCAGTGGCAAGTTCGACTCCCAACTCTCTGAGAAATCAATGACGCAAGCGCGAAGAAGATCCTCCAAAATCTGAATAACTCGCTCCGACTGCCCATCTGTCTGCGGATGGAAAGCTGTGCTAAACAGCAACTTCGTACCCAAAGTCGAATGCAAGCTCTTCCAAAATGAAGAAGTGAATCTGGGATCTCTGTCGGATACGATCGAAACCGGAATACCATGAAGTCGGACTATCTCTCGGATATACAGCTCTGCATACTGAACCATGGTGAAAGTCGTCTTAATGGGCAAGAAGTGCGCTGATTTGGTAAGACGATCTACAATCACCCAGATAGCATTCGATCCTCTGGCTGACCTCGGCAATCCGGTCACAAAGACCATGGTAACATTCTCCCACTTCCACTCGGGAATAGGGAGAGGCTTGAGCAAACCTGCTGGTCTCTGATGCTCGGCCTTCACTAACTGGCAAGTCAGGCACTCGGATACAAAACGCCTGATGTCCTTCTTCATCCCTGGCCACCAATACAATAGCTGCAGATCTTTGTACATCTTCGTACTCCCAGGGTGAATGGAGTACGGGGACGTATGGGCCTCTGATAAGATATCTGCTCGGATAGAATCACTGCTAGGAACCCATATCCTATCTCGGTATCTCACAATACCGTCGCTGACTGTATACAAGACACTGCCCTTGGCTTCATCTCTCTTCTTCCACTGTGCCAACTGCTCATCTGCGGCCTGACCACTGCGAATACGGTCCAAAAGGGAAGACTGAATGGTCAAGGTAGATAGACGAGGAACTCTACCTCGAGGGTAAGTCTCAAGATCAAACCTCTGCATCTCGATCTGAAGAGGTTTCTGAATCGTCAAATGAGCCATCACTGCGACTTTCCTGCTCAAAGCATCCGCAACTACATTAGCTTTACCCGGGTGGTAGCTAATGTCACAATCGTAGTCTTTCACAAGCTCCAACCAACGCCTCTGACGCATGTTCAGCTCCTTCTGCGTAAAGAAATACTTGAGGCTCTTATGGTCGGTAAAGATCTGACACTTCTCTCCATACAGATAGTGCCTCCAAATCTTCAAAGCAAAAACTACGGCCGCTAACTCCAGATCATGGGTAGGGTAATTCTTCTCATGAATTTTCAGCTGTCGAGAAGCATACGCTATCACTCTCCCATGCTGCATCAAAACTGCACCTAAACCAAGCTTCGAAGCATCGGTATAAAGGACAAACTCGCCGGATCCTGACGGTACAGCCAAAACGGGTGCTGAGATAAGAGCTTGCTTCAAAGTATCGAAGCTCTTCTGACACTCCTCACTCCACACAAACTTCACATTTTTCTTTGTCAGTGCTGTGAGTGGAACGGCAATGGATGAGAATCCCTGAATGAACTTCCTGTAATATCCTGCTAGCCCAAGAAAACTGCGGATCTCCGATACATTCCGAGGCACAACCCAATCTCTGACTGCTGCAACTTTCGCCGGGTCTACCTCAATGCCACTGCTAGAAACAATGTGGCCCAAGAACGCCACCTTCTCTAACCAGAATTCGCACTTACTGAACTTTGCGAATAGTTTGTGTTTCTGCAATGTCTGCAACACTGTGGTCAGATGCCTGCTGTGCTCCTCCCGACTCTTGGAGTAGACGAGAATGTCATCTATGAACACTATCACAAACTGGTCGAGGTACGGCTGAAATACGCGATTCATTAGATCCATGAAGATCGCTGGCGCATTCGTCAGACCGAACGGCATCACTAGGAACTCGTAGTGGCCATAACGAGTCCTGAAAGCTGTCTTCGAGACATCAGCATCTCTCACCCTCAACTGGTGATAACCGGAACGCAGATCTATCTTGGAGAAAATCGAAGCTCCCTGCAACTGGTCAAACAGATCCTCAATCCTCGGCAGTGGGTATTTATTCTTCACTGTAACCCTGTTCAACTCCCTGTAGTCAATGCAAAGCCTCATCGAGCCATCCTTCTTTTTCACAAATAAGACCGGCGCGCCCCATGGAGAAAAGCTCGGGCGAATGAACTCCTTGTCGAGAAGTTCCTGAATCTGCTTCTTAAGCTCTGCCATCTCTGTCGGTGCTATTCGGTATGGCGCTTTGGATATCGGAGCCGTACCTGGCATAAGCTCAATGGAAAACTCCACCTCTCTCTCGGGTGGCATACCAGAGACGTCTTCGGGAAAAACGTCTAAGAAATCTCTGACAATCGGAACATCTGAGGCTGACTGGCTGGGTTCCTCGGGGACAGATAAAAAGGTCGCTAGAAATGCCCGACCCCCTCTATGCATGAGTTTCCTAGCCTGAACATAAGGAATAATGCGCGGTAAAGGAAAGTACATGTCCGGCTCAAATAAGAACTGCTCCATTCCAGGCGGTCGGACAAGAACAGATCTCCGCTAGAAGTCTATCAACACTCTGTTCCTCAATAGCCAGTCCATCCCTAGGATGATGTCAAATTCCGGCATCGGTAGCACGATCAGATCCGCATAAACAAGATTACCGTGCAGCTTAAGGTCTATATCTCGGATAACATTGGTAGCTGCCATCTCCTCGCCTGACGGCAACACTACTGAAAAGGCTGTATCTAGCCCAATGATCTGGATCTTGAGGAAGTTTGCAAAGACCTCCGAAATAAACGAGTGAGTGGCCCCTGAATCTATCAAGGCTTTGGTAGCGGAACCAGATATAAAAATTCTCCCTGAAAGATCGGAACTCTAAGTTGAATCCCACTACAAGATCTAAACTTATAGACATGCAAAGGTCAAGGTTCCTCTAGCTTAATTCCCCCGAAAAAAAATCTGAGTAGAGCATGCAATCCTATAACAGTTCTAAGTTCACATCTAAATCCCGATTCCCAAAACACGGAAATTCAAATAATAACTTATAGTTTAAAGGTACCTGTCAACAACATAGTCTCCGGGTTGGTTTCCGCGGCATGGAGAGCAAAAACTCTGCCTTGGATAGGCAGATTCCTCTGAGGACACTGCAGCAACATGTGGTCTGGACTGCCACACTTAAAACACTTTCCTGAGCCAGCCATACATGCTCCAGGATGGCGACGTGAGCACCTAGGACAGACTGGGTGCTCCTGAGTCCTCGGGGCTGGGCGTCCCCGCTGCTGCTGCTGCTGCTGCTGGCCTCGGTTCCTGGGCGGTCCATAAAAAGGCCTCTTATTCTGCTGCTGATGCTGATGAGGAGGAGGGCGGTGCGGTGCCTGGACTGGGCGCTTGCCCTGGCGATCCCTCTCGATATCCCGCAGATCCTGCTCTGCGGCTAAGGCCTTGGTGACGGCAATATCATAAGTAGCAGGGTCAGATACCCTAACATCCCGGCGCAAGATCGGCCGTAAACCCACCAGGAAGTGCATCCGCTTGGCTCTGGCATCATTCGCGATCAGGGGCACAAAGTGACAGCCCTTCTCGAACTTACGGATAAACTCCGTAACCGTCATATCCCCCTGTCTCAGGCTCATGAACTCGGCGGTCAGCCTGGTGCGAACCTCCTCAGCAAAATACTTGGAGTAGAAAACCTCCGTAAAGCGGGTCCAAGAAAGTGTAGGCAAGGTCAGGGCTACCGAAGCTCCTTCCCACCATAAGCGGGCGTCTCCAGTGAACAGGTAGGTGGCACATTGGACTCGGTCTGCGTCCCCCAGCTCCATAAACTCAAAGATGACCTCGAGGGATTTGATCCATCCCTCGGCAACCATGGGGTCAGATGTCCCAGAGAATTCCTTCGGGCGCATCTTCATGAATCGCTCATAAACAGCCTCGGGCCCTGTCGGCCTGGCTGCGGCTGCGGCTGCGGCTGCGGCTACGGCTGCGGCATTGCCCCCCGCAAACTGTGCGAAGAACTGTGCCATCCCAGCTAACATTTGGGCACTCATGTCTGGTGGTGGCGGTGGAGGAGGTGGTAGGTCTCCCTCCGGTCTATGCTCCTCTCTGTCCTCTCGGCGAGGCTCCACCTCTCTGTTGCGCTCTAAAATGCGTCTAGGGGGCATACTGTTCCAACATAACCCGTACGTAACTAACATGCATAATTCCATAATTTATTTTAAATGAACCCTGAAATACTGAAAATCTGGAAGCATGCTGACAAACTAATTCATGCTTTAACTAAAATGCTGAACAAAATGCTGAACTGAAAAACTTACAGACCAAAGACGTGGCTTCGTGAGCTTCTTGCGGTCAGTAGTAGTGAAACCCTATACAGAACCACCGCTCTGATACCAACTGTAAAAAGGCCAAGAACTTCTTGCTTGAAAATTTGCGGAAAATTAAAAATTTTTCTTTTTAAAAGAACTTAAATGGCCTCATTCATAAAATCGACTGATAAATCAAGTTCAATGTTTAAAATAATAGCAGCGGATGAAAATAAAGTTTTGCCAACAATAACAATTTAAAAATTATCCAACGACTGATAAAAATTGTTTGCGGAATAAAATAACAACTGCTGCACTGAGGTCCTCGGGTGCCACTACTGCCGACCCAAGCTGGCTCACTGGTCCCCGCCCTCGGCCCTGGCCTCATCAGTACCTACAACAATCAAGTCTAGTGAGCCTAAAGACTCAGCATGCATAAATCGCATCTAACGAGTAAAAATCGGAATTAAAATATGCATGGGATAAAATATCATGTCCTGAGGCATGCTGAAAATAATCTGTACTGAGCAATTATAATACATGCACAACTGAACTAAAAATCACTGTAAAAATATTTGTTCCTTGGAGCCTGTACTGAAATATCTGGTAAAATTTTCTGTTGAGATTATGTTTTACGCCTGTGGCCACTGCACTAAGCTGAACTGATCGGTAACTGGCTACCGGGGAGGCTGAAACTGAACTGAGCTGGCCGGTCACTGGCGACCGGGTGGTACCATACTGAACTGATCGGTCACTGGCGACCGTATAAAATAACACTCCCACATAGTGAATGAACCACAAGCCATATCGCATAAATCTCAAAAATAATCATTTTCTGTTTTCATGCACGTAATATAATTAACTGACGTAATGAAAAATCCTGTAATTTTACCAACTGGATTGGATTGGATCGTCCCCAGGCTCGCTGCAACTTAACTGTGCCATGAAAAACATGCAAATGCTAACACTTGACCAACTATGCAATTTACGTTCAAAAGATGCGACTATAACGCCTAATGACTTCGCATTTAATCATGACTCCGAGCCAACCTGAACCGACACCGAACCGACGTATAGTCATGATTAAAATACGCTGAAAAATCATAAAATAATGCTCCTAAAATGATAGGGTCGAAATCTAGGTGAAATGGAGGCCAAAACACGAAACGCTCTTTCGAGAGTCAATTTGGCACATTGCACCGTAAATTCTTGTACGACCTCAAAAATGATCCGAATCACAAACGGTCAAAAACATGACCTTCCCAACTCAATGAGGCACTGTCCAGTCCAAGGCCATGGGCTAAAAGCCAACCAAGAACTCAAACGAGCCTTCTAAACGACACAACAACTTGCTGTAAATTTCCCGCAGCTGCACACCCGTGTAACTTGTGTTGTTTTCGAGACTACCAGCCATTGGGGCGTGAACCACTGACTAGAGACTCTTACCAACATCCCAAGGAATGATTTGAACCATGGCTAAGGGCCTTAGGCCAGCCACAATCCGCGTCACACCAAAACTCAACCGAAGGGTCCAACCGAGAGCAACGTGCATGCGTGTGTAGTGTTTATGCTATGATCGATGTCTCGTGTCGTTCCAATGGCCATTTGATTGACCATGGCACGATCTAGACATCTAGGAGCATGATATGAACCGTGGCTAAGGGCCATAGGCCAACCAAGATCCACACCAAGCAACCACAAACCGAAACCATATGCTGAACAAATGAAGAAGCCGAATGGGGAAAAGGGCTGTTTTGATTAAAAACCGAGGGGCCATGGACCAAGCCACCAAAAGGGTGACTTAGTCACGTCTTAGACTTGCTAGGGAAGTGATATAACCATGGATATAGGCCCTTGGGGCAGCCAAGATCAGATCCACACCCCTTGACACAAAACTTAAATTTCGAAACACAAATCTGCGTCTATGGGAACTTGATGTTATTCTGAATTTCCAGCAAGCATGGGGCTGGTTTTAATGGACCAACATGGTCCTAATGCATCCTAATACATGTATATAAGCCGCCTTGGGAGCCTGGGGTCGAACCACAACCTGAAACCATCAAAATTAAAAGAAAACGTGAAGCTGCCATGAAGAGCCGAAATTCTGCATGTGTTGTTTCAAAATATTTGGACATGGATCTCGATTTTTTCTTGAATAAACATGATCATGTACTGAAAAATAAATGATAATATGACTTGATTGAGGTTTAGAAAGAATCTAGACATGCCTGGTTATCGTTTGAAATGAAAACGAAAAGAAGAGACGAGACGGCGCGGAGGAGACGGAGTGGCTTGCTTCTCTACCTTTCTTGGCTCTCGATTTCTTGCCTTAATCCCTAGCTATGGCTCACGACTTTTACCTCTGAAAAGGGGTCTTATTTTCGGTGGAGGTGGAGGGGGAGTGATGGTTATGAAGGTGAGGAGAAGGGTGCACAATAATAGGATCATATCAAGACCAAGTCTTCCCAAATTTGAATTTTGAATTATGGTTTGATATCAAATGAGTTGGTGGATGCTTCTAGGAGGTAGTGGCCGAATTCTCTCTTGATTCTAGACTAGGATATGTCCACTAATTAATTAATTAAGGTTGAAAAATAGCTAAAAGAATTAGCATGCTAATCAACCAAGAATGGGTCAAAGGTGAGTTGGCAAGTCCTAGTTTGTTCTTCTAGGGGTGTGACCGAAAATGCATGATAAATGGTAGGGGAAAATTGATTATCTAACAATTTAATAACCCTTAAAAGTCTTACTAATCCTTTAATTAATTTAGTGAGCTAACCCCTTAATTAAGTAACTTAAATGAGCTCATTTCTTAATCACCTCAAATAATTAAATTAAATCCTCAAACCTCCCTTTCTAACTTAAATGAACTTACTTGCTAGATAAATTAACTTCTGGAAATATTTCTCGAATCTTAAATTCTATCTCAAAACTCCGACTCCGGTCCGGCCTCACTGAAATAACTGAAATGCTAAAAATCAAACTACTGAACTGAAATAATGAATAATTAATTTCAAATAAATGCATTTAAAATAATCATGCAATGAAGTCAATTAAATTTAAAAATCTAGAATTATGCATGACTTATACGTAAACTGATTTACGGGTTCTACATGAAATCAGTTGACTCGTCAGTTGAACTGATTTCACACTTGTTCAGTTGGATTGATCAGTTGGATTTCTTCATCAGTTGAACACTCCTTCGGCTGGCCAGGCTTTTGAGGTTTTCCTACTGAATTACCTATCAACTGGACAATCAGCTCGACTGCTCAATTGACGTAATCAGTTAGACTGATTCATTTTGTGCGATCAGTTGGGTCTTTATTTTTGCGATGTAAACATCTCGTAATTGATCCTAGATGCTGCACACTAAGGTAGATCATTAGTAAAATAATTAACAGGTTTTGTTATGACCAAATCAAGATTGCGAACTTGAAAAGTTCCAACAATCTCCCCTTTTTTGATGATTACAAAACCTGAGCAGTTAAGCGCAATATATTCAGTTCAAGGATTAGCAAGTTCAAATTTTATTAAAGGCTCCCCCTTTATAACTTAATTTAATGAAATTAAAATAAGCAAAAACTCCATCTCCAAAACTGAGTTAAAACCTTTTAAAAAAAATGGATAGAATTAAGAAACTACTTTTCAATTGATGAAAAGGAAAGAGTTTTTTGTAACAACTGAGTTTTAAAACCGATTGATAATATTCTTAGATGGAGAGAAAAACAAGAAACTCCCCCCCATAAACTGAATAAAAACCCGTATCTGAAAGATATTTTTATAGTCATTCATTCAGAGATTATAATCATTCAAGCAATGTAGACAAGAGATTTGGAAATATCAATTCAGTTACAATAAAACACAGCTGAAGAAATACGATGTTTATTTAAAGAAATTTCCTTGTATTTACATCTGAGTACATATATCAGTTGAACAAGAAATATTACTACAATGGTAGCATATTTTAAACAACATCAGATATCAGTTGGTTTGTGTGACAGAACTGGATATACCATCGATTGGTTGCTTGACTGCTTGAATTGCTGCATCGGTTGTGAGTTTATCTTGCTAGAGAAACGAGTTAAACTGCTTGAACTTGACTCTTAGCAGACTAATTAGTCGAGCAGACTCTGACTAAGCTCAACTAGAATGCAGCTGGTGATTTTAATCATCCAACGTCCCAGAATGGATGAGTTTCATCTGAAGAACAGCTGACCTGGTAGGCTTGCAACTAAAGACTTGTTCAAGGAGCAATTTAGCTGTGTATCTTTGCAGATGATTCTCAGTCCCCTGCAGACTAATTAAAAACCCCTAGTAAAGAGTCTAAAGAATTGGCTGCAATTTTAGTCGCAGAGCCAATCCTCTCAACTCTTTACCAAAGAGCGACATATAAATATTTTCAAATAGTTTTGAAAATCGTATGAGATACTTTTAAATAGCTTTTAACAATATTTTAAAGTGAGATTTTAAAACACTGTTTTCTTCAAATGTTCTTCTTATAACAACCCGCTCTGATACCAATTGAAGGAATGTTTGCTCAGCATCTTTGGGATGCTTCAAAAAAAATATTCTCCAATGAGCTGCAATAGCTCGTGTTCTAAGAATATTAACACCGATAAATTAAATTGAGTTTGGTTTTAAAACCAAGCGGTAGAAACTCGAAGTAATCCTTCGTGAAGAGTACTGATATATTTAGAAAATATTTTAACTTATGTAAACTCACTAACTGAAATAAGACAGATTAGTTTTTGCATTCTTCAGTTCAGTTACGGTGACAACTGAACTGACAAATACTCCAACTGATCAAAACAGTTTGAAAACAATAGTTAATCAGTTAAATACACAATATATGTTTATGGATGTTCGGAGACTTCAACTGCTCCTACGTCACCCATTCTATCTCCACAGATAGGATCCACTAGAAGACTTTGATCGATACAAAAATTGTACAGACCCACTTCAGCTTGGACTAAACACTGCCAAAACTGAAACTCTTAGTTAACAACAATTTTCACAGTTCTACGACTGATCTTAGCACAACTGATCTAGTTAAAGATCGAAGGTAATACAAAATAGCTTGTGCTAGTTAGCTCAAAAGGCAGCCTCAACTGCTACAAATGAATCTTATAAGTGTGAGATATGCAAATTTGAATAAATCTCAGCAGAGTAACAGCAAGCTTTTTGATAATGGTTCGTATATTTTTTGACTGCTCTTCTCTCCTATTTATAGGCTTCTCTTTCAACGGTAACATTAAATAATATTTGAATCTTAAATCCGTTCATTGCCACATCACTATTCTTCTGACATTCGTACACTGTAAACTCTGATATGCGGCGTTCCACTACGATTTGCAGTCTACTTTTGTACTACTGTCAGTTCAGCGGTTGAATGTCCTTTTCAACAACTTATACTGTGTACAGCTGAATGATCAGCTGATAAGCAATAGCTGGTAAGCTCACAACTGAATGAATCAACTGATCAGTTTCCAACTGATCAGTCAGTTGTAAATTCAGTTCAGCTGGTATCTGTTGCCTTTAATAATCTGCGCTACTCTTCAATTAGGCAATCTGTCAGTATCAGTTAATCCAATAAATATATAGTTTGTCAAACAGCCGAAATTACGTTTCCAACACACTTCATTCCTCTACTACTTTTTGCACAAAATGAAATTGAACTCTAATGTGTTTAGTCTTGGAATAAAATGCTGGATTTCTTGTGATGTGCAAGGTACTTTGACTGTTACAAAACAAAGGAAAATTTTCTTGTTTGTGCCTGATATCTTCCAATAACCTTTCAATCCATATTTCCTCCGTGTAAGCTCAAGTAGCTGCCTTTATTCTGCTCCCGTAGTAGATAACACCACAACTTTTTGCAGTTTTTGGAATATTTCATGTTCTCAATCTTGATTTTGATGTTAACAAAACTTTTTATTTTGTTTTTAATGATTTTACCTAAGTGCGCAGAAACTGGAACTGATTAGGATTCAAATTGATCAGTTATCGAGCCAAAACTGAAGCTATCGAGACGCAAACTGAAAGCACCAACTAATCGCCCAAACTGAATCAATTAAACTGATATATTAAAGACCAGTTCAACTGATTGTCCAGCTGATAGGCAATTCAGCAGAAGACCTTCAGACCGACCAGCTAATGAAGAGCTCAACCGATGAAGAGTCCAGCTGACCAGTTCAACTGAAGCAGCGAAATAAGTTCAGCTGATGAGCCGAATGATTTCATAAAACCAGTTCAAGATCAGTTCAACTGATCAGTTCAGAACATCAGTTAGGAATCAATCAGTTTGCAGAACACGACAAGCTTATTCAATGAAATCCAGTTGTGCGCATTGAGGAAAAATTTTTGTCTAGTCAAAGGAAAATAATAGACATTGCAGCAGTGTTTAAATCCAAAATGAAGGATCGAGTGTGCTAGTGCCTTTGAAGGCATTTCGAACACTATATTCTCCAATGAGCTGCAATAGCTCGTGTTCTACAAATGTTAAAACTGATGAATTAGATCGAGTTTGGTTTAAACCAAACAGAAAAAACTCGAAGTAATCCTTCGTGAAGAAGACTATTATATTAGAAAACATTTTAACTTATTTAAACTGAATAACTGAAAAAAGGGTAGATTAGTTTTTGCATTCATCAGTTCAGTTATGGTGACAACTGAACTGATGGACACTCTAACTGATCCAAACAATTTGAAAACAGCAGTTATCAGTTAAATACACAAGATGTGTTTATGGATGTTCGGAAACTTCAACTGCTCCTATGTCACCCCTTCTACCTCTACGTGTAGGATCTACTAGAAGACTTTGATTTATATAACCACTTGTACAAACCCACTCAGCTAGGACTTACACTACTGCCTAAATTGAATTCCTAGCTACGACTGAAAGCAGCACCTTCCAGCCAATACTTTTTTAACGTCTATGTGACAAAGACTACACACACAAGTTTAACGTATTTGTGCAAGATTATATTTGAGTGGTGGTGAGTGTATTTGTGTGTGAGAACTGAACAAGGATGTTCTCACACACTGAGGGAGATAAGCTTCTAAACTAAGCTGATTTGTCTTAGGTATCCCTCTGGGCTGATTGCTTCTTGAAAGCTGATGAGCAAATAAGCATGCCCTTTCTAAACTACACTCTCTCTGGTATTTGCGTTGAAGCTCTCACTCTGTCTTCACTGATCTTTATCTTAAATTTATAGGCGCGAAGTTAGATCGTACAGTGAGACTCATTTATTGTATTCGTTGCATTTTGAATTCGTTTCTTGGAATTTGTGTCTCGACTTTTTGACTGCCTTTATGAAACGTCTGTCTTTAATGTACTGATGCAACGTCTGTTATTTTTCTTTGACTAGACAATTACTTTGTACCTTTGTGTATAGCTGGAATCCACTAGAAAGAGATTGTCTTGATCTACAACTGAAAGATTCTGACTGATGCTTCGAACTAGTTAGCTGAACTGATCTTCAGTTGGGCTGGTGAAATCAGTTGACTTGTCAATTGAACTGATTTCACTCTCATTCAGTTGTACTGATCATCTGGGTTTCTTCATTAGTTGAACACTCCTTCAGCTGGCCAGGCTTCTGAGGTTCTCCTGCTGAACCACCTATCAACTGGACAATCAGCTGGACTACTCAATTGACGTAACAGTTAGACTGATTCAGTTTGTGCGATCAGTTGAATCTTCAGTTTGCGATGTAAATAGTTCGTGACTGATCCTAGCTACAGCACACTAAGGTAGATTATTAGTAACACAAAATAACAAGTTTTTTTAACATCAAAATCAAGATTGCGAACTTGAAAAGTTCCAACACAAAACGTTCCAGAATGGTTGCCGGAAAGTACAGACACATTTCGAGGAACGAATTCAAACTGCAACGTTCATATTTGATGAGTCTTTATGTACGGTCTCATTGCATCTATAAATACCAGATCAAGATCATCAATATACAAGCGTGTGGAAAACACACAAGTGTGTGAAGATAAAAAGAAGAGAAATAGGGCATGCCAACCACTTAGTCTAGAAGCAAAATTCTCAATGTGTGAGAACACTTTCGTGTTGTATTCATAGATCCAGTTCTCACACGCTGACACACCATCACTCACAAATACAGAAAATTGAGCATACTGATAAGTTAAGTGAGTCTTGCACAAAGACGTAAAACTTGTGTATGTAGTATTTTACACATAGACGTTAAACAAGTGTTGGATGGAAGGTGCTGCCTTCAGTCTAAGCTAGAAGTTCAGTTAGACACTAGGGTAAGTCCTAAGCGGAGTGAGTTTGTACAAAGCTTTGTATAAATCAAAGTCTTCAAGTGGAACCTACCCGAGGTGGTAGAAAGGGTGACGTAGGAGTAGTTGAAGTCTCCGAACATCCATAAACATATCTTGTGTTATTAACTGTTTAACTATTGTTTTCAAACTGATTTTATCAGTTCAGCTGTTATCAGTTCAGTTCTCACCACAACTGAACTGATATATGCAAGAACTGATCCCCCTTATATCAGTTAATCAGTTTATAAAAGCTAAAAAAAGCTTTAAACTGATACGTTGCATGTTTGATTTTAAAGAAAATTTATGTATATGCTTGATTTTTAAAAGTGATGAATCTGATAATATGCTTTGAAGGATGAGAGTTGGTTGTGACTAATATGATGACATGTTAATACGATGATATGTAAGGTTAAGTCTCAGTGGATGGGTAATATTGTCACTGATGTCTCTGCTGCAGAGTACCGCAGTTATACTTAGATGGATCCATCGTCTAATACGATGCTACGAAAGTCACAGCTAATTAACGGAATTCAAATTAAGAAAAACGAACATGCATATGTTGATATGATGATATATCACTACAAGAAAATTGGCCTTCAACAACACACCAACGACAACGATTTTTCACTAAAACCGTTTTCTTTTAGTTTTTAACAACGATTTTAGTGAAAACCGTTGTCTTTTAGCGTTTTTTAAGCAAAAGATAACGGTTTTTAGAAAATCGTTGTCTTTGAGCGTTTATTTAGGGTGAAAGACAATGGTTCTATAAACCGTTGTCTATTAGCGTGTTTTTTTGACAATCGACAACAGTTTTAGAAAACCGTTGTCGATTGACGTGTTTTTTAGACAACCAACAAAGGTTTTTTAAAATTTTTGCTATATTTAGCGACTGTTTCGCAAAAACCGTCGCTATATTTAGCGACGGTATTAATAAAACCGTTGCAATTTTTAGATTAGTGACAATTTGGCTTAAACCGTCGCTAAATGTAGCGATGATTTTAATTAAACCGTCGCTATTTTTAAATTAGCGATGATTTAATAAAAAACTGTTACTAATAGCGACGGTTTATGATTAACCTTCGCTAATAGCGATGGTTCAATAGACAACCGTCGCTAATAGGGACGATTTAACCAACAATAGTCGCTAATAGCGACGGTTTTACCAAACTCCGTCGTAAATATGTCTATAAATATCCGGTTTTTCGGTCCATTTTCCTCCACAACACAACACTTAAAATTTTTCTGTCTTACACAATTTTAGTTTCGATTTAGGATAAGTTTTTTCGATTTAATCTTTGGTAAATTTTTAAGTGTTTGTTAAGATCATGAATAATGTTAACATAGTCAGATTGTAGGTTTATTTTGTATATTATTTAATTATTAAAGTAATTTTTTTTCTTTTACTTAAAAAATTAGTGACGGATTATGTAATTAGCGACGGCTTTATCAGAAACCGCCGCTACTTAGCGATGACTTTATAATAAACCGTCGCTAGGTAGCGTTAGTTTATTATAAAGTCGTTTGTTACGATATGTAGGTGTTTTTCTAGGATTTTTACTTGGTTTTATTCTACTCACATCATTGATGGCCGAGTTTTCAACGTTTTCGAACTGCAGTAACTTATTTGTCATTGAATTACGATTATTTTTAAAGGTTTTATGTTTCAGCAGTAGTGCATGCATGCAAAACTTTAGAATTTCGAAAATAAGTTTTAAAAAAAATTCTAGCAGTATTTAAAATTAGTAGACGTCACAGTTGGTATCAGTTCAAGGTTCCTCTATAGGGTTGTGACACCACTAACTTCTGTAGCTCAATCTTCAAACCTCAAGTCTGTAAGATTTTATGTTTTAAATGTTTTACTGCTATCACCTGCATGATTACAAGATATACATTTTACGATGATTTACGGTGCCTGTTTAGCTGCTTTCATGATTTAAA
Organism: Primulina tabacum; assembly: GCF_025594145.1. Classification (NCBI taxonomy): domain Eukaryota; kingdom Viridiplantae; phylum Streptophyta; class Magnoliopsida; order Lamiales; family Gesneriaceae; genus Primulina; species Primulina tabacum. The sequence continues at coordinate 16,314,101 of NC_134553.1, forward strand.
GATTTATTGTTTTGAAAAATAGAATAAATTGCATGATGAGTTACGTTTAGAATTGGACTGTGTTCAGATATCATGCCTCCCAGACGCGCCCCCAGTACAGACCGTCAGGATGATATTCCTGGAGGCGATAGAGGTCTCCCGCCACCACCACCACCACCACCGCCATTGGATTCAGCTACTGGAGTTCTCGAGGGTGCGCCTGCTCCCCGACCCTAGACTGACATATATGAGCAGTTTAGACGGCTCAACCCGAATGAGTTTGGGGGCACCACCGATCCATTCTTAGCAGAGGGTTGGATTCTATCCTTGGAGCTACATTTTCAATACCTGGATATGAGGGATGGCGATTGGGTTAGGTGCGCCACGCATATGTTGAGAGATGATGCATCCCTTTGGTGGGACGGAGCAGCGCACATGCTAAACTTGGATACCCTCACGTGGGATCAGTTCAAGGAGGCTTTCTATGGTAAGTATTTCCTAGCTGATGTTAGGGGTCGCCTGATGAGGGAGTTCATGAGTCTCCACCAGGGGGACTCGACTATAGCAGAGTTCATACGGAAGTTTGACATGGGCTGTCACTTTGCGCCCCTAATTGCTAGAGATGCCGCTCAGAAGCTGAGGCATTTCATGGATGGCCTAAGGCCTACTTTGTGCCGGGATGTGATGCTTATGTGACCGGCTAGTTACGATGAGGCGACTGGTTGTTATTTTCAGGCGGAGCAGGCCCTCCGGGATAGTGACGCTGAGATGCAGCGGAAGAGGCATCAGGCCCAGTCTAGCTCTCCCAGCCACATAAGAAGCAGTTTACAGGGCCACCGAGGCAGCAGGGGCAGCAAAAGCCCCATAGACAGTTTAGGAGGCTAGGAAAGCAGCGGCCGCCTCAGGCACCAGGGGATCCGAAGCTGGAAGAAGGGCAGCCGTGTAAGCAGTGCAACAAGTTACACTATGGCAAATGCATATAGGGCACCTTCAGATGCTTCATATGCAATAAGGAGGGGTACAAGGTGACATACTTCCCTAGGAACAAGGGCCCCACTACTGGCGGAGCTTATGTGATGCACGTCATGGAGGCAAAAGCCGAGCCCGACTCTACTTTGATCACCAGTAACTTCCATGCTTAAGTTTATTGTTTAGCGCTTGATTCCATGAGATTATATGATTTTTATGAGAAGTAACTATTGAGAGAGAACATAGAAGGAATTAGGATGCATGCTCTACCTAGTTGGATTTAGTGACTGAATTGCATGAATTTAGAATTTTAAGGGACTATTTTAGAATTGTTGAAATTTTAGAGATTTAATTATTAGTTCTAGAATTTTACGATTACAAGGGGATAAATTTGAAAATTTTGAGGGGTCAAAGATGCATATTTCAAAAATTTGTAGGGCCAAATGTAATATTCGAAACTTTAAATTCTAAAATTGCAAATTTCGAAATTTTTGAGGTTTAATTTCGAAATTTTTGGAGGAATACTTGGTTTAATTCAATAATTTTTCGAGGAATTTGGGATAATTGCTGATAAGAAACTTCTTAAGCTTCAACGCAATCAGATTTGATGGTATGCTTTGTCGCAGAAAGGATATATATTTCAAGTGTAGCCACACATGCATTGCTAGATTCCGGAGCTACAAATTCGTTTATATTCGAGACGTTCGTCAAGCGACTAGGAATCATACTAGTGGCGCTGGATTCACGATTCAGGGTATCGATTCCATTCGGAGATCAGATGTTCACTTTTCCGATAGTGAGGGTAATGGAGCTTCGGTTGCAGAGTAATGCGGTACAGGCATATTTGATTATGATACCGTTACCGGAGTTCGACATCATCTTGGGAGTGGACTGGATTTCTTCTAATTGAATTGCCATATATTTTCGACGGAGGTCAGTATCTGTCAGACCGCCCAACGATAGGCATTTGTATTTGAGGAAGCCAGACATTAGCAGATACCTCACATCATTTCCTGCATGTGTGCGAGGAAGCTCATGAAGAGAGGCTGCCAGCCAATTCTCACTGGTATTGTATCAGTGTCAGAGCCAGTCAGTCAGAGGCTAGAGGACGTTGATCTAGTCAGAGATTTCTCCAGTGTTTTCCCTGACGATGTTTCAGGCATCCCACCGGACAGAGATGTGGATTTTTCTATTGAGCTCATTCCAGGCACAATGCCGATCTCTAAGGCATCTTACCGTTTAGCGCCTGCAGAGATGAAGGAGCTGAAAGATCAGATTCAAGATCTTTTAGATAAGGGTTTCATTCCCCCTAGATTTTCTCCTTGGGGAGCGTCGGTTCTGTTTGTAAAGAAAAAGGATGGCAGTATGCGACTCTGCATTGATTACAGAGAGATGAACAGAGTCATTGTCAAGAACAAATATCCGTTTCTAGGGATCGAGGATTTATTTGATCAGCTTCAGGGAGCTTCGGTATTCTCGAAGATAGATCTCCGATATGGATACCATCAACTGTAGGTTAGAGAGTCTGACGTGCAAAAGAAAGCCTTCTGTACGCGTTATGGACACTATGAGTTTATGGTGATGCCCTTCGGTTTGACGAACACGCCAGCGATGTTCATGGATCTCATGAGTCGCGTGTTTCATCCATATTTGGATCAGTTCGTCATAGTTTTCATTGACAATATCCTGATATATTCGGGGAGCAGAGAGGAGCATAATCAGCATCTGAGGACCATACTGCAGACTTTACATAACAGACGACTGTATGCCAAGTTCAGCAAGTGATCGAGCAAAACTTGCAATGTAAAATCCTAAATAAAAATTAGTAATATTCAAGCTCGAAATAATCGCAAGTGCACAATGTCAAGTAATAGTATAATGTACGAGAATACGAGTATCGTTCCACTAGAGACTTTATTTCGCAATTATTATTTCCAGTTATTAAATCTTTAGCAACGAAATTTGAATGATTGTTTACTACTACTATGTTTAAATAAAAACTCAATCAAAAAGTTCAAGAATTAAACGATGAAATATATAAGTTAGAATGGTTAATTAAAATTAAATGAAATGAATTTGTTGGGAATCTCGGTTCACCTAACCCTCGTCATTTACTTAATTCGTTCGATAGTGATCTACGCTTCCGACAAAATTTCATAGAAAATTGAACACGCCCTCTCGAGCTAGGCAAAAATAATTCTACTCAGTGAAGTAATTAAATCTCTTTAATTATTTATAACAGGTGAATTGCATGTCGTTCTATGAAATCCCCTAGATTTCGCCCTACTAGACTATGACTATCGACGTGTATCTGACTTCATATTTCTATATAAATTGTAAATCCACGGACTATGCTACTCGATCTTATCACAGATTATTCTTTCGAACTCACTTGCAATATAGAATAGTTATTAAAGTTAGCTACGCCTTAACAACGCGATAAAACAATAGCACAATCAGGAATAAACAAAAAATCGAAATATGAATTAAATAAACTCAGTGTCGGGGTAGGATTCCCTTAAATCCCAACAAATAAAGTAAATTAGCTACTCAATGACATAATTAAACTAAGAAAAACAATGTTTAAATAATAGAAAATAAACTCGAAATACTAGACGTGACGAAATATGCGAAGAACAGTGCTCGGAAATCTTCAAATATTCACTTCAAGCACAAAAACCTCTCCAAAGTTTGTGGCGACTCTTGAATAATGTCAGAATGATACCTCAAAATCGTCCAATCCCCTTTCCATATCATCCTCCTTCAGAAAATAAAGGAAGAAATCAGCCAACAAATCTTTCCAAAATTAAGCGGTGCTCGGGCGGTCAAATCCTATCGCTCGAGCGCCACATCCTTTGTTTTCATCTTTTTCTCAAATCTAACTACGCTCGAGCAGTCAAATCCTACTGCTCGAGCCCCAAGTATTCTCTATTTTTTCTTTTGAAATCATACCTCTCGCGCCCGGGCGCTAAGATTCTACCGCTCGGGCGCTAGCCTTTCTGCCACTTTTTTTGGCTTGCACATTTTTGTTCCGATTTCAGTTTTCCGACCATTTTACCTGCAAATTCATCATGTACAAGTGAGACACAATCATATGCATATGCTTACTCCAAAACGAACAAAATGTAAATGAAAGTCACGTGTGCACAATGCAAACACACAAAAAACTAATGCATTAAACACATAAAACGACACCTATCAACCCCCTCATACTGACCTTTTGCTTTCCCTTAAGCAAAATAGGTCCTAGACCAATACCACGACACGAAACAAAACACAAAGTAAAAATACTAACACCACAAAATCGATGGCGAAACAGCAGACTGACATCTCATGTCTCAGCGGGTTTTTGAACTACATCCAATTAGTCAAATCACAGCATCCATTAACACCCCTTTCAAAGCACCACGTAGAAAAATTTTATTTGGACAGAAAATGTGTTTGTGTGTGTACTGTGTGTTCTACTAGCTTGTGCTTCAGATAGTTTTATTCGCAAATCATGTGAGTCACCAAATCAACAATTCAACGCAAGTTTTCACTCTCCCGAGTTCCGTTTCTATTTGTGACCGACCAGCAAACACCGTGTAGTAGAATTCCATGGTTGTACAACGATATATAAGGGGGATAATGTCCACAAGAGTTCAAGTGGTCCAAAAAGATAGGGAGTACACCGATCATTTTCATTATGCACTTGTCAAGATTTTCATCTTACATTCCTCAACGCCTTACATCTCCATCTTTTTAGCCTAGGGATAGGATTTCACGAAATTTGAATGATTGTTTACTACTACTATGTTAAAATAAAAACTCAATCAAAAAGTTCAAGAATTAAACGATGAAATATATAAGTTAGAATGGTTAATTAAAATTAAATGAAATGAATTTGTTGGGAATCTCGGTTCACCTAACCCTCGTCATTTACTTAATTCGTTCGATAATGATCTACGCTTCCGACAAAATTTCATAGAAAATTGAACACGCCCTCTCGAGCTAGGCCAAAATAATTCTACTCAGTGAAGTAATTAAATCTCTTTAATTATTTATAACAGGTGAATTGCATGTCGTTCTATGAAATCCCCTAGATTTCGCCCTACTAGACTATGACTATCGACGTGTATCTGACTTCATATTTCTATATAAATTGTAAATCCACGGACTATGCTACTCGATCTTATCACAGACTATTCTTTCGAACTCACTTGCAATATAGAATAGTTATTAAAGTTAGCTACGCCTTAACAACGCGATAAAACAATAGCACAATCAAGAATAAACAAAAAATCGAAATATGAATTAAATAAACTCAGTGTCGGGGTAGGATTCCCTTAAATCCCAACAAATAAAGTAAATTAGCTACTCAATGACATAATTAAACTAAGAAAAACAATGTTTAAATAATAGAAAATAAACTCGAAATACTAGACGTGACGAAATATGCGAAGAACGGTGCTCGGAAATCTTCAAATATTCACTTCAAGCACAAAAACCTCTCCAAAGTTTGTGGCGACTCTTGAATAATGTCAGAATGATACCTCAAAATCGTCCAATCCCCTTTCCATATCATCCTCCTTCAGAAAATAAAGGAAGAAATCAGCCAACAAATCTTTCCAAAATTAAGCGGTGCTCGGGCGGTCAAATCCTATCGCTCGAGCGCCACATCCTTTGTTTTCATCTTTTTCTCAAATCTAACTACGCTCGAGCAGTCAAATCCTACTGCTCGAGCCCCAAGTATTCTCTATTTTTTCTTTTGAAATCATACCTCTCGCGCCCGGGCGCTAAGATTCTACCGCTCGGGCGCTAGCCTTTCTGCCACTTTTTTTGGCTTGCACATTTTTGTTCCGATTTCAGTTTTCCGACCATTTTACCTGCAAATTCATCATGTACAAGTGAGACACAATCATATGCATATGCTTACTCCAAAACGAACAAAATGTAAATGAAAGGCACGTGTGCACAATGCAAACACACAAAAAACTAATGCATTAAACACATAAAACGACACCTATCAACCCCCTCATACTGATCTTTTGCTTTCCCTTAAGCAAAATAGGTCCTAGACCAATACCACGACACGAAACAAAACACAAAGTAAAAATACTAACACCACAAAATCGATGGCGAAACAGCAGACTGACATCTCATGTCTCAGCGGGTTTTTGAACTACATCCAATTAGTCAAATCACAGCATCCATTAACACCCCTTTCAAAGCACCACGTAGAAAAATTTTATTTGGACAGAAAATGTGTTTGTGTGTGTACTGTGTGTTCTACTAGCTTGTGCTTCAGATAGTTTTATTCGCAAATCATGTGAGTCACCAAATCAACAATTCAACGCAAGTTTTCACTCTCCCGAGTTCCGTTTCTATTTGTGACCGACCAGCAAACACCGTGTAGTAGAATTCCATGGTTGTACAACGATATATAAGGGGGATAATGTCCACAAGAGTTCAAGTGGTCCAAAAAGATAGGGAGTACACCGATCATTTTCATTATGCACTTGTCAAGATTTTCATCTTACATTCCTCAACGCCTTACATCTCCATCTTTTTAGCCTAGGGATAGGATTTCATCCATTTTTGCCCCCCCCCCCCCCCCCCCCCACACCTTACATCCCCTTTTATTTTTCACTTGTTCTATTTTTTTTTTTTGAATATGTGCATAATTTTCTCATGTGTACTCCCTAGGTTATGAATATAAGGCATGTAAAATTATTTGGCCAAGGGATGAATTTTCAGGTTCAACGCACGATTGGGGATAAGGTTATTTCAGGTTTACTTTGGTTTTCTACTAGCTAGAGTTCCCTTTCTACAGACATTCATTCAAGTTGTACTTGCATCTCATGTTTTTTCAGTTTCCCCCCACAGATTTTTAAACTCGACTGTCATTCGCACCACTACCAAAACCCACTATATGTGCATTAAAAAACTCACAATTCATGCTACAGGGATATTCATTACGAGTGACAAGACTCGGAAACATGTAATTTATTGAGCCCAAAATCATCATCAGCTACCAACCTGCTTGTTGTACCATCAATTGATACACATGCAAAACATAAAGGAGCAAAACACAAACGAACCCCTCATACTAAGAGTGTGCAATGTCCCCATTGCACAAAATACGGACACACATAAATGAGACACAGATGCATAAACACATAAACAAATGCAATATAAAAGACATAAAGAAACCACAATGATCACAAAAATATAATGCAGCAGAAAATAAAAAACGAAAAGAAGGGAAAAAAATGAACTCCCCTGATCAAGGCTCCTCTTCGTCATGTTCTGGTGGTGACACTCCCGATGCATCCCCCTGCTGATAATAGTCATACTGAAAATGGTAAGGGGGAATGAACGGCGGAGGTGGTGGTATGGTCCCTGGGTCAACACCCCCTTGGACGAGCATAGTGCACATCATGGACTCGACGTAAGTGAAATTTTCATTGAAGCTCGCCTTGACTCGATCCTGATGAGTCATGAAGGCGAGATTCTCATCCATCTTGTCGTTTTGGGACCGCTTGTGGGGATATAGGCGACGCAGGGCGGCGGTGCTCGATCCTCCTGCATCCCCCTCATGAGTGGGGAAGTCTATCTGTCGTTTCGCGCTCTTTCGCTGCAAGTCCTCCACACAAATGAGCTTCATTGGTTGCAGCCATTCCTCCTCATCCCGGAACACAACCCCCGCCCTTGCACACAACTCGGATATGATAGTTATGAATGTTCATCATGATTTGAGAATTTCTGAGCTTGCCCACATTGTTAGCATAGTCCTGAGATAAATCATATAGCACCACTGCCCGCTCTGTGAGGGGACTAAAACTCCTTTCTTGAAAATTTGCGGAAAATTAAAAATTTTCTTTTTAAAAGAACTTAAATGGCCTCATTCATAAAAATCACTGGTGAATCAAGTTCCATATTTCAAAATATTGCAGCGGAAGAAAATTAAAGTTTTGCCAACAACAACGATTTAAAAATATCCAACGACTGATAAAATTGTTTGCGGAAAAAAATAACAACTGCTGCTCTGAGGTCCTCGGGTGCCACTACTGCCGACCCAAGCTGGCTCACTGGTCCCCGCCCTCGGCCCTGGCCTCATCAGTACCTACAACAATCAAGTCTAGTGAGCCTAAAGACTCAGCATGCATAAATCGCATCTAACGAGTAAAAATCTGAATTTAAAATATGCATGAGTTAACATATCCTGTCCTGAGGCATACTGAAAATAATCTGTACTGAGCAATTATAATACGTGCATAACTGAACTGGAAATCACTGTAAAAATATTTGCTCCTTGGAGCCTGTACTGAAATAACTGGTAAAATTTTCTGTTGAGATTATGTTTTACGCCTGTGGCCACTGCACTAAGCTGAACTGATCGGTAACTGGCTACCGGGGAGGCTGAAACTGAACTGAGCTAGCCGGTCACTGGCGACCGGGTGGTACCATACTGAACTGATCGGTCACTGGCGATCGTATAAAATAACACTCCCACATAGTGAATGAACCACAAGCCATATCGCATAAATCTCAAAAATAATCATTTTCTATTTAATGCACGTAAAATAATTAACTGGCGTAATGAAAATTCCTGTAATTTTACCAACTGGATTGGATTGGATCGTTCCCAGGCTCGCTGCAACCTAACTGTGCCATGAAAAATATGCAATAGCTTAAACATGACCAACTATGCAATTTACGTTTAAAAGATGCGACTATGACGCCTAATGACTTCGCATTTAATCATGACTCCGAGCCAACCTGAACCGACACTGAACCGACGTATAGTCATGATTAAAATACGCTGAAAAATCATAAAATAATGTTCCTAAAATGATAGGGTCGAAATCTAGGTGGAATGGAGGCCAAAACACGAAACGCTCTTTCGAGAGTCAATTTGGCATATTGCACCGTAAATTCTCGTACGACCTCAAAAATGATCCAAATGACGAACGGTCAAAAACATGACCTTCCTAACTCAATGAGGCACTGTCCAGTCCAAGGCTATGGGCTAAAAGCCAACCAAGAACTCGAACAAGCCTCTGAACCGACACAGCAACTTGCTGTAATTTCCAGCAGCTGCGCAACTACAAGACTTGCGTTGGTTTCGAGACTATCGGCCATTAGGGGCGTGAACCACCGACCAGAGACTCTTACCAACATCCCAAGGAATGATTTGAACCATGGCTAAGGGCCCTAGGCCAGCCACAATCCGCATCACACCAAAACTCAACCGAAGGGTCCAACCGAGAGCAACGTGCATGCGTGTGTAGTGTTTATGCTATGATCGATGTCTTGCGTCGTTCCAGTGGCCATTTGATTGACCATGGCACGATCTAGACATCTAGGAGCATGATATGAACCGTGGCTAAGGGCCATAGGCTAACCAAGATCCACACCAAGCAAACACAAACCGAAACCAAAAGCTGTCCAACCGAAGTAGCCGAAGGGGTATAGGGGCTGTTGTGATGTTTTTATTAAAAACCGATGAACCATGGACCAAGCCACCAAAAGGGCAACTTAGTCACGTCTTAGACATGCTGGGAAAGTGATCCAACCATGGATATAGGCCCTTGGGGCAGCCAAGATCAGATCCTTCCTCCATGACCAGAAACTGAATTTTCGAACAACATTTCTGCACCTATGGGGACTTGTTGTCATTCTGAATTTCCAGCAAGCATGGGGCTGGTTTGAATGGACCAACATGGTCCTAATGCATCCTACTACATGTATACAAGCCGCCTTGGGAGCCTGGAGTCGATCCAATACCCGAAACTCACAAAACAAAAGAAACCATGAAGCTTGCCAAGGAAATCGAAAATTCTGCATGTGTGGTTTCAAAATGTTTTGACATGGATCTCGATTTTTACTTGAATAAACATGATCATGTACTGAAAAATAAATGATAATATGACTTGATTGAGGTTTAAAAGAAATCTAGACATGCCTGGTTTCGTTTCGAAAGAAAACGAACGAAATGACGACGACGCGGCACGGAGGAGGTGGAGCGCTTCTCTTGTTTACCTTTCTTGCTCTCGATTTTTTTCTTTCCTTGCTTCCTACTGAATTCCCACGGTTTTCCTCTCTCAAAAACACTCTGAATTTCATGACTAAGGGAGGGGGAATGATGGTTAGGAGGGTGAGGGAAGTGGGTGCAAGATATAAGGAAAGAATCAAGACCAAGTCTTCTCATTTTTGAATTTTGAATTATGGTTTGATATCAAATGAGTTGGTGGATGCTTCTAGGAGGTAGTGGCCGAAATTTTGCTTATTTTCTAGTCTAGGATATGTCCATTAATTAATTAAATTGTGCTCCCAAAAATCCTAGAATTATCCTACTAATTACATGAAAAGAATTGGTCAAAGTTGATGAGTTGGAAAATGAATCTTCTAGCACTAAGGGTGGCCGAAAAATGCATGATAAAATAAAGGGAAATGTTGATTATCTAGTCAACTAATAATTCTTGAAAGCCTTACTAATCCTTTAAATAATTTAGTGAGCTAACCCCTTAATTAAATAACTTAAATGAGTTCATTTCTTAATCACCTCAAATAATTAAATTAAATCCTCAAACCTCCCTTTCTAACTTAAATGAACTTACTTGCTAGCTAAATTAACTTCTGGAAATATTTCTCGAATCTTAAATTCTATCTCAAAACTCCAACACCGGTCCGGCCTCACTGAAATAACTGAAATGCTAAAGATCAAACTACTGAACTGAAATAATAAAATAATTAACTTCAAACAAATGCATTTAAAATAATCATGCAATGAAGTCAATTAAATTTAAAAATCTAGAATTATGCATGGCTTATACGTCTACTGATTTACGGGTTCTACAATCCTTCCCCCCTTAAATAAATTTCGTCCTCGAAATTAGAACTCACCGAATAACTCGGGGTATCGACTTCTCATCTCCGGCTCAGACTCCCACGTAGCTTCCTCCTCTGAATGGTTGAGCCATTTGACTTTGACTCGCTTAACCAACTTGTTCCGAAGTTTCTTCTCCTGTCTGTCTAGGATCTGCACGGGTCTCTCCTCATAAGATAAGTTCGGAGTAAGCTGCAACGGCTCTAAATTCAGCACATGCGAAGGATTTGCCATATACTTCCTCAGCATGGTGACGTGAAAGACATTGTGTACTCCGGCTAGATTTGGCGGAAGAGCCACACGATACGCTAGCGTCCCAACTCTGTCGAGGATCTCAAACGGTCCAATGAATCTCGGACTGAGCTTCCCTTTCTTGCCAAATCTCATGACACCCTTCATAGGTGCCACTTTCACGAAGACATGATCGCCCACTGCAAACTCTAAGTCTCTCCTCCGCTGATCGGCATAACTCTTCTGTCGGCTCTGAGCAGTCCTCATCCTATCACGGATCTTGACTACTACATCTGCTGCCTGCTGAACAATCTCTGGACCCAACTCTGCTCTCTCTCCTACTTCATCCCAATGAACAGGAGATCTACACTTGCGGCCATACAGCGCTCATACGGAGCCATACCTATAGACGATTGGAAACTGTTGTTATAGGTGAACTCTACCAATGGTAAGTTCGACTCCCAACTCCCAGAGAAATCAATGACGCAAGCACGGAGAAGATCCTCTAAGATCTGAATAACTCGCTCCGACTGTCCATCTGTCTGCGGATGGAAAGCTGTGCTAAACAGCAACTTCGTACCCAAAGTCGAATGCAAACTCTTCCAAAATGAGGAAGTGAATCTGGGATCTCTGTCGGATACGATAGAAACTGGAATACCATGGAGTCGGACTATCTCTCGGATATACAGCTCTGCATACTGAACCATGGTGAAAGTCGTCTTAATAGGCAAGAAGTGCGCTGATTTGGTAAGACGATCTACAATCACCCAGATAGCATTCGATCCTCTGGCTGACCTCGGCAATCCGGTCACAAAGTCCATGGTAATGTTTTCCCACTTCCACTCGGGAATAGGAAGAGGCTTGAGCAAACCTGCTGGTCTCTGATGCTCGGCCTTCACTAACTGGCAATTCAGGCACTCGGATACAAAACGCCTGATGTCCTTCTTCATCCCTGGCCACCAATACAGTAGCTGCAGATCTTTGTACATCTTCGTACTCCCAGGGTGAATGGAGTACGGGGACGTATGGGCCTCTGATAAGATAGTCTGCTCGGATAGAATCACTGCTAGGAACCCATATCCTATTCGGTATCTCACAATACCTGTTGCTGACTGAATACAAAACACTGCCCTTGGCTTCATCTCTCTTCTTCCACTGTGCCAACTGCTCATCTGCTGCCTGACCGCTGCGGATACGGTCAATAAGAGAGGACTGGATAGTCAAGGTAGATAAACGAGGAACTCTATCTCGAGGGTAAGTCTCAAGATCAAACCTCTGCATCTCAATCTGAAAGAGGTTTCTAGCATCGTCAAATGAGCCATCACTGCGACTTTCCTGCTCAAAGCATCCGCAACTACATTAGCTTTACCCGGGTGGTAGCTAATGTCACAATCGTAGTCTTTCACAAGCTCCAACCAACGCCTCTGACGCATGTTCAGCTCCTTCTGCGTAAAGAAATACTTGAGGCTCTTATGGTCGGTAAAGATCTGGCACTTCTCTCCATACAGATAGTGCCTCCAAATCTTCAAAGCAAATACTACGGCCGCTAACTCCAGATCATGGGTAGGGTAATTCTTCTCGTGGATTTTCAGCTGTCGAGAAGCATATGCTATCACTCTCCCATGCTGCATCAAAACTGCACCTAAACCAAGCTTCGAAGCATCGGTATAAAGGACAAACTCACCAGATCCTGACGGTACTAGCCAAAACGGGTGCTGAGATAAGAGCTTGCTTCAAAGTATCGAAGCTCTTCTGACACTCCTCGCTCCACACAAACTTCACATTTTTCTTTGTCAGTGCTGTGAGTGGAACGGCGATAGAGGAAAATCCTTGGATGAATTTTCTGTAATATCCTGCTAGCCCAAGAAAACTGCGGATCTGATGCATTCTGAGGCACAACCCAATCTCTGACTGCTAGCAACTTTCGCCGGGTCTACCTCAATGCCACTGCTAGAAACAATGTGGCCCAAGAACGCCACCTTCTCTAACCAGAATTCGCACTTACTGAACTTTGCGAATAGTTTATGCTTCTACAATGTCTGCAACACTGTGGTCAGATGCCTGCTGTGCTCCTCCCGACTCTTGGAGTAGACGAGAATGTCATCTATGAACACTATCACAAACTGGTCGAGGTACGGCTGAAATACGCGATTCATGAGATCCATGAAGATCGCTGGCGCATTCGTCAGACCGAACGGCATCACAAGGAACTCGTAGTGACCATAACGAGTCCTGAAAGCTGTCTTCGAGACATCAGCACCTCTCACCCTCAACTGGTGATAACCGGAACGCAGATCTATCTTGGAGAAAATCGAAGCTCCCTGCAACTGGTCAAACAGATCCTCAATCCTCGGCAGTGGGTATTTATTCTTCACTGTAACCCTGTTCAACTCCCGGTAGTCAATGCAAAGCCTCATCGAGCCATCCTTCTTTTTCACGAATAAGACTGGCACGCCCCATGGAGAAAAGCTCGGGCGAATGAACTCCTTGTCGAGAAGTTCCTGGATCTGCTTCTTAAGCTCTGCCATCTCTGTCGGTGCTAGTCGGTACGGCGCTTTGGATATCGGAGCCGTACCTGGCATAAGCTCAATGGAAAACTCCACCTTCTCTCTCTGGTGGCATACCAGAGACGTCTTCGGGAAAAACGTCTAAGAAATCTCTAACTATCGGAACATCTGAGGCTGACTGGCTGGGTTCCTCGGGGACAGATAAAAAGGTTGCTAGAAATGCCCGACACCCTCTATGCATGAGCTTCCTAGCCTGAACATAAGGAATAATGCGCGGTAAAGAAAAGTACCTGTCCGGCTCAAATAAGAACTGCTCCATTCCAGGCGGTCGGACCAGAACGGATCTCCGCTGGAAGTCTATCAATACTCTGTTCCTCAATAGCCAGTCCATCCCTAGGATGATGTCAAATTCCGGCATCGGTAGCACGATCAGATCCGCATAAACAAGATTACCGTGCAGCTCAAGGTCTATATCTCGGATAACATTGGTAGCTGCCATCTCCTCGCCTGACGGCAACACTACTGAAAAGGCTGTATCTAGCCCAATGGTCTGGATCTTGAGAAAGTTTGCAAAGACCTCCGAAATAAACGAGTGAGTGGCCCCTGAATCTATCAAGGCCTTGGTAGCGGAACCAGATATAAAAATTCTCCCTGAAAGAGCGGAGCTCTAAGTTGAATCCCACTACAAGATCTAAACTTATAGACATGCAAAGGTCTAGGTTCCTCTAGCTTAATTTCCCCGAAATAAATCTGAGTAGAGCATGCAATCCTATGACAGTTCTAAGTTCAAAATCTAAATCCCGATTCCCAAAACGCTGAAATTCAAATAATAACTTAAAGTTTAAAGGTACCTGTCAACAACATAGTCTCCGGGTTGGTTTCCGCGGCATGGAGAGCAAAAACCCTGCCTTGGGTAGGCAGACTCCTCTGAGGGCACTGTAGCAGTATGTGGTCTAGACTGCCACACTTAAAACACTTTCCTGAGCCAGCCATACATGCTCCAGGATGGCGACGTGAGCACCTGGGACAGACTGGGTGCTCCTGAGTCCTCGGGGCTGGGCGTCCCCGCTGCTGCTGCTGCTGCTGGCCTCGGTTCTTGGGCGGTCCATAAAAAGGCCTCTTATTCTGCTGCTGATGCTGATGAGGAGGAGGGCGGTGCGGTGCCTGGACTGGGCGCTTGCCCTGGCGATCCCTCTCGATATCCCGCAGATCCTGCTCTGCGGCTAAGGCCTTGGAGACGGCAATCTCATAAGTAGCAGGGTCAGATACCCTAACATTCCGGCGCAAGATCGGCCGTAAGCCCACCAGGAAGTGCATCAGCTTGGCTCTGGCATCATTCGCTATCAGGGGCACAAAGTGACAGCCCCTCTCGAACTTACGGATAAACTCCGTAACCGACATATCCCCCTGTCTCAGACTCATGAACTCGGTGGTCAGCCTGGTGCGAACCTCCTCAGCAAAATACTTGGAGTAGAAAACCTCCGTAAAGCGGGTCCAAGAAAGTGTAGCCAATGTCAGGGCTACCGAAGCTCCTTCCCACCATAAGCGGGCGTCTCCAGTGAACAGGTAGGTGGCACATCGGACTCGGTCTGCGTCCCCCAGCTCCATAAAATCGAAGATAACCTTGAGGGATTTGATCCATCCCTCGGCAACCATGGGGTCAGATGCCCCAGAGAATTCCTTCGGGCGCATCTTCATGAATCGCTCATACACAGCCTCGGGCCCTGTCGGCCTGGCTGCGGCTGCGGGTACGGCTGCGGCATTGCCCCCCGCAAACTGTGCGAAGAACTGTGCCATCCCAGCTAACATCTGGGCGCTCATGTCCGGTGGGGGCGGTGGAGGAGGTGGTAGGTCTTCCTCTGGTCTACGCTCCTCTCTGTTCTCTCGGCGAGGCTCCTCCTCTCTGTTGCGCTCTAAAATGCGTCTAGGGGGCATACTGTTCCAACATAACCCATACGTAACTAACATGCATAATTCCATACTTTATTTTAAATGAACACTGAAGTACTGAAAATCTGGAAGCATGCTGACAAAATAATTCATGCTTTAACTGAAATACTGAACAAAATGCTGAACTGAAAAACTTACAGGCCAAAGGCGTGGATTCGTGAGCTTCTCGCGGTCAGTAGTAGTGAAACCCTATACAGAACCACCGCTCTGATACCAACTGTGGAGGGCCTAAAACTCCTTTCTTGAAAATTTGCGGAAAATTAAAATTAATCACTGGTGAATCAAGTTCAATATTTCAAAATATTGCAGCGGAAGAAAATTAAAGTTTTGCCAACAACAACGATTTAAAAATATCCAACGACTGATAAAAATTGTTTGCAAAAAAATAACAACTGCTGCTCTGAGGTCCTCGGGTGCCACTACTGCCGACCTAAGCTGGCTCACTGGTCCCCGCCCTCGGCCCTGGCCTCATCAGTACCTACAACAATCAAGTCTAGTGAGCCTAAAGACTCAGCATGCATAAATCGCATCTAACGAGTAAAAATCTGAATTAAATTATGCATGAGTTAACATATCCTGTCCTGAGGCATACTGAAAATAATCTGTACTGAGCAATTATAATACGTGCATAACTGAACTGGAAATCACTGTAAAAATATTTGCTCCTTGGAGCCTGTACTGAAATATCTGGTAAAATTTTCTGTTGAGATTATGTTTTACGCCTGTGGCCACTGCACTAAGCTGAACTGATCGGTAACTGGCTACCGGGGAGGCTGAAACTGAACTGAGCTGGCCGGTCACTGGCGACCGGGTGGTACCATACTGAACTGATCGGTCACTGGCGACCGTATAAAATAACACTCCCACATAGTGAATGAACCACAAGCCATATCGCATAAATCTCAAAAATAATCATTTTCTATTTAATGCACGTAAAATAATTAACTGGCGTCATGAAAATGTCCCGTAATTTTACCAACTGGATTGGATTGGATCGTTCCCAGGCTCGCTGCAACCTAACTGTGCCATGAAAAATATGCAATAGCTTAAACATGACCAACTATGCAATTTACGTTCAAAAGATGCGACTATGATGCCTAATGACTTCGCATTTAATCATGACTCCGAGCCAACCTGAACCGACACCGAACCGACGTATAGTCATGATTAAAATACGCTGAAAAATCATAAAATAATGCTCCTAAAATGATAGGGTCGAAATCTAGGTGGAATGGAGGCCAAAACACGAAACGCTCTTTCGAGAGTCAATTTGGCACATTGCACCGTAAATTCTCGTACGACCTCAAAAATGATCCAAATGATGAACGGTCAAAAACATGACCTTCCTAACTCAATGAGTCACTGTCCAGTCCAAGGCCATGGGCTAAAAGCCAACCAAGAACTCAAACGAGCCTTCTAAACGACACAGCAACTTGCTGTAATTTCCAGCAGCTGCGCAACTACAAGACTTGCGTTGGTTTCGAGACTATCGGCCATTAGGGGCGTGAACCAGTGACCAGAGACTCTTACCAACATCCCAAGGAATGATTTGAACCTTGGCTAAGGGCCCTAGGCCAGCCACATTCCGCATCACACCAAAACTCAACCGAAGGGTCCAACCGAGAGCAACGTGCATGCGTGTGTAGTGTTTATGCTATGATCGATGTCTTGCGTCATTCCAGTGGCCATTTGATTGACCATGGCACAATCTAGACATCTAGGAGCATGATATGAACCGTGGCTAAGGGCCATAGGCCAACCAAGATCCACACCAAGCAAACACAAACCGAAACCAAAAGCTGTCCAACCGAAGTAGCCGAAGGGGTATAGGGGCTGTTGTGATGTTTTTATTAAAAACCGATGAACCATGGACCAAGCCACCAAAAGGGCAACTTAGTCACGTCTTAGACATGCTAGGGGAGTGATCCAACCATGTCTATAGGCCCTTGGGGCAGCCAAGATCAGATCCTTCCTCCATGACAACAAACTGAATTTTTCGAACAACATTTTCTGCACCTATGGGGACTTGCTGTCATTCTGAATTTCCAGCAAGCATGGGGCTGGTTTGAATGGACCAACATGGTCCTAATGCATCCTACTACATGTATACAAGCCGCCTTGGGAGCCTGGAGTCGATCCAATACCTGAAACTCACAAAACAAAAGAAACCGTGAAGCTTGCCAAGGAAATCGAAAATTCTGCATGTGTGGTTTCAAAATATTTTGACATGGATCTCGATTTTTACTTGAATAAACATGATCATGTACTGAAAAATAAATGATAATATGACTTGATTGAGGTTTGAAAGAAATCTAGACATGCCTGGTTTCGTTTCGAAAGAAAACGAACGAAACGACGACGACGCGGCGCGGAGGAGGTGGAGCGCTTCTCTTATTTACCTTTCTTGCTCTCTATTTTTCTTCCCTTGCTTCCTACTGAATTCCCACGGTTTTCCTCTCTCAAAAACACTCTGAATTTCGTGACTAAGGGAGGGGGAATGATGGTTAGGAGGGTGAGGGAAGTGAGTGCAAGATATAAGGAAAGAATCAAGACCAAGTCTTCTCATTTTTGAATTTTAAATTTTGAATTGATATCAAATGAGTTGGTGGATGCTTCTAGGAGGTAGTGGCCGAAATTTTGCTTATTTTCTAGTCTAGGATATGTCCATTAATTAATTAAATTGTGCTCCCAAAAATCCTAGAATTATCCTACTAATTACATGCAAAGAATTGGTCAAAGTTGATGAGTTGGAAAATGAATCTTCTAGCACTAAGGGTGGCCGAAAAATGCATGATAAAATAAAGGGAAATGTTGATTATCTAGTCAACTAATAATCCTTGAAAGCCTTACTAATCCTTTAAATAATTTTAGTGAGCTAACCCCTTAATTTAATAACTTAAATGAGTTCATTTCTTAATCACCTCAAATAATTAAATTACATCCTCAAACCTCCCTTTCTAACTTAAATGAACTTACTTGCTAGCTAAATTAACTTCTGGAAATATTTCTCGAATCTTAAATTCTACCTCAAAACTCCGACTCCGGTTCGGCCTCACTGAAAATACTGAAATGCTAAAAATCAATCTACTGAACTGAAATAATGAAATAATTAACTTCAAACAAATGCATTTAAAATAATCATGCAATGAAGTCAATTAAATTTAAAAATCTAGAATTATGCACGGCTTATACGTCTACTGATTTAAGGGTTCTACAGTTAAGCGCCGCTCCATTAAGCTTTTCACTAAAATATGCCACCGGCCGCCCTCCTTGCATCAACACTCCACCAATACCTACACCTGAATCATCACATTCAATCTCAAAAGTATTAGCAAAGTCAGGTAAAACAAGTAAAGGAGCATTAATTAACTTTTGCTTAATAAGATTGAAAGACTTCTCTTGCTCCTCGCCCCAGTGGAATGGAACATTCTTTTTTATCACCGCCGTCATTGTTGCTGCCAGTGTGCTAAAATCCTTTACAAACCTCCTATAGAAGCTTGCAAGACCATGAAAACTTCGAACTTGACCAACAGTAGTAGGCGTTGGCCAATCTCGAATAGCACTTACCTTGTCTCCATCAACTTGTACACCCTGTGAACTTACCATAAAACCAAGAAAGACAAGTTTACTTGTAACAAAATCACATTTCTTTAAGTTAGCATACAAATTTTCAGCCCTTATTGTGATTAGCACAAGTCTTAAGTGATTAACATGTTCTTCCAAATTTTTGCTATACACTAGGATATCATCAAAGTAGACCACAACAAACTTTCCTATGTATGCACGCAAAACATGATTCATTAACCTCATAAAGGTGCTAGGAGCGTTAGTTAAGCCAAAAGGCATGACCATCCACTCATATAACCCGTATTTGGTTTTAAAAGCAGTCTTCCACTCATCTCCTTCCCTCATCCTAATTTGGTGATAACCACTTTTCAAGTCGATCTTGCTAAAAATACAAGCACCATGCAACTCATCTAATGTAAGGATCGATATTTCTTAATCATCATTGATGTGATATTCGGAAGATATGAGTATGCATGACATGTAATGAGAAGCACTAAATGAGATTATGAAGTGTTGCATAAAGTCTAGACCGCACCCGCGCTACGAACAAGACCGCACCCGCGGTTGATGGACAGAGAGTTGGAGATTAATTACGGAAGTGACACCGCACCCGCGGTGCTAGACAGACCGCACCCGCGGTTCTGCTAGAGTGAGGTCAGCGCACACGCGGTGCAAGACAGAGCGCACCCGCGGTCGCTGTTTCTGAAATTTTGGATGATGATCAATATGCCTAGCGCACCCGCGGTGTGAGAAATACCGCACCCGCGGTGAAACATGCAGGTATATATATACCTGCATGCAAATTCATGAGAAGGAAGGGAGGAAAGAGCCGAGGAAGTGCAAAAAAAGAATTGAAATATTCTTACGCCTTCTGTGAGAAATCCGTCCGTCTGTTTTTTGAATTCGACTTCAGTACTGTGTTCCTATCGACGCAGGCTACAACTGGACGTAAGTTTCGTTATGTTTAGACATGATTTGAATTTATAATATTGTCAGAATTGAATATAAATCAGATATAATGTTTCTGATACAGTAGACATGGTATAACTGAAGTCAGATCAAAGAATAGACTATTTATGAAATTGTTATGAATTTCAGAGTTGATTTAGTTGAGATTTTATATCAGAGTTGTGTTATTATTCAGATTATGAGTTATACTGATACTTGTTATGAATTCTGGTATTATATCTGTGATGTTGAGATAGACGGGGTTATCGTGACTGTATTGTTATGCCGTCGAAACATCAGTAGATTGATATTGATCAGATTCAGTAATGATTTCGATTGTATCATGATATCATTGATATGAATTAGATTGTACCTTGTTCAGATATGGATCAGATTATATACCGATTTGAGTATTAATCAGAACAGGTTTTGAATCGAATTATATACTGATATTGTATTTATACGATTGTCATTGCCAGACTGGTTATGGACAGATTGGAATACAAGACTTCGTCTTCGTCAGACCGGGAAGACAAAGGTATAATTCATGTTTTGTTTTGGGGAAGACACAACTTAAATGAGATTCAATTTGAGTTGCCCAACAAAATCACATACTAGGGTTGTTGTTTACCTTTTGATATAATTGATATGTTTATAGAATTATAATCAAATCTCTTGATATGACGATGCCTTGTTTATAGATTTATATTCAAGCATTTTACCTAGGAGAGTCATTGGCAGACTTGCCAAACTAGATGTTCGGTGGTATCGACACTTCAGATCAGATTCACTCCGATTGTAGACATTCGATACAGACATGACAGAAGTCTAGGAATAAGACGTACAGTTATCCCGATTGGGAAGGTAGGTGACAGACAGTGACGTCTTATTCACACCGGGATCCCTATAGTTAGAGTCGAGTCGAGTCAAGATATGAATTGAATTGAGTTGCATGCTTATTTTATTTTGATTCCAGAGATTATGGAATCCATTGTTACTGCATGCTTATTTTGATTCGGTTTCCTAGACTATGAAACCTATTGTTTGTGAATTTTATGCATGATAATATGCTTTATGATTTATATTTTGTATATGCATGTATACATGTTTTATACTGGGATTTATTCTCACCGGAGTATCCGGCTGTTGTCTTGTTTTGTATGTGTGTATGACAACAGGTGGGACAAGATCGGGGTCAAGAAGATGATGAGAGAAGATGAGTTAGAGTGGTGATTCCAGACTTATTGTCGACTTGGTTTAATACTTGAAATTTAGTAGTTGAACCTTAGACTAGTTTGAATAATTGTTGTACATTATTGTACTTTTATACTGAGATGTATAATAGATTGATTCCATTACCTTCCGTATTTTAAAGAAAAATTTTTAGACCCTGTTTTTCTTAATTGATAATTAAATCCCAAAGATGATTAAGAAGATGATTAGCGTCCGGGTCCCTACAACAGGTGGTATCAGAGCGATAGATCCTTTAGACTGAGATAGAAGAGAATGAGCGGGGTAGAGTGAGTTTTCTTTCCTTGCATGTGATTGCTAGCATGAGATTTATTTTAATGTTGACTTACATTGTGTGTGCTAGCATGACATTATGCTTTACTGCTTTGAAATACATGTTTACCTGATTATCTGATTTGAGTTGGTATTATGTATTATTGAGTATGAATCAGATCTGATTCATGATCAGCAGTAAGATGATCAGAGAAAGATTGGAACAGATTTGTAGTATTTGAGTACTAATGCTTTGATAAGCAGATATACCTCCACGGAGAATTCCAGAAAGGGGTAGTACTCCGACTGAACAGATAGATGTATCAGAAACTCAGATGGAAATACAGTTGGAAGAATTTCAGTTATTTCAGCCGCCGATTCTGAGTGGTGTCGAGACGTCTGAAGATTGTGAGAACTGGTTTGATGACATAGAAATACTGTTTGATTTACTTGATTATTCAGATGAGCAGAGAATTAAACTGATATTCCACCAGTTACGAGAGACTGCCAGAAGTTGGTGGATCGCAAGTAAAAGAATGCTAGAACAGAGAGGTACAGTGATTTCGTGGGAAATATTCAGAACTGAATTTTATCGAAGATTTTTCTCAGTTTCGTACCGGGAGGATAGGAAAGCAGAGTTTGAGAATTTGAGACAAGGTCAACTGAATATTGAAGGATATGTTGCTAAATTCTCTACTCTACTGCGTTTTGTTCCTCATGTAATTGGGAATGATGAAGCTGTAGCGGATCAGTTCATCAGAGGATTGAACTCGGAGATAGTTGCATTGATGAATATGCAACGACCTTACCATTTTGTTGATGCCTTGAGTAAAGCGAAGAGAGCGGAGGCGAGTCTGATTAGACAACTAAAAAGGGTGTGTGCGATGCAACCCCAGGTACAACAATCCCCTCTCCGATTTGATCGCGGCAGTACGAGGGGAAAGCAAGATTTGCGGAAAGCTCGAAAGAGGCTATTCAAGAAGTTGGGGAACGGACTGGATGGTTCGTCTAGCTCCAGTAGTTCCAGTCCGAGTCATACTGGAGTATATTGCAGAACTTGCGGAGGGAGACATCCCACAGAGCAATGCCAGGGAGTGACTGGTAGTTGCCATATTTGTAGACAGCCGGGACACCTTGCTAGAGTTTGTCCTCAGAAAAGTTCCCGAAGATTTTAGGGAATAGAAGACCGAGGAACAGACACCGGACACACCTGATGATAGAGTGGCAGGTACTGTTCTTTTATGATTATATTGCGTAGGTATTGATATATACTAATGCATTCCCTACGATTATCTTTGACTGAGTTGCATTGAGATACGCTGTATCTGTTGAGGCTGATTGTACTGTAGTATTGATTCCCTTACTTGTTGGAAAAGAAAGATTGATATCAGAAATTTCTGTGAAATATTGTATACTACAGTAAGATGAGAATGAGGTCGAGTTAGATTATGATGTGCTTGTATTTCTGAGTTGACCGCATTATTGATATTAATATGCTGAACAAGTACAGAACTATTATAGATTCTTGTCAGGAGAGTATAAGATTCAGACCAGATATGGCTGATGAGTAGAGATTTCACGGTAAGGATTCTAGATTCAGAATTCCTTCTATATTTGTGTTGTCTAGGGACTCGATTGTTACAGAAAGGAGCAGATGGCATCCTTATGTATTCAGTAGACATACTGAAATCGAGTCTAGCATTGGCAGATTTGCCAGTGATGTACGAGTTGGGTGATGTTGGCCCAGATAAGATTTCAGATTTGTTTTATATCAGACAGATAGATTTCAGAATTGAATTGAGCCCAGGTACTGTTTGTTTTATTAGAATTCAGTACGGAATGATATTGAATGTGCAGAATGTCACTGAATGAAGTGAAAGAATTGAAAGATCAGTAGAAGAGTACCGACCAGGAGTTACATCTGATTTAATGTTTCTCTTTTGCATATTTCAGTATGTTCAGAGATATTCTGATGATTTTATGCTTGTTGTATCTATGATATTTTGATATGATTGCAGCATCTGATTGATTGAATCGAATATCTGAAGATTGTATTGAATACTCTGAGAACTATAATTATTGTGTACAGAAATTTTCAGATATGAATCCTGTTTGAAACAGATTGTATTCCGAGTATTTGATATCTGAAGTTAGTATACTGATTGAATTTGACACAGTTGAGATTATGATCAGTGGCTGATAATGATACCGATATCAGAAAGATCAGAAAGATCAGAAATTTCAGAAATGTCAGAATTGTCAGAAATTTATTTTTGGTCTGAATTGATAGATTATCGTATACAATTGTTGTGTTGTATCTGCTTGAGTATTGTTATTGTTCTAAAACAGTATTTGAGACAGCTTATATTGTTTGGGGGCATATTATATTTGCAGATGATATATAGCAGTTGATCTGAGCGACATGAAGATATGATTGATTAGTCAGAATTTGAAAGTATTGCCAGAAATTGCAGTTTTATGAGTTTACTGAACTCACTAGATCCGTATAGATTATTGATATTATGAATCTGATTTGATAGTACTGTTATTCTGAGTCAGTGTTTGATATAGATTATTCAAACCGAATCAGAACTGAATTCAAGAATTTCGGCAGTTCAGGGATATAATCAGAATGTTCAGAACTTAATTTCGATAATCAGAACAGAACATCGATCAGAGTAGCAGATATGTGATTTTGTTACGGTATGAGAATGATTATCTTGTGATGCCAAAGGTTTCAGAATTGTACAACAGAATTTGATATCGATAGTCAGAACCGAATACCAGGTAGGTATTTTTTTTTAATTTATATTATTAACTGATTTGGTTGTACCAAATAGTTCGAATTGGAAATGACAGATAGGGTCAGAAGCTCACAGAAATAGATTCAGTAGTCATTCCGGTAACAGAAATTATATGATAATTCGAACAGATAGTTTTGATATAGACAGATTAAATCAGTTATGGCAGAATTTATGCTGAAATGTTGGCAGAATTGTACTGAAATGTCTGAACCGCCAAAAAAATGAAGATAGAAAGATAGAGATCAGAAGATTTATTACAGAATTTGTATATTCTTGACTAGACATGGGGAGGATATTTCGATGAATTTCGTAATAAGACCACTACAATACTTTTCAGATTGTGATATGATATGATTGTGATTGACATATTGTTCAATCTATATCTATTAGTTTGTACAAGATGAGGTACAAACATGACATCTTGTACAAACATGACCAGATGACAAGAATCGATGTTAAAGAAATGGTCAGACTGATCAGAATGGAGAACTAGACTAGATCAGATTGTGATTTTGATTGAGTTTGTAATTGTGGTAGAATATACCATGAACTCATTCATATATTATCCACCGACTGACAGATATCCAGAGTGTACTATCCGGATATTGAGAGATATCCAGGGAGTGGCAGTGCTGGATGCTAGCACCAGTTGATATGACATAGTGTCGTTGTGTGAATTAGTGTACGATCATAGTTATCAGATAACCAGATGGATAATGAAATAGTTACAGACGATACATTGTACAGGAAGTACTGCAGATTTCTTTGATATAAGACTAATATCTCGGAGATACCTGAGATAAGATTTGATACAGTCAGAGATATGACAAAGAAAATGTAGCTAATTCAGAAGAGAATAAAGATAGCTCAGACCAGACAGACTTAATACGTCAACGTCGGATGATGACGATTGGTATTTGGGGCCGAAGATTTAATATATCCTTGACTGGGATAAACAGAATTGATATCAGATAATAATATTGATTTGGTATGAGCCGTTGATTGGCATATACGGATGTTGTATAGCCAGTATTGTGAGATTGATTCGGTCAGAGTTATTTCGAAGGGTATTATGATATTATGCTCTTGAATTATTATTCCAATTTAGAATCACAGATCTGTACAAGAAAGATATTTCAGAATGAAGACTATTCTATTATTGGAAATACAGTAAGTGACAGGGCCTCAAAGAGACTATAAGAAAGACAGAACTTGGCATGAGATTAAGATTTCAGAATGTAGTTATTGAGATGAGTTTTGATTTAAACTCTGTATACAATTCTTCTGATATATCTGAATTAATTACTTGTGATTTCGAGGACGAAATCATTTCTTAGAGAGGGAGAAATGTAAGGCTCGAGATTTCTTAATTTTCATTGATGTGATATTCGGAAGATATGAGTATGCATGACATGTAATGAGAAGCACTAAATAAGATTATGAAGTGTCGCATAAAGTCTAGACCGCACCCGCGCTACGAACAAGACCGCATCCGCGGTTGATGGACAGAGAGTTGGAGATTAATTACGGAAGTGACACCGCACCAGCGGTGCTAGACAGACCGCACCCGCGGTTCTGCTACAGTGAGATCAGCGCACCCGCGGTGCAAGACAGAGCGCACCCGCGGTCGCTGTTTCTGAAATTTACGGAACCGAAGTTAGATCGAAATTCGGGTGGCTCGATCTTTCACAATTCAAAATCTAAGTTATAATGAGAGTTGAGGAGTTCTGAACCTTGCTCTCGTTCCTTGCAGCTGAAGAATGAAGGAATGAAGTACAAATCATATATATATCTTGCATGTTTAGGGGCAAGTGTCATATTTTTCAAGTAACACGTATGACCGCGGGTGTGGTAGTTCATGAACCGCGGCTGCGCTCAAGCTTCGGCAGTTCATCCAAATTTGCATAAACGTCGACCGCGGGTGCGGTCAGTTCTGCACCTCGGGTGCGGTGTCATTTCTGTAAATAATTTTCAACTCTCTGTCCATCAACCGCGGGTGCACTCTTTCTTGGACCGCGGGTGCGGTCTGCCCTTCATTCAAAATTCTAATTTTTCATGTCTCTCCTTCCCCCATCTCATTTATTGCTTCTCATTACATGTCATGCATTCTCATATCTTTGAATATCGCATCAATGAAGACTAATAAATCTCAGGCCTTACATTTCTCCCCCTCTAAGAAATGATTTCGTCCTCGAAATCGCAGGGCATCAATCATATCATAAATGAAAAACAATATAATCAAAAGCTGAATAAATACTAAAATCATGTAAACAACTCGGGATATTTCTGTCTCATATCTGCTTCTGTCTCCCAAGTCGCTTCTTCAGTGCCATGACGACTCCACTGGACTTTCACTAGCGGAATATTCTTCGTTCTGAGCTGTTTTTCTTTCCGATCAAGAATCTGTATCGGTTGCTCAGTATAACTCAAAGTCTGATCAAGCTCAGCTTCGTCAGGCTGAATGACATGAGAAGCATCAGGCATATATCTACGCAGCATTGATACATGAGATACGTCATGTATTCCAGATAGAGAAGGAGGAAGAGCAAATCGATATGCTCGATCGCCAATCTTTTCAAGTATCTCATAAGGACCGATGTATCTAGGAGACAACTTCCCGCGTTTGCCAAATCTGACAACGCCTCTGGAAGGAGAAATCTTCAAAAACACTCTGTCTCTTTGTTCAAATACTAGCAGTCTACGTCTGATATTGGCATGCATACTTGGCTTGCCTATCCTGTGCTTTCTTCATCCTCTTCTGAATTATCTTTACTTTCTCAGTCATTTCACGAATCATATCAGGCCCAAGTTCCGGTACCTCAGATATATCATCCCAATATAGAGGAGATCTGCACTTCTTGCCATATAATGCTTCAAACGGTGCCATCTCTATGATCGTTTGATAGCTGTTGTTGTACGAGAATTCACACAACGGTAGTGAATCTTGCCAACTAGTGCCGAAATCTAGCACTACAGCTCTCAACATGTCCTCTAAAGTCTGGATAGTCCGCTCTAACTGTCCATCTGTCTGGGGATGATAGGCAGTACTCAGGTGCAATGTCGTACCTAAGGACTACTGCAAACTGTGCCAAAAGTGTGAAGTGAATCGTGGATCACGATCTGATACAATAGACTTCGGCACACCATGCAATCTGACTACTTCTCTGATATAGATCTCGGTCATCTGATCGTGTCTGTATGTCATTTTGTACGGAATAAAACAAGCCGATTTGGTCAATCTGTCAATAATGACCCAAATCGCGTCACAGCTCCGGGATGATCGAGGTAACTTTGTCACGAAATCCATGGAAATGTGATCTCATTTCCATTCTGAAATAGATAGGCTCTGAAGTAAACCTCCGAGCTTCTTTCTTTCAGCCTTCACCTGTTGGCAATTCAAGCACTTAGACACGAATTCTGCAATATCTGACTTCATCTGTTTCCACCAGAATTGTGTCTTTAAATCGTTGTACATTTTTCTGCCACCAGGATAAATACTAAACCGACTACAGTGCACTTCTGACATAATCTGTTGTTTCAAGTCTGAAACATCTGGCACTACAATACGGTTATTCACATACAGAACAAAATCATGTACCTGATACTCAGACTGATGTCCCGAGCTGACCATCTGAATCGACTTCTGCACATTCTGATCAGTTCTTTGTGCCTCTTTAATCCTCATAATCAAATCTGGCTCAACTTGAATCGTAGCAAGTTTCAGCGGTCTACTATCTGTGTCAAATGCTAAACCAGACAAACAGCAATCTTCAACTAAATTTGAAACACCTATCGTCGATAAGGATAGGGCACATACCTTTCGACTCAAGGCATTTGCTGCTGCATTTGACTTCCTTGGATAGTATTTGATCTCGCAATCAAAATCTTTCAACAAATCGAGCCATCTACGTTGCCTCATATTCAATTCTGATTGAGAAAACAGATACTTCAGGCTCTTGTGATCAGAGTAGATCTCAAATTTCTCGCCATAAAGATAGTGATGCCAGATCTTCAATGCAAAAAAAATAGCCGCCAATTCAAGATCATGAATTGGATATCGGGTCTCGTGTGGCTTCAGCTGTCTAGAGGCATATGCGATCACATGTCCTCGCTGCATAAGAACACATCCTAACCCTCTGTGAGATGCATCACAATACACAACGAAAGCACCAGTACCTGAAGGAATCATCAAGACAGGTGCACTGGTCAGCCTCTTCTTCAACTCTATGAAGCTAGACTCACAATTCTCAGACCACACAAACGGTGCATTCTTCTGTGTCAACTGGGTAATCGGCTTCGCAATGCTGGAGAAATCTTTAATGAATCGTCGATAGTACCCTGCCAGACCCATGAAACTGCGTATCTCTGGCACAGAAGTCGGTCTCGGCCAACTGATCACAGCTTCAACTTTAATCGGATCTACAGAAATACCGTCTCCAGATATGATATGACCCAAGAAGACAACCTGTCTCAGCCAAAACTCACACTTCGACAGTT
Source organism: Primulina tabacum (assembly GCF_025594145.1). Taxonomy (NCBI): domain Eukaryota; kingdom Viridiplantae; phylum Streptophyta; class Magnoliopsida; order Lamiales; family Gesneriaceae; genus Primulina; species Primulina tabacum. The sequence continues at coordinate 16,342,927 of NC_134553.1, forward strand.
TAGCAAATAGTCTTTCATTTCTCAACGTTTGCAACACAATTCTCAAATGATCGGCATGCTCAGTCATACTCTTGGAATACACCAAAATATCATCGATAAAAACAATCACAAACTCATCTAAATACCTCTGAAAGACACGATTCATGTAAAGGCCTAAAAATCCGTACTTGGAAATTTGCGGAAAAATTAAAATTTTTCTTTTTTAAATAATTAAAATTGCCTCCTTCATAAATGAACTTATAAATAAAGTTTGATGTTCAATGTGGCAACGGAAGAATTAACATTTTTGAAATAACAGTAAAATTTTTTCCAACAATAATTAAAACGTTTGACCCATCAATTAAAAATAAATGCTGAACTGAGGTCCTCGGGTCCTACTACTGCCGACTCGAGCCTGCTCACTGGTCCCCGCCCTCGGCCCCGGCATCATCAGAACCTACAACAATCAAGTCTAGTGAGTCTAAAGACTCAACATGCATATATCGTAAATAACGAGTATAAAAATGTTGTGTCATGAGGCATATCGTAAAAGGGACGTGTCATGATTAATTATAATACGTGCATAACCGAACTGAAAATATCATGGTAAAAATGTTTGCTCCTTGGAGCCCTGTACTGAAATAGCCTGTAATAATTTTCCTGATGAGATTATGGTATACGCAAGTGGCCCCTGCACTGAAACTGACCGGTAACTGGCGACCGGATAATAAAATGCTCCCATGATCGGTAACTGGCGACCGGATAAAATAGTAAACGTCTGATCAGACTGTAGCCACAGTATACTGGGTGAAACAAACTCAACTGACCGGTAACTAGCGACCGAATTTAGCAATAATCCCATGATAGTGAAATGGCCACAAGCAATATCGTATAATCTCAAAAATGAACATTTTATATATTTATGCACGTAATATAATTAAATGGCACAATTAAATATCCTTTAATAATTTACTGCTTGGATTGGATCGCTCCCAGGCTTGCTGCAACCTAAATATGTCATGAAAAATATGCAATAGATTTATGGAACCAAACTATGCAATAACATTCTAAAATGTGACAATTATGCCTACCGACTTCGTATTTAATCATGACTCCGAACCAACCCGAACCAACACTGAACCGTCATGTAGTCATGATTAAAATACGCCTAAAATGATAAAATAATGCTCCTAAAATTGTGAGGGCTGAAATCTAGGTGAATGGAGGCCAAAACATGAAACGCTCTTTCGAGAGTCAATTTGGCACATCGCACCGTAAATTCTCGTACGACCTCAAAAATGATCCGAATGACGAACGGTCAAAGACATGACTTTCCCAACTCAATGAGGCACTGTCAGGTCCAAGGCCATAGGCTAAAAGCCCACCAAGAATTCAAACGAACCTCCGAACCGACACAGCAAGTTGCTGTCCAAAAATACAGCAACCCTGCTTTGGTTTGCTTGCGTCGTTTGCGAGGCTAATGGCCATTGGGGCTTGAACCATCGACCAAAACCTCAAGAACCAACATCCCAAGGAATGATTTGAACCATGGCTAGGGGCCCTAGGCCAGCCACAATCCTCGCCATTCCAGCAACCAACCGAAAAGATTCACCCGAGAGCACCTTTTTGCGTGTGAGGGGTGTTGTGCTTCGCTTGTTGTCTCGTCTCGTTCCAGTGACCATTTGATTAACCATGGCACGATCTAGACATCTTGGGGCATGGTTTCAACCGTGGCTAAGGGCTTTAGGCCAACCAAGATCCACACCATTCCACCATACTTGAACCAACACATGCTGTCAAAATCAAAGGGGCCGACAAGGGGAGGGGCTGTTCTTGCGTTTTATGTAAAAACCGATTAGCCATGGACCAAGCCACCAAAAGGGCAACTTAGTCACGTCTTAGACATGCTAGGGAAGTGATCTAATCATGGCTATAGGCCCCTAGGGCAGCCAAGATCCGATCTATTCCCTTATGACCGCAACATCAGATTTTCGAACACAAATGGACACAAATGGAGTTGCTGTCATTTTCGAATTTCCAGCAAGCATGGGGGCTGAAACAATGGACTAAAGTGATCCTAATCCATCCTAAAACATGTCTAGATGTTGCCTTGGGAGCCTGGAACCGAACCAATACCTAAAACCACAACATCAAAGCAAACCGTGAAGCTTGAAAGAAAGGGGCCGAAATTCTGCATGTTGTTCTTTTCTGAAAATGCTGATGTATTTCGGTTTTTACATGAAAGGGGGATCATGAAACATAAAAATATGATAGTATGACTTGATTGAAGAGTCAAGGAAGAATATATGGATGCATGGTTTCGTTTGAAAGAAAAACGAAAAGAAGAGACGATCCGGCGCGGAGGAGGTGGAGCGCTTTGCTACTTAGCTTGATTCTGAATTTTTCTCTCTTGTTTTCCCTTAGCACCTCACGATTTGCCTCTAAAATGACTCTGAATTTCGAGCTTAGGGAGAGGGGAAGATAGTTAGGGGAGTGAGGGAAGTGGGTGCAAAATATAAGGGGCAACTCAAGAACAAGTCTCCCTCATTTTGAATTTTGAATTGTTGTTTGATATCAAATGAGTTGATGGATGGCTCTAGAAGGTGGGGGCCGAAATCTTAAGCTTTCTAGACTAGGATAATGCTCAATGATTAATTAATTAAGGTGGACTAATCATAAAAGAAAGATTAGCATGTTAACACCAAAAAGAATGGGTCAAAAGGGTGATGAGTTGGCATGGTAATGCTTAATCTATTAAGGGGCCGAAAATACAATAAAATGAAGGAGAGAAATTGTTTAGTTACTAAATATTAATACCTTAAGAGCCTTATCTATCCCTTAATTAATTTATTGAATTAATCCCTTATAATTAAGTAACTCAAATGAGCTTATTTTCCTACTCACCTCAAGTAATTAAATTAAATCCTGAAACTTCCTTTTTAACTTAAATGAACTTACTTGCTAGCTAAAATAAATTCCGGAAATGTTTTCTAAATCTTAAATTCTATCTCAAAACTACAAATCCTGTCCGGCCTCACTGAAATTGTAAGGCTCGAGATTTATTAGTCTTCATTGATGTGATATTCGGAAGATATGAGTATGCATGACATGTAATGAGAAGCACTAAATGAGATTATGAAGTGGTGTATGAAATATAGAACGCACCCGCGGTAAGGAAAGGACCGCACCCGCGGTTGAGCTCATGAATTGTGGAAGACTTACAGTAGCATGAGCGCACCCGCGCTATGAACAAGACCGCACCCGCGGTGCTAGACAGACCGCACCCGCGGTTCTGCTACAGTGAGGTCAGCGCACCCGCGGTGTAAGACAGAGCGCACCCGCGGTCGCTGTTTCTGAAATTTTGGATGATGATCAATATGCCTAGCGCACCCGCGGTGTGAGAAATACTGCACCCGCGGTGAAACGTGCAGTAAGCACATTTAGCCATGTGCCTTACATGCACTGTGATCTATATATATATATATATATATATTCCTACATGCAAATTCATGAGAAGGAAGGAAGGAAAGAGCCGAGAGAAATGCAAGAAAGAATTGAAATATTCTTACGCCTTTTGTGAGAAATCCGTCCGTCTGTTTTTGAATCCGACTTCAGTACTGTGTTCCTATCGACGCAAGCTACAACTGGACGTAAGTTTCGTTACGTTTAGACATGATTTGAATTTATGATATTGTCAGAATTGAATATGAATCAGATATGATGTTTCTGCTACAGTAGACATTGTATAATTGAAGTCAGATTTAAGAATAGACTGTTTATACAATTGTTATGATTTTCGAAAGATATTGATTGGGATTTGATATCAGAGTCGTGTTGTTACTGATCTTAAGTGTACAGATATTGAGATTATGAATTGTACTGATACTGATTATGAATTCTGATATTATATCTGTGATGTTGAGATTGATGGGGATATCGAGACTGTATTGTTATGTCGTCGAAACATCAGTTAATTTAGAGTGATCAGATTCCGTAATGATTTCGATGATATCGTTGATATGAATTAGATTGTACCTTGTTCAGATATGGATCAGCTTATATACTGATTTGAGTATTGATCAGAACAGGTTTTGAATCGAATTATATACTGATATTGTATTTATACGATTGTCATTGCCAGACTGGTTATGGAAAGATTGGAATACAAGACTTCGTCTTCGTCAGACCGGGAAGACAAAGGTATAATTCATGTTTTGCTTTGGAAAGACACAACTCAAATGAGATTCAATTTGAGTTTCCCCAACAAAATCACATACTAGAATGTTTGTTTATCTTTTAATATGATTTGCCTGGTTTATAGATTTATATTCCAGCATTGAGATAGGAATCATTGGCAGACTTGCCAAACTAGATGTTCGGTAGTATCGACGCTTCGGATCAGATTCAATCCGATTGTAGACATTCGATGCAGACATGACTGAAGTCTAGGAATAAGACGTACAGTTACCCCGATTGGGAGGGTAGGTGACAGACAGTGACGTCTTATTCACACTGGGATCCCTAGAGTTAGAGTCGAGTCGAGTTAAGATATGAATTGAATTGAGTTGCATGCATATTTTATTTTGATTCCAGAGATTATGGAACCCATTGTTACTGCATGCTTATTTTGATGGGGTTTCCTAGACTATGAAACCTATTGTTATGAATTTTATGCATGATAATATGCTTTATGATTTATATTGTGTATATGCATGTATACATGTTTTATACTGGGATTTATTCTCACCGGAGTATCCGGCTGTTGTCTTGTTTTGTATGTGTGCATGACAACAGGTAAGACAGGATCGGGGTCAAGAAGATGATGAGAGAAGATGAGTTAGAGTGGTGATTCCGGACTTATTGTCGACTTGGTTTAATACTTGAAATTTAGTAGTTGAACCTTAGACTAGTTTGAATAATTGTTGTACATTATTGTACTTTTATACTGAGATGTATAATAGATCGATTCCATTACCTTCCGCATTTTAAAGAAAAATTTTTAGACCCTGTTTATCTTAATTGATAATTAAATCCCAAAGATGATTAAGAAGATGATTAGCGTCCGGGTCCCCACAATAGGTGGTATCAGAGCGATAGATCCTTTAGACTGAGATAGAAGAGAATGAGCGGGGTAGATTGAGTTTTCTTTCCTTGCATGTGATTGCTAGCATGAGATTTATTTTAATGTTGACTTACATTGTGGGTGCTAGCATGACATTATGCTTTACTGCTTTGAAATACATGTTTACCTGATTATCTGATTTGAATTGGTAATCTGTATTATTGAGTATGAATCAGATCTGATTCATGATCAGCAGTAAGATGATCAGAGAAAGATTGGAACAGATTTGTAGTATTTGAGTACCAATGGTTTGATAAGCAGATATACCTCCACGGAGCAATTCCAGAAAGGGGTAGTACTTCGACTGAAAAGATAGATGTATCAGAAACTTGGATGGAAATACAGTTGAAAGAATTTCAGTTATTTCAGCCGCCGATTCTGAGTGGTATCGAGACGTCTGAAGATTGTGAGAACTGGTTTGATGACATAGAAATACTGTTTGATTTACTTGATTATTCAGATGAGCAGAGAATTAAACTGATAATCCACCAGTTACGAGAGACTGCCAGAAGTTGGTGGATTACAAGTAAAAGAATGCTAGAACAGAGAGGTACAGTTATTTCGTGGGAAATATTCAGAAATGAATTTTATCGAAGATTTTTCTCAGTTTCGTACCGAGAGGACAAGAAAGCAGAGTTTGAGAATTTGAGACAAGGTCAACTGAATATTGAAGAATATGTTGCTAAATTCTCTACTCTACTGCGTTTTGCTCCTCATGTAATTGGGAATGATGAAGCTGTAGCGGAGCAGTTCATCAGAGGATTGAACTCGGAGATAGTTGCATTGATGAATATGCAGCGACCTTATCATTTTGCTGATGCCTTGAGTAAAGCGAAGAGAGCGGAGGCGAGTCTGATTAGGCAACTAAAAAGGGTGGGTGCGAGTCTGATTAGGCAACCCCAGACACAGCAATCCTCTCTCCGATTTGATCGCGGCAGCACGAGTGGAAAGCAAGATTTGCTGAAAGCTCGAAAGAAGCCATTCAAGAAGTTAGGGAGCGGACTGAGTGGTTCGTCTAGCTCCAGTGGTTCCAGCCCGAGTCATACTGGAGTATATTGCAGAACTTGCGGAGGGAGACATCCCACAGAGCAATGCCAGGGAGTGACTGGTAGTTGCCATATTTGTAGACAACCGGGACACTTTGCTAGAGTTTGTCCTCAGAGAAGTTCCCGAAGATTTTAGGGAGCAGAAGACCGAGGAACAGACATTGGACACACTTGATGATATAGTGACAGGTACTTTTCTTTTATGATTATATTGCATAGGTATTGATATATACTAATGCATTCCCTACGATTATCTGTGGCTGAGTTGCATTGAGATACGCTGTATCTGTTGAGTCTGATTGTACTGTAGTATTGATTCCATTACTTGTTGGGAAAGAAAGATTGATATCAGAGATTTCTGTGAAATATGGTATACTACAGTAAGAAGAGAATGAGATCGAGTTAAATTATGAGGTACTTGTGTTTTCTGAATTGATTGCATTATTGATATTAATATGCTGAACAAGTACAAAACTATTATAGATTCTTGTCAGGAGAATATAAGATTCAGACCAGATAGGGCTGATGAGTAAAGATTCCTCGGTAAGGATTCTAGATCTAGAATTCCTTGGATATCTGTATTGTCTATGACTCGATTATTACAGAAAGGAGCAGATGGCATCCTTAAGTATTCAATAGACATACTGAAATCGAGCCTAGCATTGGCAGATTGCCAGTGATGTACGAGTTGGCTGATAATTGCCAGATAAGATTTCAGATTTGCTTTATATCAGAAAGATAGATTTCAGAATTGAATTGATACCAGGTATTGGTTGTGTTTTAGAATTCAGTACAGAATGATATTGAATGTGCAGAATGTCACTGAATGAAGTGAAAGAATTAAAAGATCAGTAGAAGAGTACCGACCAGGAGTTACATTTGATTTAGTGTTGCTCGGTGGCATATTTCAGTATGTTCAGAGATATTCTGATGATTTTATGCTCGTTGTATCTATGATATTTTGATATGAATGCAGCATCTAATTGATTGAATCGAATATCTGAAGAGTGTATTGAATACTCTGAGAACTGTGATTATTGTATACAGAAATTATTCAGATATGAATCCTGTTTGAAACAGATTGTATTCAAAGTATGTGATATCTGAAGTTAGTATACCGATTGATTTTGACATAGTTGAGATTGTGATCAGTGACTGAGAACGATACCGATGTCAAAACGATCAGAAAATTCAGAATGTCAGAAATTTATTTTGGTCTGAATTGACAGATTTTCGTATACGATTGTTGTTTTGTGTCTGCCTGAGTATTGTTATTGTTCTAACACAATATTTGAGACAACTTATATTGTTTGAGGACGTATTATATTTGCAGATGATATATGGCAGTTGATCAGAACGACGTGAAGACATAATTGATTAGTCAGAATTGACAATATTGCCAGAAATTGCCGTTTTATGAGTTTACTAAACTCACTAGATCAGTATAGATTATTGATATTATGAATCTGATTTGATAGTACTTTTATTCTGAGTCAGTGTATGGTATAGATTATTCAAACCGAGTCAGAGCTGAACTCAAGAATTTCGGCAGTTCAGAAATATAATCAGAATGTTCATAGCTTAATTTCGATAATCAGAACCGAACATCGATCAGAGTGACAGATATGTGATTTTATTGTATGGGAATGATTATCTTGTGATGTCAAATGTTTCAGAATTGTATAACAGAATTTGTTATCGACAATCAGAACCGAATACCAGGTAGGTATTTTTCTTTAATTTATATTATTAACTGATTGTTTATACCAAATAGTTCGAATTGGAAATGACAGATAGATTCAGAAGCGCACAGAAAGAGATTCAGTAGTCATTCCGGTAACAGAAAGTATATGATAATTCGAACAGATAGTTTTGATATAGACCGATTAAATCAGTTATGGCAGAATTTATGATGAAATTTTTGCAGACTTTGTACTGAAATGTGTGAACAGCCAATAAATGAAGATAGAAGGACAGAGATCAGAAGATTTATTACAGAATTTGTATATTCTTGACTAGACATGGGGAGTATATTTCGATGAAATTCGTAATGAAATTACTGCAATACTTTCCAGATTGTGACATAATATGATTGTGATTGACAGATTGTTCAATCTATATCTATTAGTTTGTACAAGATGACGTACAAACATGACCAAATGACACAGATTGATGTCAAAGAAACGGTCAGATTGTTCAGAATATAGAACTAGACTATATCAGATTGTGATTTTGATTGAGTTTGTAATTGTGGCAGAATACACCATGAACTCATTCATATATTATCCACAGACTGACAGATAGCCAGAGTGTACTATCTAGATATTGTAGGATAATTATGGAGTTGTAGTGCTGGATGATAGCACTAGTTAATATGACACATTGTCATCCTATGAATTATAGTATGATAATAGCCATCAGAAAAGTAATGAGATAGTTACAGATGATATAGTGTTAAGTGAGTACTAGTGATTTCTTTTGTATAAGAATAATATCTCGGAGATACCTGAGATAAGATTTGATACAGTCAGAGATGTGACAAAGAAAATGTAGCTAATTCAGAAGAAAATAAAGATAGCTCAGACCAGACAGACTTAATACGCCAACGTCGGATGATGACGATTGGTATTTGGGGCCGAAGATTTAATATATCCTTGACTGGGATAAACAGATTTGATATCAGCTAATGATATTGATTTGGTATGAGCTGTTGATTGATATATACGGATGTTGTATAGCCAGTATTGTGAGATTGATTCGGTCAGAGTTATTTCGAAGGGTATTATGATATTATGCTCTTGAATTATTATTCCAATCTAGAATCACAGATCCGTAAAAGAAAGATATTTCAGAATGAAGACTATTCTATTATTGAAAATACAGTAAGTGACAGGGCCTCAAAGAGACTATCTGAAAGACAGAACTTGGCATGAGATTAAGATTTCAGAATGGAGTCATTGAGATGAGTTTTTATTTAACTCTGTATACATTTCTTCTGATATATCTGAATTGATTACTTGTGATTTCGAGGACGAAATCATTTCTTAGAGGGGGAGAAATGTAAGGCTCGAAATTTATTAGTCTTCATTGATGTGATATTCGGAAGATATGAGTATGCATGACATGTAATGAGAAGCACTAAATGAGATTATGAAATATAGACCGCACCCGCGGTAAGGAAAGGACCGCACCCGCGGTTGAGCTCATGAATTGTGGAAGACTTACAGTAGCATGAGCGCACCCGCGCTATGAACATGACCGCACCTGCGGTTGATGGACATAGAGTTGGAGATTAATTACGGAAGTGACACCGCACCCGCGGTGCTAGACAGACCGCACCCGCGGTTCTGCTACAGTGTGGTCAGCGCACCCGCGGTGCAAGACAGAGCGCACCCGCGGTCGCTGTTTCTGAAATTTTGGATGATGATCATTATGCCTAGCGCACCCGCGGTGAAACGTGCAGTAAGCACATTTAGCCATGTGCCTTACATACAATGTGATCTATATATATATATATATATATATATATATATTCCTACATGCAAATTCATGAGAAGGAAGGAAGGAAAGAGCCGAGAGAAATGCAAGAAAGAATTGAAATATTCTTACGCCTTTTGTGAGAAATCCGTCCGTCTGTTTTTGAATCCGACTTCAGTACTGTGTTCCTATCGACGCAGGCTACAACTGGACGTAAGTTTCGTTACGTTTAGACATGATTGAATTTATGATATTGTCAGAATTGAATATGAATCAGATATGATGTTTCTGCTACAGTAGACATTGTATAATTGAAGTCAGATTTAAGAATAGGCTGTTTATACAATTGTTATGATTTTCGAAAGATATTGATTGGGATTTGATATCAGAGTAGTGTTGTTACTGATCTTAAGTGTACAGATATTGAGATTATAAATTGTACTGATACTGATTATGAATTCTGATATTATATCTGTGATGTTGAGATTGATGGGGATATCGAGACTGTATTGTTATGCCGTCGAAACATCAGTTAATTTAGAGTGATCAGATTCCGTAATGATTTCGATGATATCGTTGATATGAATTAGATTGTACCTTGTTCAGATATGGATCAGATTATATACTGATTTGAGTATTGATCAGAACAGGTTTTGAATCGAATTATATACTGATATTGTATTTATACGATTGTCATTGCCAGACTGGTTATGGAAAGATTGGAATACAAGACTTCGTCTTCGTCAGACCGGGAAGACAAAGGTATAATTCATGTTTGCTTTGGGACGACACACTCAAATGAGATTCAATTTGAGTTTCCCCAACAAAATCACATACTAGAATTGTTGTTTATCTTTTGATAAGATTTGCCTGGTTTATAGATTTATATTCCAGCATTGAGATAGGAATCATTGGCAGACTTGCCAAACTAGATGTTCGGTAGAATCGACGCTTCGGATCAGATTCAATCCGATTGTAGACATTCGATGCAGACATGACCGAAGTCTAGGAATAAGACGTACAGTTACCTCGATTGGGAGGGTAGGTGACAGACAGTGACGTCTTATTCACACCGGGATCCCTAGAGTTAGAGTCGAGTCGAGGTTAAGATATGAATTGATGAGTTGCATGCTTATTTTATTTGATTCCAAAAATTATGGAACCCATTGTTACTGCATGCTTATTTTGATGGGGTTTCCTAGACTATGAAACCTATTGTTATGAATTTTATGCATGATAATATGCTTTATGATTTATATTGTGTATATGCATGTATACATGTTTTATACTGAGATTTATTCTCACCGGAGTATCCGGCTGTTGTCTTATTTTGTATGTGTGCATGACAACAGGTGGGACAGGATCGGGGTCAAGAAGATGATGAGAGAAGATGAGTTAGAGTGGTGATTCCGGACTTATTGTCGACTTGGTTTAATACTTGAAATTTAGTAGTTGAACCTTAGACTAGTTTGAATAATTGTTGTACATTATTGTACTTTTATACTGAGATGTGTTAATAGATTGATTCCATTACCTTCCGCATTTTAAAGAAAAATTTTTAGACCCTGTTTATCTTAATTGATAATTAAATCCCAAAGATGATTAAGAAGATGATTAGCGTCCGGGTCCCCACAGAAATAACTGAAATGGCAAAAAATCAAACTACTGCATTAAAATAATTAACTTTAAATACTCATGCAACAAAAATCATTTTTAATTTAAATACTAGAATTATGCATGGTTTATACGTAGTGTAAGTTACGTGTTCTACAATCCTTCCCCCTTAAAAGAAATTCGTCCTCGAAATTAAAACTCACCGAATAACTCGGGGTAACGATCTCTCGTCTCCGACTCAGACTCCCATGTAGCTTCCTCCTCTGAATGGTTGAGCCATCTGAATTTGACTCGCTTAACCAGCTTGTTCTGAAGCTTCTCCTGCCTGTCTAGGATCTGCACTGGCCTCTCCTCATAAGATAGGTTCGGAGTAAGCTGCAACGGCTCAAAGTTCAGGACATGCGAAGGGTTCGCCATGTACTTCCTCAGCATGGAGACGTGGAATACATTGTGTACTCCGGCCAGATTCGGCGGAAGAGCCACACGATAAGCTAGCGTCCCAACTCTGTCGAGGATCTCAAATGGTCCAATGAATCTCGGACTGCGCTTCCCTTTCTTGCCAAATCTCATGACACCCTTCATAGTTGCCACCTTCACAAAGACATGGTCGCCGACAGCAAACTCTAACTCTCTCCTCCGCTGATCGGCATAACTCTTCTGTCGACTCAGAGCAGTTCTCATTCTATCACGGATCCGGGCTACTACATCGATAGTCTGCTGAATAATATATGGACCCAACTCTGTTCTCTCTCCTACTTCATCCCAATGAACAGGAGATCTACACTTGCTGCCATATAGTGCTTCGTACGGAGCCATACACCAATGGAAGACTGGAAGCTGTTGTTGTAGGTGAACTCAACCAATGGCAAGTTCGACTCCCAACTCCCTGAGAAATCAATGACGCAAGCACGGAGAAGATCTTAAAATCTGAATGACTCGCTCGACTGCCCATCTGTCTGCGGATGTAAAGCTGT